>NC_137930.1:20676806-21276806 GCF_963969265.1 Rhamphochromis sp. 'chilingali' | reverse complement strand
AATGAAGTTGAGCTACCGTGAGGAGAAAAATTATGACATCAAAGCGGAGCGAGTCTCGTGTTTTATTAATGTGAGCTTAAGGTTTTAATATTAACAGAAGTTAATGATGGACATGTCTGATGAGGTGTTTAGAAGTTGAACTCGTAATTGCACAAAGGCTCTGGATGCATTCCCTGCTCGAGTTTACTACAACATGTTGGAGGTGTGGGGTCTGTCACATGCTGTAATTACACAGTAGACAGTTAAAGCTTGCCCTGTACTTATGTATCCCTGCCCGGTTTATTTTATGCGATGTTCAGCACTCAAACAGCATCATTAATTTAAATGGAAAATTCCACAATGGTATATGCTAAGCAGTAATTGTCCTCATTCAAGGCTCAGCTGGACAGCCCAGATGTACATGTTTATAAATCAATCTCTTACATAATTGTAGGGGTTGCAGTGTGTTTGTCAGGGCTAAAGCTTAGCAGTGATTTATCTGCTTTGTTGCAGCATTTTGTTTTTAAATAGATGTTACGTAATATTTTCTGGATGGTTCCTGCAGGCACTGAAAAGTCTTAAAAAGTACTAGATTAAGCTTCCTCCATAAGGGTCAGCTATATGCTTTGATGTTGCTAGTAGCAGCTAGCAGACCCCGCATCTTAAAGTGATAGATTAAAAATGAGCCAGTATTAATTGATGCTCACAAACACAGCTTAGGTTTCTTGGCATATCTGGGTCCTTGTTGTGTCTCAGCTCCTCACCCTGGAGCTTTTTTAAATATTAGGTATATCTCCAACCGTTGCCCTTTGTTGTGTAAAGCCGTAGCTTTGTGGGAAAAAATCCCAAGTAACATATAACATTTGTTTTTATTTGTATTTTTCTTTTATTATATATTAAATCTGTGGTTGTTTTTCCTTAGATAAAGCCTACTTTGTGTGAATAGGACATGTTTGAGTGTTCCAATAGAGTAGAAAAGCATTTAGTGTGTCCAAACCATGAGAATCAACATGGTGCAGTTGTTATAAATATGTACACCAAGCTAGGACTGGCTTTGATCCTCTTTTGCCTTCAGAACTGCTATAATTCTTTGTGCCACAGATTTAACAAGGTGCTGGAAACATTTGTCAAAAACTTTGGTCCATATTAACACGACAGCATCACACAGTCGCTGTATATCAATGATGTGAATCTTTCATTTCACCTCATCCCAGAGTTGCTCTATTTGTTTGAGATCTGGTGGCTGTGGTGATGATGCTCTTCTGCATACCTTGGTTTTAATAAAGCATTATTTGAGTTATTGTTACCTTTCTATCAGCTCAAAGCAGTCTGGCCTTTCTGCTCTGACCTCTGGCATCAACAAGGCATTTTCATCGAGAGTACTTCCATGTGTTTGTGCAGGGACGTCTCACTAAATCAGCAGTTTCGGAAATACTCGGATCAGCCCATCTGGCAACGACAACCATGCCACATTCAGAATTGTATTAATCACCTTTCTTCTCCATTCTGATAGTCAGTTTGAAAATCGTCAGGTCGACTTGACAATCTCTCCATACTTAAACGCTGGCATCGTTGGACTATTAATAGAAATGTCTGGTTCCAAAGATAAAGCGATGCAGTGATTATTTGGTATTACAAATAGGGACAGGTGGATACTGCAGCACCCTCACAGAGACTCTGAGCCGTGTAAATATAGCTGTGAATGTGCAGTTCAGGAATGCGACCGGGATAGCATTGACAGTTGAGGCTCAAACTGACTCAAGTAACTGAACACACACAGAGGCTGCTGGACAAAACCCTTTTTTTACACATGGCCTTCCACGCGTCACTCTGGCGTTTCTTTAGTCTCCCGACACCGCGTGTAAGATTTTGTTTCGTAAATGGACATATTTTGTTATTTTAAAGCTGGACAGTCAGTGTCCTCCATTGCAGAGGTGGTTCTGAGATATGGGGTCACAAGCGATGAACAGAAAATTAAAAGAATCCAACAAAGGGCTGTGAGATGTCCTGTGAGACTCGTGGCGGAGGTGAGAAGGGGAAAAATCCATACTGTTCAGCATATGTGTCCTCTTGCATACAAATTACTTGACTAAACTCGCACATTTTGTGCTCATGGGATAGAAAAATAATTCCAAATCCAATGAGAGTTTTGAATGTCAGAATTTAAGTTGATTATTTCTCTGTTAACTGTTTCATATGCTTTGAAGATGAAATCCTTTGGAATTTGGGTTATGTCTATGCATATATACCTCCAGTTTGGATGACCGAACACATAAATGAGTAAGGGTGAAGATAAAATTTGTCTTATTGACACAAAAAAGAAAGAAAGAAACCAGTAGTAACTTTTACCTGCATAGCCGACGCAGCTAAAAGCCCCACTTGTAAGAGCACTTGTGTGAACTCTGTTGTTGCACTGCATAACACTCATTCTGTCCTTGGGCATTATAGTTTATTCCAAGTCAATCCCTCATGCTGCAAAATCCTCAAATGCACCAAATATGCATTAATAAGCAACCAAAAGTAGTCCCTAACCAGTGCACTTGTTTTTCTCCTATTTAAATAACATCTTTAAAAAAAAAAAAAAAAAAAAAAAAAAGGTTCCTAGCTGTTCTTACTTATACAAATGCAACTATTTGACAGTGACCCATTTTTAAAGATTTGTGTGACGCAGACAGGAGAAAAGTAAAAAAAAAATAATTAAGAGATGGCATTGACTGACAAAATGAAAAACACAGATATTCCCAGCTTAATATTTTATAACTGAAAATATTTAAAAAGTGGGTTTATTCATTCATTTTGTATCTCAGATTTCTAAATCCGTGTGCAGCTGTGGTCTCCAAATCCAAACAGTCTGCATCGGAGAGCTTTTGATCTGCAACGGGAATAAGTACGATGTATACCCCTGCACACCATTCATGTGAAAATATTCCTATCGTTTTATGCAGTTTTGGAGTCTTTCCAAAATTCTTTTTGAGCTAATATTGTGCATACAAAAAGTTAGAAATATGCACACGGATTTTTCTATAGGATACATAGAGCAATTTGTAGAAAGAGCTCTCAACTCTGCAGGCTGAGAACAAAGTCCCCTGCTAGAGGTTAAAAAAAAAAAAGAAAAAGCATGAGCTTCATGCACTAAACAACAGTAAAATACAAAATGGCTTGAGAGAATTTAGTACACACTCAATTATTTACAATGCAGTTTGTGATTTGTAAAATTCAGCATATTAATATGGATGATTCTGTGTACACAAAGTATTTGTGAGGTAGTTAAGAACATTTTCGACCCACTTTTTCCTCTAAATACCAGTATACGTGTGGAAAAAGGCGTACACTGGTTTTTGTGTGTATTTGTGTCTGTCTATACATCTGGCCCCAGGTGTTCAGTAGTTTCAGCTCTACTGACTGCAAAGAATCTACAGAAAACATTTGTGTTTGCTGCTTTCTTAAATCAAATTCAAGTGAAAATGATATACTGTCTGAGCACACGAGCCCATGCCATATTTAACTGCATTCTTGGACTTTATCTTTTTAAATCACTTCTTGTCCTTTTTTTTAATGTCCCATATTTACTTTGCTTTACTGCCATCAGCAAAATGTGACATAATTGCATACATAAAGTAGTAATATCCATACCAGTGTTACAAGAATCTACTGTGTGCTCAGCTGTGTATGTGAAGCCTGGGGGATTTGTGCGTATGCATGCAGGCTTTCAAGATTTTTTTCAGTTCAGCTCTTAAATTCTGCCGTTCTTTGTTCTGATTCAGAGCATGCTTGGTCCTTTTGATTTGTACACATTGAAAGAAAACACCATCCATCATAGAGAAAAACACCCCGAAGTGACACACATGGATGAATGTATGCTGGGCAGCAAGGAACCATCAGCTCAGTGGTCTACTAATAAAATCAATACATTTATCAGTGGAAATAATCAGCTTCTTTTTTCTTTCATGGTAAAAAGTACAAGAAACTACACCCTCTTTGAAGTGAAGGTTTTTACATGTGAGGACTGAATACGAATAATACTAGCAGGTCTTATGATTATGGAAATGCAACCTGAGATGAACTACAAAACTTATGTCATTACTTATTTAACAAAAAATAAATAAATCCTGCAGAAGCATTGCATTACTTTCATAGTAGGGGCCAGGTGCTGCAAATCAAATGCACTTGATTAACTGAACCAGTGTATGCATCTCTATAAAAGCAGAATTTTGGGGACTTTGGAGTATTCAGGAGTGTGTTAACACAATACCAAGGAGGAAAAACATCAGCAATGATCTTGAAGAAATAGTTGTTGGTGCCCATCAATCTTGGAAGGGTTATAAGACCATTTCCAAACAGTTCGACGTCCATCATTCTATAGTGAGGAAGATTATTCACAAGTGGAAAATATTCAAGACACCAAATTTCCCAAGAGATGCAGGCCTCAGTTAGCATCTTAAATGCCGAAGTTCATGACAGCACAATTAGAAAAAGACTGAATACATTTTTTTTATTTTTTTTGTTTGGAAGGGTTGCCAGGAAATGATTCGTTCCTCCAAAACAAACCCATCTTACAGCTTATGTTTGCAAAGTTGCATCAAATAAGCTACAAGACTTCTGGAACATTGTTCTCTGAACAAGTGAGGCCAACGTGGAAATGTCTGGTCTTAATCCACAGCACCACATTTGACACGAAAACAAACCCAGCATATCAGCGCAAAAAATCAGCGCTATAAAGCACGGTAGTGGAGCGGTGATGATTTGGGCACCTTACAGTCACTGAGTTGACCATAAACTCCGTAAACCAAAGTATTCTAGAGTCAAATGTGAGGCCGTCTGTCTGGCAGCTAAAGCTTGGCAAAATTACAGCAGAACAAGAATCCCGAACTGCAAAACTATAACAGGGTGGCTTAAAAAAGTCCAGATCTCAACCTGATTGAAATGTTTAAGAAATTTGTATAAAGTGACATTGTGTGATGTGTGTTGTTCATCTCAGGTTGTATTTACCTTATCGTAAGACCTGGTAAGGACCAGATAATCCTTTATTAATTCCTTATATATCAAACTTTAAGGTGTCCTTTCTTTTTACCGTGACTATATAGGATTCCTCACTGAATTAAAATGTATATAAAGATTATAATTTGCAAATAAGTTTTCAACATCTGCAGGTAACGAATAGCACGTGTAAATAAAAAAAAAAGCCAGACTGTGCATAATATTTCTACATTTTATTAGGCATGAAAAAGACCTCTTTATATTATATATATATATTTTTATTTTCTGAGGGTTTGTTTCCCCAGTGGTGTGCATTTTCACAGTTTTAAATATTTTACCAGAACTGACCCATTTTCAAGTATTGGTGTAAAAATCAAAGCGGAACAGAAAAAAATTCCCAAAAAACACATTCGGCCTGAACTGTTTCAGTGCTGTATTTCCAGAAAACAAACCAAAAAGAAAGGAGGGACACACTTAGTTGCTCCTATTATCTTTTGGGCTACATTTAAAATGACGACTTATAATCGCTGACACGAGGAGAACAGCACAATGGAGCAGCACCTGTGGAATACTAACTTTCGTGGGGTATGGCCAAAAGTAAAAGCCGGAAAATGAAGGCAGGTGGTCCTGAGTGTGAACTCAATTTGAATTTAGTTCACTAGATAACTAAATAAGGAAATGAAACAAAGCTAGCAGTCCTCACAGGAACTGTAAAGGGTGTGGGTTTAGGAGAGGAAACACTCACTTGGCACAGCCCTACTAGCATGGCTATATTCATAATGTTTCTCTGGAAATACAAACGTGCATTCAATAAAAAAACAACCAAAGAAACAGGTCTGTCACTAAGTGCCAAGAGCTTTTTGAGTTCACGTGTCTCTAAAAACAATGCATAGTTTTGGCTTTGTCCAATTTTGGCACCTTTGTTTTTTCACTATTTGTACAGCAAAAGTACAACATTGTGGTTTTGTTTTTCTGTGGCTTAGTCAAGGAAGCACATACAGCATTTTTGAAGTTTCCGCACAAACACAAAACACACATTTTCATCTACACAAAGCTCAAAAGATTGAGACACACACAGAAGACAATTGGTGCCCTTTGCCTTCAGTATTACATAAATGCTGTTGATAGCTGGCAGGCACCCACTTGGTGAGCCCAGTACTTTAATTCTCTCGGATCTTAATACAATACAATTACAATACAATGTTTACATGCTGCGAAGCATTTCCTGTTTTCTAGTAAACAGGCATGCTGCTGAATATGGCTTGTGCATGTGTTCAGACGGTCCACGTGCCGGGCTGATAAATGAGTTCTCACTGCCAATGTGACACTGCTGTGACAAACAGATACCAAGCCAGGCTGGTCCCTTCGCCTCGGGGTGATTTTGTGTGTTTGTGAGGGCAAGCTCATTTTATGACAAGGACACAACCTTCCCTGCCCTCTGCTTATGTGTGTGAGTGAGATGGGTGACTAGAGAGAGAAAGACAGAGGGAGGGTCATGACTCAACAACAGCATAAGCACGAGTGAAACTCCTCATCTTGCCTAAATCCTCCCAGCGGGAATTAAAGCACACGCACACACTGAAAGTCAGTGACTGTGTGTCAGCACTTAATTACATTACACGTGGTCCAACTTGAGTACGATCCACGGTGTCCACCGGTCATCGCGCGGCTTTCCGCGGAGCAGACGGGCCGCTTATTGCCCGAGAGAGGTCGGTGGGTTCGCAGCATGAGCGGCATCACCTTCACTACAAGCCACAAGCTGAAGCAACTTGACATCCAAGTTCTCTGAAAATGCCAGCGTTATTTTTAAGCTGCTGCAAAGATCTAAGTTGGATCCGGTTTGTTGTCACCTTCACATTCAGCGTCCCCCGCTCCCCACCCCTCCACCCAGCCGCCTGCTCTTTGCTCGAGGTAAACGCAGATGTTACCCGTCACCTTAATTAAACTCCACTCCTATGTGGAACAGATCGTGATTATTTACGTTTGTGTGTGCCTGCTTTCTCAGTGAAAGTGGCTGATGTAGGGCCACTGAAGGACCGGACCAAGTCTGGTGGTATACAGCGTATGATGCTTGGACTCTGAAACAGCAGCCCAGTGACCTTTGTGAAATGCACGAGCAGATCAGACTTGAATGCAGATGATTTCTTTAGTTGGCGCTGAACACACACAGACTGGGGAGGGGCGGAAGGAAATTGCAAGATGCTTCGAACAACTGGAAGTGAAAAACTGTCTACACAACCCATAGTATATTTGGGATACCATTGATAAGTAAATGACCCCTGTCCCCCTCCTCCCTTATTGCCAAATTTAGCCTGTTTCTTCACGCTTTTGCAAGCAGTTTCAGTTCACCACCAAAGCCCTTCTCAAAGATTAGCACTTAAATACGCATCGTTTCATCGACCGTCGATCTTTAGCTGACCAGAGCCACTTCCTTATGTGTGTGTGTGTGTGTGTGTGTGTGTGTGTGTGTGTGTGTGTGTGGGGGGGGGGGGGGGGGGTCGTGCACCAGCGGTGAAATAAAAAAAACACGGGCCCCACATTTCTGCAGCGAGGAGAGAGCTAAGGAGAAGTGGGTCATCTATATGCCAACTGAGCATCGAACTCGCATGCCTCCTGCTCTGCTTTTGCAGCCTCGACAGCAGATGAAAAAAAAAAATAAAAGAGGCAGAGAGGAAGTGAATAAGTGAGCGAGTGGGAGGAGGAGCACTGGTGGTAGATAAAGATTAAAAGTGATTGAGGGTGAGGGACGGGGGGGGAACAAACAGAAAAATCTGTTAACATAGAAGACAAATGATTGGATTAAATTAGATGGAAGGCAAATTAATGGCAGCAGCAATAAAAATGCGATGACAAAAAGATTGCAGGAGCAAAAAATAAAAGACAGACTGCTGTTTTCATTGACCACTTATTAAAAAATATTTCCCTTCTTATTTATAACAGATATTGATTGCTCAATGTGAGCAATGTGATAAGGAGGAGGCGAGACAGGATGGGTGGAAAAAAAAGATTCGAGAAGGGAAGGAAGTAACAAGGGGCCCTGAGATGGCGTAATATCGAGAAAAGAGAACTTGTTTTCTGCTACTTTGCTAAAACAGTAAAGGTTTGAGTAAAATAAGTGAAATGAGGTCAGCTGTGGAGTTTTTTTTATGCTCAAGTTGTTATTGCATGTTTTTGTGTTTATGTGTGTGTGCTGAGGGCTGCTGATGAGACTCGCCTCTCTGTATGTCCATCTGCACAGAGCATCTCCTCTCTTGCATAAAGCACTTGAAACACAGCTCAGCTAGTTAGCTCAGTTGTGTAACTGTGTCTGTGCATAATGCCAGTTGCGTTTGTTAAGACAATAGATTCAGCAGGTAAATGAAACCCAGAAGCCAAGATCTGAAACCCGAGTTTTTCCTCAGTGCTGTGGTTCCTGTCCTAAACCCACACGTGCCAGCGCCAACAGTCTGGAAGGAACGGGCATGAGTTTACCACATACTGCATTGCACTTTGTTTAAGGCTAAGAAGTTCGCAGTGGAAAGCAATGTAATGTAAGGCAGCATGGATTGAATGTCTTGCATGTTTGTTTTTTTCTTTAAAAAGTACTAAAATCTAGTATGTCACCCAATGCAATGTGTCATGTAGAGAACACAGCAATAACATCAAATACAATTAAATACGCTTCTCTTCCAGTCCATAAATTAAAAAAACAAAACAAAACACAACTGATGCTTGTTCATGACCTTTGTGCATATCCACCTGCACACGCACGGTCATAGAAAAACTTCAATCTGCCCTGGACTCCCAAACCCTACGTCGGTTGGCTCAAACAATTATACAGTACTGTAAAAAAATAAAACAAATGCTCTCTTTCGTTTTTGCAGTTTAGCACAGTGAGACCCGACCAAGTCTGAAGGTAGAATAGTTGCATTTTCTCCGGTTTCAAAAGTGCCTTTAGAAAGTGTTCAAGCCCGTAGCTCAAAGCAACAGCTGGTCTTTTGTTTTGTTTTCTGAGAGCTGGTTTCATTTTCAAACATGAGAGAATATAGAGACAGAAAAAAAGAAGAGTTAAAGCAGTGAGAGCTGGTGAGGAGCAGGAGTAAAAGAAAGAAACTAAAGAAGATGATACTGTTAAGGTATCCAAGGCCAGTCAGTGAAAGTCAGAGGGAAAACGGGTCAGTATTTAGGTGGGATGACCACCACAGGGTCACCAGTCTTTGGCCGCCACATCAGCACCTGGGCGTCGTTGGCATTGGGCTTGACCATGGCGTTGGGGGGGATGGGCTCATTCTTTCCCAGAATCTGTGGCTGTACCTGGGCCACGGGCTCTTTCAGAACGGCCCTTTGACCCAGCGGCTTCTCCGGGTCCACTTTTATGTCAAGCCGCATCCTCCAGCGGATCGTCTGCAGGACCAGCGTCTCTGAGGTGGCCTGATTGATGGCCACGAGCCAAGTCGTGAAGCTCTGGTCGCGGAAGATGCTGCTGAGCTGAGGCACATTGCTGTCGCTGACGGGCACTCCCCAAGTCACGCTGGGGTAAAAATTGTCATTCATACTGACTACAAATTTGCTGTCCTTCTTGGTGGGGCCTATGACGGTGCAGGTTTCAGTAGTGTTTCCGTACCACGGGTAGTTGACGCCGTCTGAGTCGCTGATGGCCTGGATCTTGCTGTCACGTAGATCAGGGAGTTCCCAACTTGACCTGGAAGTTGAAAGGAAGCACAGATGAGGATTCACAGACACTGATCCTTTATTTAAAATCATTTGTTTTTGAAGGGAAAACTGGATGTAAGCACATGTAAAATGTTATATAATAATGCTTAACAGGGTATGAAAGACGCAGCACAGTAATCTGACCTTTTATCTTAGGTCATTTGACCCCTTTAAAACACTGATAAAAATGATGAAGAACAGTAAATACATAATAAATGGAACCACAAGTGTGGCCTCCTCAGTTGATAGATTTTTCGGTCTATCTACCAAACACAGGACAGGAACAGTAAATTGGATCAAAGTCTCACAGTTGGATGCTTCCAGCAGTAACGTCCTGCTGAGCTGGAACCCAATACAGTGATGAAATATTTTGACATGCACAGCGGGCGACACCGAACGACTTAAGCGACCCTGCACCTCTGCTCTGTCCACCTATCGACTTTCCGCCCGCAGCAGGAAAAAGATTACCTTTCGTTCAAAGAAACCGAGGCTCAGCAGAACAGAGATAACAGTGCGATCACCAGCCCGCATGACTTACTAGCCTGCTACGCCTGGCCTCACATTGTGATTTATGAATTCACCCAGGGGGGTTGGTGAGATTAGCATGTCAGGCATGGTAATAGCAGGCCCGTGTGTGTCTGTGTGCAAATGTGCATTTCTGTTCTGAAGGATCCCTTCATCCTCTAATACGATGCCTCCCAAACATTTTGTAGCAACTCCCCATTTTGTCATGAACTCACACATTTCCTCAATTCAAATTATTTGACACCTTCTGTTGAAAATTCTTCCAATTCATCATTTATGACTGTATGATTTACGGTAAACCTCAAGCTTGTGTTTCATTGAGTGTAAAAAGAGCACATGTATCGGAGGAGGATTAACCTAGAGCTGCGGGCTCATCTACACGCTGAGGAACTTTGATCACGCCTGGGGAAAGCACTGCAGAGATAGGGCTTACTTCCTGTTTGCGCCTTCACTGCCTGCTTTGTCACAAGCAAATGGCCTCCCATAGGTCGTGTTTGTGACACAACCGCAGACACGCTAAAATGATTCACCCACTCTTTTTTTCTTCATTCTTTTTTAAAGAGCTGCTAGGCCATTTTTTACACCGTGACTTGTGAGCATGTCAGTTTCTGTATAATGTTAAGTGTGCAAGACCATAGATACAAATATCTAAATTATCATCTATATTTGGAAAGCAGAAAAGTTTTAACATGTAACTCTCAGAGTTAGCGTGAATAAAGACAGACTCTGTTTCCCAGACATAGATTGAGATGAGTGTTAGACTAAAAACTTCGTTTCAAAGGAGAAGCTTGCTGGATTTAAACGTTCAGTCTAGCCTTAGGCCTAATCCATGTCTGAGAAAATGGCTAAAAAGGTGTAAATGGCTAAAAGCATTACAGAAATACTGAATGCGTGGTGATAGAAGGGCAATAAAAAAAACTTTTAAAGAAATGGATCAGTGGAAAATTGAGCAACTTGACCAAGATACTGAGTTTAACTGTATGACAAATTCTTTGCAAAAACCCCCACTTTGAGTATGCAGTAAATGACATCTGGTTTATTCACCTCTAATGAATGAATTGTGTGATGTTACAGAAGAGGTAGTTTAGCTCATGTGGCAAGTCTTAAAAAAACCTGTAACCGCTGCTGTCATAAAGATAGTTGTGATTCCCTCTCACCTAGAATTCTTCCGGTCTTAGGCCTCGTACGCTGCATGTCAAAACTGAAAGCTGCCTACCAAAATGTGTTCTAAATAAGAATCTATTTAAAACTGAATTATATATGAAAAGTTGAAGCTTTATGCCGAAAGAAAGGATTTTAAATAAGCTTTTTTGAGGATTTGTCCATGCACTGAAAAGGTCCCATCACAACTGCGAACAAAAGCAAGCAGTGGAATTGCTTATTTCCTGTTTTTGCACCTTTGCTCTCACACTCGTTTGCATGTTGCGGGCAAATAGTTTGGAAAGCAGTCTGTTTGATTTTTTAAAAAGAAAGAAAGAAATGATAAAGACGCCCAGGAAATGCTTCTTTTCCCCCCCTCCCCCACGGAGACTGAAGACTAGGAACAAAAGTAAAGACAACAGGGTGTCAGAGCAATCAACAAGATAATTGCATCATCGAGCTTCACCGTTTTCTGTGAAAATAAATGTTCCTCCCATGACTGTTATGTTCTATATTCAACAGGGATACGATTTCTTTCAAGACGTAGCTATAATAAATTGGATTTTTTTTTTGTTTTCTTTGTGCATGTCTGTTATGTTTTTTTTCTGAATACACACAAACTGTTCAAACTCGATAAACTGCACCTCGTTAAAAGCCCATGGGTGCACGGGGGAGAAGAAGTGATGGATGCAAACAGAATCCCGAGCACATCATCCAAAGCCAGCAGAGAAATCAGCAGCATTACCATCCTCGGCTGTTCTGTCCAATTACAGTACACTGAAGTTTTATTAGCATCAAAGGAGCTACTTAGTATGAGAGTCTCAGCAGCGGTAGCAGACTCATCTCTTACAACCTAAGTGTGCCTTTAAAAATGTACATAAGGAATAGCCTTTTCTTTCATTGTTTGTCTTTGCAGGAAAGAAATGCTTAGCGTTCCTAACACTGGACAATGATTTAAAGTCAATGTTCGAATGCACGAGATTCAAGGATTTTCCCTCTGTAAACACTGCTGTACATCTGGGTGCGCACATTCTAACACCCCTATATACAGCGCAGTGCTATATATACATATACCATATCTGTTACAGTCATGTAGGGTAATTCAAGTCAAGAGTGCATTTACTACACACTCACTGGCCACTTCATCAGGTACACCAGTTCAACTGATCATTAACGCAAATATCTAACAGTTAACCACACAGAACCAACTCTGTGTTTTTAGGTGCGTAGACATGGTCAACACAATCTGCTAAAGTTCAAAGTGAGCAACAGAAAGAGAAAGAAAAGTGATTTAAGTCACGTTGAAGACTTTAAACATGGCATGGTTGTTGGTGCCAGATGGGCTGGTCTGAGGATTTATTGATAATGGTCTGAGAAAAAAAGGAAAAGCAGTGAGCGAACTTGTCTCTTTGATTCCTGAGTTTGGAAGAATAGCCAGACTGCTTTGAGCTGATAGGAAGGCCATAGTAAATGAAATAACCACTTGATACAATCATGGTTTGCAGAAGAGCATCTCTTAATGCACAACAGGTTGAACATGGACAGCAATGGGTTACAGCAGCCAAGACCACACCAGGTGCCATTCCTGTTAACTTCTAACTGAGGCTCACCAAAACTGGACAATAGAAGATTGGAGAAACATTGCCTGAACTGATGAGCCTCGATTTCTTTGCAACATTTGGGTAGAATTTGAATCCAATCCAATCCTGAAGGCAAAATGCGTCCAAGCTGGTACTAGCATAGTAGAACTAATGAAATGGTTGTGAGTGTACCCTTATGTGGTTTCTGAGAAGACTAAAAAATGTGGTAAGTGGAATTATATATAGTCATGATATCAGACATTACCAGTAATGTCAAAAACAAAATTTACCAAAATGATATTATCTCAACAGCTATGGAAAATTTGAGAAAAGCATAATGCCATCAGTTTGTCTTCAGCATCATTTATTTTGTTTTCTGTCTGTTTCGGGAACGTGGCGTTGGTGACAGCGAGCTTATAGTGTCTATGTTTTTGTCTTTTTATGGTGGGAGGTGACAAACACAGGGGTACAATACCACCACTTATATGCTGCGTAACCAGATAGTTACAGGTGCTAGTTTAAATGATCATACATGTATTTGCATTTCATCTATGTTTCATTCTCATTACTGGTGTATTGCGAAAAACGTCTTTTTCAAGTTCAGCATTTTTAAATGCATGCATGGTTTTGAATGTGGGTTTTCTTCTCAGCATGTATTTGTATACCATTATCTAAAAAAAAAAAAGAACTTGACAAAAGATGGAAAGTGTAAAATCTAGCCAGATAAAAGGGCCAATAAGACCCAGTGACACTGAGTTTCAGAAAGTAATTGGGCTCTGTCCCTCTCTCTGTGTCATACAGGCCCATACTGGGGTGTGGGGTGTCCGGGACGGGACTCTAATCTTAGTCGTGCAGCACCCAAACATCCTCTGCTGCCGTGTCTACAGATAAAGCACACGGATCAACTTGCGTTTGCCTATCACATGATACAAGACAAACCCTACGTATGTAAACACTCGTTCTGAGAAATAAAGGAAATTAGATTAGATTAGATTAGATAGAACTTTATTAATTAAAGAGCGAGCGAGACCTTTTTATAGTCCCTGGGTGAGATGAGCACAGTTAAAAGCAGCATTTGTTCATGTTTGCTTTATTAATAACGACTGATGAAAAAATAACTCCACTCCAAGGAGGGGGCATCAGAAAGGTTACAGCAACTATTATTTCTCATCAGTGTCCCGCACTCAAACACGTGTAAGCTCTTGAAGGTGTTTGCAGCCTGCAAGCATATGCTTAAAGCCCATGTGTTGTGGGGACAGTCAAGCTATTGATTATTAAAACACACTCACAGTTATCTTTTAAGTTCTTTAAAACTGATGCTAATATGTGACGTTCCGCTTGCATGACACACGTGTGCCCTTGCTGAACTGGGAGAACCACATGCAACCGTAGGCTAGTTTCACTACTGTGAAATATTTCCTCTAAGAAGTAATTTTAGCATTATTTGCAATATAAACCAGAAACTGAGATATTCTTACAATTTAAACCATAAATTACACAGGAATTAAGGTTCTGGCTCTGTTGGGTGGCTGGCACTAACTCTTTCTGCTACTCGTCTTTGCCCGTACTTAAAGAACTCAAGCTCATTTGCTTATGTTAAACTTGTTAAACCTTTTACCTAGACGTCCTTTCAGTAACTGTTCCTGGCAGATTTTTTGATCCAATTAAAGTCTTCCTACTTGGACTCTTCACATTTTCAAGATGTAAGCACTCCCAAAAAGTTGTTATAACAGTGTCAGCTTTAAGTCTCTTAAATTTTAACTTCTCTTTGTCACATCTGTGAGCTAAATAGTTTCAAGTTCTGAGCTTTTGCTCAGAACTTGCTCAGAACTAAGACAAGTAGTGAAGCTGTGATTGTTTCCCTGTGTTGGGGTCGTACATTAGAAAGCACATTTAGTTCCTTAACATTTGTGAGCATTAGATACTTTCTTTGGGGTTTGTCGTGGATTAAATCTAGAATGGCAAAATAATCTGAATAGTTTTTGGAAACCAAGCTCACAGTTGGCTAACTGGAATAAAATTCATTTAATTAAAAGTAGAAGAGCCAATATTGACCAAAAGTGTCAATAGCAAAAAATGCCACTTGCAAACTAACTCAAATGACATATTTATTCATCAGCTGGAATGATGTCAAAGGTGATTTTTCTTTTTTTCATATTTGAATCTCATCCACATGCGTTCAACGCGCTGTCATCCCTTACACCTGACCAAGCAACAACAAGACCCGAGGATACTCACATTCCTTTGTCCCCATACGTGTTAAAGAACTCCATGTGGTTGCAGGCTTGGATCCAGCCGATGGTCCACGTCTCCTTAGCTGCTACTGGTGGCACCAGTATTCGGGCGTTCGCTCGAAAGTGCGGCGTCCGGTAGCGCAAGACCACGCCGGATGTCTCGTCGATGCTGGTGGGGTTGGAGTCGATAGTAGCGTTCAGCTCCAGGATGACGATGCTGTCTCGGAAACTCTTGGGCTTACATCTGATACTCTGGATGCAGCCCATTGCATTAAATAGCAACACAGTCCACAAGAACGTCCAGCAGTCTGGAGGAAAGGAAAGACGCATGGAAACAAGCAAACGATCACCACAGTTGGTTCCACATCATGTTTCCCCAACAGAGAGAAGAAAAAATGGTTTACCAGCACAAAGAAAGTATTTATATGAAGCAATGTTTCTCACGAAAAGCCATGCATTCTTTTTCTTTTATCCAAAACTACAAAAGAAGGCAGGCCTAGAAAATCTTCACAACAGAGCGCATGCTTCCCAGTGCGTGAACGCAGCTTCACCAAAACAGGCTCTGGCACCAGAAATGTTCTTAACCGAGCGCAGATGTTTTCATGCTGCCAAAGTTACAAGACACTGCCACACAAAGTTCTGGCCTTTGGGCAAAGTGGGTCCATTTGGAAAGGTTCGTGGCATGTATGAGCTAAATAATTAACACACGCAAAAAAAAAAAAAAAACTACTTGTGTTACAGCTTGGCATCAGATTCTCCTTTGCGTGTGCACTCAAAAGATATAACCCTGTGACTGCGTCCAGCTGGTGACGAGAATCCTAATCACAAATATTGGAGGTTTTCAAGAGTGGACGCCCACAGTTTAAAATGCCTCTAGTGTAACGCGGAGCAGCCGAAAGTCCGTTTAACAAAAGCGTAAAATGTTCCACCAAACTTAAAATATTGGCTTCAGTTTCTCATAAGGAAAAGTACCATTGAACGCTACATCTGCGAAACAGAGGTTCTGGCAGTACAATTACGAACTGAGGTCTGTTTTTTTTCTTTCCCGTTTTTAAAGCCGACAAAGCAACATGCAAAAAAAAAAAAAAAAAAAAAAAAGAAGAAGAAAGAAAGTCTACCTATAAAACAATTCACTGGAAAGTCTCCACTGAATTGTTTGGGGCGAAATCCTGGAGAAATTCAGCGTAAACGGCGGCTCGCACAGTTCTCCGGTCACAGAGGTAATTCCGTTATCTCCTTCCACAACCGATCCCGTTATTTATTTCTTCGTCCCCTTCTCTCCCTTTTCCTTCCAATTGCAAACAATTTCAGCGTCCCGTTAACAGAGGTAGCATTTCTCCGAGCGCTGACAGTCTGGTCGAGTTTGAGACTGAGCACCGCAACATCCAAAAGGACGGCGCCGGGTCAACTTTTGCGACCATTCCACGGGATCAGGTGTCAAACTGAATAAAAATAATAATAATAATATATAGATACAAAATATGTATAATGCAGCTCTGATGGAAGAAATTCCAACTGTTACATAGTTCGACCGAGCGGACAGCTGCAGTGCTCCGAGAGATGGGCTGCAGTTCAGCCTAAATTCCTGCACAAGCTGTCATTTCTCCGCGCTCGTCCCATCTCTGCCTCGGCAGGTTCACCCCGACACGCATTGGTCTATCTGAGCTGCCTGGGAAGCAGCTTTTAGTAGTCTTCCTGACGACACTTCCGCTCTGCGAGTGTTGCAAGCATGCTGGGAAATGGAGGCTAAAGGTCCCTCATTTTGAGAAGGTTATAATTATAACTGATAACATATAATTAGTAAGTGATTTTTGAGAGCCTAAAAGAGCCCCCACAGGTAACTTAAGACGCGTGTCCGCTCTCTTTGGGTGGTATTGAAAATTTGGACACAGACAAATGAAATCATCTTTGTGGGGTTTTTGGAAATGTCTTTCCACTGACTAATCAGTGGATCACAGTCAGCTTTAAATAAATTATAAATGATTGATAAATTTTGATTTATTTATGTATTTTGCTGTAGTGTGGCAGTAGCAGACAACAAATGGTCTGATCGGTGCGATAAATTCTGTAAAAATGTAGGTTGTGTGCTCATCGCTTTTTCTTTTCTTTTCTTTTCTTTTCTCTTTTTTTTTTTAACCATTTCTGAACATTTGAAATTGTTTCCGTGGCCCTCCATAAGCCCTGCCCCCTGTCTTTGTGTGTAATAAAGCCGAATGCGGGGTTTCTGTGAGTCCTGGCGCTGTCTGTTTAAGCACCTTGGAGAACTCCGCTGTTGGCGCTGGAGCGCAGCGCCCAGGCTGAATCGGGAATCGTGCGTAAGCTACGTCAAATCCGCCAGGAACAATCAAACGCTACACTGCCTGCGCTGCGCTGCCTTGTCTTTTCCCTTTTCTTGTCGACGGTTTGGTGATTGTCAACTTTCCTCTGATTTTGCGCGGATCGCTTTATATACGTGAACGTCCTCTCTGTATATCGGAGAGGATTTAGAGAGATGTGCGCGCTCCCGTGCTCTCCCTTCTTCGCTCGGTAAGATGACAACGCCGTGTCTTTCGTAGTCTCTTTACACAGTGTTTTTCTTTCTTCTTTTGTTTTAAATTTGCACTGAGCTTGATTTCCACCAAAAGCACGCGCAGTGAGGCACCTGTTAGTGGTGTATCGGTGCGTAACGAAATGTTCATGTTGTAATTTTTATCTCCGTGCTTTAGATCGTGTTTCTCTGGATTGGACGGAGCAGATGCTATTCAATACACTCTTCCTCCCCGCATGGCATAAACACCACAGACAACGTGCATTCCAGCGTGTCTAAATATATCTATTAAGGCCACAGGAGGTGGGGGAGGAGTGGTGTAGGGAGGGGAGGGGGGTTTATCCTGGGACATTTCACTGTCTTGCACCACTTGCATTATCTTCTGGAGATTGGCAATCGGTTATTATAGCCACAGAAGAAAACTTGGCCCCAACACCCCCAGTATGCCCTCCAGTGTGAGATCCAGGGCGCGGGAGAGAAACAGCGTCCTGGGCAGACCTGAGTTTATGTCCCTCAACCATCAGCCCCTCTGTAGCGGCGGGGCCCCCGCTGAGAGCCGAGGCAGCTCAAGGCGACTGGGTCAAATCAAGCACCAAACAAGTCAGCAGAGTGAAGAACCTACCGACAGAGGCAGCAGGGACAGAAGAGAGTCCACCAAAATGCCAGAGGAAGACTGCATGCAGCTGAACCCTTCCTTCAAAGGAATAGCAATGAACTCCCTGCTTGCCATTGACATCTGCCTGTCCAAGCGCATGGGGGTGTGCGCCTACACGTCGTCCTCCTGGGGAGGCTGCCGCTCCATGGTTGCCCTGTTGGCTCTCACGGGGCATGGCATCACGTGGATCATTGGCACTATCGTGTGTCTCACACGGAGTAATACCCTGGCTGGACAGGAGGTCCTAGTCAACCTGCTGCTGGGTAAATGCCACACCACACTCACCAACCTCTGTCGTTCAGTACCCAAAATGCACCACGCAGCCATACCTGGCACCCACAGTGACACAGTGTCTTTCCCGCTTCTGTCCTTCTCACACTTGAAACCAGCCAGCTGTGCCAGAAATGAGCTTGCCAAATGAGTTTCAGTGTATTCGTCCTCCCAGTGCAGGGGTTTATTGACAAACAAGTGTGGGTGACATTTTCTGAAGGCACATTTCACAAGTGTTTATAGACTGATTCACGTCTGCTTAATATTACTTGAACTGCTGCTTTTATAGTAGAGCAATGAGAATCTCAACATTTGATACCTTTTCCCAGTTATCAATAAGCAACAGAGAGGAAAACCTGCAAATTCAGAAAGAAAAAGACAAAATATCACCTAGTCTCAGTTTTTTTTTTTTAGTGAAGTCACAACTGCGTATTGAGGTTCCTATGCAGGCAATGTAACCTTTATCATTTTCTCATCTAGTAAATCTTCAGTTTTCTGGTTTGGATTTAACTTTCAAGTATATTCGAATCAAACTGGTAACACAGCACAGTCCAATACTGTCAAAGCAGTCAATCATTCAAGCAAAAGTTGTCTTTTGCAGTACGTTTCTGTCAAATTGTATCACTCAGTGATGATTACTCAGAACCTTCTGAACCGTCTTCATTAAAACATATGAATCTGAAATCTGTGGGCAAGATTCTTTCCACTGCAGGTTTTCTGGTTCCTATTTGTACTCTGTTTGTAGTTCGAGTAGACTAATCAACTGACCAACCACGTCTGAGGTGCCTCTGATTGCATATAGAGTTAAACTGTATGTGGCAAGAGCAAAAGAGAGACTTCATCTGCTGAAACTCAACCTGGAAACTTCCTTTCTTTGATCTGTCTGCATTCGTTGGAACAGGAAGTAGACAGGAAGTTCTTGTTGTACTGAAAGCCCGGACAAATTGACCCATGCCCCCAAAGGCAAAATCAGCAGTCATACATAACAATAACAACTTTATATGTATAGCACTTTTTAAAACAAACAGTTACAAAGTGCTTCACAATTTGGATAAAAACACTTAAAAAAGTCTAAATGGTTACACATGCAAACACAGAGTCAAGCCCACAGGCTTTCATTCATTCCTACATACACACATGTTAGCAGAACAGAAGGTCACAGATAATGGGCAGAAGATTAAAGATCTGCAGTTAAGAAGGGCAGTAACTGCTGGACTTAGAGGCTTTGAGGGCTGTGATTTAGAGGGCAAAGGAATTAGATGATTAAGTCCGGAAGTAGAAATTTGATGAAAATGAGACAGTTTGCTTCTGTGCCTTTATAATTACAGGGATTGGTAAAAAAAACAGCAGCATCAGTGAAATATGAGGTTGGTGAAATACTATAACTGGGTCTTTTTGTTTTAAATTGTGATCTTGGTTTATTAAAACGGATAATGGGCATTATGAACACAGGAGGGCAATCCGGCATACTCAGTTGGTGAGGCCTGAAAGGGGAGCTGCTAAATAAAACACAACTAATCATTACCAGACTAGCTGCTGTCATGCCAAAAAGTGATTTCTGTTTCTGTGTTTTTCATGTGTAATATTGTTGTTTATAATGGCAAATAGGCTGTAGTGAACAAGATTAAGAAAGAGGTTATATATAAAATTAAAAAACTGCCTGTTTTGAAAGCGTCTTTATGATTCTGACATGACATTATAATCTATCCAGTCCTTTTTGGCTAATTAGAAAATCTTTATGGAACTATTATCTTATATTTGTTGCCCTCTTGGCCGGCTCACTCTTGAAAGGGACATTTCTAACGCCAGTGAAACTTTTAACCCGGATAAATGCAGGATAGAAAAAAGTCACTTTGCCAAAAGCTGATTGCAGCTTCTGTCTTGTGACAGGAATTTGCTCTGTGACCCAAAATAACTTTATATGTTAGACAGATTATATACCAACAAGTCATTTACAACAATTTAAATACTTTTCTTTTCTTTTTTTTTGCCAAATTGGGGAAAATCAGTTTTTGGCATGACAGATTAAGGCTGTTTGTTCTTACGCAAGAGAAGTGCATAGTCCTTACTTTGTGCCCAGAAAGGAGAATGCTGTAACTGTAGCATCCTACGCTGGGATGAGGTCCGTTTATTTGGCTTCATGATGGGGTTGCCGGCCGCTCTGGTGTCATCAGCCACCAGTGGTGGAAAAGCTGCAGTGTTATCAGGCATTGTTTCTGGGTCCACACCCGCTTGGCCGTCCACATGGAGTAAGTTGTCATCAGGCATTGCTGTGTAGCAGCTGGAGAGGTTCAGGCTGGGTGGAGAAACAGCACCACTCTGATCCCTCAGGCAGCTATGGACCATCACTTCAGCCCGGGACGACTGATGGGTAGATATCGAGCAGGAGGAGGGCTCAGGACCGGTGACAGTGTCCCACAGCACAGTGTCCTGGCTGCATTGAGTGAAGCAGACTTTTTAGTTTGACCATGCGTCACATCTATGAAGCTGGACAACAGTGAGTCCTTCACATTAAGTTCTTTCAATTCGAGACCCTTCAAATATCCTCTTTTGAAGTTTTTATTTGTGTTCATGAGCAGTTTATCAATGTTTCCAATCAGGGTTGTCATGGTACAGTGGAACAGTATGTACAAACAATGCAAAGGCCCAGGTTCCTAAGAATGGGTTCACACGTTGCTCTTACAAGTCCTGTTACTGACTCAGTACTGGGTTATTGTTTCCATCAGTAACTACATAAAGCTTTACTACAGCACATTTAATATTATCCTGCAGCAAAATTTTGATCTCACTACATCAGATCAGAATTTTCTGAAAGTCTGGGGGACCTGTGTGTATGCTTGTTCATGTGCAGGCATGCACACATAAACACAGTCCCAAACACAGATTAAAGACCAAACAGAAACACAAATCTTGTGTAGCTGTAGCTGCATTGAGCTCTGAGTGGGAGCTATTAAATCTTTGGATTTGGGACACTGTTGAATTGTGTTTGGGACTTTTTTTTTGCCCTAAGTGCTTGCTCAATATTTGTTGGTTGCAGGATAATTTCTGGTCTGTTGAAGTCTGTCAGGAGAAAATATCCCAACATGGTCAACAGAGGGAAGAGGAATTAATGTTAAATACTCGCTGAAAGTATATTTTGTTTTTATCTATCGGGGAAACTAATCGGCCATGACTGGTCTGTCGGGATTAGTTTGATTCAGCCCACTGTTGCAAACACGTGGTGCTGTGCAGCGTAGAAATGTTTCTCCTTTAGGTTTTAAGTTGTTTTACTCGCACGCAACCTGGGACCTTCTCAAAGACTATTAAACATGTCAGAGACGTGTCTTAGCTGTGGAGGGGATGTTCCTATTTTTATCAGGTGTGGTTTGTGTGTGTGTGTGCGGCTTTGTTTCTACTTTTAAAGTACTCAAGTTTATTTCATGTTATATTATCATCTATATGGTTCTGTTAAGCATGCAGGTAAGATTGCAACATTATTGTCAGCATCCATTTCGCTGCTATTACAAGGATGAATGAGAGAGAGTCCGGTGTGCTCTGAATAACCATCTCTCTGTGCCGAGGCCTGTGTGCAGGGTGACAGTAACAAACAGACAGGATTAGGTCATGCTCACCCAGCTGTTGTCTCTAATTAATTTTTCATCATGCTTGATGGAACAGATAGCTCAGTATTAAGCTTTATGTTTCAAGGGGCTTACCTGTGTAGCCCTCCTTCCCTTCTTTTTGTCTTTTGAGAAGCAATAAATGAATGGTGTTTTTTGATGTTAAACACATATAGACAAAGCATTTGTGAAGTATCTCAGTGTTGCAGCGCAGGGTATGTCTGTTTGAGATGAAAATATGAGATATCGCTGGTTTTCACAACGGAAATTTCAACAATCTTTCCACTTTTAGCTGTTTAGGTGGATTCCCCAAAGCTCTTAGTTTGATTACCAGCTCGACTTTCACTATATGTCACCCCCCTGCTCCTTTGTTCTTGTATTTCGTGTCTTTCTCGCATTGTACTTTCCAATAATGGCAAAAATGGCACAAAAAACATTGTGCCTCCATGCCGCCCCCTCCAATACAAAAAACCTTATATAAATACATGTAACCTCCCTTGTTGAAAAGTAAATGTGAACAACAGCAAACATAGAAAAATGGCTTGCTGTGGTCATTACTGTGTTTTACATCTATGTAGAGTATATAGAGCAGGACTATAAGTGCATGTGAGCTGACTAACCACAGTGTGTATGTTAGAATACGCGACAGACTGACTACTCCTTCTGTTTCTCAGCAGCGCGTAGCAGCCTGACCTACTGTCTGCTCACGCCTGCTACACTTCCTAGAATCGGAGTTTATTTATTAGAGCAGTATAACTAGTACCTCACACACTTGACAGTTACTTAGCGTAGGCTTGGTTTAGTGAGTGTGAAGATGGCTTTAAATGGCTTTATTGATGGTCAGAGTGGAAATATTTTTGAGGAGTGCTGTGGAGTTATAAAAGGCGTCTCCGAATGTCTGGTCATGTGAAGCAAATGTTACTCGCTGGTTAGTACTAGTCACCGAAATATCTACTTACACATTTACTACAGTTGTTCTGTTTTATGTGAAGACTAACAAATGGACCAATAGTTTTATAAAACTGATTATTGAGTTGATGTCCATTTGATTTTTTTTAAAAGCTACATCCATCCCCATTAATCATCTCACACCTTAGAGATGTCCAGTTAGGGGAGACAAAGTAAAACCACTCACAGTGGTTGTTTTTCCACAAAATGATCACATTTACCTTAAAATCAATGTACATATCACCAGTAACACCTCTATACTTCTCTGAATATGGTTTCAAGCGATGATCTTTTACTTGTACCATGATTCAAGTCAGGTACTCCTTTAACCATTTTCTTTGACTTTCACTGCATATTCATACTAACTGTCTGCTTTCTTTATTTCATGATAGCCCTCATCCTTGACGTGATGACCGTGGCTGGAGTCCAGAGATTGGTGAAACGGAGAGGACCCTGGGAGATGACACCGAGCTTCCTGGACTGCATCGCCATGGACGTGTACTCTTTCCCCGCTGCCCACGCCAGCCGAGCTGCCATGGTCTCCAAGTTCTTGCTGTCCCACTTGGTGCTGGCTGTGCCGCTTCGCATCCTGTTGGTGCTGTGGGCCTTCCTAGTGGGCATGTCCCGGGTGCTCTTGGGCAAGCACCACCTAACAGATATGGTGTGCGGCTTTGCGCTTGGCATGCTCCATTTTAGCCTAATGGAGACGGTGTGGCTCTCATCAAACACCTGTCAGACTCTTATTTCCATAAGCACGCTGAGCTGGAGCCCCTTTTTCTGAGCTTTTTACTAGCACACATGGCTTGTTTAACCTTGCAATATCAAACACACAGACGGGTGACAAATTAAAGGAAACACTTGGTGCCAGAACAGCCTTATTGCACCTCGGCTTTGTTTCAACAAGACTTGCATTCTTCTGTTCATGATGAAGGCTCAAGTCTTTGGGGTTTTCCTTTAAATTGTCACCTATGCGTTGGTTAAAGTTGCAAAGCAGGTTTTCGTTGCAGGCTGCAAGCAGGAACCCACTAATATTCGGATCCAGATGCTGACTTGCATGCAATTCCTAAACCAGGAAGCTCGCAAGACCTTCATAACGCTTTACAAGTTCTAGTATGACACTGCTTCATAGTTTTAACAAAACACTAACAGCCACAAGCAAAATAAAATATCTGCAGACTGGCTACAGGTTTTCTTGAAAGTGTACATGAAGGAAAAGTGGTTTGGATTTTTTCAAAAGACTTTCATTCATATTCATTTATTATTTAACTTCTATCAAGGACACCAAACTCCATTGGATCTCATTTTTCTCTCTTTTATTTTAGGAGAGTTAAACACAGAAGCCACAACTGAACACTGAAATTTGGAGTTATATTGTTGTATGTAACATTCAAGTATATATGAAAGTAAGGCAGTTTGGATAGTCTACATTTCTTATTTCTTTTGCTCATATGTTTATCATATTTGAAGTTTTTTTTAATTAATCTGTTTATGTACAATTATCACCCAGAATTTTTTTTCTTACCCTTTCAAGTTTAATTTCTATCAATGTGCCATTTGTGATTTAATGAGTTTAAATCATTTTTAAAGCTAATATTTCTCCACAGCACTTTCATTAATGATTCATTAAAATCTCTAAATTAGCTGATCATAAACTGTTTATGGCAGTGAAACTATTTCTATGCCTCACTAAAAACAAGTGCATGTGTGTGGGAACATATGCATACGAAGCAGAAGCAAACTTTGGTTTGAAATATCAGCTGTGGACATGTTATGCCTTTTTTTATGGCTTTGAATGAACTCTGCCATCATTTCATTGGTTTAGTATGATTAAACAGTTTAGTGTACGCGAGTATGTGCTGTACAGGGATCTGTATATGATGTTTTTACTATGTTGTTCTATCTCAATAAAATGAAATGAACCGTTAGGAAAATGTAAATGTGTTTTATTTAGTTTTGGTAAGAGGATGCCACTAGCAGTCCAAATTTGTTGTTTTCATGTATATGTGCCTGTGGGTGTTTGGGATTGCTGCTCTATTCTGTCTGTGATTAAAGATTTGGGCAGATATGTCACAAGCAGAATGTGGGGGAAAATATTTATTACAATTAATAGGATAAATGTTGTTTTCTGTTTACCAGTAGCTTATTTGTCTGCTCTTAAGACAACTTTCCAAAAAAAGTAGTTTTTATTACTTCAGACTTCACAAGGATTGTAAAATGCCCCACAGCTCAAGAAAATTAAGTTATGGATTTCCATAGGGATGTCATACGGAGAGGGCTATTCATTTGGAAAGACATTTTACACCATTTCTTTCCAGATGGGGTGTTTGCACCCACTATATATATACATATACAGTGGACACGTTTCACTCTTTTTCAACCTCAGCTCTTTACATGTTATAACTTTACTCTTCTCTGTGACTTGCCAATGGATAAACAACAGCAAAAGCATGAGGGGCTCACAGACCAGTTAATAATAATAATAATGGATTGCTTTTATATAGCGCTTTTCTAGGCACCCAAAGCGCTTTACAATTCCACTATTCATACACTCACATTCACACACTGGTGGAGGCAAACTACAGTTGTAGCCACAGCCGCCCCGGGGCAGACTGACAGAAGCGAGGCTGCCATATCGGCCCCTCTGGCCAGCAGTTACACCACACATTTTGCACACTGCCTCCATCCACAACAGATGAGATGGAGATAGTCAAGACAACCTGCTGACATTCGAACTGAGCATCAGAATTTAAGTGACTTTAAAATTGGCATGGTTGTTGGTGCTAGTCACGCTGGTCTCAGCATTTCAGAACTGTTGATCTACGGGGATTTTCCTACACAGCCAGCTCTATGGTTTACAGAGGATGGCTTGAAAAATGATGATATCCAGTTAGCGCCAGTTCAGGACAGAGGAGAATGGTCAGACTGCTTTGAGCTGATAGGAAGACAAAATGACTCAAATAACCACTCACCACAGAAGAGCATCTTGGAACGCACAACACGCCAAACCCTGAGGCAGCTGGGGTACAGTAGCAGTAGACCACTCCCGTCAGCTTAGAACAGAAACTGGTACACAAGCTCACGAAACCAGACAGTAGGAGGCTGGAGAAACAAAACATAAACAAAACAAACTTCCTTGATTGGATGAGTCTTGAGTTCTGCTGATGACGCACCACGTCACAAAGCTCAAGCTTAAGGACATTTATTGTCTTTTTCATTTTTAGTTTTAAACCATCTTCACTGTGTTGAGTGGAATATAGCCAAATTTGTCAAAGAATGTTTTTTTTACTTATTTTTTTTAATTGTGGTGTCAATTCATTAAATCAGCCTAAAATGGCTAAATTACAGCAATCCATCCACCTTAGGCCCTTTGGACAAAAATGTCCACATTGAAACCCATTATAAACGCTATTTTTCACGCCAGAAAAATTACGGTCAAAGGGATCGTCAGGTCTCCAGCTTAGGTTTCGTTTTGGACTACAGGCCTTAGAGTTGTAATTTTTTTATTTGTCCACCGGGTGGCGCCCTTGCTTCACATTTGACCTCTGCTGGAAAACAGCGGGCTGCTTGGACAGACCTGCCGGAAATGACGCCTCTTTTCCGGCGTGCAGCAGCGGCTTCGCCCGCTGATCGGGGGGACCATTTTTTGGTCCCTAGGACCATGAGAGGGTGCTTTTTTTTTTTTTTTTAGTCAACAGGAAATGACGTATTTGTTGTCACGTGGTACCGGAAGTGTGCGCTGGAAAAAGGAGTCCGACGCAACATGCCCCGATCATCGTCGCGAGTTAACCCGGGAGAATGCACTCATTTCGGCCTCGACGAGCAGCATTTGCCGCCTGGAGACCATTTTCTGGTTCTGGAAAAAAAAATAAAAGGCGATCGAAATGACTCTTGGTGCCAATCTTTAGTCCATCTAAAGGCCTAATTATAATAACAATCAAATATTACTTCAAATGTTTTTTTGGGAAAATATTTAGTTTTTTAGTTTTTTTTTTAGTTTTTTTGTAATTTAAAGGGTTAAAACAACGAAAATATAATTAAAACTTTATATGAATATTTCAGGGAGAAGTAGTTTTAAAAGACTGACCAATTTAAAGTGGAAAAAAATATTAATATATAATATTTTTATTGCACTTTTTGGGGAATGGACATTTATGTCCATTAGGGACCAAAGTGGATGTCTTTTTTAGGAACCCCCAAGGGTTAAACCGGTTTCTTGAACATGACAGTGAGTTCACTGTACTCCAATGGCCTCCACAGTCTCCAATCCAATAGAGCACCTTTGCGATCTGGTGGGACAAGAGACATCAAGGATGTGCAGCCAACAAATGGTAAATAAATGGCCTGTATCTGGAGCAAGTGTGTGACACTGTCATGTCGATATGGACGTAACTCTGAGAACTGTTTCCAGCACCTTGCTGAATCTATAGCATGAAGAATTAAAGCAGTTCTGAAGGCTGAAAGAGGGGGTGCATTCCAATACTTGCAAGGTGTGGCTGATGAGTGTGTATAACATGGACACTACAGCCTCCCATCAACCTAAAATTACTTAATGAAAAAGAGATTTAATTTTTTAATTAATTTTTCCTGTATTATTACAATTATAGATTAAAATGCTCTGGGTGTATGGCAGGCCACAGTCTGCCTTTAAATATTAATGAAGTATTTAATAGTATAATAAACTCAATCACGCAAAGCCATAAAATGAAATTGCACGACTGAATATGCGACATAAATTAATATTTTAATTTACACAAATTAAATGGGACCAAAAATAGACAGGAATATCCAAGATTACGCTTACTCGACAGAGTTTTTATCCAGAAAGCACACTTTAATGTGCCGATTCAGACTATTGTTCATACTTCATACCCTTATAGCTCTCCTGTCACACTGTTCTTACCTCAGAGGATTTTTATAGGAAACCGCACCAATGCAAAGGAGTGCGCTGTGAAACCAAAAGCAGGAATGAAAACTGATTTCAAAATCAATCAGATTCTCACCTTAATGTTTTTGGAACTGAGGATCTATTGTGAAACTATATGTGCTATTTGAATATTTAACCAAGAGTTTAAGACAGTAAGTGTTGTGCAGAACAGACAGAAATAGTTTCTTGGACATATATGTTGATTATGGGTAAAATGCTGTCATGCTTCAGTGTGTGACTGTGAATGTTATACACTGAAGCATGAGCATGGGGACTAAAAACAACTGCGGTGCAATAGGCCATAAAAATAATACTGCAAGGCAATGAAAAGAAGCTATGGGGTCATTTGCAGCTTTGTGCAGCTTTAATAAAAAGTAACAGGTTAGACAGGTGCGCCCTCTAGAGGACTCTCCTTGACTACACTCCAGGACGTCATATCCAAATACACAGTGGGCTGTGGTGGAATATAGTCCAACCTTTTCCAAATCACCTTTATTTGACTGTGATGGGAAAGGTCAGGATAAACGATTTAAAGGGCTTAGGAAAAGAGAACTGTGGTGCTCAGAGAATCTGACTTTGCTGAACACGACTGTGCAGACAGATGGATACAAAAAGTGCATCTCAGATTTGATCCCAGGAGTTTTACCACATTGTGTCATGCAAGGACAACCTGGTGAAGGTGTACTTATTATCTTTGTGGCTTGTACCCCACACACCTATCCTGAACCCTAATGCTATGTTAGCTTTTTATGTATTTATAATATTAATTCACACACTTGGGCTTGCATTTTTATAGGTTTACTGCTCACTCATAGCTTCATCGAGCTCACATCTGCACATATTGCCACCTCTGAGTCATCAGTTAACCTAACATGTATGTCTCTGGACTGCAGGAGGAGAACAGAGCATGCAGAGGAAACCTGCCACATAAAAAGGGCTCCTCAGTGAAGGTTTGGAGGGAGATTTTCAGATGCGTATATGGGCCACGGCTGTCTTTAGTCTGCTTTATACCATATTTTAAATTTGAATTCAATTTTATAGATTTATGTTTGATATGGATCTCATTCGAATTTCTGAGTTTCAGAAACTGCCTTCTGCTGGAAGACTCCAAGAACTCATCAATGAATATCCGCGATCCATGATTATAAAAACCAGCTTCTTACCAGGAGTTCAAATAGCAACTCCAAAAATTCAAAACATCCCAGAAAGAGTCAGAGATGTGTGTATCTCTCCATATGTAAAATGCTGCGGCACGATTTTTAACTGGGAGAAGGAAATTTGATCACATCACTCCGATTTTGGCCTCTCTACACTGGCTTCCAATTGAATTTAGAATCCGTTTAAAGTCCTTTTATTGGTTTTTAAATCTCTAAATGGTCTGGCACCTGTTTATTTGTCTGACTTGTTGAAGCCCCACGTCCCCACTCGTTCCCTTCGGTCAGCTGAGCTGTTGCTGCTTTCGGTCCCAAAGTCACGGCTGAAACTTTAGAGGAGACCGAGCGTTCTCTGTTGCAGCGCTGATGCTTTGGAATAACCTTCCTCTCCATATTAGACAGGCTACATCAGTGCCAGTTTTTAAGTCTTTATTAAAAACCTATTTTTATTCCCTGGCTTTTAACTCTGTGGGTTACTGACATTTGTTTTATTAACTTGATTGCTATGTCTGGTTTCTGCTATCTTATTACTATATGCATATTTGTATTGTACAGCACTTTGGTCTACCAGGTGTGTTTTTAAAGTGCTATATAAATAAATGATGATGTTGATGATGATGATGATGATATGGCATAACAAAGTTATGGTGTGATGACAGAGACCCAATATTGTGCATGTTGTGGAGATACAGAAATTCTTTTATTGCTGCTATATAACCTGCATCATTATAACTGCATTAATAAGATTCTTTACAGCATTATTCCATTTAATAATATTTCTTACAGTATTGATATTGCATTAAAGTTGTTGATTGAAGATGTCCATTTGAGGATCCTTCCATTATGTTAACTTTTATTACAAGTACGGTTAGAAGTATTTTATACACATTGCATATTTGTGCTTATTTTGAGTTGATGTTCGGTTCATTAAGGGTCTTAAGCTTCACTGGCGTGACTGTCCAGGTGATACATGCTGAGGGAAACTAGAACATAGAAGGATAACTGCAATGCATGCTTACAACACATATAATCTAGGAATGTGTCATTTGGAGTTTCACTATATTTTATTCTACTTGGCAACAGATGACCAGAGTCAGAGGGCTTGAAGTTTATTACTTTGTATGGAAGGTGTTATAGAAAAGAGAAGTTCTATGTCTGTTTATAGCTATTGAAGATGCACAAGATGTACGATTAACTGTGACTAATGTCTGGAACCTCTTTCAACTTTTAATCTGTCATTGATGCCATTGGGGGGGGGGGGGGGCGGGGGGGGGGGGCAGGGGGGGGGGGGGGCGGGCGTGTACCCCACTGCTTTATAAGTGTCCACAACATGTATTTTGGGGGGCCTCCGTGGTTTGTGACACTGCTCTACATTGATCAATTTCGCGACAATGTGGAATGAATTCCCTCATCGGTTTGAAATACAGTACTGCATTATCAAGCAGGACAGCCCAGTGGTGATCATGCACTGCTGATCCAGTGGCCTCAAAGGGATTTTTATTTCCTTTGGCGATTCAAAAGAATTTTTGTCTGTGCTCATCTCCCATCATACAGAGGCGCATATCCTTTAACACTCTTAAAGAATCTCTCTTAAGTCTTTTTTTGTACATTAGGATTCCCATCTTCATCAGTGTGTGCAGCATGATTCAATTGTTTGCTCGAGCTTCGCTGTTCTCACCTGTGTTCACCAAACCCAGCATATCTAAAACAGTCTGTAAGAAATGGTTCTTTTAAGAGAGTTGCGCGTGTGTTGAAAGATCCTCATCATTTCCGAGGTTGGTGACTGGTGGATCAGATATATCACTGCGGTTTTGGCATCCAAACAAACCAACATCCTGGAAATATAAGTTAGAGGGACACCACAAACTCATCACCCACATCATACACAGTTGCACTGATCAAACTTCAGTGATTTCATTCTGGAGTTTGAATTTACTTTTCTGGTCTAAGGGTGACTGGATCTGGGTCCAGTCTGTTACAACTCAAACAATGAGTTATTCCTGTTTTAAGCAAGTTGCCTCCATTTGATAAAATGGCGTGATCACCATGTGGGATACCTTAACACCATGCAGTTCAGCATCCCTCCAGCATCCTGCGTTTCTGAAGCACAGTTTCTCAGCAGGGGGAAGTGGAACATTAATATGGAAAAGAGCTCAATCACCAGATTGTTTGCTTCAGGAAACAAGTAACTGTTTGACTATTTGACAATTGTTTTTGACTTTTAATTATTATATGACATTTGCTATTACGAATGTGCCTGAACCCGGAGTACTTATTGCGTTCAGCAAAAGGAAATATTGTTATCTGGGATGCTGACAGCACAGAGGTTCTGCATTATATATCAGAATCCATGACAAACTCATGAGCACGGAGGGAAAAACGAGGAGGAGATACGGGTAATCTGCCGCTGAAAATGTCAGAAAAATATCTCCATGCATGTCTGAGATGGGGTTAGCCCTGACACTACAAGTCAGTGTTGACAGAGCCATCAGATGGCTACATCTATGGCCAGTCAGTGTGGCAGTGCAAAGTGATGGGGCATATATTGGGGCTTGTGTGTGAATGTCGGGCTGTGGACAAACGTAGGTTGCTGTGTGGGCTTTTTTTTTGGAGGAGACCAACGGGAGCACAATGATACCCAATTCCCAGCAAAGGAAAATGCTGATGAAGAGGAAAAAGCAAAAGCAAAGAGGAGGCAAAAGTCTCTCAAACTTTAGAGTTTCCAGCAGCACCCCGTCAATACCAGACTTTACAGAGGTCTTCGAGAGAATAAGTGAGAAATTACATATGAACACAATGCTAATATTGAAAGTCATCGTGTTAAAATGTTGAATAAGATAATTTTTATGTTATTATTGTTGTTGTTGTTTTTTAACAGTAATCGCCAACAATCTGTCTAGAAGCAAGTCTTATCATTCAGCACCCATCATAAAACATAGTTTGCAGACTCTATCCCAAAGTAACATTTGAAAAAACCTTGGAAGCCTTTTTAGATTTTTAGTCAGGAGTCTCATTGCCGTTTCTCTCTTCGTGTTCTTTTAAAGACGGTGACGGGCACAGACGCAGCGGCTCACTGCGCCTCATGTTCGGTGCTTTATTTTTTATATTTTCTACGTGTGTATGTGTGAGTGAATGTGTTTTTTACTACTCTGCATCGAGTAGAGTCTACTCAGTAGAGTCTACTTACAGTCGTCAAGACCTTCTGAGTTTGGGATTACGCTGTGCAAGGAACATTACGTCAGACTATCACCACTTCCACGGCATTCCGGAGGACATAATAAGAACTCCAGGGTCTCTGTGGCTGGTTCTTCCCAGCGGCAAGCCAAAGAGGAAACGTAAACAGAGGAGGCAAAAGCGTGGCTGCAGGGCGGGCCCGCTCGCACGGCTAAAGAAACAACCATTTAAGCCACCGCTGAGTATCTCCTCTCCGACGTAGTCAGCGAGTGTGTACGGGACAGCAGCATCCTACTACTCACAGAGACTTGAGCTATTGAGTTAGCAAGCCGCACGGTCCACCATCACGACAGGAACGGCCACTCCGTTAAGAACCAAGGAAGGGGTTTATACATCTACATCAATGACAGCTGGTGCAAAAACACAAAGACTGTAGACCGCCACTGTTCCCCGGATTTGGAATATTTTACTGTGAAATGCAGACCATTCTACATACTTCGCGAGTTTACTGTCGTCATGGTAACGGCCATGTATGTACCACCCGATGCTAACGCTAACTCGGCCTTGGAGGAGCTGGACAAGGCAATAAGCAGTCAGCAGAACTCCCATCCCGACGCAGTGCACATTATAGCTGGGGACTTCAACCATGCTGACTTAAGGTCAGTATTCCCCAGATTTGAACAGCATGTTAAATGTGCAACAAGGGGGAAAAACACACTGGATAAAGCCTACAGCAACATCCAAAAAGGCTACAGAGCAACCCCTCTACCACATCTAGGTTTGTCAGACCACATATCCATGCTGCTGATCTCTGCATACACTCCTTTTAGGAGGAGAGTCCCCCAGCCAGAAAGACTGTGAAGGTGGCCAGAAGGTGCATCACATCAGCTGCAGGACTGTTTTGAAAGCACAGTGTGTTTGAACACCAGGACCTCGAACAGCACACAACATCAGTGCTCTCATATATTAACTTATGTATCAACAGTGTTACTGTGACAAACATCTCCGAGTGTATTCCAACCAGAAACCTTGGATGACTAAAGAAGTCCAGGTCTTGCTGAAGCAACGTGACGCCACTTTCAGATCCGGTGATGTTATTGCATTACAGTACAGCCAGATCTGAGCTGAAAAGAGGTATCAGAGAGGCCAAGGCAGCGTACAAGAGGCGGATTGAAGACCACTTCAGCAACAACTCACGACAGATATGACAGGGAGTTCAGAACTAATCAACTACAAACCTGGCAATACCACATTGACTGAGGGCAACGCGATGCTTGCGGAGGAGCTGAAGCACGCTTTGAGGTGAAGGGACTAGAGGCAGCAGGAGCTAAAACATCAGACGGCAGCAACAGCCCAAGCCTCATGGTGCAGGAACATGACGTGAGGCGCACAGTGAGGGCGGTGAACCCCAGGAAGGCCGTCAGTCCAGATGGGGTGACCGGAAGGTTTCCAAAAGAATGTGCAGACCAGCTGGCTGGGATCTTCACTAAAATCTTCAATGCCTCACTGTCCCAGTCCTGCATCCTGCCATGCCTAAAGTCGGCCAAAATTGTCCCACAGCCAAAGCGTACCAACATTTGCAGCCTCAACGACTACTGACCAGTTGCTCTAACACCTGTTATAATGAAGTGCTTCGAGAAACTGGTCCGACGTCACATCATGTCCTGCCTGCCACCCACACTCGACCAGCTCCAGTTCGCATACAGAGCTAACAGATCAACTGAAGACACCATTGCTACAATGCTCCACACCACCCGCTGGATCAGAGACTTCCTCTCAGACCGTGTACACAGAGTTAGAGTGGGGCCTTATCTTTCCTCAGTTCCCACCCAGACAATGCAGTCATTAAGTTCGCAGATCATCTCTGGGGGAGACGAGACGGCATACAGAGCTGAGGTTAAGAGGCTGTCAGATTGTTGTGTAGACAACAACCTGGATCTCAATATCACCAAGACAAAAGAGCTGGTAGTCGGCTTCAGAAGAAGGAAGGCCCCCGTTGATGCAGCCTGTCAGCATTTTCCATTTTCAAGTTCTTGGGTGTGCACATAGACACAGGAATCCGATGGAGCTCAAATACCTCGGCAGTTTTAAAGAAGGCCCAACAGCATCTCCATTTTCTGAGAATCCTCAGAAAAATGGACCCGAAGAAGGAGGTGCTGATCGTCTTCTACCGCTGTGCCATTGAATTCTACCTCCCTGGACTTTTTTTTTTGTGGGGGTGGGGGGGGACAACAATAACAATAATAATATTAATAACATGGTGCAATAATAACAATGTGCAATAAACATACACTTATTCTTCTTTTTATTACTTAAGTTACTGTGTTGTGTTGTATTGTACATAGTGCCGACGTGGGACAGTTTTCCAGTTTAATTGTACTGTTGTACTATGTATGACTGTGCAATGACAATAAAGACCTTATCTCTTATGTTTTTGACAATGCTCGCTTAATAACACGTTTGTCAAATACCCGGCCTTCCTTAGTAGGCTTTCAGGTCTGTGATTTATTTCACTTTGAAGTTAATCTGGTCTTTAATCAGCATTTTAAAGAAAGGTTTCTTAGTGTTTCCACCAAGGACTATTCATTTAAGCAGCCAAAATTGCTTTAATGCTGCTGGCTATTTCATTTTTTAAAGAACTGTGAGAATAATAATAAAAAGAAAACAGCTTGTAACAAGCCAGACTGCATAAGGCAGCTCAAGGATGAACTTCAGATGATGATTCAAGACAATGGAATTTTTTCAAAGGTCTCTGTATCCGAAAACATAAACTTTTCTCTGTTCATAAACGTGCACACAGTGTACTCTTTGACATCCCTGTGGTAAAACACGTTGGTATTTGTGTAACAAAAGTTCTGAAAGAAATTGATTAATGTAAAGACAGATTTCATATTTTGGTTAAAGGAATAGAAGAAGATCACATGGATGTAGTGAAACAGGACATGCAGAGGGTTGGTGTGACAAAAGAATGCTAGGGTGAGGTGGAGCAGTGATCCAGAAAAGAAGTTCTGTATTTCTTCAGTGCATAAAGAGGAGTACATCCATTTTTGAAGACACCTAGAGGAACCATTAGCCTGCTGTTACACTCAATTTATGATGAATCAATGCCTCCATCATAAAATTACAGGTGTGAGTCAAATTATAACATCTCCTAGTTGTCTTGTTATTTTGTATTTTAAATATCTCTCAGTTTAACCGCATTCACTATAAAATATTTATGAAAAAATCTATTTCATACTTTAAAAAACTGCTGTGCTTCATTCTATCGTGTGTAGGGGTCAATCAAAAAAGGCTTTTGGGGGTTAAGGGCCTAGAAATATCAAGGGAAGTGTTTTTGTGATTTCTGAAATTAAACGACAGGAGGCGATGTTGTGCTGGCGACGTCCCTCGGTGACGTAGGACGTAGTGAGCCGAGCCGATCCAGCCTCCACTCTGCCCTGTTCATTCTCAGGCCGGGTAGGACCCCAGCAACAACATTGCAATCGGTTAAACCTAAAGAAGATTCGGCTGTACAATCGCAAGCCATCCTTTGAGTAGACAACATTTTGTGGAAATTTCTCACCGTCACTGATCAGAAGACACTCCAAGTTGTTGAATCGGTGAGTTATACGTGCAGATAGCTCCGTGGGAGCTCCCGGTTCGCTCGTCTTCTCCGCTGCCCAGTTTTATTGTTGCTTTGTTCCTGGCAGCAGCCATTTTTAATCGTCTTGTCCTACATTCCCATCGCTGTGTTCAGGCCGTTCAAAAAGCCAAGCGGGATTGGGGAAAAAATAAGCACAGGTCAGAGTATTTTATAGAGAATTTCCACAGAAAAGCCTGTATATCCCCAGTAATAAAAGCACCACTGTAGAAGCACTGAAAAAAACACCGGTTGTAATTTGTCATCACTGGAAGTTTTACGGGATTGGCGTTTCGCTAATTTTCCAACAAGCTGCCAGAGTTAAGGCTGTTAGCTGAAGCTAAATTAGAGCCGTTGTTAGGGGGGAAAAAAAACAGAAAAGTAGCAGTTTACATTTTTTTTGTGTGTCTTCGTCGTTTAACTGTGAAGTTAGATGACTACAGGATCCTCACTACGACCATTTGCTATATACATAACCATAGCCAGCAGTTAGCACATTTTGTCGCCGAGTAGTAGCCGCTACATCTTTGGTAACGTTTGTGTGAATCTCTTGCAATTTAACAGACAGTTAGCCCGTCTTGATAGGTGTGTTAAACAGACCTGAGACGATCGATTTGTAGTCTAAACGATTGCATTAGCCTTTGACTTTCTTGTTTTTGTGCAGCACTCGCTAATGTCAGTTTTGTGCTGGAGAGCTTAGCATGTATGCTAGCTTAAAAAAATAAGAACAGTAACTCGGGGTGAAACTAAAATCCAGTCCAAATTTTTGTTTTACGATTACATAATGCCCACTTTATTGCTTGTGGTGTTTTCTTTGGGTTTTCTGGTGGATGTAGCCTTTTGAAATTCACACAAAGTCAAGGCGGAGCTAGCGTTAGCCGTCAAGGCGTTAGCTTACACATCTCAATGTATTTAAAAAATTGATTGTGTTTGGAGAGGTTGGTAGATTTTATGTTTTTTTGGAGTAGTGCGAGCGACCATAACAGAGTGTATTACATAACTAAATTTAGCTTGATGGACATATTTATGGCTACAAGTCTTTGTAAAACGCCTATGCGGAGCTTTTAACCGAGCGGCCTCCACTGTGCTATGGATTGACGGGTGTTAGCTTCAAATGATATTTACTATTATTTAGATTTGCAAATACGATAATCAACTATCCACTGATGGTTGAAACCTGCTTAATTTCATTCACACATGAAAATACTCCTAGTATACACTAGTGCTTGTGTCCTGTTATAAATCTATCAAGATGTATTTTGTTTTGATACTGTGTTATCCAACACTGAAAAATATGCTCATGTAGCCATCATGAAAAAAGACGCTTGACCAAGCACAACAACAATAATTATAACACTGGAAAAAAGAATACATGAAACTGTTTAAATGAAGACAAAGAAGACATTTGTAACTGTCTTACCAAGGTTGTGTATTGCTTAATCACACCGAAAAAGTAAGTCACCATAATACTATTTGTTTACATGTGGGGTTGATAAGCCATCTCTAGTTTTGTTCATGCTATGGCTTCTGTCAGCTTAACTTGATGTTTCTCACTAAAGTATCCTGTAAATTTAGATAGTTTCTGCAAACCTCCATCATTTGTTCAGAATAGTTCAACACTGAATAAAGAATAGATGGAAATGGAGTTTGAACTAGCCAGGAAAGAGAAGGAATTCTTGGCATTGTAACATTTGCTTCCTGTCAATATGGACATGCTTGAGTTTGATTTGAATTTAACATGTCACATTATTTTTCTCAGGTTGGATTGCATAAATTTTTTTTTCTGTTACCCAGAGATATTTAGCAATACTGGCAATTATAATTAGGTGTCAAGACAACTGCTTCTGAGATATTGGGACACAGTGCCACATGTATTTTTATATATTGAAACATTTTTTAAAAAGCAATATGTTGCATACCAAAAGCAAGGTTCCTGGCTGTAATAATCATACTGGCTTACTGTTTTCAGTGTAAACTATTTCCTATTAATCATAAAAATCCATCCATTTTCCTAGCTGCTGGTCCATTTCAGGGTTGTGGGGATAGTGGTTGAGCCCATCCCAGCTGTCACTGAGTGAAAGCCCCGGTACACCCTGTAGGTTGCCGGTTTAACATCAGGCGAACACATTAAAGACAGATAACCATTCTTCATGCTTACATTTAAACCTGCAGCCATCATTCATGTCAGGACCTTACTGTGGTAAAGTGGCAATGTAGGCCTAAGTGCATAAAAGAAAAAGAAAAAAACATAGGGATGTGCTTAATAATTGGTGTGAGGTGGGATTATTTTTTTTCCCCGATCAGTGTTTCTTGAAATGGTAGGGGAAAACTGGGCTTAACATAGGATGACATTGTTATTGATAATTTCTTGAAAGTTGGTGGCATTGTTTGGTTTTAGCACTAGACATCGACCTGGACATAATATCAGATATTCATTTAGAGACTGTCTTAAGCTCTGCATTTTTTTTTTATTTAGCTCAAATATTGTGAGAGTAATTGATGTTTTTAAAGTTTATAGTGTTTTGTATCTCACGGTTAGTCACCCCGTAATGTTTTGTTGGCTGATGTTTACCTGCAGAAGATATTTGAAGACTGCATAAAGATGTTCTATGCATGCGTACTAAAACATAAGGTCTGTGCGTTGATAGTGTAAATTTTCTTTTTTGGGCGGGTGTTACATCTCTTTTAAACCATATCCTCAATACATTTTCCTGCTATAGATGAGAAATGGCAATTTAAAAAATGTGCAGAAATTCACCAGGAAAAAAATGTGTAAAATCATGTGAAACAACACGTTGAGTTACAAAGCAGATTTGGATCGCTTCAGAAGAAATTTAGTGTATCACAGTAAAAACTACACTCATGGATTTCTTGTATTACCTTGTTTCATGATTCATATAGAAGCTTCTTTCAGCACTTCCCTTATTCACAAGGGGTCACCACAGCAGATGGATCCACATATGCAGCTACTACCCAGGGATCAGAATAGATGGCAGTATTGTGGTTCAAGTTTATGTGATAAACCACTTGAATAATGTTGACTTGAGATCAGGGCTGGGCCATATCATACCGTTCACGGTAATACCGGTATAATGTTGGGCAACGATAAGAAAATGAAATATCGCGATAGAATATGGGTAAAACGCACATGCGCAGTGCCTTTGTTTTCATACGCACATGGCGGAAAAAGTATGACGGAGAATAAGAAGAGCGAAAGTGGATCGCTGAATGAAACGGATGAACCAGAAGTGGTTTGTAAAAATGCTGCAACTTCAGTGGTGTGGAACTGGTTTGGCTTTCGTCCGTCAGATACACAACAAAGCACTATTTTTGGTAGAGCATGCTAGCGGGCCGTCGTTATTACCGTGTTTTTTGGAAAATACGGCACACTTACAATCAATCCTTTGATTTTTCTGAAAATCGACAGTGCCCCTTATAATCCTGTGTGCCTTATGTATGAATTCTGATTGTTTTTACTGACCTTGAAATGATTTTATGTGGTACACGGCGCTCGAAAATCTGTCAAATGTTTTAGTACGACTTTGCTAATCTACGAAGCCGCACTGCTTGATGGATTGTCGGAGCATTGTGGTTATCGTAACCTCTTTTTAAGTTTTGTGGATATTATACATGGTTATGCTGAGGATATGTCGGCCAATTTCCACTGGAAATGCCTTTAGGTTAAACTGTCAGCAAGGAATTTGCATTTGCTCTGTTAAATTTTTATATAACTTTAATGCACATAAAAAACAGCTGCTTGTTTAAGTAAAAATACATTGATGTTTGTTTGTTGTTGTTGTTTTTTTTTGCACTAATAAAGTTGTGGAGTTGTAAAGTATTTCGTCTAGTGTCAATTATATCGTCAGTTATATCGTTATCGCAAATTTTCAAATGTTTTCATGATAAATATTTTTGGTCAAATTGCCCTGCTCTACAGTTGTAGGACAGTTGTTCAAGTATTTCCTGTCACCCAAAGACTTGTTCTTTGTAACACATGTGGTGTCTGAAGGGAGCATCTTTAAATTTGACAGTACAATATATATTGGATTGAAATTTGCAGTGAACAACTTGTTGACAAGGATTTTAGAGCCTATCTCCTGCATTGCTTCTGAGGTGCAGTTAAATTTATTTGTACAACAATTTCAGTAAATAACTGTTGTTGTCCCTGCCTCAAAGACATTTCTGACAATGTTCAGAGGTCAGATAGAAGGGAAAAACAAAACTCAAGTGAATGTCCACAATAGATGGTGGACAGGGGATATTTGCTTCAAAGAAAGAATAGCAGTAGTGGTTTCAAAATAATTGCATTTAGATAAAGTTTCCGCTACACAAAATGTGTTTTTATGTGGTTAATTATACCTTTGCAGAAGCATTGCCATCTTTGTTGAGTCTAGCTGGAAAGTATAAAATTACTTTTAGCACTTAAATAAATGAATTGCCATTTGTAGCCGTTTCGTGTTGGTTAACACAGTTCACCATATGGGTATTGTGGAATACTTACTTGGCCTCATTATTTATTGATATATCGAAAACACAATTCACACCAAAATGTGTTGGTCTTTTGGTTCTTGGTAGGTTTTAGGTTATGAAACTCCTATACATGTGGTAAAGAGACGCATTAAAATAAAACCCTGACCCCTGGCACCCACACTAAGGGAATCTGGTGACCTTGTTTCATTATGATGTCGGAGGCATTTTTGCTGCCATGGTTTGGGTTTCTTCTTCCCTCAGTGTGAATGGTCATTGTAATTCAGTGGAAGAGTTGATGAAACATTTCTGTAGGGAGCCGTGGACCGATCCAGAGAGGATGTGATATCACTAAAGTGTTTCGATCATATGCTGTCAGTGGGTCTTGAACCAACCGAAGATTTTGGGACATGTGTTTGATGCTCTCTCCACCATCAAACACCATCAAAATGTCACACCACTTAATCTCTTCTGGAGATAATGCAGTTTCAGGGACTTGTAAAATTGTTTCTAAGTGACTTAATGGCTGTTTTGGTTTCACACTTTGCTTACATGCCCTACTGGCTTACTTGGAGTGCATTAACTGATATTAATAATATATAATATTTACATTATATTAACTTGTATATTGTTTACTCATGTGTATTATTCCTGTGAACATTTATCTTTATTTACATGGGTATTTTGTAAACCAGTATTACATGTAGAATATCTCAGTTACAGTGTGCTGTGTTGTATAGTTATTGGTTTGGTCTATATTGGCAGATTAACACTAAATATTTACAAAGGTTGTGAATTAACATTGTTTATTCTTGAGGTTTGGTTTTTCCTTGGGTGACTTCTGTACTAAGGTGGATATTTCATTTCCTCTTTTTAGAATCAGAAGGCACTGGGAAGAGGCGCAAAGAAAAATTTCCATACTAGATGACATTACATCGCAATGTCCGATCGTTTGGGGCAAATAACCAAGTCCAAGGATGGAAAAAGCAAGTATTCCTCACTCAGCCTATTTGATAAGTACAAGGGAAAATCAATAGAAACTCAGAAAAACACAGGTAAGGCTCATTTTGTTTCTCCACTCGATACTTTTTCTTCATCTGTTATCTAGTTTAAGCCCCTTTACTAATGTTGGTCCTACTTCTTTATCTACATGTTTTGCCTCCCAGTAGTTCCGCGACATGGCTTGCAGAGTCTTGGTAAAGTGGCCACAGCCCGGCGTATGCCCCCACCAGCTCATCTGCCGAGCTTGAAGTCTGAAAACAAAGGAAACGATCCCAACGTGATTATAGTGCCCAAAGACGGTACAGGATGGGCGAACAAGCAGGAACAACCCGATCAAAAGAAGTAAGGCGTGTTTTATAGACCCGCTTTCTCCGATTTAAAAAATAAAAATATGTCTGTCAAGTAAATTAATTATGCTATAATGTTTTATATTCAGACACCCTTTTTAGTTGATTACAGTGGCTGAAATGGAAATGTCCTTCCTGAAGTATCAACATTGACATTAAACTCACATATTTTTCAGGGATCAGTGTCAGGATAAAATAAGTTAAAGCTTTGATCTTGATAGAAGTCAGCTGTTCACCAGGAAGAAAGAGAAGCAGTTTAGAGGCTTTTGAGGGTTGATTTCTCACAGTTGTCTTTTTATTTTTCGTAGTTCTGTTGCATCAACACCACAGCTGCCGGAGTTGCAGCCGCCGCTGCCTTTGCAGAAATCTGTCTCCAATCTTCAGAAGTCCTCACCGGTAGCCAACCAGGAGGTGTGTATGAGTATACGTATGCTTATAAATCTGCTTCAGTCATATATTTATTGCAGATTTTCATTAACACATTGATTGTGTTTAAGTGTTTTCGGTTATTTGCTAATTGAGAGCTACTCGTATACAAATGAGTGTCTAGTGGATATTCTAATGAAGACTAATAATGGTAGAAGAGCAAAGAATTATACCTTCTTTATGGAGGAAAGCTCACACTACCAAGTTGAACAAGAAAGGTTGTGAATATTTAAGATAATTTCTCATTTGTGCCTCAAAGGTAGAGAAACTTCCATTAGGTCTGTGGGGATGGTGACTTTGGTTTCTTAATTTTCACAGAACACAAACACAAGTGGACCAAAGCAATGGGCCCAGCTAAATGGAAAGGCAGTAGAGCAAGATGGTGAGTCATTCATTAATTCAGAATAAAGTCTGTTTAAAATGAAATGTCACGCAGTTAGTGTTCAGTATGCTGTTCAGATTTCAAACCCCAGTTGAGAAAATGGCTTTCTGTTTGCTCAGCTCAGACAAGCATCTCTCTTTATGCGGTGTCTTTCAATGTCTACATCAGGTTCAAGGGCCTCAAACCGACTTCAGCCCTTCTCTCACGAGGAATTTCCCACACTGAAGGCAGCTGGAGAACAGGACAGGGCTGGCAAGGAAAGAAGCGGCTTCGATCCGTCGTATGGGCCCGGACCAAGCCTCCGCCCCCAGAGTAACTTATGTTTTGTGTATCACCTTCTTTAAAAATTGGCAGTCTCACAGATAAGGTAACACCTCCTGGAAGGCAAAGCTTTAAACTGGCAGACATTACTTTATTTAAGAAATACAGGAAAGAGGGCGTTTTTTTTTTTTTGTTTTTGTTTTTTGGTTCCTCTAACCTGCATTTCATGCTTCTTGATGTCATTTACTTGCATAGTTTCCAAGCAAGTTGTCTTTCAGAGCAGAAATCTGACAACTTTCTTACTAACGACTCCTGGCTCACACCTATGCAGGCTGGGAACTCGATTAAATATTTCTGATTAAAAAAAAGTATGGAACTAATTCACTTGCAATTAGTTCTTGAAATTACCGCATTGAGATGAGATGAAACAACATGGTCAGTGGATGTGTTTTTAATTTATAGTCATTGCTTGTTTTCAATGAAAGTTGTTACCTATTGCTATTTGAAATTCAGTGCAGTTCCTAATTTCACAGGGCTTTAGACATTTTATTAGTTTAGCTTGGTCTGGTCCTCTAATTTTTTTCCCTCTTTTCCTTTTTTACTTCTAGATGTGACAAGCTGGAGGGAAGGTGGTGGCAGGAACCTTCAGCCCTCATCCCTGACCCTCAGCCTGCCAGCAGATCCTGAGGGTAAGGCCACTGCCCTGGCTGAGACTGGCACCCCTCCAGCCTCGTCTCACCCCTCCTCCGCCACAGTCACCACCTCATCTAATACGGTGACGGCTCCGTCACCAGGCCCTGACCCCAAGGAGCTTTCCCTGCGACCTGCTCAGCCTGTCCGCAGAACAGCCGTCCCTACTGCATTGCAGTACCAGCTTCATCACACTTCAACTGCTGTCTACCATGACATGTTGCCTGCCTTTGTAAGTAATGTATGACTCATAACATTACAGGTGATTGTGGAAGAAAACAACATGGCCTACTTTTAGATACAATCTAAAACAGAGTGTTTGGCATTTGCATGCCTGATATGATCGTCCCGTGTGGTGCTGCTGTTTTCAGATGTGCTCTAAAGAGACACGTGAAGCTACGGGTACAGACCATGTTCCCACCACCGTAGCAGCCCCCGCCCGTTTTGACAGCAAACCTACTTTTAGGCAGAGCTATGCCAAACCTGAGCTTGTAAAGTAAGTTCATTTTAAATATCCAAGTAGTTATCCATTTTTCAGCAGTTTGACATAGAGATCTGGGATACTTGGCAGTTGTTAATTTGCCATAATCTCATTGCAGTGGTGACGTAAGGAGAGAGAATCGCTTTGTCCGTGCTGCGCCTCGACTTTCTTCGCAGCCTATCCGTAGACCTACCGACAGACCAGTTCGCCCAGCCATTATTAATCCAGAGGATTTGAAGGATCTGGATGAGCTTGACAATGATTGTGAAGATGGATGGGCTGGTCAGTATATCTTAGACATGTGTAATGGTCCCAGACACTTTCTCACTGTGAGATTCTTCTATAGCTTGTGAATATCTTTCACCCTTATATTTTTATGTGTGGAATGCTGTATTTATCACTTTCTAGTATTCATTGTTGGCCATAGACTTATACATGATCAGTCTGTTAATTTATCTTACAGAAGGTGATGAGTATTTCCCATCATTTTTGACCATTTTAACAAAAAATATATTTCACGGTAGATTTCACTGTGACTGCAAGCTTTAAATTGCAGTCACAGTGATCTTTTTCCTTTGGGAGAGGGTCACAATCTCATTAGTGGCCATTAAAATTTCTTATATGGAAGAAAAACCCTGCGGATGCATGATATGTCTGTGGCTTATAAGTAAGAAAATAAATGTTAATGTTACTTTATTGAATGTGTAACATGATCAAGAGATTCCAGTTAAAGGCTTGGAGTGGTGCTTTCTCTTTATCTCGTCATATCCTCAATGGTGCAGCCTGTGTACTTTAGGGTAATGCTAATCTTCCTCACACACACTGCGAACGGTTATGTGTATATTTCCCAAAGCAAAGCCACAGAGGACGCAATCAGATGGGCTTTGTATGTACTATGAAAACCAAATACCAGCTCGGTATAATTTGGCAATTGCTGATGAGATCCAGTTCCAACTGTGGCTTTTTAATAACAGTTTTCTGGTTGACTGTTGTTAAATAAATGGGATGTCGGCCTACCTGTTTAGAGCAAGTCAAGTGACTTATTCACCACAGTCTGACAGATAAATGGGGAAAAAAGAGTTGTTTTAAACTGTGATTCTAAAGAACAGGGTGACTGTTCTTCACAATACAAATATGACCCAGGAGAACAAACTGTTTGTCTGCTCAACCTCACAGCTAGTGTTACCTCACTCTATAAATACAGCCAGGACAGTATAGTTTAGACCTCACCCTGATTCACCACTGTGACTGACTGTTTTGTTTTCCCCCTGCCCACAGGACTTCATGAGGAGGTTGATTATAGTGAGAAGCTCAAATTTAGTGATGATGAAGAAGAACACTCTTCCAGTGACAAAAACAAGATCTGGTGAGAGCGCGTCCCTAAAGGCTGCTTATTACTCTAAACACTCCAATTTTGTCTTTATTTAAAAATGTTTCTGGCTTTATTTTTCTTCATAGGGCTGACTGGGAGAGGGAGAGAGATAACCAGCGGGACTGCCATTCCTCCCTTAGCTCGGGGGAGGCATCTTACCCACAAGAGGGTCCAGAAGAGAGTTACTCTTTCCAGCATCACCACCACGAGCCTCCCAGGAAGACCAACGGCAAATATCTCTCCACAGACACCCAGGTAACCATGCACAGGGCAGTGTTTTTCCATTTCAGCCCTCTTTTGAGATTACTTACCTAAGATCAAATTATTATGATGATCACAGTCAAAACACACCATTTTCTTTAATTCCTTTGTGACTGTGGAACGTTAGAGACACCACTGTAGAGCATATGAATAGCTGTCTGCCTTTACATAACCTGAAGTGAGTCTGTCATTGCGAGTTAGGAGATATGACCTTGCGGTAACCATAGTGATATGTCTAAGCACTTTTCATTTGCCGTGTTTGTTAGTTGCAATTCATTGTAGAAAATTTGTCAAACCACTTATTTAAAATAAGCTAAAGATTCCACAATATTAAAATATGTCTTACAATAAAAACAAAGCTTTTATCTGTTCCCAGGGTAATTGTTTATTTTAGCAAGAGATACTATAGGATATGCAATTTAAGAAACAGGACAAGTGTCCTACGGGTAACAGCGAGTTTGAGTAGCAACTAATCTGGGAGAAATAGTTGCTAGTCCTTCCCCCCCCCCCCCCAAAATAAATTTAGAGTGAAATAAAATCTAATGGACCTCCTTAAAAAAAAAAAAAAAAAAAAAAAGTAAAGAATAATCTTCATCACTCAAGTTCCTCCCCTTTAACTCCTTTAGGTCCAACAGAGAAACCAAGGAGACCCACTTGCTGACCAGGATGATCACCAGCGGCAGTCTCAGGCACCAGCTAGGGCCAAGTATGTGTCGCCTGAGCTGTCTGAGGCTGTTGAGAGAGCCCGAAGACGGCGGGAGGAGGAAGAGAGGCGTGCTCGTGAGGAACGTCTGGCAGCATGTGCTGAAAAGCTCAAAAAACTGGATGAAAAATTCGGGAAGACTGAAAGGCAGACATCAAGGACGGATGACAGCCAGAAGGAGGTAGAGGGAAAAGAAGTTCCACTGTCCCCAAGTCGGGAACAGAGTCGAAGCCACCATGATAACTGGCACTACAGCACAAAAGGTAAAAAGAGTCCTTAGTCCTTTTTTATTTTATATAAAATATAGTTTTAAAAATGCACAAATGCAACTATTCAAGCGTGTTTTATCACGATTTCCAGATGGAAGTGAGTGTCCCTCGGACATTTCCCCTGGCCATAGTTACCGTGAAGAGTCTGGCTTCTCTACCTACCGTGGCAGTGAAGACGATGGCCCAGAGCCCTCCTCACCATCAGGAGACTACAGTGGGCGTCAGCCAATCAAACCAGTGCCACCCCGCTTTCAAAAGCAACCACAACACCACCAGCAGCAGGTGAGCACCAGCTGATGCCAATAGCTTCAACTCCAAATTAAGGAGAATTCTGGTTTCATTGCACTGTTCTTAATAATGTGGCCCATGGTCATGTTAACATTGCACTGTCCACCTTGGTTGTAGAGATTTAGGAAATGAGGAGCTGCACTAAAACATCTATAAATAATGTAACAAATGTGTGACAGTAGCCTATGGTGTATATTCGGGTGAAAACCATAAACTCCCCGCAGCTTTACAGAGGCACAAATTAGCCATCTGGAACTTCTAGTGTTACTGCATTCAGGATCTCTTAGAGATGGCTTACTTGCTGACCTTATTATGCGGCATTAGGCCACTAATACACCTGGGCAGCCCAGGCAAGTACAGCTTGTGTGTTGGAACTGGTCACCTTCATAAAGAACAGCCTCTTTGATATTGACCATGATGGGGTTGTGCTAGAGAAGTGAAACTAGGATATTTAGAACGTTAGGTCTAATTTCTTGAGAAGAGAATCTCCAGCATCTTCTTGGTTCATTCTAAAATATATGAGAATAAATGTACTTTGATTTTTTTGTTATGAATGCTAAATGGGGAACAATATCCTGCTGACTTTGTTAGCTTAGCCTGGAAATGTCTTCAATTAGTTTGTCTCATTTTACACAAAACAGACAGTGTCAATTTTGCCCATTTGTTGAATGTCTATTGTGTGGATTTTAAAGGAACAAATGTTCAAGATGCAGCATTGGCAGCAGTCAGGTCACCCTAATCCATCAGGGTCAAGCCACACTCAGCGGGGCTACTACCCTCCACATGTCCTCGGTTTTGATCCGCGCTGGATGATGATGCCACCTTTCATGGATCCCCGCATGACCCAGGGACGGTCTCCTGTTGACTACTACCCTGGTAATTACTAAATCCTTATATACTTATGTGTATTAAATTTAAACAAATAACAGGTGGTTTGGCCAGACACATTTGTTTCGGTATAAACAAACTATACAGTCAATAACGGAAGGACAGACACACCTGAAATCATGTTTAACATGATTAATATGTGATTGATTGATTTTCAGCAGGAATGATAAAACCTATGATGCACCAAGATCACTTGAACAGTCCCGGTTCTGATGAGGGATGCCATCCAAACTTCCCTCAGGAGAGACGAGCGCCTTCCACTGAGCCTTACCCAGTGTGGAATCAAGATGGCTATCCCTTGCGTAGCTTTACTCCACCTTACCAGAGACAGCGTGAAAGCTCGGAAAGCGGACATCCCGATGACAGGTAAGTTTATTTTGTTCGAATTCTGCAGTCCTTAAATTAAGGCATGAGGCCCTCTTGTGTTTTAATCTGTGAAACTGAGCATTTTAATAATTCCTTCCTCAACGCTGTAAAGTCCATGTTTTTTTTTTTTTTTAATGGAATCTATGTTGTTAAGGGCATGAGGCTCTGTTAATGGGCCTCTGTCTGGTTTTTTCATTCCTAATCTTTTTTTTTTTTTTTTTTTAAATGTCTCCTCGTATCCACAGAGGTGATATGGCCTCTTCCCAACAGGACTCCTATGAAGAGAGGGCCAGTGATTGTTTGTCCCACACTCAAGATGATCTTCCCCATCACAGTTATCAGAGCAGAGGTTCAGACAGAGAACAACATGACCAAGGCTTGCTCACCACCGCTCAGAACCTCTCTCAGAATTATTCAGATAGTGAATACCCAAAGCAAGAGTCGAGAGACAAGCATCTGAAAGATGGCCTTGAATCCCACGACGAGGCCTTAGATGGCTCCACAGACAACTGGAAAAGAGATGGTAGCCAGAAACAAGACGGAGGGGTTAACAGTGCCCAAAACCAGTGGTCTGAAGCCAGTTCCAGTTCAAGTAGTGTCAACCAGCCATCTGAGGCTAGTGGACGCACCTTGATACGCAGAACTGGTCCCATCAAGAAACCAGTTCTTAAGGCTCTCAAAGTGGAAGACAAGGAGAATGAAAAGCCTAAACCTGAGCCTGAGGAGAAGCCTGTCCCCTACCGCCTGGAGAAAGAAGTCCTTACTAACGTTTATGACTTGAAGAAAGACAACCAGCCTGCCAACAATAGGCGTTCTGCATCACCTGTGGTTGAAAAACAACCTGAAGAGAGGCAGCGCCAGTCTCCAGCTCCCAGTAAAATGGACAGACCTCTGAGCACCCACAGCGATGACTCTCCCAAGGAGAACACTTGGAGCAGTGCTAAAAGCCAGTCACTTAGAGACAGTCAGGAGAACCGAGAAGCCCAGGCACCACGGCGCAATAACTGGATCTTTATTGATGAAGAACAGGCCTTTGGTGCAGTGAGGGGGACGGGTAGAGGCCGCAGTCGAGGCTTCCGGGAATTTAACTCCAGAGGTGGAACCCGCGGTGGCCGCGGTGGAGATAATCTCAGAGGTGTTTATAACAACAATAACAACAGCAGTGGCAGCAGCACTCAGCGAGCAGGCAGAGGTCGAGCACCACCCAGGGATCTAATCAAGGTCGAGGAGTTTCAGAGGGGCAAACCCCGTAGGCGAAATGTCAGTGAAACATTGAGTGAAGCCTCAGAGTATGAGGAACTTCCCAAGAGGCGTCGCCAGAAAGGATCTGAAAATGGAGAAGGCTATACAGAGTCTGGGGATGTCCGTAAAGCTGATAGAGAGTCTTGGAGATCCAACAAGGTGTACACAGATGATCAGACTGCCCCAGATTCCAGAGAAAAGACCAAGGTCACCAGAGGCTTTGGAAATCGGGTGCTGCCTCCACGACTGAACACCACTGGTAGTTACAGTCGAAGCTTTGGAGGATCTAGAGATATTTCTACATGGAGGGGCCGTGGGCCTCAATTTAGTGGCAGCAGTAGCGGCTCGATGCAAGAAAATGGTTATGGTCCTGGAGCAGAGACTGCTTACTCCCGCAGACCCCCAGTTGAGCGTGACGCTCTCAAGTACACTCCTAAATTTACTGGCTCCTTCATGGAAAATGGAACAGAGGAGCGTGAAGGAGAATACTACTTTGACAGCGAGAACCCTGACAGACAGATTTTAAGGAGAAGGCGTCCTCCACGTCAAGACAAGCCTCCGCGCTTCCGTCGTCTACGACAAGAGCGTGAACCTGGCTCAAATCAGTGGACAAGTGATGAGTTCATAAACGGAGACTTTGCAAATCCCTGGCCAGGTCATTCTAAAAGCACTGGTGATGATAACTGGCCCAGTGGCCACTACTCTGGACGTCCTAGCCAGCATGGCCAGACAGAGGAATGGGAGACGGGTTCAGACAACAGCGACTTTGGTGACTGGAGAGAGAAACGGAGTGGAGGTGGAGGCATTGCTACACAGGGCCATGGCGATATTCCCTCAGACTCTGGCCAGGAGCCAGGCTCCAGTGAGAAGAGGGAGCTTTCTAAGAGAAGCTTCTCTAGTCAGAGACCATTGGTGGAACGGCAGAACAGGAAAGGAGAACCATCACTGCTGGACGCAAGCAAGATGGTGCGTGCACCTGATAATCCCCCCACCTCATCGAACAGGAGTGACAGCTGGCAGAACGGAGGCACTTCTTGTAAAAGGTGAGGCAAATAACTTACTGACCAGTCGTCTGTTATAGCTACTTAGAAACCAACAACACTTTGTTATTTGTATGATGATGACTATAATTTTGATTACAAGGACACCATTTTCAGTTACTCAATTTGGTTTATTTTGGAAAAAACACACAATTTAAGCACTTTTTCTATGTCCTGTTCACAGCAGGAGTCCAGATGAGTCAGGCTCTGTATACAGCATAGAGCAGCTGCCAGAAGAGAGGGAGCCCATTGAGCCCGCTGGGAAGAAATTAGACAAGGAGCTGAAGCCAGGACCTGTCAAAACAGACATCACTGAACCACTGTCCCCATATGAGCTCAGCAGCTACCCAAGTGAGTCCAACTTTCTTTCACATCTTTATGGAATGCATAGGGAATGCACTCTGATGGAAACAAAGTGTTGGCAATAGTGTAGTTTTAGTGTTAAAAATACTGTAAACACATTTGCTTTCATTCATTCCTCTAATCCCCTTGAATCTTGTTTGTGTTATGTGATTTTGTTTTTCTTAACATGTGTGGAATCAGACTAACTTGTTTAAAAATTAAGTTGCACAGCTGCAGAACAGCAACTCCAAGGTGAAGTTCATGTCTGTTAATATAGATTGAGAACTAAACACTCAGATAACGTGTTAGAGGTGTGAGGCCTACAAATAGTACTCTAATGTGCTCTTGTCCCCTGACAAGCTGAAAAGTTAGTAAATAACTTTTTATGGCAGTGTCCCCACAGCAGTAGGACAATCCTGTTTGCACGCAACCCAGCTAACGTGGCTGACATGATGATTAACTTTGATGTCATGCCCACAGGCCAAAGCTATGGGGAAAATTTAATGCTGAGGGATAACCATGGGTGGTGGAAACAGATTTGCAAGCAATAAAGAAGTTCTGGTGTGGGCTACTTTCTTTTTTTTTTTTTTTAATCTCACTTCAGTGCGCTGGCTTCCTGTTTGCAATTGACGTCTGTTCTTTTTTCTCTCACTCTCTGTGCTCACATATGCTATATTTTATATACACATTTCTACCCCTCAGCTGTAAAAGGCGCCATTACCATGCTGGTGTAGGGGGTGAGGACACAAGTTTCTGAAAGCGATAACTTGAGAACAAGGAAACACAGGATTTTGAAATTGATACTATAGGTGTGTCTCGTAAAGCAAAAAAAGCTTGAGTCTTGGTGACCTCCTTTTTTGTTTTCAGACAGCAGAATAACTGATTTTTTTTCTAGGTGCAGTGAGAATACCATTAATAATTTTTAAATAGTAAAATTAATTGAAAGGTCTCATATTTTAGGTTTAAACTGGGAGAAAGTCTTTAGCAGCTTTACATTTTAGGTGGGGTAATTTAATTCACGGTAAAATGTATTAATGGAGCATTTTACACAGGTACAGATGCGATTCAGCACTGCAGCTTTTACTTGAGCACTCTTGATTTTTCCTCTGACAAAAACTTTGTTTTGTAGTTGAAGGAGACGCAGGGGGACCAGGTTCAAATGCAGATGGATACCAGGATGCCTTGTCCAAAAAGCAAAGACGCCCACAGGAAGATGACAGGAGGAGGAAAGAACAAGGGGCAGCTGTAAGTTTAACATACACCAAATTCTAAATACTCAAAAAATATTATTAGTTTGCTTGTTTTTTTAATAAAAATGGCCCTCTAAAATGTGTTTAATTCGGAAAGTAATTTTTATGACACTGTTGGCCCAATATGTGAACTGCAGTCCTATAAGTGCCCTATTGCTCCCTTTATGAGTCCTGCAGTGGTTGGTTGTTAATGCTCTTTAGTACTCAGTCACCAATCAGTGAGCAGTTGCCAGATGTTTTCAGGAAAGTCACTGTCTACTATGCAAAATACTGCTGACCATGGCAATCTCCCTGTGAATTCACAAGGAGGTTTTTGGGCAAGCTGATTTTTTGCCACATATTTTACCTGGCAGCAGCCAGTTAAAGCTACTTCACACCCCACTGAGAAATATACCTTTTTCCCCAGGCGACTGGTCGCCAAGGGTTAGCTGACCGATGTGATCTTATCTACCTAGAATGGTATAATACAGTCTTGACAAGGTTTACTTGAGCAAATCAGTTCAGCAATTCGCTAAACCCTTGCTTGTAAATTGGCTCGCCTCCCGCTTTCAAACAACTTTGCTAAAAAATGCTACAAACTAATCGTCACATTCATGCATTGTTGGAGTTGGAGAAAGCTGCAAGCTTACTTAATTGTTAAGTGATACAGCAATGACCTTCTGATAATACTGTTTGAGTTCAAGCTCCTTCTGCATTGGCAAAGCCTTCTTGTCTTTCCAGCTTGCTGCAGCACTGCTCATTTGTTTCTCTACAAGATGTAAGTCCTAAAAAGCGAGTCAGTTGTCAACCCCTCTATCATGACCTTCTGGTAGTTGACTTAAATCACACAGCAACTTCATGTTTGGGCAGGGATAGCTCAGTAGGTAAAGTGGTCGCCCCATGATCGGAAGGTCGGCGGTTCGAATCCACTTAACGGCTACCCTGAGGTACCCCTGAGCAAGGTACCGTCCCTACACACTGCTCCCCGGGCGCCTGCTTAGTGGGCTGCCCACTGCTTCACTGAGTGAATGGGTCAAATGCAGAGAAAAACAAGTAATTTCCCCATGGGGATCAATAAAGTATCCATTATTATTATTATTATTATTACCATATTTCCCGGACTACAAAGCGCACCTGAATATTAGCCGCACAAGCTAAAATCAGGGGAAAATCCTGTTTTGTACATACATTAGCCGCACCTGACCAAAAGCCGCAGGTGTTTCAATATTGACTTATCATATGTAAGAGAATATGCACAAAGCGAATTGTCAGGAAAGAGATGGCTGTTTGGAGACACACCCCTTTTATTAATATTTTGAAAATCAAGTTATGGGTACATATTTGCACATGTGCTGTGCTTCATAAATGAGTAACAAATGTAGTACATAACAGTAACCTACAGCACACCAGAAAAATAGATTCGGACTACCTTTTAGGCTCAGGTGCAGTGACACAGCTTTAACAAGAAGAAAAGTCAGTCATTCACCACCATCTTCCTGCGCACTAAAACCACCAAAGTCCTCTTCTCCAGTGTCGGAAACGAACAGGCTCAGGATGGCTACGTCATCCACTCTCAGCTTCTTTCCTTCGTTGTCACTTTCAAAACCAAAGATAATCCTCATTGTCATTGTCAGTGTCAGAGTCGAACACCCTCTGAAGGGCCGTGGCGGTGTCCTCCTCTTCATCATGCAGCAGTCCAGCCCTTCGAAATCCGTTGGTGATCGTGGATGTTTGCACACTTTTCCACGCTGTCAGAATCCACCGGTGGAGTTGAGCACAACTTGCTTTTCGCAAGTTTATCGCCGCTCGTCATCCACGACTCCCGCTGAACGCATAGCGCTACTTTGAAGTTTGTTTTTCGCGCTACTTGTACGGCACTATGTTGCCTGGCGGATGGACATGTGACCAACATACCACTCTTGAACCCCGATCCTTCCGCCAGGCAACGTAGTGCCGTACAACAGCGGAACAAACAAAACAAATCGTCTTACGATATCACAAAAATCATGGAAAATCTATAGAAAAGCCGCACCTGACTAAAAGCCGCAGGGTTCAAAGCTTGTGCAAAAAGTAGCGGCTTATAGCCCGACAATTACAGTATTATTATGTTTAATGTTGTTTTATTTAAGATGCTCTGTTGGCTGCCATGCTGTCAGTTTTTGTTGCGTCTTTTCCTCCATATAATTGTCTCTGCCTGACTGACTGCTGAACATGTGCTAAATTTGAGAATAATTCAACCCTTACTTTAACATGTCCAAACAAAACAAACGGGCACAAATACATGGCAGTGCTACTCTTTTTGTATTACACAGATGATACCTAGTTTAGTAAGTGCTGGCTGTGATGCCTGGACACTGATCTCTGGGAATGTGGCTGCACTGATCCCTTAATTACACTCACTTAATTTAGGGCTGTGCGATATGACCAAAATCTCATATCCTGATATAAGAATTCTATCATCCGATAACATTATAAATCACAAAAATGTAACATTTTCTGTAAATTCTGTGAATCTCGGGCAGCTCATCTTGCTGGAAGTGTTTCCAGCTGCGCGTCGTGTAGCTGGAGTCGAGTGTTTTAACAGATGCATGAAACTATACATTTTTAGACATAAGTTGTAAAGCCCGTTTTCTTTGAGTATTTATTACACGGCGTGCTGCGGGTTGCTTGTTCTAACGTTTGAGTCTAAGGTTTATTTTTTAGCACCTGGTGGATCTTTTTTTACTTCTCATTTTGAAAAGTCTCAACAGGATCTTGAGCTTTATTGTGAAAGGTTTATGTGGAACATAAACAAGCAGACACGTGATGCTGTTACCGTCATTGTTGCTAACGACAATGCATAAAAACAGGCGCGTGTCCATCCGTAGTGTGGTTATATTAAATATAAGAGAAAGAGATAACTTTAAGAAATTAATATAGCCACTACAGTTTATTTTGCGACACCACGAAACAAACGATAGCATAAAATGAAACGATAGACGTTTTTATATCGTCACCCGATATATATATATCGTTATATCGAACAGCCTTAACTTAATTACACTGTAATTAACTCATTACATCAGACTTTGCAAGCACATCGGCATGTGAAGAAGAGAGGGAATGTGTAATTTTTTATTTTTTTTTATCCCTCAAGCGTAAAAAAGTGATGGCATAGGAATTTCACATGTGTACCATAGGTACATTTACCAAAACTCTGGGACAAGTTAAAATTTCAGGGATAACTCAAGGAAGTGATCTAGGATTTTCACATTTCTAACTCAGGTGCATGTACAAGGAAGCTGAGGGGGGTAGCACTGGAGGCCGGCAGTATTTTCTAGGATATATCACATTATGTTTACACAAAAGTGTTCGTTCCATTTAGTTGCTTGCCATTTTTACACAGCGAACCTTGAAGCTTTTTCTTTTAACCATCTTAGGTACCAGTGAAAAACAGGACAGTCACTTCCAAGATGCCACCACGCTTTGCCAAAAAGCAGGGAAGCATGAGCATTGAACAACCCGAGGAAGGAATTTCTTCTAACAATCTGGGAACTGAAATCTGGGAGACCAACAGCTCAGGTATTGTTATTTATTAAATTTTTGGTCAGTGCTTCATTGAGATATGCATTTTGTTATATTAAACATAAACCTTTAGCCTCAACACACACTGACGGCACATACAGTCAGGCCCCATGAATTTTTGGGCAATTACACTTTTTGAAAGGTTACCTTTGTTCATCATCACAGTGAACTTGAACAATGAAGGCATGCTTTAAGTACAGACTTCTATATTTAATTTTAGGGCTTTAACAAAACGTTTTGCACCAACTTAAAGTAATTTTACTCTCCTTTTTCCTGGGACTCAAAATTAACTAAAATTAACTGACAAGTCCTTTCATAGCTTGTGGTGAAGCCTGGGCACTCGTTACTCCATGAGAGATTAATCATATAATCTAACCTACATATAGAACAAGAGCATTGCAGCATTATTCCTAGTATTTATGGCAAAGTCCATAAAGAACAGATGTTGTAATATGAATGTGCATAATATGAAAGCTTGAGTTTTTTGTGAACATTTTGTTTTTCAAATGATTGCATTTTTCATTAATAACAGTGAGGTTTGTGTATCTGTTTAAGCTCTTTCAGTGCAGTCTTCAGGGGGAGACTCATGGACCAAACAGGTGTCTTACACTGGGAGTGAGCCCAACTCTGAGGTAGTGTGATGCAGCTGCTACTAAACTGCATGTTTTTTTTGTTTGTTTGTTTTTAATCTCATTTTAACTTTCTTTTTCACATTAGTTTCAGTTGTTCTAGTATTGCTTTCAAAAACATAGACTCATAACATTGCATGTTTTGGGACAGGACTCTGATGCGGGCCCAGAACAAAACAAAGAGCAGCACAAACCAGGGCCCATCGGAAATGAACGCTCCCTGAAACACCGGAAGGGCTCAGAAGGTGTCGATAGGCTGGAAGGTGGCCCTATCACACCAGTCAATGGTGTGGACCTCCATGTGGACACTGTGCTGCCTGTCCCACCCATTGAGTTTGGTGTCAGTGCCAAAGATTCAGATTTCAGCCTGCCGCCGGGTTCTACCCCAGTACCCGTGTCCAATCCTGTGAACAAGCTTCAGGACGTAAGTGACTTATTGTACTTTATAGAAATCAATGAAATTAGCTGTAATACACCTGAAACCATTAATGGAATAGTGTCTTATTTGAAAATAAGATATGTTGATTTGTAAGTATTTATAATCTTCTTTGTCCTCAAACAGACTGCTTTGAATCAGAGTATCCCCATTTTGCGCTCCAACCACCTGCAGCCTGGCATCAACCTCAACCCCATCTCCTTTCCCAGTGCTGATCTCACTCTCAAGGTATTTAAATCACAATCCAATGTCAGATAGTTTTGGTTTTTTTAAATATATAACTTAGAAAGAATGGTACTCCTGTTGATTTGTGGTGCTTTTAGTAGGAAACATTAATAGTTTAATTATTTATATAGCACATTTAATTACAACAGGAGCGTTGACCAAAGTGCTGTACAAGAATACAACATACATAATAAAACAACTTAGAGTATTAAAAGCAAACACCAAATATGAATTAACAAATAACTCTCATGCTGTATTAAAAGCCAGTAAATAAAAATGCGTTATAAGATAAGATTTAAAAAGATTGACAGTATGAGCCTGTCTGATGTAAGAAAAACATTAGAAAAACTCTGATCTGAAATGTTTGTGTCTCTGCAGATGGAGTCAGCACGCAAGGCGTGGGAGAACTCCCAGTCTCTTCCTGAGCAGGGCTCTCCTGGTGGCAGCGCTTCAGGTGCTCAGCCTCCCTGCAGTGCCGGCTCATCCACTGGTGTCAGTTACAGCTCGTTTGGAGGCGTTTCCATGCCACCAATGCCCGTTGCATCAGTAGCACCTTCCATGTCCATGCAAGGTAAAACTACATTTTGTTTCTTGAGTTTGATGAAGGATTTATCTTAGAGGAGTAAATGAAAGCTTGTCTGGGTCTTGCCCCTGATGCAGGGAATCATATTCCCCCGCTGTATCTGGATGGTCACGTCTTTCCAAGCCAGCCACGCCTTGTACCACCTACCATGACCCAGCAGCAGACTTACCAACAGGTAACACACACACACACACACACACACACACACACACACACACACACACACACACACACACACACACACACACACACACAGGCTTGCTTGTGTACCAGCAAATTGTCATGATGCTGCATGTGCTCACTCATTCAGGCGGCTGCAGCCCAGCAGATTCCCATTTCTTTACACACGTCTCTTCAGGCTCAGGCCCAGTTGGGGCTTCGGGGAGGTCTGCCTGTTTCTCAGTCCCAAGAGATGTTCAGCTCCATCCCCCCCTTCAGGTACTGCTTGCTTAAAGAATTTCCATATTGCTTCACTTCATTTATTTAGAAAGCAGATAAAATCTTTTTCGAGAGTTTAAAAAAAAAATACTTTTTCCTTTCGCTCATTGTGTCACTCTGCTTTTCTTTTCCTTCCTTTTTCAGGTCCCAGGTTTACATGCACCCCAACTTGTCACAGCCCAGCCCCATGGTACTGTCAGGTGGAGCCCCTCTCAAGGGCCCATACTCAGCTTTCCCTGGCATGCAGCCATCAGACATGGTTAAACCCCAGTCAGGCTCACACTACCAGCCTATGAATGGCAGCCAGCAGCTAGTCTATGATAGTCAGATGAACCAAGGGCCTGGCATGGGCTCTTCACAGTTAATGGACTCTCAGCTCATTCAGGTTTGTGGGCTGTTGCTGCTCAGGACTAAAATATCCATTTTAACGTATAAGAGGATTTTAAAATTGTTCATAGTGTTTGTTTTAGCCTAACAAATATAAGCCGTCATATAAATGGCATAATTGGACTGTTGTCTTATATTAAAGGCTTACAATCAATTCTTCATTCTCACCAGGTCACTATGCCCCTGCCTGGCTCTCAGCTGCGTTATGGTTCAGCTCAACAACACCTCATCCTCCCACAGTCCATCCAGCTGCAGCAGGGACAGAACTTGTCAGTGGGAGCCCCACGCCGAATGCTACCACCAGGGTCGCAGGCAGCTGTCATGACTGGCAGCAGAGAGGTGAGCCTTACTGGCTTCATGTTACTCAACTTTCCATCCATTAGATATCTCAGCACTGGTGTGCCATTTTTACCTGTTACACCGCTGACCATTACTGAAATTCCACTACAGTTGTCTGACAATGTACCTCTGTGTGTCTCTCCACTGTCAGGGTCCACAGATGGAAATGAAAGGTTTTCAGTTCTCTGAGAAGCCCAATCATTCCCCAGGCATGTCTGGAGGTTCTTACAGGTGAGTGGAAATAATTTGAGGAAGGTAGTAGAAGTTAGTTATGTAGATCTTTTTATCACTTCAGATGTGCTCCACTGTGTAACAGTGCACAGTTGGCTAATTCATTTGTATTATTATTATTATTTTTTTTTTTATATCAGACCTGGCTCTGCTAGCCCCGGCGGGAAGCCCTCTGGTCCTGGAGGACCTGTAGGCCCTCTGCCTACACATTTTGCTCAGCAGGTATGGATTTTTCACCTTAAAATATTACCATATTTTTTTTCTTTTTATGCGACCATTGTTTTAAAAGTGGGCCACACAATATATTCCTATATGTATGTTTTATTTTCTAGGTATGATTAGTTAAATGCACCATTATGCAATTAGAATAGGGCTGTTCGATATAACGATATATATCGGATGACGATATAAAAACGTCTATCGTTTCATTTTACGCTATCGTTTGTTTCGTGGTGTCACAAAATAAACTGTTTACGGCAATATTTTTCATCTTTTTGATGGTCACTGTAGTGGCTATATTAATTTCTTAAAGTTTTCTCTTTCTCTTATATTTAATATAACCACACTACAGACGGACAAGCACCTGTTTTTATGCGTTGTGGTTAGCAACAATGACGGTAACAGCATCGCGTGTCCACTTGTTTATGTTCCACATAAACCTTTCACAATAAAGCTCAAGATCCTGTTGAGATTTTTCAAAATAAACTAAATCACGTGAAAGAGCAGATTATTTACGGATGAGAATTAAAAAAGAGCCGCCAGACTGAAACGTTAGAACAGGCTTTTCCCCACAGCACGCCGTGTAATAAATACAAAGAAAACGGCGGCCGTTACAACCTATGTCTAAAAATGTATCGTTTCATGCATCGGTTAAAACACTCGACTCCAAATACACGACGCGCAGCTGGAAACACTTCACGCAAGTCGAGCTGACCGAGATTCACAGAATTTACAGAAAATGTTACATTTTTGTGATTTATAATGTTATCGGGACGATAGAATTCTTATATCGGGATATGAGATTTTGGTCATATCGCACAGCCCTAAATTAAAATATAGTATACTGTAAAAAAACAAAACAAAACAAAAAACCTTTCCAGGACCATTACCTTGGTTTCTGCTCATACAGAGCACTAAGTACGAGTAAGCTCTACACTTTACTTTAAAGAAGAGACGGAGAATCATTTTTGTTTTTACATACGGTATGAATTTCAAAGTCATAGGAGTTTTAAATTCATACCGTATGTGTATTTACTAGGAGGCTGAGGGGTAGCACTGGCAGCCCCCCGGTATTTTATGTCTAAGCCAGTATCAGACTTGGATTTGAACGTTATTCAAGTAAACTGTCACAGGTAAATACAAATACAAGAATATGCACTTACTCGCTTGGGCTTTATTATTTTAAATAAATAACAGGAGGACCAAGATGTTTTTTATTTTTTTAAAAGGTATTTGTTACTGGTCTCTTTTCTGCTCAGTGAGAGTCTTTGATGCATACTGCTGCCAATATCATATCCTAATGTAGGATCGCTACATCCTTTAGCCTGAACATCAGTATTTGGAATCTAAAAGTCAAGTCTAAAAATGTGTTAAGAAATTCAGCACTTGCTAATTATTTGCATTTCATTTATTTCCCAACCCTTCACCTGCTTTTCCTCCTGTTGTTTCCTCTGTGACCAACAGGTCCCTCCTGCTCAGGGCAGCATGGTGATGCACATGCGTCCCCCCACCACAGGCCCCTTCCCCAACCCTATTCAGAGACCTGTTATGCAGGTCAATAAGCCCGTCATCATCCGTTCCCCCCCTTACCCCAATCCTGGCCGTGACCCTCCCCACTCCATCCCTCCTTCAGCTTCCGAGCCCCCAGTTAAAGGGCAAGAGGATGGCATGAAGGTGAGCCACCCACTGTAAATATAGGTAATTTAATTTAATCCATTTTATCTTTCTCTTATTTTGAAATGCTTTTCATGTTCACTGTTGTGTGATTTGACTTAAAAATGTAACATTTTTTTAGTGTTGAATTCATTTTCAGTAATGTGAGACTTTTATGGTGTTACATAAAACACTTGTTGGTGCATATACAGGGAGTGCAGAATTATTAGGAAAATGAGTATTTTGTCCACATCCTCTTCATGCATGTTGTCTTACTCCAAGCTGTATAGGCTCGAAAGCCTACTACCAATTAAGCATATTAGGTGATGTGCATCTCTGTAATGAGAAGGGGTGTGGTCTAATGACATCAACACCCTATATCAGGTGTGCATAATTATTAGGCAACGTCCTTTCCTTTGGCAAAATGGGTCAAAAGAAGGACTTGACAAGGCTCAGAAAAGTCAAAAATAGTGAGATATCTTGCAGAGGGATGCAGCAGTCTCAAAATTGCAAAGCTTCTGAAGCTTGATCATCGAACAATCAAGCGTTTCATTCAAAATAGTCAACAGGGTCGCAAGAAGCGTGTGGAAAAACCAAGGCGCAAAATAACTGCCCATGAACTGAGAAAAGTCAAGCGTGCAGCTGCCAACATGCCACTTGCCACCAGTTTGGCCATATTTCAGAGCTGCAACATCACTGGAGTGCCCAAAAGCACAAGGTGTGCAATACTCAGAGACATGGCCAAGGTAAGAAAGGCTGAAAGACGACCACCACTGAACAAGACACACAAGCTGAAACGTCAAGACTGGGCCAAGAAATATCTCAAGACTGGTTTTTCTAAGGTTTTATGGACTGATGAAATGAGAGTGAGTCTTGATGGGCCAGATGGATGGGCCCGTGGCTGGATTGGTAAAGGGCAGAGAGCTCCAGTCCGACTCAGACGCCAGCAAGGTGGAGGTGGAGTACTGGTTTGGGCTGGTATCATCAAAGATGAGCTTGTGGGGCCTTTTCAGGTTGAGGATGGAGTCAAGCTCAACTCCCAGTCCTACTGCCAGTTTCTGGAAGACACCTTCTTCAAGCAGTGGTACAGGAAGAAGTCTGCATCCTTCAAGAAAAACATGATTTTCATGCAGGACAATGCTCCATCACACGCGTCCAAGTACTCCACAGCGTGGCTGGCAAGAAAGGGTATAAAAGAAGAAAAACTAATGACATGGCCTCCTTGTTCACCTGATCTGAACCCCATTGAGAACCTGTGGTCCATCATCAAATGTGAGATTTACAAGGAGGGAAAACAGTACACCTCTCTGAACAGTGTCTGGGAGGCTGTGGTTGCTGCTGCACGCAATGTTGATGGTGAACAGATCACAACACTGACAGAATCCATGGATGGCAGGCTTTTGAGTGTCCTTGCAAAGAAAGGTGGCTATATTGGTCGCTGATTTGTTTTTGTTTTGTTTTTGAATGTCAGAAATGTATATTTGTGAATGTGGAGATGTTATATTGGTTTCACTGGTAAAAATAAATAATTGAAATGGGTATATATTTGTTTTTTGTTAAGTTGCCTAATAATTATGCACAGTAATAGTCACCTGCACACACAGATATCCCCCTAAAATAGCTAAAACTAAAAACAAACTAAAAACTACTTCCAAAAACATTCAGCTTTGATATTAATGAGTTTTTTGGGTTCATTGAGAACATGGTTGTTGTTCAATAATAAAATTATTCCTCAAAAATACAACTTGCCTAATAATTCTGCACTCCCTGTATGTACGGCTTACCAAGCACTGCTGTCTCTTTAATAAGTCCTCTTTCTTTTTTGTACAGAATAAAACAATAAGAGATGTACGCAAGGCGGTGGGAGAGGGCAAAACACCGTCCGGGGGCATGACCAGCAAACTCCAGGAGCCCCTACCTTCCACAGGCCAAGCCAAACCAGCACGCACTGGAGCCATCAAACCCCAGGCTGTCAAAGTAGAAGAGGGCAAGGCGTAATAATGGACCTTAAAATCCTCATCACCACCAAGCCTGCCAACACAAAGCTCATTGACCACTGTCAGCCTTTTTAAAACCCACCTTACCCCCAAGGCTCCAAGGCCCGGGGCCTGCAGGCAGACAACATAATGAAATGCCCCCTCTTGAACTTTCAGAACTGGACACTGTTATTTCACATCACGTATAGAGATATATAAATATATATAAATATATGCATAAACACAGTCTTTTAAACAGATCTCTTCAAGGTCCTCTTTAATTTATTATTAGTCACTTTTAAGGGGATATTGGTAAGAAGAAAAGACATTTTGTTTTTGTGTGTGCGTTTTCTCTGAAGTGGGGGAAGAGGAAAATGGCCAGCTCACATGGTTCATTTTCCATACTGTTTTGCCAAACTGTAATTACTCCCTGTTTATGGACTGCATCCCTTAAAGACCCGACAGGAACTTCATACAACTGAGAAACAAAGTCTGTTAACTTTTTTTTTTTTTTTTTTTTTTTTTTTTTAAATGCAGTGTGGGGCACTTTTTGTTTTTCTTTGGTATTTTTTTCTGGTAAATAAAGTCACGACCCAGACATCCATACTAATGCTAAAAGACTTATTTCATTAACCCAGGAAAAAAATAAAACGCAATTGTTGGGCATCATGCATGTCAAACATAGCAGAAGTCAAGTGGATCACCTCAGAAATGCGTCTTTTTTGGGCTACTTAACCCAACACATGAACTGCGTAAAAACTGCTTAGATTCTTAGAAACATTTTTTTCTCTTTAAACCGTTCTTTGCTTTTAGATTCTGTTGCTCACTCTGTATGTAAATTGAAAGGAGAAAAAAAAGAGATGGAGGTTTTACCAAAATTATGTTGCTTCCATGGGAAGTTCACTGGCATCGATGGCGTGTGCATGTGATGTGTTGAATGTGTGTAAACTTGCAGGACATCTACCTAGAAGCTAGCAACATTTCACAAAGACTGTACCTGAACTCGGCATTTATTATGCTGACGTGTGCTCTGTGTGCGTGCGGGGGTGTGTGTGTGGATTTGGATTGACCACGCTGAAAACATTTGTGGGTTCATTGTGAAGTTTTGGAGGGCTGAGAGGTGGGCATTCAGTTGCTGTAAAAGGACTCTCAGACAGCTGATTGAAATGTTTGCTTTCTTATCGCTTTGCTTTGGGCTGTAATGAAATCAAACTGTGTTAATGAACATGTGATGTAAGCGATTTTTCTTTTTTCCTTCTTTAACATCCATTAGCGTTTGTTTTCTTTTTCTTTAGGGCTCCTGAAAGACTTCCATATTGTTCAGATCCCATTTCAAAATCACTGAGGGGAGTTATTGGGAAAAAAAAGAAAAAAAAAAAAAATCTCATCACTATTTGATAATTCAAAATCTGGTTTCTGAGGTGGCACTAGCAATAAATGCAGCCTAACTATAATCACAATCAGGGTCCAATTAATTTTTTTTCCTCCGTTAGAAGCTAATTATCACATAACGAGGGGTGTTTGCTTGTTAAACTCAAATCCACCCTTTTTTCTTTTCTTTTTTTTTTGTGTGTGCGAGCACAGCAGATCCAGCAGACTACGAAGGACTTTAAAACAAACAAACAAAAAAACAAAAAAAAAGTGTTCTGTTTGAAAATGTGAAGCTGATGGAATCATTTATTTTTGTTCGTCTTCTGTTTTTATAACGGGCGCTCAATTTGAAACTCATGACGCCCCTGCCATAACTGTTACTGCTTACTATAATGCTCCATGACACTACAAATGTTTATCTTTACAACAGTGTTTCACTGCTATATGTGTATACGCATACTTAACTGTACAGTTGAGCCTTGTGAGCAAAGGGAGGCTTAAACTTGCATTTCATTTTAGATATTGTGGCACTATAAAGGATTCGATGTTTAAAAAAAAAAAAAAAAAAAGGTCACTGTGTTCTCAGAACGGACTGCTTTCACCTGTTAGGTTTATCGGGCTTGGAGTGTGGGTTATTTTTTGTTGTTGGTTTTTTTGGCCTCTTACCCCTTTCTTGAAAGGATCTTGGCGCTTCTCATCATTGTACCTGCACCGCAATGTTGCCCATTTTGAGGTTGTTTGTTTTTTGTTTTTTTTTTTAACTTTTAAGATGCATATTTCAGTTTTTGTCAGAGGACCAGTGCTTTCTACAGCTGATCCAGCATTCTATTTATCCTCTCTGACCTTTATCCTTTCAGGTATTTGGTCATTACTCTCCCTTGTTAAAGAAAAAGAGCTTATTGAGAGAAAATAAATAAAGCAGTTGTGATTTCTTAAATGCACAGTTGTTTCTGTACTCGCACTCTCGTACCTCAGATTCTTCTGATGGCAGCAATTATTGGGATGAATAGTTTGCAGTTTGTTGAATGTGTGGTGTCCTTGATGGGCACTAAGGTTAACTGTGTACTAAATATGTGAGTTTCAAAGGAAAGTTTCAAAAAAAAAGTTTTTTAAAAGTTTTAGGCTCTGCTAACCATGTTTGTTTTTAACACTGAAGATAGACAAGTTCAGTCTGAGGTGTTTGCGCCACACACCTGAGGACTGCCAGCTCTTAGTTCATCATTGTTTTCATTTTTGTAAGGAGACCCAAGATTGGAAGTCACTCTTAATCAAATCTGGCCCACTGAAAGATGTGAAGGGGAACATGGATTTTGTGCTTCTCCGTTTATTTTTATAGGTTTTACAGCTTTTCCTACTGATAAAGACTTCCATGCCATTCATACTATCCTAAGGAAATGAAGTAATAGATGAACATTAAATTAAGAGAATATGAAAACCTTTTGGCTCAACAGTTTAGAAAAAAAAGAATAAACAAAAACTTTATTTTAGTATTATAGGACAGCCTGGCCAACAAGCTACCATCATTTTTTCATTAGGACACTTTATTTATTAGAGAAATATTTATTATATATTTATTTCTTACAGTTTAAGCCCTGCGAGTCATGTTGACAGATTTCTTTCTTTGTTACAGCAACATTTCTTTATCATGTAGAAAAAAAATGAGACATACTGTTGAAATTATACTTGTTTTTTCTTATACAATGATATCTTAAGGATTTAATGTGTAGTTAAACTTCTTTGTGCTGACAGAAAAGAGAATTTCATTTGGTCTGGCCCACTTAAGATCAACTTTGACATACCCCATGAAATCCATGCAGGAAATACACTTACCAGACACCAGAAAGGCAAGACTGGGTTGGACTCAACCTTTTTCCCTCAGGTTAAACTTTTTTTTTTTTTTTGCATGAATTCAACAAGTTGCTGGAAACATTCCCCAGAGATTTTGGTTCCATTTGTTGACTGCACATCAGGATGCGAAACTCCTGTTCCAGCACATCCCAAAGGTCCTCTGATGGACTGAGATTGACTGTGGATTCATTTCAATGTCCAAGAAAGCAGTTTGAGGTAGTCTGAGCTTTGTGACATGGCATGCTGTCCCGAAGAAGCGCAAACTGTGGACATAAAGGGATGGATATAGTAAGCAACAATACATAGGTAGGCTGTGGCATCTAAATAATGGTTTTTGATATATTTTGTATGATCATCAAGCACTCTGATTAGAAATTCTGGTAAACTCCCCAAGGCCCACAAAATAAATGTAAGGGTCACGAAAACTGAGGAGGCACAAAAAGAAAACTGAAAAAGCTCCACGTATTTTTCTGCCTTTTTTTTCTCCACTCTAAAAAAAACCCCACTCTAACTCTCTTCAGATTTTTTTACACCCACTCTATTATTCGGTCAGCAGTGGACACACAATGCAGGTTTTTGTGTCTTGGGAGCAACGCCTTTGCTGCTTTATTTCTTTTGTGCTGTACATTGTTTAACTGTAATCACAAAGTTACCTTTAGTAAACGTCCACATGTATTAATAACTTCCGTAGTAACAAGACAACAACGCACTTGTGTAGTTCAGGCACGGTGACGTCACTCGGGTCAGAGATTCCGGAGATTTTTGCGGCGTAAAAAAACCCAAAGGAGGCGAGTCTGGACGAAGAAAGTTTCTCCTTCCTTCCTGGGTGCGGAGCGGGAGTTTGCATACCTCACCGCGCGGCTTTCCACGAAGCTTTTGGAGTGTTCCCTTTCAGTCGATTCACTCGGTACAACACATAAGTATGGGATATCACGCCCTCGCGTGTCCTGGCTGAAGAAACCTTTATTCACGCCTTTACGGCAGATGACGTGTGATGACACGCGCAAGGCCCCGCCCGCACATATAGCCGCTGCCATCACCGTCATCCCTCAGTTCTTACGCTCTTCACCTCGCTGAGAACACCTCTGCTGAGTTGGGCTAGCTAGCTACTGCTAGTTAGCTCCGTTGTCTGCCAACTTGAACCTAGCTTAACTGCCCCTGTTGGTGTTAGCCTCCACCGCCCAGCTGGTGCGTAGGCTGCCCGCGGAGCGCTATTTTCAAGTTTTTCTTGTGCAGCGTTTCGCTTTGCGTTTTGGGAATGGACTCCAAACCGAAGCGAGCAAAGCAGAAATCTTCTGTTCGCCCCTGTCCTCAGGGATGTGGTTTCTCTTTGCACGACAGCGACCAGCACGATGCCTGCCCTGTCTGCCTGGGGATCGTCCACGCTAGGAGAGCGTTGACGGAGCCCGAAGCTTGTGCGTTTTGTCGCCAGCTCCGACGCTCGACCCTGGAAAGACGGGTGACGTTTGTGGAAAGAGTGCTGGGACGCTCGGCTGTCGCACGGCATGACCCTCTTCTTTCCGAGTCTGGAGCCCCGGCTTCGTCCGAGTCCGAAGACGAAAATTTTCAGGTCGATGTCCCCGCGATTAGCTGGGCTGACCACATGGAATACGTTGACGGGTTAGCCGATGACGGACCGGAACCATGCAGGAGCGCTGACGGGCTTCAGCCTGGGTTGAAGCCCGCCAGCGCTCCCCAGGAAGACGATGACGTGCTGGACATCGGCCTGGATATCCATGGTTTGTCGGAGGATGAGCAGGAGAGCTCATTGTCGACCCAATATGCCGCCGCTGCTGCGCCGGTCGGCCACGATGACACCTCTCTTTTCTCCCTGTTTCGCCGTGCCGCTGAGAAGCTGCAGGTGGACTGGCCCTCTCCTCCACCAGCTCGGAAGCCGTCGCGGTTTGCGGGTTTTTTCCTTCCACCGGAGCCCGCAACGGCCAAAAACTGCCTCCCCATGTTCCCAGACTTTCTCTGCGAGCTAACAGCGTCATGGGACAAACCTCTGTCTACCCGCGTCACTGTGCCCGGCTATGGACAGTACATGGAATTGGACGGCGCCGAGGGAGCTGGTTTAGCTAACCCACCCCCTATGGAGCCGTCTCTGGCTGCTTATCTGGCCCCGTCCCATAACCATGGTGTCGGTGGCCCCGCAACTCTGCCGTCCAAGCACTGCAGATTCTCGGCCTCGCAGCTGGAGAAGATTTATCGGGCTCAGGCCGGCACCGCTCGAGCCATGAGCTCCGTCACCATGCTCCAGACGTACCAAGCAATGTGCCTGGCGGAGCTTGGATCGCTGGTTCCGGAGGACAGCCCGCTGTCACCTCTTCTTAACGAGGTTAGAGTCACCACGGATTACATCCTCCGTGCGTCTCGCTGTGCAGCGCTCTCCCTGGGCAGAGGGATGGCTTCGACAGTGGTGGCGCAGAGGCACCTGTGGCTGACCCTCTCCGACGTCCCTGATAGAGACAGAGCTGTGTATCTGGACGCACCAGTGTCTGCGGCTGGGTTATTCGGACATTCACTTGAAGCCATTCAGGCTAGATTCGATCTGAGGAAGAAGCAGACGGAAGCTCTGCGCGACATCATCCCCAGACGCCAGCCCCAGCCCAAGCCCACTGCTAGCTCTCACAGGCCCGCCGCTCCTCTGACAGCTGGCAAGAGACCGGCGCCCACTGCTGGAGTGGGAGGGCCGCCGGCGAGAGCACGTACTCCGGCCCGAGCTCCACGCCAGTCGGCCTGGGGCAAAGGCCCTCCCCCGGGCCCCCGACGGGACCCGACGCCCAGGAGGAAGAAGCCTCAGCCCTCCTAGCTGTGATTGCGAGTGGGGAAGGGATCCGGCAGCAGGGAGACGCTGCTCTTACCCCTCTGTTGCCGCACAAGAGGTGCCGCTTAAGTTCTGTTCAGGTTGTCAGCCCCAGAAGGCGCTGCACTTCCCTATCGCGGTCTCCCAAGCACATAACCCCTGCACACGGTTCAGATGTGTTGAATGTTCAAGCGACCACATCGAGTGTTCCCGCTGTTTTTCATTGTTATGCCCCGAAAAAGGTGCACCCAACAAAATGTATAAATGTACATGTTCCCATGTTGCAATCAATAAAGAGTGTTGTTTACTCTCAAACAATCTCAAATGCTCAACCTGCAGGCGAAATGAGCCAGGTCAGGCAGGGGATGCAGTCCCCTGCAGACACACTGGGGGGCGACGGCGCCCCGCCGTCAGTGCTGCAGGCCAGCCGGCTGGCTGCTCACTTCCCTCAGTGGCGCGCTTGCGCCCCCTCTCCGTGGGTGCTGCAAACCGTTGCCATGGGTTACCGGTTGCAGTTCCGGGTCAAGCCGCCTCGTTTCCAAAGAGTCGTGAACACGATTGTCAACCCCGAGGCAGCCTTGGTACTCAGAGAGGAAATACAGGCGCTATTACAGAAGAGAGCAATACGGGTGGTCCCCGCTTCGGAGACGGACAAAGGTTGGTACAGCCGTTATTTTGTCATTCCGAAGAAAGGGGGAGGGCTTCGTCCCATCCTCGACCTGCGAGTCTTGAACACGTACCTGCGAACGTACAGGTTCAAGATGCTAACACTCAGACAGCTCCTGAGTGCAGTCGGCCCGGGAGATTGGTTTGCGACAATCGATCTAACAGATGCTTATTTTCATGTCGCTATACACCCGAAACACAGGCAGTTTCTGAGGTTTGCATTCGAGGGCGTAGCCTACGAATACCTAGTGCTGCCGTTCGGGCTGTCGCTCGCTCCCCGCACCTTTACGAAATGTGCCGAGGCAGCGCTAGCGCCCCTCAGGAAGAGGGGCATCCGCATCTTGGCCTACCTGGACGACTGGGCTCTCGTGGCTTGCTCCAGAGAACAGGCGGAGACGCAGCTGTCGCGGGTTCTGTCACACATTCAGACACTGGGGTTCTCTGTGAACTTTCAGAAGAGCTCGCTAATCCCAGGTCAACAGATCGCTTTTCTCGGTCTGGAAATATGCTCTCTTTCCAGCCGCGCACGGTTGTCAGAGCACAGAGTGGCCGCGTTTCATCGCTGCCTCGCTCAATTTCAGCTGGGACGCAGACTGCGTTTCCAGACGATATTGCGCTTGTTGGGCATGATGGCATCTATGATCGCCGTAGTGCCGCTTGGGCTGTTGAAAATGAGAGCGTTTCAACGCTGGACTCTCTCTCACCGTTTGTGTGCTTCGCGTCACCTCCGGAGGAGGCTGCCGGTAACTGCGTCTTGCATGCTAGCTCTCCGTCCTTGGAGGGAGCCCGGGCTACTGCACCAGGGCTCTCGGATTGGGAGGGTGTTGTTTCGCAAGGTGGTGTCCACAGATGCTTCCCTAAGTGGGTGGGGAGCGCTGTGCGAGGGTGCGTCAGTGAGAGGGATCTGGTCCGCGGCTCAGCGCCAGCTGCACATCAACCACTTAGAGCTGTTAGCAGTGTTCTTAGCTCTAAAGCGTTTCCGTCCAGTCCTGCAGGGCCAGCATGTCTTAGTCAGGACGGACAATTCAACAGTGGTGTCTTATATAAACAGGCAGGGAGGAACACGCTCTCTTCCCCTGTTGCAGCTGTCTCGCTCTCTGCTGTTATGGTGCAGTGTTCATTTTCTGACTCTAAGAGCCACCCATGTCCCGGGCCACCTGAACCTGGGGCCGGACCTTCTCTCCAGGGGGGGTCCTCTGGTGAGAGAATGGAGGTTACACCCTTCAATAGTGGCTCAGATTTGGGATCTATTTGGCGAGGCGCAAATAGATCTTTTTGCTTCCAGGGTGAATGCTCACTGCCCCCTGTACTTCTCCATAATCGACCACGATGCACCCTTGGGCTTGGACGCGCTAGCGCACCAATGGCCAGACGTGCTCCTGTATGCATTTCCCCCAGTGGAAATGATATCTCCAATTCTGGAGAGGGTGCGTCGGCATTCCCTCTCTCTGATCCTGGTGGCCCCTTGGTGGCCCGTGAAGTCGTGGTATGCAGAAATAATCAGCCTGCTTGCAGCAAGTCCTTGGCAGCTTCCTCTCCGCAGGGATCTCCTCTCTCAGGCGGGGGGGGAAGTGTTTCATCCGCGCCCGGATCTGTGGCACCTTCATGCTTACCTGCTGAGAGGTTAAACTTGGTTGCTAAGGGTCTGCCACCTAGTGTGGTAGCGACGATTCAGAGCGCCAGGGCCTCGTCTACTAGAGGCTTGTACGCTTACAAATGGCGAGCCTTCGAGCGATGGTGCCAGGACCGCCACACTCTCCCATTTCAGTGCTCTATTGTGGATGTTTTGACATTCCTGCAGGAGCTGTTGGATAAAGGCCTTTCGTTTTCGACGATCAAGGTTTATTTAGCGGCTATATCTGCTTGTCATATCGGTTTTGACGGGGTGACACCAGGTGCGCATCCCCTCGCCGTGCGTTTTCTGAAAGGGGTTCGCCGGCTGAGGCCCGTGCTTAAGTCCAGTGTCCCGGCTTGGGACTTGTCTTTGGTGCTGGAGGCCCTTTGTGGCCCTCCGTTTGAACCCGTTGAGTCGGTGGATATGAAACTTCTTTCGTATAAGACCGCATTACTTCTCGCTTTGGCCTCGGCGAAGCGAGTGGGGGACCTTCATGCGCTGTCTGTGCATCCTGCCTGCACGCAGTTTTCTCCTGATGGCCGCAAGGTCGTATTGCGTCCGAATGCCGCCTATCTTCCCAAGGTCATGCCTGCATCTTATAGTTCAATGGAGTTTGAGTTGCTGAGCTTTTGCTCCCCTCCTTTTGAATCTGAGGAGCAGAGGAGGGTGCATTCTCTTTGTCCGGTGCGTGCGCTACGCACCTACATTGAGCGCACTCGGGATGTGCGTTTGTGTGACCAGTTGTTTGTCTGCTTCGCTAATCCGAATAGAGGTAGAGCTCTGTCCAGACAGAGGCTGTCCCACTGGATTGTAGAAGCTATCTCGCTGGCATACAGCACCGGAGGTTTTGCGTTGCCCCACGGGGTGGGAGCTCATTCCACCAGGGGGATGGCGACCTCATGGGCTCTTTTTAGAGGGGTGCCTGTGGCTGATATTTGTGCAGCGGCTAATTGGGCGTCGCCGCACACTTTTGTGCGGTTTTATCGGTTGGACGTTACAGCCCCTTCGGTGGCTCATGCTGTCCTTTCTGCTGGGTCTACCACTCACTAAGGATGTGGTGGTCCCGTTCCGGTTCGGTGGCTGCTCTGCGGGGCGTGTATATAGGTCCCATACTTATGTGTTGTACCGAGTGAATCGACTGAAAGGGAACGGTTAGTTATGTCTATAACTTCTGTTCCCTGAAGGAGAGGAACGAGGTACAACACAGGGTGGCCCCACTGAGCAGTTGGCTCGGTGAAGAGCGGCTATCGAACTGAGGGATGACGGTGATGGCAGCGGCTATATGTGCGGGCGGGGCCTTGCGCGTGTCATCACACGTCATCTGCCGTAAAGGCGTGAATAAAGGTTTCTTCAGCCAGGACACGCGAGGGCGTGATATCCCATACTTATGTGTTGTACCTCGTTCCTCTCCTTCAGGGAACAGAAGTTATAGACATAACTAACCGTTTCTTATCCAGATAGCTAAGGTAACTTTTCTTTCTTCTTCTTCGCTGTCTGAGGACAGAAAGCTGCACCATCTTCTTCGACGTTTTTCTTCCTGTGCTGCACTCGTGACGATAACGATAAACAGCGAAAAAGTACCGCCTCGCTCTGAATTTATCTGAAAACTTAGATTTAAAAAAAAAAATAATTAGTTAATTTTCTTTTTTTTCAGCATTTTCTACTACAAACAGAATCCAAACAGGGGAAAATGGCTCTTGGCTAAAAGCTGGCTGTTTTTCCTCATTACTGCCTGCTCACACAGACGATAATCGTTAATAGGATTTTTTAAATATTTAATATTCGTCAGACCCCGTTAGCAGTTCACGGAAAAGTTGCTTAAAAAGAAAAAGAAAATCCATATCGCTCCTTAACAGAACATACGGCAGCCATCTTTGCCGCATAAAGTTAACTCTTCAACTGATTTATGAAAATAAAAAATAGAACATTTATGTTCGAATTATTATATTGTCATTTTTAATTAATAGATGACTGTCGACTGATTTTGATTGCTAAGTTTATTTGCACTCACATATTCAGCTTGCATTTGAAGACAACGCAATGTTATTTATGCTGTTAATATTCAGATGGTCTAGTTGTTTGTTGTATAGTGTGTCTTAACTGATTCAGAATAGATAAAGAAAAGGAATAATTAACACATTTCTGTGCCTGTTCAAAACAAAGGAAAATTCTACATTGTTGTTCATTTGAGCCTTCTACCATAAATAAAGAGCTGGCAAAAAAAGAGAAAAAAAAGCTGCTTGGTAGAGTTTTGTTACTTAACACTATAGAGAAGGTCAGTCTGAGGTGTTTGCTCCACACACCTGAGAACTGCCAGCTCTCGGTTCATCTTTTTTTTTTTTTTTTTTTGTAAGGAGACGCAAGATCGGAAGTCACTCTTAATCAGTGCATTGCAACAATGCTGAAATTCAACTCAAGGTGCTTTATATTGCTGGCATATATGGTATCTATATTGGTATGAGCACCTTTATTCTTCACACTCTGAGGCAGGTTTTCTCGTAATTTCTTTAAGTAGTCTCCGGGAATGATTCTCCAAGCCTCTTAAAGAATTACTTCATTCAATAATGTCAAACCAGGCTCCATGAAGGCCAATCCATGACTGATAGTATCAGATTGTGTGTTTTATCTATTCAGGGATCCTTGGGATCATTTTCATGCTGAAAAATTAAGCCATTTTCAATGCATGCTTCCTAAGATGTGACTTTTTTTTTCTGTGTTCATAATTCTGTTAATTGTGACAAGCTTTCCAGTACCACTGGCTGAAATGGAGCTCCAAATCATGAAACAGCCTGCACTGTGTTTTAAATGTGGCTTTAGACACCCACAGTCTTACCTTTTTTCTGGCCTCATATGTATTGATGATGATTTGGATTCATCACTCAGTCAGACTTTTTGCCACAGACTTTCAGTCCAGTTCTTGTTTAATTTTAATTCCCCCCTGTTTCCCTTCCTTAAAAATGTCTTCTTGACAGCCACTTTTCCAGTGAGACCATTATATGTGTTTATGTGAATTCAGATCAACAGGAAGCTAGATGTGTTCCTTTGCATCACAGAAGGCCACTCTGCAGCAAATCTGTGTGGAATGAGAACTGTGTCGTCCCCTGGTGGTTTGTTAATAAACACCAGTTTCTCAGATTTCAACCCCAGAAATACAGAAAATGTTAAAAACCTGCCCAGTAAACAAAACAAACAAAAACAGTGTATTCAAAAAGATTAAAACAAATATCAAAAATCAAAAGCAAAACCTCAGCTAACATATCGAACTGTTTACATGTTCACAAAAAACCAAATGACATTAGGCATAACATGCTCTTGGTTGATGCCAATACATTCCTATAGGGTGGTACTATAAGCTGAAACATCTTTGCATAACAGGTCTGCTTCTCTGATCCAGGATGACCGCCAAAAGTGCTGTCAGGCCCGATGAAGGCCTGATGATGATGCAGGAGCTTGATGACCGCCTGAAAGAGCAGATTGACAAACTGGAGCATGTTCGCCTTGGTGCTGTTGAACTGAAGGATAACTTGTCTGGGGTACTTTCATTAAAATGCTTATCTATCATATAAACAATTGTTTAATAAAATTGTATTATAAACAAACCTTTTTTGTTTTGTTTTGTTTTAAATTCAGAGCAACAGTGATCTAAGCCAGTCTATCAGTGACCATTTGGAGTGGCTGAATCACCTGTCTGAGCGAGTTGAGACTCTTCACATGAACACCACTGTTTTTATTCAGGTGGGAACGGGATGGGTTGTCTGAGGGGATGTAATAAAACGTCTGTCTTTTTCTCATAACTCATTTTCCAGCATTATCAGTCAAAAAACTGTCACTTCAGCAATGAAGACAGGACTCCCTTCCACTTTTAAAAAATGATGTCATTAGGGTTCGCTTGGGCACTGGTAGGAAGACCTGAAAGTATACACCAAAAACTCTGATGGCAAAAAGATTTAGGATCAGTTGCAATGATTGTTAGGGTAGCTTACTCATGAATTGGAAAATAACCGTGAAAATTCTTTGTATGTTTTCCAGATGAATCCAAAACCTCGTGCATGGGCAGGAAAACAGAGTTCCAAATATGGGTACCGCTGGGGTCGTCTCCACCAAGCAGATGATGCTCTGTCAGAGTGTGGCTGGTCCCCCATTCGCACACGACGTGGCAGCGATGCGGCCTCTGAAATGTCCTGTAATTGGTGACCGTTTAACCAGCTCCATATGTCAGCTGAGGTTTCAAAATAACATGACAATGCTTCACATTTTGTTATAGCTATAGTTTTCATGCATTTAATACTTTAATGTGGTTTTCTTCTGGTGTGTACTATGTTACTGAACACCCTGTATTGTTAATAAAACCATGGCTTTTGATTTTTATTTTGTAAGATTGTCTCTTCTCAGCTCTGTCTTTTAGCAACTTGAACATTTTTACATAGTCAGTTAAACTATCTAAACATTTTTGATATATTGCAAAGTAGGAAATTTGTTACTTTGTTAAGTTATGTTTCAAAAACTGTAAATAGTGCGATGACTTCACTCTTGTTTCGGCTGCCCTCTTTAAGGGTCAGCTACTTCCATCCCAAACATCCTATATCATTCCACAACCACAACTTGTCTACTTATTATTCATTCATGTATTCTGTCTTCCACTGACTTTAATTCTTAATGGAAATCTTGTTCTCAATGATTCACATGTTTGATTAGGTTTTATTATTATTATTTTGTTATTTTTCGGGCTTTGGGGCCGGAAATAATGGTATACTGGCTTGTGTGGTGACTTCACACAAATCTCGTAACAACAATATCCGATTGTTCAGTCTGACGTCACTAGCCGTGTCTGGGTCTAAACTCTGCTGCAGGTCCATATATCAAACAATCACTATGGCATTACTGAGAGTTGAAAAACTGTCTAAAGTCTTTCATCTTTAATAAAATGATCAGCGTTCTGCTCTACCGGGTGTAACAATTGAGTTTAACATCCAGGCATCCATGAAAACGGAATTTATGACATTTAACGGAGTTAGAAGTTAGCAGGAAGTTAGCTCGCTAGCTTCTATCCAAATACAATATAGCATGTCCTGACTGCGGGGTTTTGGAAACAAATTAAAACGTACAGCTCTGTTATCACTTCCAGCATAAATGAAGACAGAAAACTAAATAGCAGTGACGTTTGTAGGGTTACTGAAGTTTGGCTAGCTGGTATATAATGATGTGCTACGTGCTTGCGACACAGCTATGTTAGCATAATATAAACAAGCTAACTTTTTTTCCACTCGATAAAAGTTAACGTGAGTGTTCTCGGTGGTCAGAAACAAATGTAATCGCATGGCAGGATGCTGTAAAAGGACCAAACTTCAGCCAGGAGAACAACTGAGATAATCCATCCACAATACGAGGTTAGTCATTCATATACTGCTGCATGGGCTGGGCTGTTGTTACATCCTAAGGTTTTAAAAACTGAGCTTAAATAAATGATTAGTGGTAATAAAAGCCGAGGGAGGTCAACAGTGATCACTGACTGTTTTAGGAGCTTTTTGAGATTGAATAGAAGAAAATACATAACATTAAACATGTTAACAACACAAAAGCCATATTAAATGCAGACTACTTTAGACCCGGAAGTAGGATTCGTCGCGTCATCACTGAACAACCGGATAGGGGCACTTGGGTTTGTGTCCGAGACACAGTCTGGTTTTATGACAAACAGACACATCTCCAATAATATTAGACTCGTCTTGGATATTCTGGACTACTCAGCATTAATATCTGATGACTCATTTATCCTTCTCCTGGACTTCTATAAAGCCTTTGACTCAATTGAGCATGAATTGATATTTCTTACACTTCAGAAATTTGGTTTTGGTGATATCTTCTGCAGAGCTATCAAAACTCTGTATTCCAATGCTAATAGTTCTATTAGAATGAAAAATGGCACCACTTCTCGTTTTAGTCTTAATCGAGGTGTACGCCAAGGTTGCCCGATTAGCCCTTATCTTTTTTTACTTTGCACCCAAATTCTTGCCTCTCATATTTCGAATAGCCCTGTGAAGGGTATAAACATAGCAGACAGAGAGATTGTCATCAGTCAATTGGCAGATGATACCACAATTTTTCTTAAAAATGCCAGCCAAGTGCCAATTGCTTTACGTGTAATTTTACTAAATTTTCCCCCAATTATTAAAAAATCTCAAACCAAATTAAATCAATGGTTGCAGAGAGATTTAAGTATAAGAGGAAGGGTATTGCTCTCAAAAGCAGAAGGTCTGTCTCGACTGACTTATGCAGCAATTTCTCTGCATGTGGACGGCAAAACTTGTAAGGATATTGACCGAATGCTCTTCAACTTCCTTTGGAAAAACCGGACACATTACAATCTGAAAAAGTGTATTGATGAATGACTATGAACACGGTGGTCTCAATGTTTTGGATTTTACTACTCTAAACAATACATTTAAGATTAATTGGGCTAAACATTTTCTTAAAAATCCGGTATCCATTTGGAATTTTATTCCTCACTACATTTTCTCTAAGTTTGGTGGTCTAAGTTTTATCTTAGGTTGTGATTATAATATAGATAAGCTTCCAGAAAAGCTCTCGATGTTTCACAAACAAGTTCTATTAGCTTGGTCCCTTATATATAAACACAACTTTACACCCCATACGTATTCAATTTGGAATAATAGGAACATAGTGTATAAAAATAAATTATTATTTTTTTCTAGGTGGGTTGACAAACGGATTGTTTTAGTGAATCAGCTGTTTAATCCTAATGGGCAGCTCATGTCCTACTCAGAATTTTTAAACACCTATAAATTTCCAGCCACACCCAAAGAATATGCCATATTATTTGATGCAATACCTACGGGTATTATAATGCTTTTTAAAGGTATTCAACCTTGCATATCATCTGTTTCTCTCCCCAACCCTTTAGATTCACACATAGGAAGAATCTGTCTAACAAACCACAGTAAAAGTAATAAGAATATCCGTGCTTTGTTCCAGACAGAATCTCTAACTATCCCACATGTGGTCTCTTATTGGAATTCCTTTGTCAGTGACATTAACTGGAAAAGAGTATGGACAATTCCTAACAAGTATCTGGTAACAAATAAAGTGAAGGAAGTCTCATTTAAAATATTGCATAAATTTTATCCTGCTAATCATTACATGACGAAGTTCAAAAGGGACATAAATGTGAACTGTGGATTTTGTGGAAGCCATCCTGAGACTGTGCAACACCTCTTCTGGATCTGTTCATACGCTAGAACATTTTGGAAAGACTTCAGTAGATTCATTGCTGGACATCTCTATAATGACTTTACTGTGAAATGGGAAAATGTTGTATTTTGTTTCTTTCGAAGGCAAAAAAAAAGAAGATGTTTACTTTATAATAAACTTATTAGTTATCTTAGCTAAATTTTATTTTCACAAATGCAAATACAGTAACAAAAAAACTAATTTTAAACATTACTATAATGATGTTTTATGTTACATAAAATTGATTAGTGGATCACTTAACAAAAAGGCTATGAAAACTATTACTATTTGTAGTAATTACAAATTATTTGAATGTATGTAATTCTTTGTATTACACCCCCTGGCATATGTTAATTTTGTTCTGATTGTATACATGTTCTGTATACTGTTTCTTAATAAAGTTTAATATTTTGAAAAAAAAAACAAAAAAAAACAAAAACAAAACAAAACTTGGGTTTGTGTCTAATTTTAAACATTACTATAATGATGTTTTATGTTACATAAAATTGATTAGTGGATCACTTAACAAAAAGGCTATGAAAACTATTACTATTTGTAGTAATTACAAATTATTTGAATGTTTGTAATTCCTTGTATTACACCCCCTGGCATATGTTAATTTTGTTCTGATTGTATACATGTTCTGTATACTGTTTCTTAATAAAGTTTAATATTTTGAAGAAACCCCCCCCCCCCCCCCAAAAAAAAAAACAAAAAACTTGGGTTTGTGTCCGTGTCTGATGCAAGGTGCTCTTTAACCGTGAAATCACCAGCAGAGGTCGCTGCTGACAGGCCAGCATTATGTCATTGTTAACCACATTGTTGTAAATAAAGTTTTGGCAGAACGCATGGTCGATAATTCTGGAAGGTGCGCCTGGTTAGTTAAAGTAGAAACACCTTTCCCCGAAGGAAAATTGTCAGCTAAACTTATTTTTATATATATATTCAACGTTACGGGTATTGTGTGAACAACCGACAAACATGGCAGAAAGCGACTGGGACACCGTAACTGTCTTGAGGAAGAAGGGGCCGACTGCTGCCCAGGCCAAATCCAAGCAGGTTAGTGCGAACGCCGTATTTCGTTTGTGCTTCCGTACTTTTGCTGACTAACAACATTTTCGGATATCTACCTTACTGAGTGAATTAATCGTGTGTAATGTGTTGGTAAAAGCTCTTTGTGCACGTGGTCGTTAGTTGAAGCGCTAAGAACCATCGCACATCCTTCTGGTTTACTTCAATAACAACAGATATGAACGCCCGTTTCCGTTAATGTTAGCTAGCAAGATGAACCGCCTCTAGATGACCGGTCGTATTGGAGACATTTAAACCGTCTGTTTGAGTGTTTTTAACTAAGCAAGTGCTAGCTGTCTTCGAAGGAGGGCTAGCTAGCTAACCTTCCTGCACTAACTTGAAGTGTATTTTTCTTTATGCCACAGTTTCTAGTAGCATATGGTACCTTCAACAAAACAAACTTCACACGGATAATGATCACACTAATGCCGGGGTAGCCTCTATATTATCAGTAGTGGATGGTCAGGATAAAGGCACACTCACTTTGGTGTTTATTTATACGAATGGTGGGAATGCTCATCAGCAGGCACGTAGCGAACGTCTTTAAATGCCACAAGTATAATTTAACTGTAACTTAAAGTGGTACTTCAAAAAAACATTAAAATGACTCGCTAAACAATTAATTTTTGAAGTTTAAGAACTGATTGTGACACCATTTTGACATTTTGTTGTTGCTGTTTTAAACGTGTATTGAAAGGGGAGGGTTCAAGATGTCATTTTGGGCTCATATGGGTTGGTTGTAGTGTTATAAATCCTTAGGACACCTTTCTTAAAAGAGTGGACTTAAATGTCACATTTCTGTGTGTGAATGCTTATTCTATCTTGAGAAATCTGAAATATTGTTTGTATTCAGGTTCAGTTTGTGTGCTAAGGTGAACTGTCTTAAATTCAGTCAATATGCTTTGATAAACAGATTGGTTACTTATTAACTAAATGGCATAAGGCTAAAGAGTGTGTATCAAGAGCTGGGCAATCTGCTGCAATGTTATGACCTGTACTTGTCCTATTTTTTTGTTTTGTTTTTTTCCCAGGCAATCACATCTGCTCAGAGACGTGGGGAGGAAGTTCAAACATCCAAGAAATGTAAATTCCCAGTAGTTGGTTTTACACTATAAGAATGAAGTCCTCTTACTCACCTGTGTTATGATTACTGCAGTCTTTGCATGCCCGGCATTATTCGCATTGCCCAGTGATGCTTTGATTTTATCCACGGCTTGTCATGCAGGGGCTGCAGGGCAGAACAAACAGCACCTTGTGACAAAAAATACAGCCAAACTGGACAGGGAGACAGAGGAGCTGCACCATGATAGGGTTCCTCTGGAGGTGGGCAAGGTCATTCAACAAGGCAGACAGGAAAAAGGCCTGACCCAGAAAGATCTAGCCACTGTGAGTAAACAAATATATTATGCTTGTATAAACAGTGCATAGACTGCTGGAAAATGTGCCATGTCTGGTTTTATAAAGCATCTCAGAAAGCAGTCTACACGTATCGAAAGAAAAAGTAGTACTTAGTAAGATAAACCAAACCAAGTCAGTGACGAATTGTTTGAACGTTGTTGTGAGATCAATATGATCCATGTTTTTAACATGATCACAGTCATGGGCAAAGGTTTCAGCAGTTTCAGCAGTTTGACATGTTTCTGGGGTATAGTGAAGAACAATGACAGGCCTTTCTAGAGCTGGGCGATATAAGATTCTTTTCATATCACAATATGTTTTTTTTTTTTTTTCATTTCAGGCGATAACGATATATCACGATATAAGCCAAATAACTATATTTGTAAGATTTAAATGTGCCGTTGCTCACGAGTAAAATGTGAAATAATCAGCAGCTTGTTTTGATTGAAATATTTATTTCCCATAATAAGTTCAACAGGGTAGATGTACTTAAGGAACATGAGACTTTTTCAGATAAATAAAGGCAAATATTGCAAACTACACAAAAGGCAGCCGCTAAAGCGTTTAAGTTTCAAAATAGAACAAACGAAACAGACTACTAAATTGTCAATTCCACTTAGAAATAAATTATTAATTCTAAAAATAAATCTAGTTTGTTTTACAGAAGAACAGACAAAACTGACTAACTTTTGTCAATATCAAATAAACTGAGAACTAAAAGGAAATTCTCAATCTCTCCTTGTTGTATAGCTTAGCTTTTCAAACAGTTTTAAAATAAAGATGCTAACAGAACATTCTTCAAATCCTAGGTGCACATCCAAGGTGCAACTTTATCTATAAAAAAAAACAAAAAACGTTAGTCGGACAAATGACGAATTAGCGCTTTCAGTTAGAGATTGAGCATGCTCTAGTGGGTGGCACTGCTTCAGGTGATAAAAAAGGTTTATTGTATTTCCAGACTTTCGGCACAATTTACAGTGCGCGCTACTCTGTTTTTTGTCAGACTTGAAATAGCCGAAACTTCTCTGGCCTTTCCTTTCGACAATCTCTCCGGCATTGGAACCATCATCTGTTTTCTCTTCGGTAACCTTCGGTCACGCTCTCGGTTGATTTTTCTAGTCGGCACACTCATTTCCTCCGTTACCCGGGTGGCACGGCGGCTGGCTGCTTCTCAAACAAATACACATGTACGGCTTGGCACTTGTGCTGTGTGTAACAAGTCACGTGACGTGACGCTGCGGCTGTGATTGGTTCGGCTCTGCGCTACTTAATTTGGATTGGCTGTTCTTTTGTTTTTTTGTTTTTTTTAAGAGAGCAAGAGAGATGAGGCCTATCGCATTAGTTAAATTTTTCTATAGAGAAAAAGTTTTTTCGCAATGCATATCGTTCTATCGCTCAGCTCTAGGCCTTTCAGAAGTTTCAGAGTTTTATTGTCAAATAATAAATAAAATAATTTATGCAAAGAGGTGTGCTTCAAGGCCAAATCCTGACTGATAGCTCTCCGTTCCCATCTTATCAGGACTCAAAGTCGAGTAAAGTTTGTAGTCTTCTGCTTGGTTCCATTTGCTTTTTAAAGGATTGACCATGTTAAGAGTGTTATCAACTTCTTCAAGCAATCCCAGAGCAACTTGGGGGTGATGTGTGCATGATCATGCACTTTTCTACAAGGCAAACATGATAGCTTAGCCAAGTTGAGAATCTATGGTGAGTTTTTTTTTCCTCACTGTAATCATAGAAACTTAAAAAAGGAAAGGAAAGTTGTTGAAAAAATTAAAATTTTAGCCATGACTGTACTTTAGCTGTGTTTTTTTTTTTTTTTTTTTTTTTTAAAGTATTTGCTAGCAAAGTAATTTTCCAGTGCAAACCTTACAATGAGTGTTTATTATCACCCTGCAGTTATGTGAAATGTGCTACCCACAAGTTCTAAATGATCTATTCCACACTTTTTCCTCAGAAAATTAATGAGAAGCCTCAAATCATTGCTGACTATGAGTGCGGGAGAGCCATTCCCAACAACCAGGTCATGGGGAAAATAGAAAGAGCAATCGGTAAGTGTGTTACTTTAAATTTTTCCAAAACAAAATGTTGAATTATGTTATTTTCTCGGCTGTATGACCCACATGTTTTTACCTTTGACCATGAACAGGACTGAAGCTACGTGGGAAGGATATTGGCCAACCCCTGGAGCCAAAAACCAAAAAGAAATGAACACAAAGCCTCGAAATCAGCCCTCCCCAACCCCTCCTGTTATCTGTAACTGAATCCTGAATCCCCCTCCCACCTCTTAGAACCCTTAAAAACTTTCCTTTCCCCTCCCATCCGATCCTCTTTCTGGGCTGATCCCACCGTGTCCTGTCATAGGACCTGGTGCTTCACTGCAATGCAGGCTACATACTAACAAGTCATCTGAAACACTCTGAAACACCACAAAAAATGAATGATTGAATGCTCTTTAAAGCATCACAAAAAATGTTCAGTGACGTTCTTTCACCTACGTCTGCTTGGGCTTTGACACAATAAAAGTCAAATTTTTCTTTTCTTTTTTAAAAAAAAAGGTGAATTATTTTTCATCTTCAGACTAATGTTAATTCTGAGCATGATGATAAACCAGAAGTGCTTGATTGCATCTTTTCACTCTCTTCAGACAGTGGGTGGATGTCATTACAGTGTTGAAATGTTTTAATGCTGTGTGTTGTTTTGATCTATAAATAAAGTTTGGCAGTTCATGAATTATTCTTTGTGTGACTTTAAAGCTAGTGTGGCACAGAATGTCTTAACAAAACCAGTGAGATGTATATAGATACAGATAATATATAGACTTTTAAAAACTACGTTTATCCCAGTAACACTTCAGTAACTACTTCAGGTAAATTTTGGCAGCTATCTTTGAAATGTCCCAGGGCGCTTATTTGGAAAGTTTTGTACACATAATTTCCAAGTTAAACTTTAGGTTCAGTGGGCATGAAGACACAAAAAACATGTAAGGAATCACCAGCCAAATCTTTGATTTCTTTGATTGTCTGGCGCCTTTGTAATGGGCATCTGCCAAAGATTTCCATTCAGGATCCTTGGAGTGTTGTTTCTTCGTCATGCTATACCTCTGTCACAAGAGTTGGTGTTTGCTCTAGAGCTAGTTTTTGTATTCTTCAAACACATCCTCCAGAGATGAAGCCCAAACTATATTTCCTCTGTAGTAGACAAAGTTAAACTGAAAGATACTTTAGTTTTACTCGGATCTCAGGAGGTTAAAAGGCTGCCTAAATTATTTTGTTAGAAAATACTATAGCATTGAATACAAAAGTAATGACAGAATTCAGCCACTAGATGTCAGAATACTGCAAAAAAATTCATAGATTTTTGCATTTTGAAGTCTGTAAAAGCAAGTTACACAAGAAACAAGTGCATGCAGGATCAATGGGGGGGGGGGGGGGGGGGGGGGGGAGACATGCCTCTGTGTTTCAGTGTTTACTACTGCTGATAAAGTCCAGGTGCATAACTGTAAAACGTTTCAAGCACCTTTTCAGAGAAATTTGTTTTTGTTTGTTTGTTTTTTTTGTCTTAAAAAGCCAAATTTAAACACATCCTAAAATTGAGACGGCACCTTCTAACTTCCAAAGATTGACCTTGATGAAGCAGCAATTTGCATTTCTTCATAGTGCCCCCCTTTTCACAATGACTTACTGATTTAGGGAATATTCTTTATTGCCATAAAGGCTGCCTTATGTTCTTATTAATGATTCATAGAATTGTTGCAGAGCAGCAAGGACATAATGGAAGAGGAAGTGCAAGTGGGACAAAACACGTTCAAGGGTGAAGGACTGAGGAGCTCGTCAGTGTGAGAACTTAAAGTGGGGAAGGACGAAAATTACTCTGACTTCCTATTTAGCTCCAGCAGCAGGCTGCAAGTCCTTCAACTGCTCCGCAGGAAACACCTGAAGGAAGCTGCAGCTGTGTGCATCACTCGTTTGGGATATATGGGAAAGCTGGGTGACATGAAGAGTTGCTGATATCATTGTGATTAATTAAAGACCAATGCCATGTCAGTGACTGTCACTATTTAATTCAGCTTTATTTATATAGCGCCAAAACACCACAGCCGTCACCTAAAGGTGCTGACTATTTCAAGTTAAAGACCCTAGAATAGTACAGAGATTAGAATTACTACTACTTATTAGATACTGAATGGGCCTTTGTCATAGCAAGTATTTTCACTCATAATGTTAATATTAACAATTCTGGTCAATTAAAGTTGTAGTAAATGACACATGTTAATAATATATATAACTTTTATTATTTTTCTTTCTTTGTGGTATGTCAGATGTGTCCTGTGAAAAAGCCCTGTGGGCCTGTTGACCTGAGGCTGATTCTTGGCTATAGGGAAATGGAACTAAGGCCATGCTAGATGTGCCCCACATTTCCACTGAGCTGCATGTAACAATCCTCCTCAGTGTTAAAAGAGCATTTTTTTAATGGGCAGCTTCATACAGTAAGCACTCTGATATATAACATTATGAATGGGTTTTCTGTCTTTCTTAAGGTATAAAGACCAGAAGGAGATAATAAAGTGCATAACCAGATTTTAGTTTTAACTTTTAGTCAAGGCCCCAACAAAACAATCATTCTAGAGTTAAATGAGCAATAACTGGTAAATTAGCGTTTTGTTTTTTTTAAAGTCAATTAAATACTCATATCGTTTCCCCCTCACTATAGCTAGATCTTTACCTTAATCATATTTTAGCTGAGCTGAGCCGCTTTGTACTCTCTTATGTCTTCTGCTAAAGACAGTTTGCTGGCATTCCTTTTTTCTCTTAAATAAAGAATGCAACCTCTTGACCGGTGTTCACTGCACAAACAAAGAAGGGGCTTTGCTGTTGTTACCAGGGGGTTATTTAGATTCTTGCTCAACAGGCTGCTTCAGTGTGTGTGTGTGTGTGTGTGTGTGTGTGTGTGTGTGTGTGTGTGTGTGTGTGTGTGTGGGGACTGGTGAGCTACTGAAAGGGAGAAGAAGACAGAGACTGACTGCTTTCCTGGAAATGCCATTCCATTGGTCAAAACACCATAGCAACATAGTTCCACCTATGACAAGGCAGCAGCCAGTGGTTTTGAAGGAGTGATGTGAAGCAGAAGGCTACACTGTGTGGGGGGAGCAGGTGGGAGGTATTGAGTTTGGGGGGTGTTTGGGGAAGGAGGGGGGTCTGGGGTCTGTTTTGGCCTGAGGCTCCAAACTGAAATTGAGATTCCACCACATGACCAACCTGTTGTCTTCCACAGCGGCAAATGTTTTTCTCTTTTGTCTGACAGGAGTTTTTGGCTCCTTTCATCCTGTACTTATTTTACTTTTTCAAAAAAATAAATAAATCTAGTTTTAATTTGCTCACGGCGCTTTAGTCCCTGCACAAAAAATAGTTTACAAGACATAGAGAAATTATTCTAAATAGAATCAACAGAAGTTAATTCCCTATTATGTTTATGCACAGTCTCTCAGCCAAGCTACAGAAAGGCTAGGACCAATAGGAGGAGGTATCTGCAACATCGTTTACTGCTGTGGATTTTTTTTCAGTACGGAGTTAGTTAGTTAATTTGCATGTGTTTCACACAGTCTTACATAGCATACTTTGGAGTAATAGGATCCACAAAACACACAACAACATAACAAAAGGCTGGTGTTTTCTCCCGTTCATCAAAAACACCCTCTATTTCCTGTGTGACCCCTTCAGATCTGCTTGCTTGATGCAAAACTCCCTTTCTAACACATCCCAAAGGTGCTCTGTTGGACTGAGGAGACCATTTCTTCAGCACAGCGAGCTCACAGTCATGGTCCATGTTTGAGCGTTATACTGTTGTAAGCTGCCATTAGAAGATGGGCACACTGTGGTCATGAACAGAAACAATACTCAGGTAGACTGTGTTTAAACAACGATCAGTTGGTACAAAGTAATCCAGTGTGCAGAACCACTGATACAAGGCAGGATGGATCTGTGCTTCCATGTTGCTTACAGCAGATTCTGACCCTACCATTTGAATGTGGCAGCAGATAGAGACTCATCAGAGCAGGTATTCCTCCCCCGATCTTGTAGCTTGTGTGATCTGTCACATCAGGTTCCTGTTCTCAGCTGGCAGCGTGGCACGCTGTGTGGTCCACCAGGTGTGGAACCTTGAAGCTGTGCCCCATCTGCTTCAAGGTTCAACATGTTGTGCGTTCAGAGATACCGTTGCTGTCCTGTGAACTTGAAATGTTCTATTCCATTCTAAACTCTGGCATCAACAACGGATTTCCACACAGAGAACTGCTGCTCACTGGATATTTTCTCTTTTTCTGACCATTTTCTGTAAACCCTAGAGATGATCTGCGGGAAATTCCCAGTAAATCAGCAGTTTCTAAAATACTCAGCCCAACACGTCTGGCACAACAACCATGTCCAAAGTCACTTCAATTCAAAAATCACCTTTCATCTTTATTCTGTTTGGTTTGAATGATTTCTACGTGCCTAAATGCAAAGAACTGCTGCCATATTTGCGTTAACAGTTGTGGAACTAATAAAAAGGCCAGGGAATGTATCTATCAGTTGTCACAAACAGCTTGCAGATATTCATTAGCGGCACCTGCTAATAGCCCAATCATTAAAATGGATAAGTACAACAAAACAAAGAAAAAAACTACCTCAACACACCACATCCTGCAGTGAGAAAATATATGCAGTTTATTGATAGATGCAAATAAGAGGCACACACACAAAATAATTCCAATCAATAATGCATTAGTCGTGAGTTCAGGGCGTGTTTTACTTTTCTTCCACATTAGAAACAGTTGGTCATGAATAAAAACCTGCGTGCAGGCTGTTAATGTGTTGCCACACTTTTTGTTTTAATATAATTTATAACTTGAAGCTTTCATGACACATAAAAAAGCCCAGCTGCTGCTGAATATCATGGAAATAAACAGAAATTCCAGTGACTACTACAAGATAACAACTTAAATCATAAATATCATCTTGTTTTTTTAACTACTGCTCATATTCATGGCTTTTTAAGACCTGCTTGGGCCCATTCACTTCTATTATCATCTACAAATCACTGTTCAAAACCCCCAAAAAAAAGAAAAGAAAAGAAAACATTGTTCCTGTGAAAGGCCAGTTTCACAAAGGACAAATGGTGGGGAGTATTTACATTAGGCTCGAGTCACTGTAACAAATACAAAAGAACAAAAGGCACTGTGACAAATGTCAACAAACATTTAAATATATAATAAAATTGAGCGAAGGAGGGAAAAAACTGCATGTAGTAGAACAGTAGTAGTATTTTTTTCCAAAAGGCTGTGTTGATCATTTCCAAGTATACACAGAATAAAAAGAAAAAAAAAAGGATAATCCTGCAGTAATTCTGCAATACAGCACTATGTGCCCATGACAAAAAACATGAGAGTAAAAGGTGCAATACGGTAAAGCCTGCAGGTGACCTCACATTTCCATTAGCAGAGAAATTAGCCGTACAGGTTACATGTAGACAAAGTTAGCTGCACATGTATGTGCGACACAGCATTACTGACACAGAATTAGGTTATGAATTGCTATCCTGTCGTCAGCGCGTATAAATGTCTCCACTGACATATAATAAATACACAAAACACAGTGCCAAACATGAACTTTGGTAAGTGTATTATTATGAATACTGTCCATGTTCTTTTTCCCCCCCTGATGCATCCACCGGGAGCGCGAGAGAAAATGAAAACAGATTCTAGTTGTCATGAGAATCTTTCTGATTATTACAAAATCAGTGGTGTGTTCACAGGTCTTTTTTATACTAAGCTCACTGTCGCAGGATACTGTTGGTATAAATTTAAAAAAAAGTTCAGACTGGACGGCTAGTTTGACGCATGGATCTCGTGCATGAAGTCGATCGAATACACGGGTGCGGGTTTTCTCCAGAGGATTGTGCCTCCTTATCCCATTCTTTGACATCATTGGTCTCTCTTGCACCTACAGTCGCATATAAATATGTTTTCGCCCACATGGATTTTTAACCCATAAGGTGAGCTTTCACTTTAGTGAGTAGAGCAGTTCAGCTGTATGGCAGAGGGACAGAGGGTGAGCTGAGGAGAAGTACTGACAGCACAGCCAGTCCTCCAGCTCTGCGTTCCTCTCTGGCTCCAGCGAGCGCTCGGCAAACTTCATCATCAGCAGCGCCCTTTTCACGTCGAGCCAATTAAGGAGACCCTCGTGTCGGGATCCATCGACAAAGTTTCCCCCTTGTCCTTGTCTCTCCCACTGCTGATCCATGAGGTCCTTCCTCGGTCCCCAGAGCAAGCTCTGCAATATACGCTTGGCCTCCTGGATGTGGATGCGTTTGATGGGGTCAGGTTGGAGAAGGAGCTGGGCCAGCCTCTGGAGGCCAGCTGAATAGAGGGAGACAGAGGGGATTGGAGGCAAGTCCTCACAGCGGTAGTCTTGTTCCTTCAGTGCTGGACTGACCTCGAACGGGTTTGGCTGGTGGAGGAGCTCATAGATCAGGATGCCCACCTGGAACTCATCAAATTTGCGGTACTGGGCTGCTGAGAGGATCTCAGGCGCCAGCCTGGCGTGGTCACGTTTGATGCGAGGGTCCACGTTGGTTGACACGGCATCCTCCGAGGAGCGACGCTTGGCCTTTGCGTAGTTACTGATCAGGAGCCGGGGAAGGTGACGCTGAGCCTCTGCACCGCTTGAACCATTACTGGAGCTGTTTTCAGTCTGTGGAGCGAACAGAGCGGGCCTGCGCTGATGAGGTACCAACAACAAATTTTCTAGGCAGAGGTCACGGTGCGTGACCCCATGCTCTTTCAAGTGCTCTAGGCCATTGCAGAGTTGTAGGAGGAGGAAGCATATGCGACGCTCGTAGACCTCTGGCTGAGCTTTGTGGAATGCCTCCCACTCCCGAACAAAGTCAGCTGCCGTCTGCTGAGGGATCTCAGGTGTGATGACCACCACTCGCTCTCTGTCTTCCGGCTGGCCCTGCATAGACTGAGGCAGTGGCGAAGCAGGTGTGGTTGGCTGGGAGACTTCATCAGAAGGCAACATGCTCTGGGGGACACAGGCGAGGAAGTGACCACAGTCCTGCTGAAGGTTGAAGTGAGGAGGCATGCTCTGCTGCACTGACAGGCCGTAGAGATGGCCCTGTTTGGCTTCAATGCTTGAACTCTTGCAGATCTGCAGAGGTATGTACACAAAGGAAGGGAGAAAGGGGTGAAGCAGAAAAGAAGAAAGGGACAAAGAGGGAGGGAGGGAAAATTCCAGAGACGGGAAGGGAGTGGAGCCAAGAAACATAAGAAAGGAATTCTTGTTAGTTAAGTTCCAAGGTCAGTGCTAATTCAGTTCCTGTTCCTATTCATGTGAAATCAGCACCCCTGATGGACATGTAAGCTCAAGCCTCAGCTGAAAAGCTTTCTCAAAAATACTTTTTATACCACAGTTTGGCAAGTTGATAGCAGTACCAGATTCTGTTGGGATGAAAATAAACTACTACAGCCCTCCAGTGTCCATTCTCAAACTGGTCTGTGTGAAATATTACATCAAATTTTTTAAACAACACCTCCCATTAAATTACATTTATTTTAAGTCTTTGATGGGACTGGTTTTTTCCCCCCAAAAATAATGATCTCGTCTTAGTGAGAAGGTTTAGGTGGCAATACAGTAAACAGCATTACATGTAAAAAAGCATGCTGACTTTTTGTACTGACTTTGCTTAAATGTACAAAATTATCGTTAGCACAGGGATGAGTGTCTTCTAAGTAAGTTTGTCTTGGCTTTGGACAACAGAAAGGGTTTGTCTGGACTGTAAACCCTGCCTGGAATGTAAAGATTAATCAGCCCAGAGATATTAAGCAAGAGTCTGGGCACCCAGGCTGTGGCAAAACACACAATACAAACAGCTGCTACATTGTACAGCACTAATGACTTTCGGGCAAAGATCACATCACCCACACCCTCCTTCCTCGTTATTTGCATTACATGCCTTTAAGGTTTGCGCTGTAGTGGGGCTATCCCATCTGCAGCCTTAGAACAAATAAGACTGCTGCCCAGTTTTAAGCTCCTCATCCTGTCCTCAAACTGTCAAGTACCTGCTTAAAAGTTCAACACCCACTAGGTCAACTGTACCTCAGACAACTGTAAGTTTTCACTTCTCTCAACTGGAACTGACAGTTACGAGCAAGCAAAGTCCCCGACTCTGTTACTATACACTTGCAGGTTATCTTCTGCACAGTTTTAACAACAAATGTTTTCCTTAAAATTTTCCATTTCATTTAAATGTTAGCCTTGCAAATCCAAGTACATTATATGAAAACCAAGAATACAAGTACAATAGGTGGTCAAAGTTTAAAGTTTACACTTCGCTAAAAGTAATGGATAAGCAGTAAAAAAGAATGGCAGCCAAAAAATGTGTAAGTGATTAAAATGAATGAGTAACTATCCAAGTGATAAAGATACAGCTTGCTAATGTTTGGCCAAGAGTTGAAACTACTAGTTAATATTTCAAATCAAACTGATTTATGAATACATTTGCAAACTGTTGTTCTGAAACATGGCTAGCAGTGAATCGTTAGCTAGCAATATGGATTAGCAGCTGACTAGCTAGGTAAAGTTGAAAGTGTTAACAGGGCATATACTGGATAAATGGGTAGAGTTGGTGACACCATCCTTTGATATTAATATTTGATAAATAGAGTGCTGCTAAAAGTATCACAACAACAGTCCCCTCAAGGTGCTTTATGCTGAAAGATAAACTTTACTATTAGCCTATTGCAAACCCCCAACAATCAAACGACCACCTATGAGTAAGCACTTGGCAACAGCTAGAAGGAAAAACAGGAAGAAACCTCCAGGAGAACCAGTTTTAGAAGCCATCTGCCTTGACCGGTTGGGGGCATCCAAAAGTAGCCCAAACCAGTTTGAAATGAATTCTGCTGAATATATATTTAAAGATAAAACATGTTATATTAAAATAGTTTCGAAGTATGTTAGGGGATCCAATGAAAAACATTGGCAACCACTTGTTTAAACTATGTAGGATATTATTAATAATATGAATACTGTAAACTGTACTGTATTGATGATCCTACAATCCCATTTTAATGAGAACCCACTTCAAAAGAAGTCAGAGGTAACTGTTATTTACATTTTTATTTTTTAGTACCTCCCTATTTATCGTTTACTCTCCAAACAGTGCATCAAAGCTGTGTTCAGTTACTGACAATCTAACTGAACTACTGCTTTTTCATGTTAGGTGTGTAGAAAACGGCACTGAGGCTTTTATTTTGAAGTAGTGACAGGAAGCATAACAGGTTGCACACCTGCCACCCTTTCCCTGTTTTGCAGAAAAAATGCTTGGGTGCTCACAACAACAAACAAAAAGCTAGTTGTTCATTCGGTTGCCCAGTTAGTCTTTTTGGGTTAATTCTGATAAAGTGCTCACAGAGTGTGTTGCGTGCCTGGAAAGTAAAACATCTCTCACTTGCAAATGAAGCTCAGTATTTAGGGATTACCTTTACAGCGTAGGAGCTGCTGGGGTCTAAGGCACAGGCGGCAGAGTAGTATACAGCGTCTCCTGCATTGCAGCTGGGCTTGCTAGACGTGAGCCTGAACAGAGACCAGTTGCTCTCTTCAAACCTCAGCGGGTTCTTCTGTGAGCGAGTGAAGTGATCTTCACATTTTAGAGCCAGGCGCCGCAGAGACTCAGCATAAAGCCCGCCCAGTTTTGAGTACACTCCTTCTCTACTGTCGATGTTGCTCAGAAGGGTCTGGAGCTGCAGGCTCGAGCCGAAGTTTGGCGCTGAACCTGGTTCTGCAGCTGAGAACGGCACGCTGAGCTGAGGAGAAGATAAGCAAGTGATGCTGCTTCGGCAGTGCACGCCCAGCCGACCATGAGTCTTGACTGGCTCGTCCAGCGTCCTGGACCTCAAGGCTCGTCCCAGGGGGGCGTGACAACGTTCTAGAGACTCACTGGAGGAAAAAATGGGCCGTGGATCAACGGGGCTGGATGGCAAACTGGAACGGGAGCTGGCATCAGCGGTCCGGCACACATTGCTCTCTGAGCCGGTAAACGGGAGGCGCGGGTACGCTCGAACGAAAGGCTTTCCGTTTCCGTCGGGAGCGGACACGGTGCGGCTGGCCATTTTTTTCTCTGGGAGTGGAGGCGGCTGCTTACTCGGGCTGGTAATGGAGGGAGGGTTAGGAGAACCTGGAGCTGAAGCCACTGGGCTTCTAGGAAACGGAGAAGAACAAGACATTCGTGTAGCATCCTGAGAATCTATGGAAGAAGAAAAAAAGACGTTAGCAGGTCTACCAATTAAATTAAAACCAAACTCACAGACATAACCAATGAAACACAAACTGTGTCAACTTGGGAATTACAGGCTTCCACATGCACACAAACTAATACAGACACAAACAGAGAGAAATGTCTCTTGGCAGACTTTCGTTTTCCTGCCTTTGTGGATTCACACAGTGTATCCTTTGTGTCTGTGCGTCCTTCTAAGTTAATTTTCCTTAACAGGATTCCCTGATAGAATATTCCCAGGTGACAGCTGCAAATCTGATTTATCTACTACGCCCCTCATGTCACTGCGCACTGCTCGGCTATAATATAAAGACATACCTTGTTTCTACAGAAGAACTGGAAATTTTCCACAATCCAGGGTCCATGGTGACAGTCAAAACATCTTCCACCCAGTTATGAACCATTTATCAATTAAAGACTTAAACTTGGAACCTGACATTACACCAGAGAAGACTGAAGATATTTAGATAATTGTGCGGTGCAGTCTTCAAGAACTGCTTTCGCAAGGGGGGGTGGACAGTAAAGGTGGGTGGGGGGTGGCTCTAGGATGTAGCCGAGCCCTTTTTCCCCTCGTTATCAGAGTCCATAATTATCTCTTCAAACAACATTGCTCAGGAAGTTGCAGCAATTACAAGTGTCTGAGTGCCACCGAGGTTTAAAGCTGATACGTGAAGGATGACGACAGTTTCCAACGCGAGGACAGATGCCTCTCATTCTGAGCCATGTCTCAGGCTAGAAGACCGTGAAAAACGTGAACTAATGAACCCGTTACAACAAACTGCATGTGCACTGCATGCGAAAAAAGGAACCAGGGACAAGCTGACAGCCACTAACTGTAAATCCCTGCAGAGCTTCCTTTCCTTGTTTCGATGTTGCTGCTCAGGTTAACTCTGAACAAAGTGCACCTTTATGGTTCGCAGTCATAAAAGAGCAAAACAACTTCCACGGATACCCAAGTGTACATGTCAGAAAATTCACTGACATTGCCATGTAGATATGTCATGCTCGTTTCAGTTGGATTACACGAATGTTTATTACTGCTATTATTATTTTTATTAACTGATTCAGTATGAGCTGCTTACCAGTGTCAGTTGCAGCCAGGTTGTCAGTGGAGGCCATTGGGAGGCTGGAGTTGCTCAGGCCCCGTAGAGACGAGGTAGGGCTCTCTACTGACCCATGTTGGCCACAGCGGTCCATCTCCATGTTGCTGCCACTCATCCTACCCACTCTGTCATGGAGAAAACAAAAAAGCAGAGATAATGTTACACAACTTGATTTTTTACCATTTACTTTTCTACAACAGGGCCCGGTGCAGTGTCTCGAGGCAGTCAATCTGCTGATCTGCAGCAGAAATGGGCATTTTTCTTGCATGCCCGTTTGTAAATGTGGAACCATCCCTCTTCCTCTTGCTTGTTTTACGCCTGCACCATGCAATTAATAAACCTGCGGGAAGGACGACATCATTTCAGATGAAACGATGAATAAGTCATGTCAAGTTTCACTTCTTTGTTAGGAGTGCAACGCTTCCTGATTCAACGTTGCCTCATAATTGCAATAAACAAGCCTTGATGAAAAATGTACTGCCAATCACATCGGAATCTAAAAGTGAGACTGAGCAACTGCTGCTGAGCGTTAGCCCCTCTGTGTCCACAAGTGGCAATAAGAGCATAGGTGCAAACTGGATTTCCCTACATTTAGTTGCATTTTCCTAATTTATGCTTGTGGCTAGGGACTCAGAGTTACATTAACGACTAAAATCTGTAAAAGAAGAATAAATGCGAGGACCTCTCTGGTTTTTTATAATCTTTTTAAAAACTGCACTATGGTTCCCAAATATAGCTTCAACTAAAGGCTACAAATTTAAGCACAAAGTACAACCAAAGTTCCTCCTGTCCATTTGCCTGATTACCTGACCATCTAACCATTGTGACTGCGTCTTATAATGCTAGTGAAAACTGTTCATGAACACTTTCTAATAAATTTGACCAATTAGGGTGACTGACAGCTATTCGCTCTTCTCATTACAGCTGCTAATGGCTCAGGGAAGCAGGGTCCCATCCCTCCCCTTCATCTGCCCCTCTCCGTCCTCTCCTCCGTCACAAAATGACTCCTCTATCCATTTATCTGCCGGCCCCTGACTTCAGTTCCACCATAAATTAGGAGAAAAAACAGAGGAGCAGAGGAGAGAAGCACAGGGGGGAGACAAAGGGTTAGGTATTCTCTGTTGGTAGTTAGCTAAAGGATTCGCTATCATTTTACAGACAAAAGAGGCCATGATGAAAGGCAGTGGAAACGCTGAGGCGCAGGAGAAATGGTAATGAGCGCAGGGATTATGAGCGAATGTGCATGTCTGCGCCCGTGCATGTCTCGGTCTAGATCTCTCCGATTTGTATCCAAAACATGAGATTTTCCTATGTGAAAAAAAATAATGGCACTGATTTATACTGGAGGATGAGCATGGATAAGCAAGCTTCTTTAGGAGAGGCACGCAAGGAAGGAGATACAAGCGTTTAGGGTGGTACAATATTTGTCCTCATTATTGTTTGTTCCATTAAATGCACATAAATGTTTCAAGTGAAGATTTTTATTGCTGTGAACACTTGGTATCTGCAGTTTGAATTTAATTTAATTTAAAAGCCCCCCACACACACACACTTTATACAGTGTTGTATAAAATGCACATTATGCACCAAAAGACAACATTTTTTCCAAGATCACCGTGACTAGAATGTCTGATTTTAGACTAAACATCTATTAATAACCTTGGTTTCTCATTTCCTCTGAGTAGATCTGATCAGCTTTCCAGCAAAAAACAAAGCTTACTTGAGATTCTCTTATTGCCCCAGTGAATCGGACTGGCGTTGCAGCCAACTAGCTAGAGATAGCAGTGTAACAGTGTAAAATGAGACATAAACCAAACTGCAGCAGTGTTGTTGTTGTTGTAGGTTAGCCTAATTGAACTGATTTCACTTCCCGACTCTTACTTAGGACGTTCTTTGTGGTAATCACATAAAATGATGCAGTGGGAGCGAAAGCATGCATACGCTTTGTATGTTTACGTGCAAAAGGTCACATGCTCACCCATGTACAAATATACTTGGATTTTCAGGGCCATTTCATGTAGAGATGTAATCTTTTAGTCACGGGCTTAGCTGGTTAAAGAGTATTAAGAATACACCCGATTAATTCATAATACACCGTCCCTCCTTTATGTACGCTGCAGGAAGCAGAGGTGGTAGCAGACACACCATGCAATGAACACAATCCCCGCAAAGCTTGCAGTGTTAGTTTTTATGAGTCTCTGCCAGAGAGGAACGGATTGAACTCTATCTCTGTGATATTATGGACAATATAAATATCTCATGTCCTCCTTTAATATAAAGACTCACAGGAGGTAAAAAGCTGTATATTGCATTTCTGTTACACAGGGTTATATTTTCTCCCGCCTGTTGTGCAACCTCTACATGTTCCAACAGAGAATAAAGAGACACATTGTTTGCCTCCAAAGACTGTAGGACAGTTACCAAGGCTGTACAGTTTTATAAACCAAAGATCCATTAATGTTTGACACAAATCCTTGCTATCTCTTGCAGACTGCTCCAGGCCTACCTTGTCATCATTTGTCAGCCTTTTCCCCCCTTTTCTTATTCACCGCCGCTCAGCTCACGTGTTTAAAAAAAAACCCAAAACAATCTTTGAAATGCAACTCTGTCGCTCCTCCTGTCTAAGAATGTAAAATCTATTAGAACTATCAAGCTTTTCATCTTACCACTTCTTTCTACTGTACCAGCGAGACTTGTTAAAACAGAGAATTAGATCAAGAAAGTGGAAAAACATTACATGAGATTAGAAGAAGAGCAAATGGCAGTTTGTAAAAGAGGAAGGAAACAAATTTGACCACATGCAATGCTACATCTAAATTTTGGCATCTGATGGAGATGTGGGGGGAAAGAAAGAGAGAGAAAAGCAACCTGAAACACAAACTCTTCACCAGCCTAATGACATAGCAGTCCGATTTTGTGTCTCACTGGTGATGCAGGAGAATAATTTGTCGTCAGGTGCCTACCTCATGCTGAGGTCCTTGCTGGGCCGGTTGGTACAAAATGCCCCTGGATCATGCTAGCGGCTCCCTAGAGCCACGGCGTGTGTAGGTAACACAACCCTGGTGCCACACGAGTAATGTGTGTATTTAAAGTGTCTCACAAGAAAAGCAACAGCATCCATTAGATGCGGGGAGTTAAAGCGCCCACATTTCTAATTTCATTCACCTACGAGTTCACTTTAGAAAAGCCTTCAAGTCTGCCAGACTGCAACAAGATGCTATCTGTTGTGCAGCAGAAAGGGGATCAGGAAGGCTTTGTGCAGGGAGGGGCAGCAAATCTTGGAATAGCAGATCACAGAGCGAAGCCAATTCAAACCCAAGTCAAGTTGAGTCCACAATGCTGATCTATAAAATCTACTTCTATCTGTGGCAACTGATCGCCAGGCTGGAACAGTTTGGGAGTTGCCCCGGGGGGCAGCAATCTGTTCACTAAAGCCCCTCCCTCTTTGGCAACATTTACACACCAGTTGACACGCCTTCCTTGTTAAGGAGTAGGCTACTTAATCATGCACACTCATCCATGACGTAGGCACATGCACAAAAGCGAACACCTCCTAGGCCCGACCCGACATATAATCCATTGGATGACCTGTTACATGGAATTAAAGAGCAAAATCTGGTGTTTTATGCCGTGATCAAAGGCTCTGAGAGCCAGATTCTTTTAAACCATCTGTGGATTTTAAATGATTCAGAACTTTAAAATGCTCCTTCAAAGGGGACGTGTACTCATGTCTTTGAGTCGGGAATGTGGAACTACTCTCCAGTACTGTGTCTCCAGTAGTGACCAGGGTCGCTTACTGCTTAAACACATTAAACCCACTGATAAACTTGGAATGCCACAAAGCGAGAGCTGTCACTGACTGGGTAAAGGCGTGTTCCCACATGTGTCCCAACAAGGTTTTTTTTATCAGCGCAGAATGTTGGCAATGTCATAACAGCAAAAACGGTTCCTTCCTAGAATTACCACAAACATAAAGCCCCACTGAAATGTGATCAGCGGTCTGTGTCGTCTTCTGAGCTTTGGCCGAATCTAGCTCAAGATGAGAAAACGCGTGCTTACGTAGGGGAAGTCACATTGTGTGTGTGTGGCTTGCACCTCATTGCACTGTTATAGACAAAGCAAAGTTTATTTTAAGGGGGGAGGGGGTTCATTTGATGCTCTAATAACTTCAACACAGAGCCTCTTCTCTTTTTCTTGTTTGGAAAACTGACTCAGACAGCACAATGTATTCTTAGACTCACGCAACTTCAGTTTAAGGCAACTGTGCATTTTTTTATAGCTTACATATGACTGGTAAAACCAGGAGTGTGCAAAGAGGAGCATTCATCATTTTGCATATATAGCACATGATGTAATAAAACGTGATTATCAAGCCACACAAATGACCAGCATGTGGACTTCAGCAGAAATATCGTACACACAAACAAACAAACAAACAAACACACAGTACTGTGAAAATTTCACCTCTGGTCTCATTTCTTTATATTTTTCTTCAAAGAAGTCAGATTTTCTTGGAATGTTTTTTAAGTGGTCTTGAGCAATAGTTCTCTGGGCTTTCTGAAGTTTTTCAAAGTTTTTCTTTGGATAGTGGCTGCTTTAAAAAAAAAATCATATTTAGTCTAGTCCTTGCATCTGCCCATTTTCTGAGTAATGCTTTTTTTTGGGTTTTGTTTATTGAACCTCTTAACACGGACTTATGAATCACTGAAGGATGAAAAAAGCTCTTAACACAAAGGATGTGAACCAGTGTTGTTTTTACATATAAGAGAAAACTGACCAGGGGGCCCATTTTAAATTGGATCTTTGTTACAGACATAATTTGTTTCCATTCCTTTAGCTGATTGAATCTATGAAACTCACAAAAATAACACATTTTGACAGACATACAATAGTATTTTTCGCACCAACAAAGTGATTCCCAGAGAGATTTCAGCTTGAATTTGGCACTTCTCAGCATGTGGTGCAGTGTGTCCTTAAAATATCTGAACAGCACCTGAAACTCATGTCTTTAAAGAGTGAGAAAAATCTATTACGGTCCTGAAAAGGAGCTGAGAGATGTATTTGAGCCTTTAGTTGATCCAAAGAACTGTTCACTAAAGCCTCATCAGAAATAATTTTAGTGGACAGGTGGCTGTCAAGAAGCCATTCATGCAGAAGGAAATTGGGGAAAAAGGTGGAGGTATGTCACTTTACATAAGAATTTGACTGAAAATCAGGTCTTGGAGCGACTAATCCAAATGTGAAAATTCCGATTCAAACCACTGTCAATATGTACCAAGGACATAAGGAGAGATGCAGAACAGTGACTGGCTACAGTCATCTGTAAAAACATGGTGGAGGCTCTGTCATGGTTCGAGCATGCATTTCAGCCAGGGGTGTTGTAGATCTTGTCAAAACTGATGGAATTATGAACACAGAAAAATGCCATCAGATTTGGACCCACTAGCATCTGACTGACAAAGATCCCAACCACAATACAGTAAAATGCCACCAACATCCAAAGAAGAGCTTCGACAGTCTTCCAGGAAGCCCAGAGAACTATTCCTGAAGACTACTTTCGTGCCTAAGAGAGTTCAGGCTGTGTTAATGAATAAATATTGGCTTTCACGCTTGTTAGAAATCTTTTATATAAGGCTCGTTTTTGCTGTGCACACTGTATTTTCATGCATGTTTAAAGATTTCTCCCAATTTTCTATTAAAATATAAAGAAAGGAAGGGCTACTCAAGAGTTTTCCACAGTACTACAAATGCTTTTTGCATTCATCGTCTACAGTGGTGCAGCCAAAACAAATTTACAGTAACTTGACATAGCAGCGGGCTACTTAACAGACGTACTTTGTGCATTAATTACAATTGAAAAAGGTCACGCTGCTAGCATGAATAGAACAAGGCGTGCATTAAGGAATATTCTGCAAGAGTCTGAATGATCACAAGGCATTAGAATGGAGGCTGAATAATGATGCTATGAAAGGAGAAGGCACTGCGAGTTTCACACTAATGACTGCAGTTAGATACTGTATCTGCACATATGTATGGTCACAGACACCGAATAGTGACTTGCATGACATAAATGCATCAGAACTGCCTTTGTGGAGAGCATTACATTAGGCCTAAGTGGATGTTATAAGTGCTAAATTAAATAATATAATCAAACCACAGTCCCAAAAATCCTAATGCAAGTCACTGAGACAAAACAATAGAACAAGTATTTGCTACAACAGGCAATCCACATGTGATAAACCTGCGTTACAGTTAAACTGTATTACAGTATGTCAACAGCTTACCTCCATATAATGCAGTATCTATCACACTTTTTCACTGCTGCCTTTGAATAAACAATATTTCAGTTCCCCTGTCCTTAAGCCACGTTGTGCATTTGTTTGTGTTACATGTTTGGATATTAGATGATCAGCTAAAAGGATTTCGTGCCTGTGATGTTTTCCAGCTACTCTGAACAAAGTTAGTGAACACCTTCTGAGATATTTTGTGTTTGTTGGTCAACATGAGTGATGGAGCAGTGTCGTTGCCTCAGATAGGCTCAGCCATCTTGCTGCTATTCTGCCATTGCTTTTGACAACACGATTAACTGAAAAAGCAGATTTAGTAATAAAAAAAAAGTCATAGATCTTTCTGAGATCTGCTGCATTGCTGCTCTGTCCTGTTCAAGGGTCAACCAAATGTGTGACTGTAAAACAAAAACAGTGCTTTGCTATTCTTACCTGTGCAGTTTCTTGGGTGGGGGAGGCGGTGGATTGGGGTCATGGCTGGTAGCTCCCTTCCCTGGTGCCAGCGGCTCTGATGAGCCACCATGCAACGGTTGCTTTGCCGGCATGCTCCCGTTATGCTTGCCCTCCGCCTCTGCGCCGTTGCCCTTAGTTTCCCCCTGATAGGCACCATTGTTAGTGGCAGCTGGGGGGGCCGTGCCTGGCTCTGTCAGCGGAGGGGGGCCGCTGTGGGCCTTCGAGTCCCTGGCCTCCTTCCAGACAGCAGCACCATTGACTACGCCTGTCACCCGAGAGGTTGCCTCAGCACTGGCGGCTAACTTTTTCTTTTCAGTCTCTTTCCGGTCTCTTTCTTCCTCCTCCTCCTCTTCCTCAATGCGGCAGTTCCAGCCAGAGCTGTGGTGGTGGGGCTTGTGCCATCGCTCGGGCGCTGGGCTCTGGTTCTCAGCAGTGACCTCTTTAGTAGAGACGAAGAAAAGCATGGGGAGTTCAGTGAGAGGGACGGGAGATGAAACAGACGGAGAGAGGCTGGAGGTCAGTAGTCTGGGAAGTTCAGGAAGCGGGACTGGAGAAGACATGGACGATGAGAGGCTAGAGGTGCCCAGTTTTGGGGAGCGGGTGTTCCTCTTTGGAGGAATTGGTGGGCTGGACTGGGGCTTGGGGTGCAGAGTAGGGGCACAGCCTACTTCTGTAGCAAGAGAGCCTATGCTGTGGCTGGGGCTGGGCCAACGGAAAGCAGGACTGCTCTGGTCTTTTCGAGCCGTGGGGCTGAAGTGGCACTGGGTGCTAACAGCCGAATCCGGGCTGCTCAAGTAGAAAGTTCTGTTGTTCTCCTCCATGTGAGCAGCCATTACAGTGATGGTGGCCCGCTGACTGTCTCCTGAGAGGTCATGCTCAGAGGTTAGGGACTCCTCAGTCTGGTTTGGGGACTCCGGTTGAGATTGCAGTCCGTTTTCTTGCTGCTTGCGCTTTTTCTTAGTGCTCTCAGCATAAATTGGCTCTGAGCTTTTCTGTCCACTGAAAAAGGTGGGAGTTGACTGTGGGCTACCCATAGATGGTGGGCTTTGGGGGCTCCTCGAGCTGTCTTTTCTTGCTCCTGAGCCTGAGCCTCCAGGAAGTGAATCTGTGCTGCTACGATAAGAATAAGAGGAGTCTGATAGGTTGCTCTGTTTGGACAGGATGTGACAAAGAGATTTAGGGCTAGCAACATCCACACAGGAAGTGGTAGAAGTGCTGGATGTCTTTGTGGTAACACCCGTCGCACTCCCACTGCTCATACCATTGCTGTGGACTGTGGCAGGGCTAGTAGGGACAATATCCAGTGAAAAGGGTATCTCCACAGCTGCCTGTTGACATTCTTGATAATTCGACCTGGTAGTCACAACATTTCCATTAAAAGTGCTTTTGGTTCGGAGAGCGGATGTACTATTCTGCTGCCTGCAGGAGTCTTCATTGGCATTTTTCTTTAAACTCTGAGAACCTCGACCCTCCTCCTGGGTAACATAGATATTGCTGATGATCTTAGAGTCAGTGGGCAGGATAGTGGGGGACAAGGGAGTCAAAGAGAAGCAGTTGTTGCAGTCTTTCTTGGCGTCGGGACTCTGAAGAACTGCGTCTCTGTGGGCCTTATTGCAGCCGCTGTTATCAATGTAAAGAGACGACAGGTCTAAGAGCTGCTTGAGGCGCAGCCTCTCAGTTGGGCTCTTTGTGTTTTCCTCCTACAAACAAACATGAACACACATTACCAAACACACATCCAGCTGACAAAAAAATAAATAAAAAATGGAAACATTTGAGAGGCTCACCTGCTCAATGTTCATGTTGACATCTGCAGCATCGCTGGTGTCGAGGCTCATCATAGTAGGTTTCACAGCTATCGTCGGCTTGCTGTAGGGTGAAGGCGCAGTCACTAAAGCTTCCTCATCACCTCCCGGGCTGCTCTTCAAACACGCAGCTGGTGCGCCGCCATCCCGGAAGCCAACGGTCTTGTGTGCGCTGAACGGGTGGAAGCAGTTCTTACAAGAGCCGGGTTTCCACACGTGTTCTGCAAAGTCGTTGCACGCTGACATCTTGGGTTCGCTAAATCCGGTTTGGTCAGAGGTGGCTCTGGAAGTATCTGGTAGATGCAGGATGACCTGTCATGGCTGATTCTGCGACACGGGGTGTCGGTCGTAGGGCAGCATGTAAAAGGCAGAGAGAAGAATGAAGCACAGGTTTTTGAGTTAGACATATGGCCTAAAAGTGATTACATTAAGTCATAATAATAATTCCACATGTCTTTGTCACCAAAAAAACCCCCAAAAAACAAAACAAAAAAAAATTGATGTATAAATCTCACCCAGCCCTTAAGTTCTTGTCTGACAGCTCATATCTCTTTTGCAGTGCCCGGAGAAAAGGTATCAGACTGTTTTCATTAATTTTGCCTTTAACCTAACATATGCATGATCTTCTGCCATAAATCCTAACAGATATTTTAAAAAAAAACAGTGAAAAGTTCAAGCATCTATTTAAAAACTCAAAGACAAGGAGGCCCAGGCTGACAAGTGTCTCTGACTCCATAGAAGACTTGTTAAGACTCAAGTGTCATTCATGGATGTAACTTGAGAAGACCTGATGCCTGCGTGCACTGCATGTTCCCATGCCCTCTTAAATTAGAGGGTATGTGGTTTCTGTTCAACCAAAGGGTTTTGCCGATGTGAGCCTGGCAACTTAAAAGCCGTCCGGAGCCCTCCGCAGCCCCCAGCGTGCTACCAGAAGACGGAGGAGCCTCAAGCATCCCGGAGGTCGGAATGTCAGGAATGTCTAAAGGCGCAAGTCTCACCAGGGTGAATCTCACACCCACGATGACCCCCCACCCCCCTTCTCTCTTCTACACATGAACACACAAACAACATGTGCGTCCTACACCTCTCACAAACACAACTGAACCACGCACCTCCTTCCTCTCCCTCGCTGAGCCCCGTTTAACTGGGCCGACAGAGAGAAGATCAACACCTTTTCAGAGAGATCATTTGTTTCCTCGCAGCCGGGAGCGGGGTGGGGGTGTGTGTCTCTATTTATGCTCCTGACACAGCTTTAATTGCCTTTCAACAAGGTGATGCAGTGACATACGGCCACATTAGCTCGCTATTTAAGATGCACCGGCTGGAAAACAGTCGTAAGAGGCAGGAGGATCCACAATTCCTCTTATGACTGAGGAAAGTTCTCAGCTAACTTGCGACTCATCACAGAGAAACATTAGAGCGACATCAAGCATTAACGTAGCCATGGATTGAAAAATACTTAATAGAGGTTAGGCCTATTAAGACTCCAGTTAATTCTTGCTTTATGACCCAGTAATGCCACAGGGTATGACGAGTGGTCCCGCTGGCAAAGATAAGATGCATGTTTACATTTTTCTTTGTTCTGTCTGACTCAGTTCATGCAGGAAGGCATCCGCTAGCTCACTGTTTGTTTTACCGTTCCTGCGACAACAGAGGAAACTGCAGCTTGGCCAACATCTTACAGCCTCGTGCATGAGTCATGCGGATAGATGACTGATCAGAGGCGCAAGGGATTATTGGGCCACTGGTTCTCGAGTGCACAGACCTGCTGCCAGTCAACTTTAGTCTCTGCTAAGAGAGTCGCAATCGTCCACGCAGGATTTTCACCTGAGACCACTTCTGGCACTCGTGTCTGCATTTGCACAGCAACACTGGGACACAAATGAAGCTGCACACGGTTTTGGTTATTTTGGCTCTTGTTGGCATGGTCAGAGCTACTTGTTTTAACAGAGATAGACCCTGTGGTCTACATTCCCCACACCTTCTCAAGTTCACCGTTCAATTTCTCTCACTTCCCCTTGCTAAAAGTAAAAAAGTAAAAGCTCTCACACGCAGCAACAAGAAGTTGAAAAGTGAAGCAGTACCTTCGATATAAGACAGACTAGGGCTGGGCCATATTATACCGTTCACGGTAATACCGGTATAATGTTAGGCAACGATAGGAAAATGAAATATCGCGATAGAATGGGAGTAAAACGCGCATGCGCAGTGCCTTTGTTTTCATACGCACATGGCCGATTGTTGAGTGAAACAGATGAACCAGAATTGGTTTGTAAAAATGGTGCAACTTCCGTGATGTGGAACTGGTTTGGTGTTTGTCCGTCAGATACACAATAAAGCACATTTTTTTGCAGAACATGCAAGCGGCCGTTGTTATTGTCATATTTGTCGGACTAAGATGCTCTTAAATCTGGGAGTAATCTGGGTCCTAAACTCCGTATGCTTCAGGTCAAACAACACTGCAGCATCACTTAGAGTTAAAAACTGTCTAAATTCTTTGATATTTAATAAAACGATCAGCATTGCTCCTTTACCAGGTGTAACTATAAAGTTTAACTTCCAGGCATCCATGAAAACAAAAGTTATTACATTTAACGGAGTTAGAAGTTAGCAGGAAGCTAGCGGAAGTTAGCTCGCTAGTTTCGCTAGTTACCTAAGCATGATATTGCATGTTCTGACTGAGAGATTTCTGAAAAAAATCAAACGTACAGCTCTGCTATCACTTCCAACATAAATGAAGACAGGAAACTAAACAGCAGTGACGTTTGTAGGGTTACTGAAGTTGGGCTAGCTGGTATATAATGATGTGCTACGTGATCGCTAGCGACACAGCTATGTTAGCATAACATAAACAGTGAAGCTGGAGGACGAACACTAACACTTTTCCACTTATAAAAGTTAACGTGAAGGTTCTTCATGGTTAGAGACAAATGCAATCGCATGGCAGGATGCTGTAAACGGACCAAACTTCAGTCAGGAGAACAACTGAGATAATCCATCCACAATACGAGGTTAGTCATTAATATACTGCAACAACATGGGAATAGAGCAGCTGCCAGAGAATTCAACATTAATGAATCAATGGTACAGAAGTGGAGGAAGCAAGAAGAATGAGTTTAATAAAGTTTGATTTATCTGACTGCTTTGTTTCGCTTAATGTGCCTTATAATCCCGTGCACCTTATGGTCCGAAAAATGCGTACTGCACACTGCAGTTTAATGTTGCAAAGCACCTCTTTTTAACTTCAGTGGATATTATACATGGTTATGCTCAGGATATGTCAGCCCATTTCTACTGGAAATGCCTTTTGGTTAAACTTTCAGCAAGGAATTTGCATTTGCACTGTTACATTTTTATAAAGCTTTAATGTACATAAAAACCAGCTTCTTGTTTAAGTGAAAATAAATGGAAGGTTGTCTTTTTGCGCTAGTAATGTTGTGGAGTTGTATTTTGTCTCGCATCAATTATATCGTCGGTTATATCGTTATCGCAAATTTTCAAATATATATCGTGATAAATATTTTTGGCCATATCACCCTGCTCTAAGACAGACTATGGAGAATATCTCATGAGCGTGTGAGAAGCTGGGGGCTAGAAAAATGACTTGAGGATGGATGTGGAATTTACAGTTTTGAGCCACCACCTCATATAGACTGTGCAAACCTTAACAAGCCTCCGCCCTCATTTCTTTCGACCTTTGTACACACACACACACACACACACACACACACACACACACACACACACACACACTGATATTTCAAACAGATCCAAAGGTAATCTCAAAGATTCTAAACCTTATAACCAACCGCTGAACCTAAAATTGGTTCTTTTCCCTTTGATGAGCAGGGTGTGAGAATGCACTTTGTCTGAATCCTGAATCTTTACGCAGCAGCGCATAACCAAGGAGTCAACCACCTACATACACACATGACACCCCCCCAACCCCCCCCTACCCCACCTCATACCCCGACAGACACACACGCGCGCACATGTACGCGTAAGCAAACAAGCGCAGAGACAGTCGCTATGAAGTGTAGGTCATCTGATGGTTATTACTCGAGTCTAGGGTTACTGTAATCCACCGACTTGTCCTACTGACTGCTTTTTAAGGAGCTGCTCTGTGCCGTGCGAGCAAACGCACACTTAATTGGATGACAGGCCCACAAAACAGGGGAAAAACACACACAAAACAAAAACAAAACACATCCACTCGTACATAATCAAAATAATTGGACAACCTCTAGTTCACGTCACAGTCTGATAAGCAGGTCACCTCAGTGTGTAGTCCCTCACTTTGAATACAAATCCCTTTTCGGGCAACATTTGTCACGCCTGCTCACTCACACGGCCCCGTTCATTCATTCTGGGGGCGCAACCAGGTTTCTCCACAGTCACGAGGGGGGTATTTCCAACCCCGCCACCCTAAAATAACTTGTGAACTTTCTTCTAAACCCCCATCTTAGATAGATTATTGGTCTATTTTGCGAGCATCAGCTTTAACATCCGCTCGACTTGCGGTAAACACCCCACGTGTTTCGGTCTGAGATTCTGTTTTTAGATGAGGTGCGTGAAGATTTGGGTAAACGTTGCTGTCGCCATGCCAAATTTGGTCGGCGATGGGTTGTTGAAGATTAAATGTAAAAGAAAAACGATGTCCTTAGAATATTGCGTTATTTAGAAAAAAAATCTATTACCTGAATGAATAATACAACGCGCACGCCTATAGAAAATTCAAGTGAAACAACTTTGTTCAGCAGATGAAGCAGGTGTCGCCTATGCAAAGGAAATAAAGGGAGGGAGGAAATAAATGGCACCTACAATGAAACCATGCTGAAGTAGCCAAGGTTATCCGCCGACTGCTTACCTGCTCGGACTTCGTCCTGCCTGGTAACACAAAAGCGTTAAAAAAAAAAAGACCTAAAATAATGAATACACGTGCAAATGTTCTCGTGATTCCCACAGATGTCGATATCCGTCTGTCTTCAAGTATTCCACCACCGACAGGTTAAAGACGCAGGAGACTGTGCGCTGCTGCGGGCTGTTTTCGGCTCCAGCCAGGCATGCTGGCGCTGCTGCTGTTGCACTGTGCAGAGGTGGAGTGCTGGAGCGCAGCCCTCTGCAGCAACGTGGGGGAGAGCACAAGGAGGTGGGAGGAGCTCCTAACCAACCAGCCTGCCTGCTGCCTGCCTGCCTGCTATGCAGTCGGCCCAGTGGCCACACTCCTGCTGGCTTACAGAATACACACACACACACACACACACACATACATATATACGTTTTATTTATTAAAAATACACAGCCCAACTTTTCCTAATCTTAAACTTTAAGCTTCAGGCTACAAATGATGGTCACTACTTCATGGCTCCAAGGGCCACTGGCTTGTGCAAGTTTATTCAGAAAGCCCCGAGACTGGATCAAGAGATCCTTTGAAGCAAAGAGAGTGTGGATCAACACAAGCTTCTCTGGAGTTCTGTTGCCCCCCCTCTCTTTTCCTCTGCTACCCCCAGGACTGTGCCTGCTTCTGTTCATCACGGTGACAGAGTAATAGAAAAACACTGCTGCTGCTACTGAGCCTGGCTGGACCCCTGCTGATTTCCATTACTGGCAGCATAGCTCAGGGACTGACAAACACAGTCAGTGTGGATGAACTCAGCCATAGAGATTAACCTTTTAACTGAGTGTGTCTTCTAACATCTTATCAAGAAATGACGTTGAAACGAGCAATAACACTTGTCTCCTGACTAATTTAAAAAGAAAGTACTGTTTAAAACAACACCAGAATTAGTTTTTTGAAGATTTAATGTTGGTTTTCTGTAGTAGGACATAAATACAGCAAAGGAGACAGACTCTGATGGCTCCTTGAAAAATCTAAGAAAAAACAGTACTCAATCTGTCAAGCCTCAAATCCAAGTATCCCATTGATCTGATCTATTGCCTGTGAAGAACACATCCATGAATATGAATTGATTGGACACAGACCCTCGCAGTATCCTGAAACTCACCAAAGATTTATAGCAGAGCTAAGACAATCAGCATAAGTGGCAGAGCGGAGACTGGATCCAGGAAAAGGGATATCTTTTACAAGACCACCTGTTGAATTTGGAAAGAGTTGCAATCCTCTCAAGAGGATTAAGAGTTTGTTGCATTTCATCTATTTTTGGCAGCACAGCACATGTAATAATTCTGCTAATGGGGTAATTCAGATTGGTGCGTTGCATAAGAGCGCTGGATGATGTGTGAGAAGCTTCTAGGCACATTCAGCTATTCGACATAGCCCAGGCAACAATGCATTGCACGGAAAATGTATAGGTTTTTTCTTTTGTTATATGAAATTCGTACAGGAGGTGGTACGTGTTGTTCCTGTACTGAAGTGTATCTGTGCTGAGAATCTTCATTAGCTTCATGCAGTGTCATTTTGCAAAGTCACAGGAGGAAAGGCTGTCATATAAAACTGAGATACTGTGGGAACATCCAAATGAGAGGAACACAGCAGACGGATAGGACCGCTCGGAAACACTGCATTACTACAAGAAGTTTTCCACACCGAATGTCTGAATAACAAGTGTGTGGGGAAATGTGATTTCACTCAATTCTTCCTAATTCATGTTATATCCAAGCAGAAACCTCTTAAAAGTCAAGCAGATGTACCAAAAAAAGGATGAGGATAATTGGAGTTCCTTTAATCACCACATGAGGCAGGTCCCAAAAGGAAGTCATTCTCCCTGAGACTACTGTGTTAAAATGCCCAACTTTACAACAGGAATTAACATGTTTGCAGCCTGCTACAAAAAAGTGTTGGTTTCTACAGCATATTATCCCCTTTGTTAGGGGTTCATTTACTTATAACTCACTAAGTTTTAATGATAAGCATCACTAAGGGGTGTGGCTCCTTGAGTAGCAGGGCGCCCAGTGAAAAACAGTACACATCATGACTCAGGAGCTTGAGGCAGCTTGAAGCAATTGTTTTCTGTGTGACTTTATCAGTCTCTCACATCGCTGCGGAGGAATTTTGGCTCGCTATTTCCAAAATTGCATCAGTTTATTGAAGTTTAAGGGCTTTTATTCAAGGCCTGGCTACAGCATTTCAACCAGTTTGGAGTCAGGACTTTGACTGGGCCATTGCAACACCTTGATTCTTTTCTGCTGTAAAGCTGCCGATGCGCTGGGATCATTGTCCTGCTGTGTGACCCAGTTTCAGCCAGGTTTGTTCCGATGCAGCTTTGTAAACCTATGATGTGCTGCAATGCTCTTTTTGGAGAAACTTGCTCCTGGCAATTCTTCCAAACTTGTCAAACTTGTTCAGTCTTTTTTCTAATTGCGCTGTTGTGAACTTTAATATTTAACATGATAACTAATACCTGAGATGTTTTTTTCTTGTTTCTCTGATAATTGCATTCTCTTACCTTGAGGTAAATTTGCTGGGACATCCACTTCTAGGGATATTGTAGCATTGTGTTTACACACTCCTGAAACCTTCAGACTAGCAAACTGCCAAAACCTCTGCTCTTACAGAGGCGCCTACACCAGCTGATAATCAGTTAAGTGTATTTATTAGCAGCACCTGGCTGTGACTTACCTTCTTAATTCCTATAGAAACAGGATATGAGTGACCTTCGTCTGTATAAAGCATTTTCTTTGCATGACTGTATAGAGTCTTCTGTTATTTCCACTAAATACACTATGTCTACTATACTATACTGTCTAGTATACTAATGAAATGTACAATAAATTCCTTATGACTGATAACCGAAATGTGCTATGAGCTTGTTGTTGGGATTGAGTACAGTGTGCTCTATAAAGCATTTTTAGCTGCTTAACTTTTACAATGATGCTATAAATTAGGAAGAAAGCCAAAGCCAGTGAATGGTAATTTGGCTGGTATGAAGGACCTCTGCCATACTATCAACACTGTTGAATTAGCAGTTTGTTGGCATGCTGCAGGCTGCACTGAGTTTGTGTATGCAGCTCAGGAGACTCAGATGGAGCTAACGTCCCTATACGCTGCGACATGAGGATGCTGTTGGAAAAGAGCCAGTCACACATTGCCCAGGTCCCAGCCACAGATACAACACGAGGATAGTGAAATATGAGCATGGCCTTGACACCTCTGCATGATGTAGGTTGTTTTCCCTCCTGATGTCCCTTTACTTCTACACCATCATCACTTCCACACAGGTACAGAATAAATTAATTAAAATGACTCTGTAACGCTAATGTTAGTGCATTTTTATACGCAGGGCAAGACGGATTTAGGCTTTAAACACCCACATCTATGTGTCCAATCTGCTGCTGGAAATAACACCACTCTACCCGCTCTCGCTTCCCTGTGAATTACTAAAGGGGCAATCCTTTAAAATTAAATTCACAGAGAAGATAACTGGGTTTTAATGCAAAGTAGCAAGAAATAGAAGGAAATAGAAGAAATAGTCCTCTGGTAATTAAAGACATTACTGAGGTCAGACAGAAACAGCACTGTCAGTCCTGATAAGTAGAGTGATAATAAAGTAGACTATACAGCTAAGAAGCTCGCAGTTTTACATTAATGCGCTGCAGAGTGAATTACTGGGCTGTAAAATGAAAGAAATAATGTGAAAACTGTTCCTATTATTCAGCTAGAAAGCCAGTCCAAATTGAATATTCAATAAAATATATGTCTTGCTATTAGGTTTTCTTCTTTTAATACATAGACGCACATGTATGTACGGTAATGGGAAAAAGGTGCAGTCGTTTTTTGGAAACTAAGGAGCTTGAAAGTCAATATTTAGTCTGAACACCTTTATTCTGAGCCAAGCTTTCCTCCCATTTCTGTAAGTAGTCTTCAGGAACAATCTCCAGGCTTCTTGAAGAGCATTCAAAGCTCTTCTTTGGATGTCGGCTGCTTCACATGATCCCACACTGCTTCAATAATGTTGAGGTCTTCATGCTGAAAAATGAAGATTTTGCCAATCAGATGCTTTGCAGTGGAGCACTTTTAAATTTTTACAATATCCCGAACACCACTGGCCGTAATGTAGCCTCAAACCATGACAGAGTCTCTAGATTGGTTTCCAGATGGCTACAGAAACTCACTGTTGTACCTCTATTCTGACTACCTCCATACACACCGATGATGATTTGCACCAGAAGTTTCAAATTTGGACTCATCACTATGTAAAAACTGTTGCAGCTTCTTCTTGTATAATTTGGTGCGTCTCAGACTTTTCCCCCTGTTTCTCTTCATTAAGATGGTTTCTTGACAGTTATAAATGAACAGTAGATGGATCAGTTGAAGGCTTGAATAGATCTCTCAGGTCTTATTTTAGGTCTGCGCATTATTTTCCCATTTCTTATAGATATGATGTTCAGGTATTGTTCGTCTGCTGTCTTTTCAGGCCTGGTCATGTCAGGTCATGTTTTTAAGGACACACTGCCCAGTATACTGAGATATGCCAAATTGTCTGCTAATAGCCCATTAGGCAATTACCTTGTTGGTCCAAAATACTTGGACTGTCAAACTGTGTTATTGCTGTAATTTTTCATAACTTCAGCTAAAGAAATGGGAAGAAATTAGTTAGGTGTTAGGTGTCCTTTTTATACTTGGGTGCTTCAGCGGTCGGTGTTTAATGGTTTACGAATCAAACAAACAAAAAATCACTCTGGAAATGATCTGGTACAAGGCTGGGACTGGAAATGAGAGTGGAAAGGCAGCTAATGTCCAAAGAAAAACTTTGAAAGTCATTCAGAAAGCCTCGAGAACTATTGCTTCAGAGCACTTTGAGCACTTTTAACCACATGTAAAAAATGAAGAGGGTAACTCAAGACTTGCACAGCACTGTGTATTTCCTCATCATAATTGTCTTACTTAATTCAGAATTTTTTTTAAATATCAAAACCACATTTCCTGCTCTTTAAATTTTTTTTAGGAAAAACAAAAACAAAAAATACCAAAAAACACATCAGTGCTTCTTTTAAAGTCCATCTTCAGGCCGGTTGTTAAAATGTTGACTTACAGATTGTGGCTCAAGAGTTGGGAGTTCGCCTTGTAAACGGAAGGTTGCCGGTTTGAGCCCCGGCTCTGACAGTCTCGGTCGTTGTGTCCTTGGGCAAGACACTTCACCCGTTGCCTACTGGTGGTGGTCAGAGGGCCCGGTGGCGCCAGTGTCCAGCAGCCTCGCCTCTGCCAGTGTGCCCCAGGGTGGCTGTGGCTACAATGTAGCTTGGCATCACCAGTGTGTGAATGTGTGGATGACTGAATGTGTAAAGCGCTTTGGGGTCCTTAGGGACTAGTAAAGCGCTATACAAAATACAGGCCATTTACTATTTACAGCATCCCTTTAAGCATGTACTGTAGTGCAGTGAGTGACTCTGTGTAGAATAAGGAGCACTGTTTGTATAGACACATAGGCTGTATCAGTATGTTTTCAGTAATAAACCGTTTTTGAGTGTATACCAGTGTGGGGTTGGTTATATGTAAGGCACATGCAGACATTTAAGTTGGGAAGATTTTCAGACCCATAGATAGTAAAGCGTTGGTATTATGTTCTCATTGTCCTTTTCATTGTAGAATTGTATGACCTGCAATTTAATCATTCAGCCGTACATTCAACTTGTACATGTCCTAAAAGTTAATGTGTTTGTATCCCGTTTTTATTGGTACAAGAAGTGCTCTCCAATGCCCCGTTTTTTCGATTATTGATGGTCCTGTTTGTAAAATGGCACGTACTGCTGTGATTATTGATGCTTGCTGTGGTGTGACAACACATTTGCTTGATCAATCGTGACCCACATCACAAGTTCCCTGAAGATGCATTCAGGGCTGCCTCTCCAGCGCTCTGCTGACATTCAGCCCCAAAGCGGGTGGGGAATAGTTAAAACAAAAGCAGCACATATCAAATGACGTGGTTACAAGAACTTAATGAAATGCTGTTTTGGTCATTTCCCATGCCATTCAGTACACATGAGCAGGCACTGTTTTTTGCTAATTGTGAAGCCTCTTCACATTACACAAATACCCTAGCCAGAAGGAGAGGTTCAGAGCTTTTGCACTCTCACTCAGTTTGTTTGGGCTAATTCACAAACCAGGTACTGTGCTGCTCAGGTTTCTGTCTGTTCATGAGTGTCACTTCCCATTACCACAGGAGGCCCCATAAAAAGATATCCTGTCACAACGCCAAAAGGTCTTTGTTTGCATTTGGCCTTGCATGCGAAGATTACTCTTTAAGCCATCACTGGAGACATTCAACTTTTCATTTGAAACTCAATACTTCCCTCAGCTGAAAATAAAATTACATAAAGAAAAAAGTGAAATTGGAACATTTTCAACAGGTGCTTGAAAGAAATGATGAAAGAATGGAGAAACCTCTGTTTGCAGTCAGTCTGTTTACTGCTTGTCGGAAACACTACACAGAGCGAGAGGGGGACCTCAGGACTCGCTTTATTCTCTACGGGTTGTCCCTCTTAAAACCTGAGCATTCAAAGGTATCCCCCTTGTGTAACCGTATGCCTCTGAGACCCAGGCAGCAGGAATTAATAGCGTGTTCAAAGGAGAGGTGGGTGTCTGATTTATAGTGCCTTGTGAGTTGCCATAGCATTCGTGCAGTTGAGTTGGTGTAGTTTGGAATGCAAAGGTAATGCAAGGCAGAGCCACACCCCACACACAAACACACACATACGTTACACACAGATGAAAACAATACGCACAAACCCACTCTGTAAACTCTTCTATCAGCTACGCAGTCATATTTCTCGCTGTGTCCTCTGAAGCATTCCTATACCTGTCCTTACAGGCTGACTATCTGATTATGAAACAAATTAAACACTGAGACATTTCAGAACACATCATTTGTTGATAGAGATGGGGGGAATTTCTTACATAATCTCAATGCAATTTAGTCAGAGGATATACTGTAGCCTATAGTGTGGCCAAGCCTTTACAATGGCACTTATGTAATCCAGGACAATCTGTGACCTTAGATTCAAAAGACTGCCGATGAGACAGATTAAAACTCATGATTTTCTACACAAAGCATAGCTCAAAGTTAAAAGAAAGAAAAAAAAGAAGCAGGGGAGCACGCGCTTGTTGCAAAAGGTTAAACATTATCAGATAACTGTCACAGAGGAAGCTAGCTGGCCTGTAATGTAGTGGTTTACACACTTGCCTGACAAGTGAAAGATCCCCATTTTGCAAAGCCCTACTGGTTGCATCAGGAAGGGCGTCCGGCAATTTGTAGTTGAGTTTAATTGTTCTTCAGGGGTTGATTTACTTTTGTTCATTAGGGTTTCATGGTTTTGGATGCTGATTTGTTTTTTAATGTGTTTTCTTGTATTCCGTGTTCTCACTTCCCATTAGTTCGATTTTTGGTTACTGTTTGTTTCCTATGAGATTTTGTTCCCCTTCCTGTGTTGAGTTCTCCATATTCACTGTTTTCAGTTATCCCCTTCCTGATTTACTGTAATGGTAATTTGTCTCTTGTACCCTGCAATTTTACTTCCTTGTCTTCCTTGTGTTCAATTCATTTTAGTTGTGTCTTATCACCCTCCTTTGTCCACTTCCCTTGATTTACCTCGCGTGTATGCTTAAAGCCTCAGTTTGTCTTAGCTCTTTTGCTGAGTCATACTGTTTTATGTATTTCTTCTTCTGTATGTGATCTCAGTGTAGTTTCTTTCTTCCGTGGAGTTTATAATGTATAATTATTTCCTTCACCTCAATATAGGTTACATTTTGTTTAAGAAATCTGCATACCTGCAACCACAGATGTACCACAATACATGGCACATAACCTGGTAAGCACCAGATTGATTTAATGTCCTGCTGTGAAAAACCTTAGAATTAAAACAGGGTGTATTTTCTTATAAGCATGACTGTGATTTTCTTCAACTTGTGAGCTAGTTAACATGAATGTGTCAAGAGCCATACAAACTTGATGGATAAACTAAAAATATATAGGCGCACTGCAAAATTTAGAAGAAAACGGTTACTATAAATACTGATATGGTTTCCTGCTAATTTTTGGTTTTGCATCAGCTGTGATTGGTAGATATTTGTGGGATTTGTGGTATTTAAAGGCATAGACTGACCAAAATTTGAGTCAGTGTTTTTCATAGCATGACATTTTAATAAAACCGTATGGTAATATGGTAATTTAAATCAAAGTATTGCAAGTCCTGCTGCTTTGCTCTGGGTCTATATTTGAGGCGTCCTAGTTTGATTAAAATCAATTTTGCACTTGCTTGCTAATCAGAAATCATCCTATAATATTGCATAATTTGCATGATAAATCTACATGGAATACTAACAAGAAGCACTTAAAATCTTATATGGTTATTCAGAGAAAGTGTCTATTTACAGTCTCACTGAAAGCTGATAGATTTCTGCAGTCAGGCATATCAGCAGTTTAGTTTTTGATTTGACTCACAGACACACTATTGACCTGTTTGTCCTGGGGCGCTGTTCTGCTTGAATAACTAACACAAATAAACACAAACATGAATGTTAATATCTTCACAGATGTGCACACACACACACACACACACACACACACACACACACACACACACACACACACACACACACACACACACACACACACACACACACACACACACACACACACACACACAAACCATCTGCCAGAGGCATTAGTGGTCTACAGATGCTCAGGTCAGAGCAGGATCAACTACCGTAGCAGCATGTGTGAGTTCATGGGTTCACAGGGGGCTTTGATCATGTAGGAACACTTTGATTTTTTTTTATTTAATCGTATTAACATTTATGCACCCACTCTGAGCTTTGTGTCAAAATCAGAGACTGAATCTATTACTTGGACTTTAAGCACAGATCAGAGACACACACGGTGAAAAAAATTCAAGAAAGTGTATATATCCTGATGCAATATTGCACATAAAAATAATGGATTATGGTCTTTAAAGTTAAAAATAACTATCAAATGTAATGAATGGGGAAATATACCATATACCATATATATCTGTTGTTATAAAAACGATGTGGGCTTCAGTAACAGCTCAGCACTGGCTGATGTCCATACCACGCTGCAATGATGCAGGAATTCCTGTTAAAGTCGACCCAACTAAGAACTGAGTGTGTAAAATACTTTTTTAGAAGTTCTCTATTATATGTCATTTTTAAGATGTGCTGACTAATGGACTTTGCTTGTTCTGCTTCACTGACTGTATCTGTTTCTTTTTCATGCTACAAGTTTCTAAAACATCTGTTTCAAAACTGACTCAGATTTCATGGTTAGACTTGTTCCACGTCTTTTCTGTCTCCCTCAACAAATGTGAAGTCATACAGCCCCGCAATTAGTAAAAAAGAGCCAGTGAGATGCTTTATACAACTAGTTTGGTTTACTTGTACGGTTTCACAACAGAACCTTGTCTGAAATGACTGTACAAGAGTGTACTGACAGGACCAGCGAGTAATAACCAGCAGTCAGAAACCAACTGAGGTAAGAGACTGAAAAAAAAAAAGCACAAGAGAAAACAAAAGAGAGAGAGAAACCACAGATCACAAGGTAATTGGATATCCCTCTAGGGCTGCTGAGAGCGAGTCATGTAGGCTACTAGAGGTGATGTGACATACCATTAAAATGGGCAATAGCAAAATAGATACACTTCATTAAGCCACTATGAGTTAAATCCAATCTGCAGGTTTATTTATTCCACATTACTACTATTCAAGAGAGTGAACATATAATTACTAAAGAAAATGATTAGTCTCAGTGGGAACTGCCCTAATTCCATGCAGTAAACAACTGTGATCGGCCTGTTTCAAAGTGCAAATACAATGTTTTTTTTTTTTAAAAACAGGGATGCTTTCACATATTTTCCAGCTGAGACTTTCATAGCTGTTTTTAAATTTGAAATTACCACAAATATTGCTAAATCGTCCAGTAATTTAGATGATTTCATCTAAAGGCTCCTCCTTCTGTCTGCCTCTGGTTTTCCAGAAGATTGATCACCGTCTAAGCGAAACTCTGACAGTCTGTCTGTCTGAGTGACTGGATTTGCACTCTCTCTTTGTCAGTCTTACCATGAGATCACTTCTTATCATTCACAAAGATAAGGCAGTGGGTAAACAAGTAGGCAGGGGTGGCCTATCTTTTTAGCTCTCCTTTAAACGTTGCACTAAATCCATGCAGTAGCCTGTTATTTAAGAACAAGCATTCGTTTTAGTGACTGTTATGTTAATGAGGAGTAACACTTGCACTTTGCAACTGAAAATGCTCCAGTCTTTCAACCACAGTGCCTGAACATTGCGGGTTTCACAGCTTGTAACTGATGTTATCCCCACAAAAGGAGGGGGTCCAAAGCCTCTAAAAATTGGTCACTGAAGTCAGTTTGATGTGTATAAATACTCCAATATGTTACAGTGTGACAAAGACTGTTAGGGATCACGGTAATACCGGTATAATAATGGGCAACAATAAGAAAATGAAATATCGCGATAGAATATGGGTAAAACGCGCATGCGCAGTGCCTTTGTTTTCATACGCACATGGCGGAAAAAGTATGACAGCGGCGACAGAGAATGAGAAGAGCGAAAGTGGATCGTTGAATGAAACGGATGAAACAGAAGTGGTTTGTAAAAATGCTCCAGCTTCAGTGGTGTGGAACTGGTTTAGCTTTCGTCCGTCAGATACACAACAAAGCACTATTTTTGGTAGAGCATGCTAGCGGGCCGTCGTTATTACACTTAAAATCAATCCTTTGATTTTTCTGACAATCGACAGTGCCCCTTATAATCCCGTGTGCCTTGCCTGGTTGTGTTTACTGACCTCGAAATGATTTTATGTGGTAAACGGCGCTCAAAAATCTGTCAAATGTTTTAGTACGACTTTGCTAAGCTACGAAGCCGCACCGCTTGATGGATTGTCGGAGCATTACTGCAGGCACCTCGCGGAGTGATACGTACTGTGCTTCAACATAATATTACCGTATTGTGTGTGTATAACCCCTTTTTAAGTTTTGTGGATATTATACATGGTTATGCTGAGGATATGTCGGCCAATTTCCACTGGAAATGCCTTTTTGGTTAAACTGTCAGCAAGGAATTTGCATTTGCACTGTTAAATTTTTATATAACTTTAATGCACATAAAAAACAGCTGCTTGTTTAAGTGAAAATACATCCATGTTTTTTTTTGCACTAATAAAGTTGTGGAGTTGTAAATTGTTTTGTCTAGTGTCAATTATATTGTCAGTTATATCATTATCGCAAATTTTCAAATGTATATCGTGATAAATATTTTTGGTCATATCGCCCTGCTCTAAAGACTGTTACCTTCCATGATTTCTTTTGTCTGTTTGATGCATTTGCCTTTTTTCCAGCTTAAATAAAGTATTTTTGATGAATGAGACCTTAGCATATTGCATTTTTGTCCTTTCAGCCTTGACACAATGGTTTTAGAGCATTTTTTTGTTGTTGTTTTGGGCTTTGGTGCAAATTGCATTTCTGTCAGGTGGCTACGTAATTCTGCACATAAAAGCAATTTTGATTAATTTTCTGCCATACGAATACAAATACAAATAATTATACAAATAATTGAAGAGCTTCTCCAAAAGTTGATTCTGTTCATCTGGATGTCTCCCACTGTCCAGACGAACAGAATCAACTTTGGGAGATTTACTTACCTGGATGATTGAGCATGCATTCAGACGAAATTGAAGAGCTTATATAATGCACCTGTTTGATTAGCTGTTTTAATACGAATAGTATATATCATAGTAGTAATCTGTTACTTGACACTAGTGATGATGGGTGAAGATGAAGTAAACATTTTTTTTCTCAGCTTGGGAATCAAATAAGTCATATCAAAGAAGGAACATGTAAACTCACCTTCCAGTAACTGCCCAATGATGAGAGCAGAGGGTTACCAAGGTAACCATGGTTCTGTGAATGAAGGTCAACCTTTCAATGGGCGTGGTCACTCAGAATACTAGCATGCTCCTCTTGTAATTTTTTTTTAAATTTAAGTATTTCCAGATTAATTTAATGCTGGTTGTTGAAAAACAGGCCTGAAATAAATTTAGAAGTGTCAGTGAGGCAATTTACATGGAGCTGTCTGTCATTTTTAGGTGCCCAACAGAAGGCAAGAGCAGGTGCATTATATAACACCCCTCTTCAAATTGTTACACTTCTCCACTTATGGTGAAACATCAGAGGTCAACGCTTTTCCCCTTCACCCATGCACTGCAGCCCTTAACTTTCCCGAGCTATTATCTGAAGGAGGTGCATGTGAGCATGTGGATGTCAGACTCTCATTGTCAGCCATCTAATGCAATATCATGTCTGGTGGTGTGATTTGTACTGATCGGTAATAGTCTCATATTGCGTGTGGCTCCCTTGTGTCATGCCTCCTACAACCTGTACACAGGGAGCACACTCAGGTTAAAAAACAAAACAAAATGAGCGCTTTGTTCATTATTAAGAATGTAGCATTGTCTTGTGCTCAATTCCTGGTGAAACAGATAATATCTCTGACCTCTTCCTCCAGGGTGTTGAGTCAGTAAAACAAAGAAAATGAATAAATGATGAACCCTTGATCAGTCAGGTGGAAACAAATGAAGTGTACATTTGTTTCATGGGAGGTCTTTTTTTTTTTTTTTAAACTCTCACTCACAAATACTCAGAGGACTCCAAACAAAGCCCCCCTCTTAGTGAAGTGCCTCAGGCTCTTTATAGAACAGAGTTGTATGGGGATGAGTAGCGTGTGAATCACACTTGGTTCCCAGACGCATGCTTGCTCCAGACTTCACCTCCCCCCTCCTCTGTGGCTCATCTCTCTCCTAGAGGTCAACATGTCTTTATATCATGTCAAACGCCAAAGCTGCGCATAAAAACAGTTGTAACCAGCCTTCGTGTGTCCGATACATGCAGTGCATTCAGTCAGTGCTGACCGGTTCTTTTATGTGTTTTTTAAATGTATTTATATCAATTCCCATTCTGTTACACTTTACTAAGCTGTTGTGCTTGAATGGCTGTTTTTCCTCAAAGCTGGACTTGCCTAAAAATATCCTGTTCTGTTCCCCAATATGAAACTAGTGCCTGGAAAACACTTGTATGTTAAAAAAGTAAATGTGTCTTGCTTAAAGTCACCGAGATTTTTCATTTCATAATTGAGACACCTTAACCAATGCTGTGACAATCTAAGCATAACCATTGAAAACAAATTATGAATAAACACATTGCATATATTTTTAGTCAAAAGATATTGTGACTGGCTGAAAAGGTTGTTAAAAGTTTCTTTAAATTTGGATTAAAAAGACGTTGTTACATGGGGAGATCGTGGCTCAAGAGTTGGGTGTTCGTCTTGTAATCGGAAGGTTGCCGGTTCGAGCCCCTGCTCGGAAAGTCTCGGTCTGGGCAAGACACTTGCGTCCTTGGGCAAGACACTTCACCTACTGGTGATGGCCAGAGGGGCTGATAGCGCGATATGGCAGCCTCGCTTCTGTCAGTCTGCCCCAGGGCAGCTGTGGCTACAACTGTAGCTTGCCTTTACCAGTGTATGAATGTGAGAGTGAATGAATAGTGGTATTGTAAAGTGCTTTGAGGGTCCCGAAAAGCGCTATATAAATGCAATCCATTATTATTTATCATTATTTTGGTATCATATATAATTATTGATCTAAGATCAATGCTGATGTCTTTCCTACTTTGCATTGTGTTAACACACACCTGAAAACTCAGCAACCTGCCAAAACAGCTTCTACAGGGATACTCACACTTGCAGGTGACCAGTTGATCATGTGCGGCACCAGGCTGCCATTTACCATCCTATTAAGAGGGTAAACAAAACACTGCTTCTACATTTCAGACTCTTTTTTTCAAGAATATTTCATTAGTCATGACAAGTAATGGCATTAATGGAAATAACATCCTCAAGGAGTAAGAAGCTGGTTAAACAAAGGTTTTTTCAATTCATCCAAGTGTTAGAGATCTATCTATGAGTAACAGGTTGAACATCATCTTCATACATCTATCAATATATTCCACAAATTCAAGTTTTCATACCTTAAAGCCTCATTTCAAAAAGTTACAATTCATCTTTGAGCACAAAGATTACAAAGATTAACACAACAATCATGTTAAAACAAATCTGGCACCAATGTGCGTTTGCACATATTTAACTGGATCAAGTTGTGAGACAGCAAAAGTTATGCGTGCTTCAAACATTTTCATCGAGAGCCTGGAGTTGTTTTGCCAGTGGGCCCGACATCGCTGCTGCGTTTGCCAGACCGATTCTTTCAAGTGAGATGTGCTTTCTTTCACCCACAGATACTGTTGCTCTGAACATGGTTTACCTGCAATAAATATTTCCAAATACAAAAACATTTACAGATTTAAAAAAAAGTATTGACCAAAGAATGTTATAGAGCAGACCATTTATTTTATGCTAGAAGGTTTCAAAGGAAAACAGATCTATGTATTAACTGGTTTATTTGCATAAAAGGAGAATTGTATTAGAAGACACAATTCTGTCTATTTCTCAACAGCCATTGCAGTTAGCTCTAACAAGCTAATTTTTCCATGTGTATGCAAACAGTTTGTTTGCTACAGTACTGAGAAATATCAAGATTTCATTTGACCCCTTATAACATGAATTTGAGAGCATGAAAACAAATATGGGAATGTGAAAATAGCAAAGCATGCTTTTCACAAAGCGCAAGAATACAAGAGGGCAATTTAGTCAGAGTAGATGCAGACTGGTATGAAATTACAGGAGCAGATGAGGAAAACACATTTCTTAAAGAGTCAGACTCTGGGTGTGATTCACTTGAGTCTTCATTTTTTCTTGTTAAATTTGTGGTTTTAAGCACAGACTGAGTGGGATACAGAGAAGACAGACGGGTGAAGCGGGTCAGAGAAACGACAAACACGAAGGTGACATTTCCAGCATGTAAAAATAGCCGATAGTGTTCTCAGAAATAGTTTTTGTCCGTCTTGGTAACAAAAATGAAACCAGCATATTTGGATGGCTTTACTTTTCATTTTATTTGGAGGCTGTGGTTTATTGCAACTTTGTATCTACGCTAGTATGAAGTGAGTGTGGCAGAGGTTATTCTAAGTTTAGATGAGGTTTTTCACCCTGAAGCCAGTTTTTTCTGCACCTCCAGTAAACTTGCTTGCACATTTGCGTAGATGTGGTCAACTGTGCAAAACAAAAGGAAACCATGTTTCAGCAACTATTTGTGATGAGCACTTAGTCATAAGCATCTATGCGAACATTCAACACCCTGTATGATGTAGTCATTTCTTAGCAATTAAAAATACTTTGGGTTGGTCCATGGAAAACTGTAGCTTGAGCCCAGTAGACCTCTCTATACTCTGCTTCTGAGGAAATGGTTTTAAAACAATGTACATCATTTCAAATTCTGTCAGTCTCTCAAATCCAACTTGATCACAAAACCTTGAAAGGTTAGCAAAAGTCAGATGAATTTGCAGAGAGCCTTTAAATCCACTGATTCTGACATTTTTTGCATAGAATCATAACCAGAGACAATAAGCTTTGGGTTTAGTGGAGTCTGTCACGGGCTGTGTGCGGCAGGCAGGAATGGAGGACCCAAAATGCAGGCAAAAGGTAAACTCAAAAAACAGCTTTATTGCTGAACACCTGGAAGACTGTCGCTAACTAAACTGGGAACACAAATAAACTAAACAAACAGGCAGGCTGGCAGACAGAACACACAGTGAGGTATGAGGGAGAGTGTGATGATGAGCAGAGGAAGACGCAGAAACTAAATACAAAAGGGGAACAGGGCAAAGAGGAAACACCTGGGAAAGACAGACGAGACGGGGGAGGGCAAAACAGAACATGACGAACACTGACGGGAGACTATCAAAGTAAAACAGGAAGTACACCGAGATGCAGACTGACTAGGGGAACAGACAGATGCGCATGAAGACAGGACTGACCTAACAGGGGAGGATGCACAGGGGCGACACCAAGACTAGAAATCCAGAATAAACCCACGAGTACAAGCATAATGGATTAGGAAATATAAAATACACAGAGCACCTAATAAATAAACCTAGGTACCCTAACAGAGACTGCATGAGGCTCAATGATTATTTGTTTACATGTTGCTTGACATTAGTGTTGAAACCGGGAAACTAGGTGCAGTTTCACAGGAAACAATTTGCAGATTCTCAAGAGTCGTTTCTGCTAAAGATGTGAGTAAAACGTGTGCTCTTGCTGAGTATGTTGGAACAGCAGCATCATTGTCCATAAGCTTTACATCGCCATGGGGTGAGAGGGTGCTCACCCAGAAAGAAGACACCACCTTCAAAATCAACACCCTCAAGCTTTACTGAAATCTTCATCTGCCCAAATGTCCGAGCCAAATGCTTTCTGGAGAAAAGTTTTATTGTCAGACGAGACAAAGATTGAGCTACGAGTGGTATGACTGGACACCGTATATGCTGTAAAGCATGGTGGTGGTAACATCATGCTCTGGGGCTGTTTTTGCTGCATGTGATGTGGTACATTGTTCAAGTTCAAGTTCAAGTTGGCTTTATTGTCACTTCAACCGTATACATTTAGTTCACAGTGAAATGAAACAACGTTCCTCCAGGACCAAGGTGCTACATGCAACATAAATTTACAACATAAGTTAACACTAAACTAGCCAACTAAGAGGCCTAGTTAGCTGGCTAGCAGAGACAAGACAAACTGACCTAACATAAATTACAACATAAATTAACAAAAAACTAACTATCTAAGGAAGACTAGGAAGTAAAGAAGTTAGTGCAAAAATCCAGTAATAATATTGTGCAAAAAGAGCATTTACAGGTTGGTGTATACGATAGTTTAGTTTTCTATCCAAATACAATATAGCATGTCCTGACTGCGGGGTTTTGGAGACAAATTAAAACGTACAGCTCTGTTATCACTTCCAACATAAATGAAGACAGAAAACTAAACAGCAGTGACGTTTGTAGGGTTACTGAAGTTTGGCTAGCTGGTATATAATGATGTGCTACGTGACCGCTAGCGACACAGCTATGTTAGCATAATATAAACAAGCTAACTTTTTTTTCCCACTGGGCTGTTGTTACATCCTAAGGTTTTAAAAACTGAGCTTAAATAAATGATTAGCGGTAATAAAAGCCGAGGGAGGTCAGCAGTGATCACTGACTGTTTTAGGAGCTTTTTGAGATCAAATAGAAGAAAATACATAACATTAAACATGTTAACAACACAAATGCCATATTAAACGCAGACTACTTTAGGCCCGGAAGTAGGATTCGTCACATCATCACTGAACAACCGGATAGCAGGCTATAATTAAGCCTCTAAAATGGCCTTTTCAAAGCCCTGGCCTCAAAGCTATTGAAAATTTGTGGTTTAAGCTCAAAAGCCAGATCAGTGCTGGGAAATTGGCCAATTCTGCCAAAAAAGGGTGATCAAATATCCAGCCAGCTTGTTAATAACTATTAAAAGCAAAAGAGAAACACACCAGCTGAATTCAGAGCTAGTCGTGTGAGGGTTATTAGAGTACAGAAGCGTGTCACAATAAATATATTTGAGCAGTGACAAAACAAAACAAACATTTCCGCAGTGTAACGCAGAATATGATGTCAGATGAAAGAAATGTGCAGTGTGTTTCCTCCTGGTAAGCCCCTGAAGATAAACCTGTTTTACATGTCCAAGTTTCACACAGAGAGAGGCATCTATAAACATTCCTTCTCCCGCAGTAGGATGCCTCATCTGCATTCTGCATCGCAACTTCTTGCATTGAGCATGTCAGCAGCTGTGATACACTGAATCATGAATGCAATGGTAATCATACCACCTTAAGAGAAACTGTCAACACTGAATATAACGCTTTTATTTGAAATTAACTAGATCTCTTGAATGTATATACTGCACTCTGCAAAAAACACCAATTTCCTTTAAATACTGTCCGTCCTCTACCCTTCATAAACACAGTGAGTCAGATATCAAATCAGTGTTTAAGCAGTGTGGTAAGCTGTGGCGGTCATGGGAAGCTTTTAGCCACACAACAATTTACCCCAATCACCATACTGACTGACAACACCCAGGTAGTAATCATACTTCTGGCAGATGTTTATATTTCCCAAGGGTTTGCTTAAATGTCCTGCAGCAACCATGTAGGTCCTTTGTCCATGAAGCATTTTACCTGTGATGGGTGGACAGGTGTACTTTGGCCCAAAAGGCACAAAACACGTTATACAGAAGTAGAGAGAGGTCAAATTACTGTAGCAAATACAAGATATTTGTCATCGTTTGTTATTCATTTTATGATTAACTTTTCCAGGTCCTCCTCATGCAGACATGGTGGCTCTATCATGGGTGCATTAAAAAGCTGGCAGAGAGCACAGGAACTACTGCAGCAAAAAAAAAAAAAAAAAAGGAGGAAGAAATGAGCCTCCTCACACAAGAAAACAGGAGAATTCAGGTCCAACCTTCAGCTCATCAGTTTGCCGACTCATGCAGTAAAACACTGCAGTTGCTGTCCTGATTGTAAAATCGTACTTTCTCAGGCAGTTCTGTTCTGTTCATTGATCTTGACCTTCTTGATCGCCCCGCTAACTGCCCCACTTCTAATTCTGTGCCGCCATTGGTCATTAGCCTTCATCCAAACAGCCTCAAATTTGGCACCGCAGCAGTACACCTGCCAAGTTTGAAGCCGATTGGATGAATGGTCACAGAGAAAGAGAAAGAACAGATGGACACAGACACATACAGACTTTGCAATTTACTGGGGAGACGACTCGGTGGATTAACAGCTTGTTCTTGTGTCACAGACAGACTAATTAATCAGTGCATGTTTGCTCTTTGTTTTTTTGTTTTGGGGTGGGCAGGGTGTCAGGTTTTTGCCCAACTTTACAACAAGGAAAAGGCAAGGAACAAAAGGCAAAAAGGAAAGCTGAAAAGAAGACGAGATTGAGGGGATGAAGAGAGGAAGAGGAATATTCTCTCTTCTATACTCCTTCTCCAACACTTTTCTCTCCACATTTTATCACCGTCACCACCTTTTACTTCAGAACTGTTTTGTGACAATAATAAAATTACAATAAAAAAAAAAAAAATCAGAACTACTCCTTTATCATCATGTTGACATAAAACAGTTAACAAATGCCTATAAGAATGTGCAGATCTACTGATAATGAAGGATGGCTGTGAAAGTGCAAGTACGTACTTTTTTTTCCACGTTTTGGATGGTTCTGGCTGAAGCTGCAACTTGTCTTCTGCACTTTTAAGTAAATGTTTTCTTAGGTTCTGTTGGGGGCTGAATACAGCCCAGCTCTCTGAACACATACACCCCCAGTCACCCTTTAATCAAACGTAACTATCGGCTATAACAAACTGCTTGTAGTAATGACTAATAGGGTCTCTTTATATGACACAACCGTCTTGATTAAATCCCCTGTCTTCTAAGCAGGAAGAAAAATGGAAGCTATGCGAAGCAAAGTGTGGACGTTAGCATTATGCCGATGAGCCAGTGTGATCTCGGAATAAAAGGGACGGAGTAATTACTTGGTTATATTGTGATTTAAAACGTATAATATAATAAGACCATACTTTGAAAGCCATATGAGGCGCTCTGAGAGAAGATATACAGTCCTGCTTTAATTAAATGAACATGTTGCCAGTGAGTGTGTGTATGCATTAATCACAATTACTTTTTAATGGCATTAAACATGACTTTGTGCACAGGTCTCAGAGGAGATGGGAGAATGATGCATTAGCCTTTGCTGCACCCAAACACCTGCCCACCAATTACAAGCTGAAAGAGAAGAAAAAGGAGGAAGAACGAATAGTCTTAGGAGTTTAAGACACACTCAGACAAAGCTGCAACATATATATAGACAACTTGCGTTTATTTTGTGTTTATTTATTTATTTTGAGAATGTTCTGATCTGTTTTATGTATGCCTTACTCCCTTCAGCACTTGTTTTCAGACACAGAAAAGAAGAAAAAGAGTGTTGCTTCAGATCACACCGCCTCCATATCGTATTTGGATCATTCTGTCTCAAATCCACACTGACCTTCTGCTTGACCATCTCCAATTTGCATAAAAATGCTATGGCACAAAATTTGAACATATATAATGATTGCTGTGAAATTTTACCTTCATATACCAAAAGGTTTTCCAGATACATTTTTTGGAATAACCTTCCATTGACACGCGTTCATGCCATTTTTGTTGCACGCTGAAATGTGCAGTCTTATTAACAAATATGGGTGTGCATTTGATATATGAAGCTAAAATATCACAGCACTCCTTATATATGTTCAGACTTTGTGCCATAAAGTTTTTACACAAATTGGAGATGATCCAGCAGAAAATATTCTAGAAATCGTTTGATTTAATATGGAGTGATCTATTTGTAACTTACCCTTAAATAAGCCTCTACAAATGTTCTCTACAAGAAATGAGAGAGACCAGAAGTTCTGACATAACTTCTGGTCTCTCTCATTTCTCTCTCACTCTGTTAGTTGGGGAAAATAGGATTTAAAAATAGAAACCACTAACTGAGAGCCATGCCAAAGCAAAGATCTGTTGAAGCTCTTATTAAATTAAAAATGTGTTTTCCTAAGAGTTGCCAAAATCTATACTGAAACTACAAAACATCAATAAATACTTGGTAATACTTTAAAAACCAAACAAAATAAGGTGCTAAATGATTTTAGAGTTGGGCAAAGAAGGGACAATGTGCAGCAGACAATCATGTTTTCTGACACTGTTGTCATCTATAATGTATCAGGCCACATCTGGCACTCAGGGCTATATGGCTGATGGTTGACCACACGGATGACTTTGCACACTTGGGGACTAACTGACAAGACACTTCCCTGTCACGTATGCCACGTTCTATCTCAGCCTCGAGAAACAGAGCAGGTCTTTTACACTGTGGTTTTACGTAGCACGTTAGAAATGCGAAACATCAGGAAGACGAATTCTGCAAACAATACCTAGGAAAACAAAACGCAAGATAGGTGATCTAAGGTGACAAATACAAAATAAATCCCCTGATGATAAATCATTCAGACTTATGTCCATTTTAATAATTCAGCTGAGCGTAACTTTTGCCCCGTGGGATTTGAAGAGATGACAGTGGGAAACTGCTCGCTTAAAACCTGTCTCTCCAAGAGATCGCATTACTGCATTTAGACGATGAGAGCACCTGCTCCCCTTTATAGCTATTATCAGACACTGAGTGGAGGTCGGTGTTTATGATGCTAAATTAAAATGTGATGATTAATAATTACGTGTGCTGATGGAGGAAGAGCGTGAGATGAAGCTCTGACAGCAGATTGGAGGATATAAATCATTACAGTCTTACATTCTCTAATGACTGCAGCTACCAAAACAGCATCAATTTTCTCCCCTTGTAAAGATGAGTGAGTGAACCCTCCATGGTGTAAGTATATGTTTGTTAGGAGGGCTTTTGCATTCCTGCTGAGAGCTAGGAGGGATATTATTCTCATGCGTGTTAAATATGATGCTACAGAACATAGTGATGTGAAAATAACTGCATGCTATAACATTTGGTAATGTTCGTAGTGCTTATAGGGTGAATTATATGAACTCTATACTATACTAACTCTGAATTTTGTTTTGGAACTATCAGTTGGAACAAATGTATACTTGTAGCTGCTGCACTTTGTTTCTGCCGCATTTGTGAGGACAGAAACTGAGATACTAACCCTACACACCATTCGTTTGCATGTAAACATTACCATTGTACAAGGAATGCTACAATTCCTGCTCATTAACTATTTTTCTTTCTTTTGAAGGTTGATCTGTTGTTTGGCCTTTGTGATTTGGGTTTTTTTCTAGGTTTATTATGTAGTTTCTTTCTAGTTGCGTGTATCTAGCTTTTCCTTGTGCTTCCTAGTTTATTCATTTGTATTTCTAGCTCTTAGTTACTTGTTCATTTAGTCGGTTCCCTTTCGTATCCCGGCATTCTCGGTCTTGTCTGTGTTTTCCATCGCTTTGTGTCTCTGTGTTGTGTTTCCTGTTTTATTTTGGTAGTCTGTGTCTCACGTGCATTGTGTTCAGTTTTGCTTCGCTAGTCTCGTTATGCCTGATTTGTTCCTCTTGCTGCTCATCCTCTTGTTATCCTGTGTGAGTAAGTCCTCAGTCTCCCTCTGCGTGTTGTCCCCGTTTCCTGTGTTTTCATGTTTCCCTCGTCTCCCTCGTTAAGTTCTAGTGGTAAATTCCTGTTTGTTTCAAGTTTTTTGCTTCAAGTTTCTTGTTTCTGAGTTTTGGTTTGTTAGTGCTCTTATGTTTAAGTAGTCACAAAAATAACACTGTTTCTTTCAGTTTATCCTTTTGTGTCTGAGTCCTGCGTTCGGGTCCTGCCTTGCCTGTCATACAGTTATACTTGACAGTGTAAACTTTACTCACTTCCTTAATCGGGTTCATAGCTTTCACACTAGTTTTCTGATTCCATACACATGCACTGACCCATGCCAAAGTAGGAATTAATGAGTTACAGTAACCATCCAACCAAGCTTAATGAGGTCTTTAAAGTCACACAAACTTTCTTCTGAAGGAGAGTCATAAAGTAGTGCCCGCCCACAAGTAATGCAACAGACACATGAAAAATGCAAAAAGTGGTCTACAGTTTGGGCAGCTGTCATGTCCGATCCATCACTGCACCAATGCCTGCTGCTCATATAAAGAGAGGGAAAAAAACAAAACAGCTTGACCACAAAGTTCCCATCAACCCACACAGGAAATGCTGTCCCAGCTCCCACACCATCTAGCCGATCCTTGATTCATAAAGAACATACCACTCTACATCCATACTCACCACAAGAAACCCTGGAGCACTTTGGCATCACATATCAAACAACTTCCAGATTAAGAGCAGGGTTAGGAAAGCCACAACAAGCGCGAGAATATTAAAAGCAGAGCTCGCTTCAGAGTGCCACACTCAGCAGAACCGGCGATCGTCCAGAGTCACTATCACTGAGAATGGGAGACGCCCGCTCATGAAAAACAAAACAGTGACAAAACAGAGGTTTTATAATGCCTTATAAATAAGGAGAGAGAGGGCACAGAGTAACAAAACAAGTCTCTAATCTGTTTTCAATAGCTTTATTAATTATATGGATTTCCTGTCTGTCTGGGAATTCCAAAACAGGTTCCCAGGAAGCTGACAAAGCCCAGGTTTTATCTGCGTTAATCTAGTAAATAGAAAATCGTTGCTTATTTATCCTAAACAGAGCTCTGAAGGGTTCACAAAACAAGCAGCTGACAAACTGCGGAGGGGAATTTGGCACATTGTCCCACTTTTAGTTACTCGGAAGAACGAAAAACAAGGCATCGGTCCTGAGGATGGTGGGTGGCCTGGATAAAATCTCCATCTCACTCTCTGTGTTGCATTTTCTCTCACATTCAGGCTCTTGACCTCAGTTAAATAGGCCACGAAAAGGATAAGAAAGAAGGGCTTTGCTGTCTTGCTAAGCACCTGTCTTAGAGAGACCAGAAATTCCTGTCTGGTTTTTGTGTGTCTGGTAAGCCCCATCACAACAGGGATCACTGATTACTTGTCATTTGTTGATGTAACAGCCACAGGTGCAGGTTTTTCCTGCTCTATTACTCTTTTCAGAGGGGGCTCAGTGGAGGATTTGGGCCTTGAGTCTAACCAGTGACTGCAGTCAAGTCATCTCTTTCTCTCCTCAGTCTTCAGCTCATTTCCTCACACTCATTTGTGGGATGATTCAGGAATTTAATATATGGACAAATGGCAACTTTGGGTTTGGCAGTGTCATGTTGAAGAAACACAGCAATCTTTCTGTGGGGATTTTGTGAGACATTCCAGATGCACTGTTGGTTTTCTTTTATATTACACAGGACTGGGTCATAATTGGGCTGATATTCTGCACAACGAGCCCACCGCTGGTGGTTACTGGTTTGGAGTTATGCTCATTCATCACTGGATGATTAGCATTTCCATCTTCAAACGTTAGATAAATTAAAAACAGAGAGTAAACTTACATTTATATGTTTGAATGCATGTATTCTCCCTCTTACAAGATCAAAGTCCATTTCCCAAATTGAGAAAGTAGTTTTAATCAAGCGTTGCGACTGTGGTGTGTTAGAAGTTAATCGAAATGCTACAGCGGTTCATCAGCTCGCCCACAGAGCCATTACAAATGGGCCTTTATGCAAAACCTTCCAATCAATCTGCTTTGGCTTTGGAATTAAAATAAATAAATGGGCAAATGGCCGCATGTGTGCTAATGTTTTAGACATGATTATTATTTTTTAAAAAGTAAAGAAACCATGATATAAGATATAAGATGCAAATATGATGGAATACATGTCCAGTTCCATTTTAATAAATGCAAAAAATCAGGTTGAGGGCGATTAATGGGATCTTTATTGTTTCAAATAAGAGACGATCCTGAGTGATGAGACAAGAGACTTCTAAATCTTCCTATTGTGCAAACCTCAGCAGCGGATGAGGAGGAGGAAGATTACCCCGGTGGGCTGCAGACAGCATGATTAGGCAAGATGGAGAAAAACTTGTCCCTGATGCGGCCTTGGAGCATAACCGCCCATCGTTCCGTGTTTCACTTCACATCATCTGAAATAAGACCAAGTGAGCGCAGCAATAAACTGGATCGCTGTGGGACAGTTCTGATTGCTGTTCTAACACCGGGGAAACGCTGAATCAGAAAATGGGCTCTGTGCAATTATGCTGGCCTGCAGCAGTAATAGATGATATGAAGACTCAGAGACTGACTCTGCCGCTGGGAAGAGAGGGGTAAAAAATATCTCCTTAGTTGATTTTACACGTCGTGGATAAGGAAACACGCTGATGTTTTCATTATTTATTTCTAAACAAGGCTTTACTTTATTTAGTAGCAGCATGTGAATGACCCTGTAAATGGCTGAACAGATGTGATCCTTGTTTATTTATAATTAATTATATTTAAAAAATGCTTTGAATTTCAGCACCTAATTCTGAGGTTCTGCTGAAAAGTGCGATCTTGATGCCAGCACTGAGCAGTCACCCTGCATTCTTGCATGCTGCATCTGTGTCAGTGTTTATTATTATTTCATCCAGCCCTTCTGGGGTTGTTCTGTTTGGTCTGCAGTCCTCTTTTATACTTGACAACCTCACCCTCACACTTTAGAGCAGCAACTTAATGGGCTGTTTAAAAAGAACCTTGCAGTAAGGCAAAGTTTCCTCTAATGCACACGAGGCCAAGAGTGTTTTAATTGCTTAAATATTCAGTCTCAGAGCAGTGTGGACTTTGTATCATATACATTTTGATGCATTACAAAGTAATAAACTTGATTAACACCAAGTTCAGAATCCTTGGCAGCGAAAGGCTCGACATATGCACAGTGCACCTCAGACTAAACACTCAGATGGAAGGGTAAGCTAACGCTAGCATTCGTGAGTTTGGCAAAAACATAACTTAAAGCTGCTTTTTAGTATTTGTGACGCAGCATGGGAAAAGCAATCCACAGAAACAGACAAAGAATCCTGGCAGCTCAGTAAAGCACCCAAGCAATCATGCTGTCGTATGCAGCATTCTTATCTGAGCTTTATTGTCTACAATATCACTCAAAACTGTTGCCAAAAATTTAGTTTACTGATCATTTTCTGATATGCGAAACAGCAGAGAAAAACGCACTACTTTGCTCTGGATCCTCTTCCAGCAAACCTCGGGGCTTATGAGGGAAAACACTCCCGCTCAGTTTTTGTGAGTGTTTCTTTTTGTGACCGGTTCAAGTACTGCACAACAAAGAAGTATAACAGGAATGACTACTCGGCCATGGTGTCTCCAGCTGTCCGTGTCCATAACAGAGGAAAATCGAGGCTTAGTGATGTTGGCGGCTTTTCTGTCTTTGGCATGTGGATTGTGATTGGTTGCTGGTTTCTTGTCAGCTTAATGCAGTTTTTAATTAGAAAATTATATCTTTATCTATTTTCATGGTTACTACACTAAATTAAATTAAGAAACAGGGTGGCGGTAGTCAGAAGTTTGAGCCCCTGCTACTTTAGTTTGCATGCTGAATTATCCCTGCTGGTTTCCCCGAATTAAAGTTAGAGACAAGGTGCTTAGGTATATTAATGGGACTTTGTACTAAAAAGAATTTTAAGCGATCAGTTATAGTAGAAATTCACATTGGGCGTCACAGTGTATCCCTTCAAAAATGTGGCATTTTTGTGTAGTCACTGTTGTGGGACACATTACTATGGCAACCGTGGAAATGGAAGAGAAGCTTTGTTGCAGATGGGAAATGTTAGCTTTGTAACCCCCAAACTCAAAGGATGTAGTTTCGAAACTTAACAAAGTAGTTCATAGAAGTCATATCACACAATTCACACTCTGACTCTTGTTGTTTTCCATCAAATTCACAAATTTTACTTGGAAGTACCTCACATACTGGAAAAATATGCTGAAGAGATAAAGTTGTAATGTGACAAGAAGGAGTTCAGAGCTGTTGATTTAGCAGTGACCGTGTGCTGACTGCTATTTTTTTCTTTTATGGACAGATTTTCAGGATGAAATACTTAATGGGATGAACCTGTTGTGCAGTCCTTTCTGGTAGTATTAATTTACATTCTGATCACCCAGTCCTCACTGGTATAAAGACTAGACTCCTTTGTGCAATTAAAGGCCATTCAGCATGATGCAATGCAAGCTATTAAAGACAGGTCCAGTGATTGCATTGCTTATTTCAAATGCTGAAATCCGGCATTCATCTAATCACCCACAGATCAGTGTTTGCTCAGTTGCCGGAGGCTATATTACATGGAGAGCACCTATCAAACATCGTCGTCACTGTTTACTAGCTCATCAGGTATTGAATTCTGGCAAGTGGAGTTATCCTACACATGCAAAAACACCTTGTAAGACACATGCCATAAACTACCCTTTTCTTTGCAGATAGCTCTGTGTAGCAAGCTATCTGTCAGACGGTGGGGCAGCACACTCTCCCTTTCTCTGTGTCTAAATGGAAAGTGTAATGACTACTTTGTCGTGGACCATTTCCTTCAGTGGGAACGATGAGACCCACATTCCTTATTGATGCTGTCACCATCAAAGAGGAGAGACACATCAATCCAGCGAGTCCTTAAGGGTTGTAACCTTTGTTCCTTGATCCTGCTCTGAACAGGGAGGAAACAGATGCATCACCCCCCCCCCCCCGATCCATCTCGCATGAAAAACAAGAATCAGGACATCTCCGGTTTTTGAGCTTTACATGTGATCCACATAACATGATCATGTGATCGCTTCAGCATTTGCCAGATGTTTTTATTCACTTTGCAGAGTCACATGAGAGAGAAGATGACCACAAGAGGCAAAATATGGTTAGCTTAGCACATCACAAAGGTCAGAAAGGGTGAGCAGAAATTCTGGTTTGCCATGCCAAGATTTTTGTTTCCCTTTTTAACAGATAGTTGTATTAGCTTTGCTAATATCCAGAAAAATCTTTATTGCTTGAAAGACGAACAACCTTCTGAACCATCTCACAGCTCTTATATAGTCATGCAGTTCAGACTTTTAAATCTCACAGGTTTGACCCTGAATGCTTTTGGAGGGCAACACCGGTGAATGTACTAGTTGTGTTTGTTTGTGCCTTTGTGTGTGTGTGTGTGTGTGTGCGTGTGTGTGTGTGTGTGTGTGTGTGTGTGTGTGTGTGTGCCTGTGTGTGTGTGTGCCTGTGTGTGTGTGTGTGTGTGTGAAGATGAATTATTCAGTTCTATAAGGACTTGTATAGATCATTTTGGAGCAGTGGGTGTAATGGAATCAAAACAAGTGTCTTCATTTGTATGCTTGTCAGTGTCTCTGTTTGCATGCGTGCTGTCTTCTATGTATGGATTTTGTGAGCTGGCAGGTGTTCATCGAGTGGCTCTTAGGGCTCCGCACACTGCATCTGTTTTCAGCTTGACTCTGTATTTGCAGCATTTTATCTAAGTGCCATCTGCGTTGTCAGATTAGTGAAGGTGTGCTCTTTATTCAGTGGTGCTTTGTTTTTGCTGAGGCACACTAACATCTCAGAGCCAACATAACTTAGAAATCAAACATAAAAAGGGAAAGGAAAAAGGAAAAGGTGAAATGTCCTATAATGCAGTAAATGTACATTTGCTACAATTTTTGCTGCTGCTATACTCAGAAGATAATTCCTGTGCTATACTTTATATACAAGAACTCCCACAAGATATGAATTTATAAAGCTATGCACTTCACGCTTGTCTTTTCTGTGTTTCCTTTACAACAGTGCAAAATATGGCAAGTTATTATCAGAGTAGACACTGTATCATTCAACTATTGTCTGTCTAAATGAGCCAAGATGTGCCCACTTCTCTGTCCCGACTCTCTTTTCTTACTGTTTTCCTTTTCTTTGTCTCGTAGTGATTCTTTTTCTGCCTGAACAGTGATTATTATTCTCTTCTTTTTTGCTGAAGGGTCAGTCTTTGTCCCACCAGTCCCCCCCCCCCCCCCCCCCCCACGCCACTCAATCTCCTGCATTTTTTCTCTCTTTTTCTCTTTCACCATCGGCTTTCTCCCCACTACAGTGTATTTTCCTCCATTTCTGGCCACAGTTTTCAAAGTTTCCATTTTTCCCTTTGTTTTAAATGATAGAAATGTTAGATTTGCCTAAAGCATTGCTCGAATACACAGGAAAACCTTCAGGATGTATGATGAACGTCTTTTTACAAGCTGCAGTTCTCCAAACAGTTCTCCAAATAGATTTTAATGTGATGTATTGTGAAGATATAGAAAAGTGCAATGCGTGTGAATCACACTTGTTGATGCTTGCTGGCCACATTGTAAAGCACGCATGGTTAATCTTTTCCCATACATTCAACCAGTGTGTGTCACTTTGAGGCAGCTATACAAAAGCCTTTTGTGTGCTTCCAGTAACCCCAAGCTTTGCTGGTCATCTTACTTAATTGGCTATGCTCTGTTTGTGGTATTGAGGGAAATGTGTCTGTGTGTGTGTCTGTGTGTTTGAATGGGGGTAAAGGATGTGCATCGGATTAGAGATTAGACATGTAAACAATGCTGTATGCTGGTCAGGAATATTTTAACAACGAAGATGCCCTTTATTCAGGACCAGACAACTTTTTGCACACAAATGTCTTCACAAACAAATTATTCAAACATTAATGTGGATTTTACCATCAAAATTTGGGGTAATGGACGGCACAGTGGTGCAGTGGCTGGCACCGCTGACTCACAGCAAGAAGGTCCTGGATTCGTATCCAGTCTGAGGCCTTTCTGTGTTTGCATGTTCTCCTTATGTCCGCATGGGTACTCTGGCTAGCATCTGCTAGCAACCTAACAACTCACAATAAGGTTTTTAGGAGAACCATCTGGTGAGACCCAGGAACCTCCAGCAACTATTCACCAAAGCATTTCTCCCTCGTGAGTGGATTTTACCAGTGGGTCAATGATCAATCTCAAGGCCTGTGTGATTGAGGCCTAATGTGCTGAACGATATTGCAATGAAAGAGTCAACATCATCATTGTATACTCTGTGTAAACAACATGCAAATAAAAAATCAGCTGAGGTTAGCTCTATGCATAATCATGATTTACACACTATTCTATCTCTAATTCTATCTCTAATTGTAAGACTACACAGTGGATGTGCTAGTTATGAAAAATGACTTTTTTATGTTAAACAGCACACAAAAAAACAACAACATGTAACCCAGGATATATAATCACATGCTCTTAGGACATTGAGGGTAATGCTGTGGATGTAAAAATAGACTGTAAAAAGAAATAGACAGTTTAAAAGCCTACTGCTACTATACCCCTAACTATCCTCGTGTGTCTAAGTCCTAACACAGTAAATGTTGAAATGTGCATTTGTTTAACTCTACACGCAAACTTGAGCATGACAGATCTGCTACTTCAGGTTCTGTTTGCTGCTGTAGTGAGTGTATAATTACTGTGTAGAAAAAAAGGGTTATGCTAATCATCAGTTACTTTTAACCTCATTCAGCGTGGCATCTAGAATATCTCTCACACACACACACACACACACACACACACACACACACACACACACACACACACACACACACACACACACACACACACACACACACACACACAAATCCTCATCTCCGGATGACAAAAATACCACTGTGTGACAGCCTTTCCATCTCTTTTCCTTAAGGAAGCATCACTACCAGCAGGACATCCTTAACTGCGAGTCTGCAGGTCCCTTCACTGATGAACTCACAGAACCGAAACATGCAGTTTCTCATTGCTTGGACAGCAGCCAGCCTGCCGCATGTGATTAATTCTTTCTCTAATTCACACAGACACACAGTGTAGCACTTTTCCTGGTGCTGATTAATCTTTGAATTATCTGAATGTGTGCCTGTGTGCATTATTATTTCCAAACTGCGACGCTGCACTTGCTGATTCCATTTGCGAGCTCGGAGCGCAGTCCTTTGTTTCCATCAGGCCTTTTTCTTTTTTTTGATGAGAAAAAACTTTTTGTGGGAAATATGATGAATTTTGGTCATAGCGGGGGGAAACTGCCAAGTCTTTTTCTGCAGATAGTGAAACAATAAGCTCATTTAGAGTAGCGCACAAAAAGGGAAACAAAGCAAGCACTTCTTTGGTCATGAATCATGTTTCGCAATCATCAACTCACTCTCAGGTCAGTCAACTGATGCATATAGGCCTGTGACCATGCACTAATTTTGTGGTATTGTATTTTACAGTTGGTCCTTGTCTGTGGTCACTCTTGCTTATCGGTCTGACTTCCTGCTTTTGAGTTGGCAGTGGGAAGTGAAACAAAATCAGTAAGTGACCAACTTCCTGTCCATGTGACTCTGGCAGGTGACAGCTACTTCTCTCTCAGGTCGAGCCACATCACGATCTGAAGTCACACACTTCCCTCACTGTTTAAGAGTTTTCCAGTGATGTGGTGCCAGTGATCAATGCTTTACAGGAATGTGGAAGTGATAAGAAGGCAAATGACTGACACAGCAGACTCACCGGCAAGACATAAAGCCATAAAAGTCTATTGTGTATGAGCTGATTCACACGAATACTGACTTTTTTCTTCAGTGTTACTCATGACTTATACTGTATATGAGTAATCACATTTACAGCAAATTACTGTGAAAAATATTCCCAGGTACATTAATCTCAGAAGGAAAACACCCTAAAATCAACAAAAGTCACTTAGTATGTTGATTGTCAATTTATGCACTCAAATGAATGCAGTCAGAAAAGAATCTGTAAATCTACCGATTAAAAGGAGATTGTTGCAAGACTCAGAGTCAGCAGAAAGATGCACAGACAATGATTAAGAGGTCAGATGAAAAAAATGATGCATTTTGAGCTAATGCAATGTCAGCAAAAGTCCATCCATCCTCTTCCGCTTATCCAGTTCAGGGTCAAATGGGAGCTGGAGCCTATCCCAGCTGTCTTTGGGTGAGAGGCCTTGTACACCCTGAACAGGTCACCAGTCTGTTGCAGGGCTAACACATGGAGACAGACAACCATTTGCACTGACATTCACAGCTATGGGCAATTTGGAATCATCAGTTAACTGAACCTCACTAACTGCATGTCTTAGGACTATGGGAAGGCGCCAGAGTGCCAGGAGAGAACCACGCAAAAAGGGAAGAACACACAAACTCCAGACAGAAAGACTCCAGCCTGATGGTGTAATTGAAATCAGATCAGCTAAAGTCAAATGAACAAAAAGTCATTTTTGCAATACAGCATGTTTGGTGACCATCTACGGCAGGGGTGTCAAACTCAAATACACAGTGGGCCAAAATTCAAAACTGGAACAAAGTCGCGGGCTAACTTTAATATTTATTGAAAAAAAAATCTTCCTCCAGATATAAGAATGAATCTTTTCTTATGGACTCAAATAAGTTTTGCTGGAAAACTGAATATGGAACAAGCAAAGCTTAATACTAAACAATATATATATTAGCTGTATAATACCAGTAGGCCAGCTCTAATAGTAATTTGGTATGGCTTCGCGGGCCAAATGTAATTAGGCTGCGGGCCAAATTTGGCCCACGGGCCAGAGTTTGACACCTATGATCTACGGTATATCTCCTTATTCTGTCACTACAATGTTAATGATTTCGTCAATTTATCCCTGATTACTTTGGTTAATTTTTTTGTTTTAGTGGTTATATAAAAATATATCCATCCACCCATCTTCTTCCGCTTATCTGGGGCCGGGTCACGGGAACAGTAGCCCAAGCAGAGAAGCCCAGACCTCCCTCTCCCCAGCCACCTCCTCCAGCTTATCCGGGGGAACACTAAGGCGTTCCCAGGCCAGCCGAGAGATATAACCTCTCCAGCGTGGCCTCCTCCCGGTGGGACATGCCCGGCGCTCAGGAGGCATCCTTGTCAGATGCCCGAACAAGCTCAACTGGCTCCTTTCGATGTGGAGGAGCAGCGGCTCTACTCTGAGCCCCTCCTGGATGGCCGAACTTCTCACCGTATCTCTAAGGTCACTACCTACAGTTCGTGACCATAGGTGAGTGTAGGGACGTAGATCGACCGGTAAATTGAGAGCTTCGCTTTCACACTCATCTCTCTCTTCACCACAACAGACCGGTACAGCATCCTGCAGCTGCAGCACCAATCTGTCTGTCGATCTCCCGTCAGTCATGAGCAAGACCCCGAGATACTTAAACTCCTCCGCTTGGGGCAAGAACTCATCCCTGACCCGGAGTCGGCACGCCATCCTTTTCCGGCTGAGGACCATGGCCTCAGATTTGGAGGTGCTGATTCTCATTCCCACCGCTTCCCACTCAGCTGCAAACTGTTCCAAAGTAAACTGGAGGCCATCACTTGATGAAGCCAACAGAACCACATCATCCGTGAAAAGCAGAGATGAGATTCTGAGGCCACCCAAGTGGTTGGTATAAAAATATATTGGGATCTTAATGGTACCACTTAATAGTGCTTCATTCTACCCATCAGTTTTAACAGACGCACATCTAAGTTCACATTAGTAGGTGTAATTGGCACTGGATCAATATATAAAAATGGTGAACTTTTATTTATTTTGGCTGAGTGGATATACTGTCTTGAAGTTATGTTGTGCACGTAAGAAGAAGAAGAAGGCCAAGCAAGATAAGAAGAACTACAAGCATGCTCATGGTTGTAGTTCTTCCCAGTGTTCCACGCTGCACCCACCAGCATTCAGAGTGGCCATATGATTGGTTTCAATATGTATGAATGATTTCAAATTGTGGTAAATTGCATGCTAAATGGTAAAAGAATAACGTGGATTGCACTTGATAGTGTAATGAGGTGGCTTTCAGCCCTTTGCTTGGTTGGTATTCTTTGAATGTTGAATATATAGCAGTGAGCTTATCTACCTCTCTTCTAATTGTAACTTTGTGAACCACTGTGCAATAACTAAAAGATATTTTTACTTTATTTCATCTAGGTGTTGGCTGGGCTTTGACAGGAGAAGAATGCACACGTGAGGAAAATCACTTTTGTCTTTCATACCAGTGACTTTAAGGCACAGCATGAGATTTACAGCTAACACTCTCCTGGATGAAGGCATGACTTGACACGTATACTTGTGCAGTAAACTACCACTGAAACCCGAGTGAAAAAACCCCATACACGCACTCATGAAAGGAATGGTTTCCCCTGAGACAAGCGCACATCTACACAAACATGCGCAGAAAAATGCAGCGCCCACTGAGCCGTCCTCAGCAAAGCCCAGGAGGCAACACCTGGTAAAAGTTTACGTCAAACCAGTATGACAGCCACAGCTGTCTTAGACACACACACATCCTGCCATCTGTCTCTTCATATCAGTGGTTTGATTAATAACCTCTGTGGTTTTGCTAGCTGCCTCTTTCTGTCCTGTGGCACAAAGTGCTTACATATGTCTGTGCGTGCTGTCTGTGTTGTCAACAAAGAAACAGGAAGTCCTACTGCCGCATGTTTGTGTTGCTTTAAGGTGCTGCTAGATAAGAAAACATCTTTTAGATGGCATAGAGCTGAAAGAAGATGAAGATGTGCTTGGTGTTACAGAGTGCTTTGACACTACTGAGATTCAACATCAGAATATGGAATAACATACTCATGTTACCAATCTCATCAAGTAAAAATGATTTGGCTATTTTTTTTTTCTTTTTAGATTTGTTGATTGTTTTTTATTCCCTGCATGTTTTTTTGTTGCTTCACTTCTGCATCGACCCAAGAGAAATTGATACAGAAATACAAAATGATCAGATTTCATGTCTAGACTAAATTATTTATTGCATCTGAAATAACAACACAGCCCGCTCCCTCCTGTCTTTGACCTTGCAAAGCCAGCAAATTTTGAAGGAGAGAGGCTTACCTGTTGTTTCCATTCAACCACAGACAGAGGCAGAGAAGTGAGAGAGGAATGTTCAAGGAGATGGAGAGAAAGAGCAGACAGAATAGGAGATCGAGAGGAAAGTCTGCAGATAAAAACCGAGTGGGGAATAAAAGAAGGTAGAGTGCTGATCGTGTGGAATGTGCTGTGGAGAAACAGACAGACAGTCTAAATAATTGTGTTTTTGATAAATGGATAATGAAAACATCACCAACAGGGGCAGAAGCAGTCAGTGCACTTTTCTGCACTGACTTCATATGCTCTGTGCACCAACTTTAACAGTGGATTGGTCTATTGATATTTTTTGGGAGCTGCAAATCTGCACAAAACCTGATCTCTCTATTTCTATAATACCTCTATGAATGGAGAAATAGTTAACAAAGATTATACCAGAGTCCTATTAGGGAAAACAGCAGTTGGAGACTGCCACATGACTAAAATTATTGCCGATGTGGGCAATGAACTTGCAATCTCATTGCCTTTGGTTCCTTTGAGGATGAAGACCCTGCAGTCAGTCCCCATATTCAAAGTGACTTTGGTGCATCATGACTGCAATAAAATGGCAATAAGATGGAGTCAGGCTGCTATCTGCTGTCAGTCTGTAATCGAATGGAGTTGAGTTGGCAATTACATGCAATATGTTTGTGGTAGGAGTCTCGCGGTCTTGTTTACGAGTGATGGGAGAAGGGAGCGGGAGATTGACAGACGGATTGGTGCAGCGGCTGCAGCGATGCGGACGCTGTACCGGTCTGTTGTGGTGAAGAAAGAGCTGAGCGTAAAAGCGAAGCTCTCAATTTACCGGTCGATCTACGCCCCTACCCTCACCTATGGTCACGAGCTGTGGGTAGTGACCAAAAGAACGAGATTGTGAATACAAGCGGCGGAAATGGGTTTCCTCCGAAGGGTGGCTGGCCTCTCCCTTAGAGACAGGGTGAGGAGTTCGGCCATTTGGGAGGGGCTCAGAGTAGAGCCGCTGCTCCTCCACATCAAAAGGAGCCAGTTGAGGTGGTTCGCGCATCTGACAAGGATGCCTCCTGGGTGAGGTTTTCCGGGCATGTCCCACCGGGAGGAGGCCACGGGGCAGACCCAGGACATGCTGGAGAGATTATATCTCTCGGCTGGCCTGGGAACGCCTTGGTGTTCCCCCGGATAAGCTGGAGGAGGTGGCTGGGGAGAGGGAGGTCTGGGCTTCTCTGCTTGGGCTGCTGCCCCTGCGACCCGGCCCCGGATAAGCGGAGGAAAATGGATGGATGGATGGATGGATGGATGTGGTACTAAAATGATTAATTGGGATCACTTTCATTCAGAACCTCCGAGATTTGAAACAGTTCACAAATTCCTTTATAAAGAGTGACATAGTTGCTGCCGGATGATGATTTGACTCTAGAATGACATAGGCGCTCTGCAATCGACTTTTCTACTTTTTGTGACTGCAAAATAAATAAATAAAAATTCACTGCGATCACCACATTTTCTAGCCACAAGAAAGTTGCCTTCCTATTTTTACTCTACTAGTATAAGTGAGCCACTGGCTAGCAAGCATAACCCCTCCAGCTAGTTACATTTTGGATTTTTCGGTCACAATAAAGAGTTGTTTATGGAGCTGCAGTAAGATTAAAGAATTTTAAGGTTGTTGTCCCTTTTTTAATTTTTCCAAAGTAAAAAATACAATAGTAATGAATGGATTATATAAACACTAACACATACAGTGGCCAAGCAGAGGTTATGCATAATTACCCTAAAAGCCTTTTTAAAAGATACAGTTATGAAGTTAAAAATCAACTGTGAAAAAACAAAACCAAAACTGAAACTGTATATACAACCGAATGATGAATATGCTGAGGAGCCACGTGGGAACCTATTTTAAATTTGCTTACTACCACCCTGAAGGCTGTTACCTTGAGCACCTCTGGACTCCTTCCAGCACTCCAACGTGAAAGATTTTCTCCAATAAACTGACTCACTGACTCAGACTAGAAATGCTAGAGCCGAATAGTTAATTGGTTCGGCGATGCTCAGATACACTCGGATTATCTGGGGTGACCTCTCCGAAGGGCAGGACACACTTTACTGTCACAAACAGATAAAATAGATAAATAGATAAAAGTCCCTCTGTGATTACACTTAATCAGTGTTGCTAAGCAACAGCACCCAGACTTGAGCAAACTCATGAAATTTTCATGGTTCGCACAGCTAGCAAGCAAGGCCATATTGGGTCTTTTCAATGAACCTCACTTCCTGGTATTCATCCACTTCCTTCCTGACAGCCAATTAGAAGCGTACGTCTAAGTTTCTGGCCGGTCTGGTCCGCTCAGCTGCTTTTTAAGTGACACGGTTGACAGCCTTGACCTACTCTATGCTTCTCTCTATTGTTTAGATGCACTGAGTCGGCTGAATGTGGGAAGTAGTGTGAGGAAGAGCGAATCGAAGACGAACAGTACTGTTTTGACAGATGTGGAAAGACTTTTATTTAAGTCTATTTGACTTCATGTATATCCTCTTTGGACAGATAGAAAAAAACGCCACATGGTGACACAGCTAAAAACAACACCTGTTTACATTTCTAATCAAATTAGCTTTGTTTTTAAAGTTTAGATTCATTGTTGGACATGTGTGCAGTTATGTGGAGCCTCTGTACCATTCTAGTAATGTGATCCCTGTCACTAAGTGCTGTACAGTCCTATGAATATTGCCGTTATATAAAGAGTGCAGCCATGAGAACATAACTGCTCCCTGGGGAAACTCTGGAATAGATCTTTCTGGTAAGAGCTGATTCAGCACACTGCAAGTGACCTGACCACCCTCAATACCCCGCTACACACTCCACCGCCGTTCTTTCTTATCATCCCATCCTTTTTCCCACTATCTCTTCTAATAGTATTCCCTTTATCGAGCCTATCAGTCTGGGAACATGAAACAAGAGTAGGGCTCGGTGGTGGTGTGGTGTGAGATGGGGGGTTACGCAGGAACAGAGATTGATAGAGACCAGAAGGGAACTACAAAAAGAAAAAAAAAGCCCCAAAACCCAAGAAAATAATAAAATTAATAAAATCTTTCTTGTATATTTACAGAAGTGCAAAAACTGCCTCATCGCTTACGGTGTTATCTGAATTTGATCTTAATCTGCCTTCCAGAGAAAAGTTTGTGTGCATCTATCCACACATGCATATCAGCAGACCCACAGCATGCAATCTGTGCATCCTGTGAACCTCACAGACATGCTGGCAAAACATTCTCTGTTTTAGTTTGTTCTGGCTGCATCCTATTGCTGCAGTTTTGGACAATAAAGGAATGTATGCAGTGTAAACTATTCATGCACGCTAACTTCCCAGACATCCCTGCAATCCTCTCCAACATCCACCTGTAGGCTCCAGGGGAATCTTTACTCATCACTGCAAATTTCAGTATGTATAGAGGTTCCAAGCGCTAAACCCAAACCCACGTGGCGTTGCTGTAACAAATCGATTATTTCAAATGTGAGCTGTCTGACTGAAATGCTTTTGTGGCACTTTAAAACACTTCCTGGCATTTTCACATCAATAACAGGCCAGAGCCGAGGGCAGGCTCGCGCGCCAATATTTTCCGTCTGTGAACACATTAGTCCATTACTGAATGTTGGAAAGTGGGTCATAAAAATATAAAAGGGACACGTCACCTAGAGCAATAGTATGACTCGCTGATGTGTGAAAGTTTTACTGATGATTGCAACATTTTTGGAACTGAAATGAGCAACTGATGCACAGGAGATTGTGCTTTTTTCAAATCGAGTATTTCAAGGGGTTTGATTTTTTCATCAAACACTTGATGGCTGGGTATACTCTTGGGATGTAATAGTCTGTACATGCATCTATTCTGCATCTCTTATTAGAATGGCACATTTTGGGCACATTTTTCTTATATTTAGACATCTCTGGGGCTAGATGTGCAGTTAATTAAATTAATATGCTTTCACTTACAGAAAGGGCAGTTTCAACAGTCCAGTCCACTTAAGATCAAAATGGGTTGTGTGTGGCTCAGACATCCCAGACCTAGATGATTATCAAGGCTCTGTTTTCTTGGTTGCCTCAGCCCTACAGAGGAGTCTTTGTGGCCACATGTCTTAACATACTGTGTTAAGAAGCCTATTTTGTTTTTATTTTTTTTAAACAATTTCAGGTTTTACCTTGAAATTATGCTGGTACTGTGCTTGGATAAGCAGATGCCTCTGCACTCTAAAATTAAGTGTCTGCAGTTGTCATTTATAGACTTCAGAGTCAATTGTTACTGTTACTACAATCATAAACTCTGTGGCTGTGGACTGTATATTTATATCTTTTTATGAGAAAATATAATAAAGTCCTTTATTTTGATATACGGCCATAGATGTCTACTGCTGTGTGGCCTCTAACAAAATTTATCACGTGCTCTGTAAAGAGTCACCGGGCACATGCTAAATCAAAATGCCGTTACGGCACAGAAAGAGGCTCTTTTACAGTGCAGAATGAATTGGCTGGGCTCAAAGTGTGATGCATTCATCTCAGTGTTTTTCACTCCACAGTCTAAACTCGATGCTAAATACACTGAAGAAGTTTGCGCTGACATTACACGTGCATGGACTTGCATGCATGCATGCACGTGAATATGCCAGACACCTGCAGGGTATAAATCAGTTTCCCAGGGCACAGAGCTGCCCCTCTCTGGCAGCTGGTGCTGAGAAAGAAAGGGAGGGGATGGGTCCTTCTTCTCCTGCTCTGCTTCTTTGGCACTCCAATGTCTGGGGTGTCTGGTTTCAGCCCCCCCACCCCTCAGAAAAAACACTTCTGATATAAGCTGACAGTGGGAGCATTGGTGATGCTGCAGAGGGCCGAACGGTGCCTGTGCATGTGTGTGTGTTACGCATCAACACACAGAGCAAACCGTTGTCTTCCGTCACTACTCGTCTGGCAACAGGAGCCACATTGATAACATCTATTTTGCAGCCACACAGTTCAGGGCAGAGCTCCACGCTTGTGATTTTGGTTTAAATGGCGTCTCTAATGATAGCCAGATTATCCAGCCCCCTTTTTTAACGCATGTTGCTGCCCTCTTTGTAAATCTGCCGCCACTCTTTTAGCCTTTGTATCGAGCGGCAGCATGTTGAGTTTAGACACAACAATAAAAATACAGTGGTAACAGTGCACCATTAAATCCTCTCATCCAAATATCCTTTCTCTCACACACTCACTCACACAAAACCCATTTCCTTTCTAAACAACTTAATCTGTGAGAGAGTGTGTGAGTACGTGTGTCCGTCCCGGCATGGTCTTTAATAACATGTCTGGACATATCTCAGAGGAATGTGCGTTATGTCTCACAGCAGATAGAAAAGATATTTTCAGCAGTTCGACAACACACAGTCCAAAAGGTCTAAGGCCCTAAGCCCATCAAACTCCAGCCTTAACAGCTACCAGCACTACCCACAGCGTGGGAAAACCCCTCTGGAATGTCTTTAAGAGGCAAAAATGGCTCAAATAAACAAACTTCCTCTGCTTGCAGGTATGTACTGTGGGAGATAATGGGTGAAACTCGGCGTATCTGCATGCACACCTCTTGGCTCGCAAACACGCTTTGTGTAATATGCACATATTTGTGTTTAAGCCATTCCTCTTCGGTGAGCAGTGAGCACACACAGTAAGAGGTGGTAATCAGTACCAATTATCCTCAAACACGAGCAGAGTCAAGAGGAGCTTTCCCCCTCAGCACGACGACCGCTCAAGTCAGGCTTGATTAATCTAAGTGTCTGTCTGAAGCAGCACGGGGAATTAGAGTGTATGGAAAAAAGGAAATTAAGTTACTCTTAAAAGATGTAACTTGAAATGAAGCTGATTACACAGCTATGTTTTAATTATGTTGAGAAATATTGGAGCATGTTTTTTTTCTTTTTTTAAGGCAGGATTGCAATCAAGGGCTTATCATAAACATGTTTGTGTCAATCAAGACTGAGCTGAGGAAGTGCGGAAATGAATGAGTGCCCTTGACTGCCAGCTTTTGAGTGCTTCTGTTGGGACTTGGCTGTGATTTTAACACCGAGGGCCATATCTTTTCACTAGGTGTAAAAGATTGGTGATTTTCCCACAGCGCATCCTCGCACACACTGACACAAAAACAGCGTAGTTAAAGCTGTTTGAGGTCATCTTTGGTCTGATAAAAGCTGGTTGCTGAAGTGAAAAGGAACACTTATTACTGGATTATGGCATGCATCCCTCAAAGCGTGATGGTTGTGACAATGAATTGCTGTTACTAGAGTTCCAGGAAATCTTTGTTATTAATGATAAATTTGGCCACTAGATTTGCTTCAGATAGGACAGTGCCTTGACAAACACAAGAATTAATGTAGTTATATTTGACTACTCTAAAAAAGTTCAAGCTCTAAAAAAAGTGTGGAGATAACTCGGACTTTAAGATTGTTTGACTTTCCCCAAATATCATTTACATTCCCATTTGGCCGCACAGACCTTAGTAGCTAAGTCATGTTGTGTTTGTGTTGCACTGAGAGCTGATCAACTGTTGAGCTTGGCAGACAGGGCAATGGAAAAGAGACACTGAGACTGGTATAAACATATCATCCTGCCAGAGAGATGGCCTCCAGGCAACCAAGACAGTGCATCTCACTGTTAAATGCCATTAATTGCAGTTGTTAGTGTTCTGACTTCTTGTTTTGTGAGTAACTGTAAAATTATGAGGCGACAGATAATGAACAAAAGGTTAAGGAAAGCTAACCTATAGAAATACATTTTCAGTGGTTGTTTAAAACAAACCACAGATTCAGATTGAGATAATATTCAACTTATAAAATAGTTAATTTCATTACATGTCATTAACACTACCTGCTAACCAGCAGTGACTAAAGTTAATTATGACAACTGTATCCAGTAACTGGCTCTTATTGATGTTTAAAAATACCTTAAAGGGACTGAAAATTAAACTTGTGGTTAAAAAAGTATTTAAGGAAACTTCAGTGTGCAGTCTGCTAACCCTGTTTTCCTTTATTCTGTCAGCAAACAAGAATGAAGCTTTGACAAAAAGATGTGTTTTTACAATTAACTGCATCCTTTGTGGACAGTACATTAGCTGGCATGAAAATTGAGACTTTCTAGACGATTTAGGACAATTTTATCCTTAAATAGTTATCCTTAAGGTTAACTGGGATTACTTTAAGGATCTGTCTGTCATGAGAACAACATGGCTTACATTCCTCTAGTGCAGTGTTGTGGATCATCTGCTGAACAAGTTAAAGGTCAGTGTTAGAGGTCAGCATGAGAGTCCTGGCCTGCCTAATGTCGCAGCCTCTTTCATGTCTGCTTTTGCTTTCACTCTTTTATTTATTATCAAAATTTTATGTTTTTTTGTTGGTTTTTTTGCCAAACCTGCATGAGTGGGTGTGGATAACCAAACACACAGACACACACATACACATACATGCAGATTTAGGAGAAGCCTTGTCCTACTTAATTCTATCTGACTAACACAAATAGTCATAGTTTCTGTTAACCTATTTCTCCACCCACCTCTCTAACCAGCTGTGTGGCATGTTTTTTTTTAACTAGAAGAGACAACACCCAGCTCGGTTGGTTTTCCTGAAATGATATGGTTTAATCTGGCTGCAGAGAGAAAATTGTGCATGTGCACGTTTATGATAGAGAGGAGGTTGTAGTTCACTCTCCACTCTTTTCCCTGTGGTGTATGCAGCAGTGAATTGTACTGGTGGACAAGCTAGAAAAGAAACAAAAGCTAAAGTGGACGGTCTGTTATTCTAAGTGCTGCATGGTATGGAAGATAGGAGCATTATCTTCTCTTCACTTCCTGGCTGTATGCAGATGGAACGGCTACATCCGGAGGGAGAAAGAGAAGGAAAATTGAGAAAGACTTAGCTACACTGTTTAAGCAGTCAGATCCTTCAATAAAAAGTAAAAGTACTAATACATCTACAACCAACAGTCCATAAATTGTGCTGAAAATTGTAACTCGGCAAGCAAATGCCCCATTTCACAGATATTGTGTGTATACTAGAATATATTATATGTACTGTATTATTGCGTGTTTAACAACTGGTCCAGATCAAGTGTGTTTTTGACAGTCAAACAGAAGATAAAAGGGTTTCTGCAATGAAATTATTATGAAACTATCACATCTCAAGCATGTTATGATTCAGATATTATATTGTGTTAATGGACTAAATCCAGTTGACTGACATGGCTTTTATTTCAGTGTCTGTCCATCAATCGCAGATGTAACACCCTCCTCCAGCCTCATGACGAGTCTTTCCATTGTATTCTGAGGTGATCCAGTGGTGTAAGTTTTCCCCTTTAGTAATAATTTTCTCCAACTATCTTTAGTACAATAATTATTGTCAAAAATTCTTCTGTGTAATCAAAGAGGGAACTTTTAGGCAGAGTCTCGGGGTGTTTAGGCTAAGCCATCATTTGGTGCGCTCGTAATCAGAGACTAAAATCATCTGTTTATAACATGACTACTAATTTACCACAGAATGACGCCAGCCACACGACTCACTGCATCGTTGTGTGGTCAGGCTGACACAGATGGACACACACACAAGCACACCCACGTGCTTGGGGATGCTTTAGATAGAATTCAGTGCAATCGTGTGTGTGTGTGTGTGTGTGTGTGTATGTGTGTGTATTTGGCAGTGGAGAGCACTGTGGAAAGGTCTTGAGGGTGAGAGGTTTTTCCAACCAGACCCAGAGGCAGCCAATGTCCCACATACATCTAGTTCCCTAAGGCAGAAAGCAACAAGCTGACTCACTGATCCTATATGTACATTCAGTGTGCTGGAGACCACACACTCCTGTTGGTCATGGTTATCTGGATAATTTTAAGCACTTTTCAGTTAAAAACAAAACTCTCAAACTGGTTTCTTGAACATGGCAATGAGTTCGCTGTTCTCAGATGGCCTCCACAGTCAAGAGATCTCAATCAAATCAAGCACCTTTGGGATGTGAAATGCAGGATTCACTTCACTGATGTGCAGTCGACAAATCTGCTGCAACCGCCTGATGCTATCATTTATGGACCAAAATCTTAGAGAAATGTTTCCAGGACTTGTTGAAATGGCCGTTGTGTCTACATGTACAAACGGGTAGTTTTGTGGGAGAAATTCCTGCTTTCTTTAAACCATTTCTTCATTTTGGAAGAACTCTGACTGTGTCCCAGTTTATCCTAAAGGACATAAATTGAAGTGAGATGCTTAGACTGCACATATTATGGCTTCACTTTATGTTGCGTTCATAAGCTGCGGCTTACTAACTTGTCTATTTGCTGTTTGGTGTTTGAGAGACAAAGTACACTGGGTTTTCCCAAAACACCTGAAACCAGTGCTGATGAAAGTGATGAGTTAAATGGTGATTGTCTGTGGGTTTGTCACGAATCACTCTCACACTTTACATTATAACTTGACATGCAGCTTAACAGGAAGGGAAACAAAAACAGACCAAGGTTTAGCTGCTGTACAAGCAGGTGTAAAATACAAATTAGGTATTGAACTATTTTTAGAGGAATAACAGAATAAGACCTGCGGGTTAAAAAATGTTAACATTTGCCATGAACTGTACAAAGTGCAATCTATAAGTTTCCATAAGACCCAAACTATACCTAACATAAAAACAAAGAATATGTAAATCAGTGCACCTCTGGATTGTTCCGACAAAAGACCAAAAGAGAAATTTAGTCGATACAGGGCAAAATGGATGTTGCATTGCTGTAGCTCGTGGGGATTCCACTGAACCAAAGCTAGAAGTAAAAAGCAGTCTACATTTAAAAACGCTACCATATTTTAGAAAAACACATTTATCATGTTTCCTTAGATCTGTTACAAGCTGTAAAGTACAAAAGCTAGTTTTAAATCCTGTCTGTAAACATATTGTATCAGTGATAAAGTACATTTCTAATATGAAGCCATTTAATTTTTAAAAGAAGTCCAAAACATATGTTTTACGAGTTCAAGCAAAAGGATTAAATCACTGTTAGTGTCTCATGGCTCTTGAGCAGTGTTTGCTTATAGTAAACTAAGTCATTTAGATCAATTATTGGATATAATTGCAAAAAAAGTGTTTCTATTCAGCTGATGAGGAGAAGGAGGAGAAGGAACGGTTTGGTATTACTTGCTGGAACAGATCCTGAACACCTCCTGACCTTTTTAGTCCTTCTGTTTTTATACAAACAGGGTGTTAAGGAGGAAGACAAGCCAGTCTTTGTGTAATCAGCTTCTTTGTGTCTGCCGAGGAACCTTGATCATGAGACTCATGGGAGTGAACGCGAGCTCCACAGTTTGTGACACGGCTGAAATAAATAAAGCATCCTCATGCGGCGCTGTGGCTGCTGCTTTGTGTTTCTCATTGGAGTTGTGTTACATTTTGTTCATTCTTCTTCTTCAGGGAAGACGACCCCAGCAGGAACTGTGTTTGTGTGTTCTTGAGAAGTAGATTCATTGGAAACAAACACAGCCAGGTAAACGTGCATAACTTCAAACAGCTGTAACCTTGCACGACTGGTTTTATGTTGCTGTCACTTGACATATTTAGCTAACCACAAAATGCCACTGGTTATTCTGAGGCATTTTGGGGTTAGTTTCCGTTTTAAGCTGTGTTGCTGGGGATTAATGTGTCAAGACATCGCTTCACAGCGCCTGAGTCATCAGGCCTGAGATAGAAGTTCCTGTAAACAAATCTCGTTGACATTGTTTACCTTGCGCTGGTGTTCAGAGCAGTTTTATGCTTATGTGAACTTGCAAAAACAAACAGCACCTGTTCTACACCCATGACTGATTTATGACGTTATCAAATTTTTAAGCATGGTCGCACCATTTTACTGGTTGTTAAGTGAAGCCGAGATGTTTTTTGTACTTTAAATACAGTTAAGTAGTTACAAGAACTTCTTCCCAAGTCTACAGCTTATTTAACTTTGAAGTTAACAAAAGACCAAAGTAGACCTTGTTCGAAGGGATCACAGGACAAGCAAAATTCATGGGCTTAATATGAAACATGGACATAAAGAGAAAAAGACTTCAATCAAAATTGTATTATCAGAAAAAATGAATGACTAAAAAAAAAAAAACCCAAACAAATATTAAACAAAAAGAAACAACATCCACCTTCTAACACCAAACGTGTTAATCTTTGAATTCAGGTCTTTTCAATCCTATTGCTACAGGCGTATAAAATCAAGCACCTAGCCATGCAGTTTACCTTTATACACATTTGTGAAAGCATTGCTCATTCTAAAGAGACCACCGAATTCAAGCATGGTACTATGATAGGATGCAGAGCAGGTTGCAGAGTTCTGATGCACACTGTGCGTAAAAAGGGGCCGATGCTGACTCAATAACTGCTGAGCTTGAAAACTCCTCTGGCATTAACATCAGCACAAAAACTGTGCACCAGCTCTTGGTTCCAAGGCCAAGCAGCTCTTGCAGTGCTTTTGCCCATCTACTCTAGTTTGTACCTCCATTGGTGCGGTGCTAAACATGTTTGTTTAGGAAGTGAAAGGTTGCTGGCTCAATTCATGCATAAAATTCTACCTCATCAAACATGTGGAGCTACCTGCTGTGGCAACCCCGTTTGGAAAGGGATGAGCTGAAAGTAGCTTTAGTCTGTTTGGTGCAGGTTAAGAAGTCAAGCTCAGCCAGCATTCCTAGCAGATCACATGATCTTATTTCCAGACCACATCAGCTGACAACCAACTGACAACAAACTATACTGCATGGAGATGTTATTGCTGCTCTTCAAGAACAGAGATATGCTGCCAAATATATGGTACTACACATAAGAAACAACACATTCCTTGTGACTATAGTGATCCTGACTTAAATCCAAGACAGAACACCATCAATCTCTGACAATAGGGCATGTCTTTGAAGAATAATTGTTTTCAGAAATATAAGCCCAGACTTTAGGAAGATTAGAGTCTGAAGACATAATTAAAAGCCAAGTGAATGAATGATTCAGAGAGTTCAAGAATGCAAGGGGGAAGAAATCTGTCACAGCTGGGAAGGAATCTTGGAATGAGGCATCAGATGGCTTGGCTTGTTTCTGTCATTATTTGTTTTGTTTTTCTTTGTGTGTGTGTGTGTGTGTGTGGGGGGGGGGGGGGGGGGGGGGGGTGTTAAACCGATTTTTGGTCATCCTGTGGAAGATTGGGATATTTGGACTTTTAATACGGCTCTTCTTTCTACAGAGAACTTCACCAAGATGAATTAAGCATTAACTTAAATGTACTTTCATTATGACCTTAGCCGTTACCTGCCTTCTGTCTGTGAAACTGGAACAATCACACAGTGATGACTCCTCACTGAATTACTCCAATTCATGCCAGAGTTTATTTCTAACCCACATTTAAAACAGGTCCAATGACACAAGCCACGTGACCTTTCCGGGTGTTGTGACCTTTCCGGGTGTACCATGACTGCGATGACTTCAGCCCACCCCATCCCCTACATGCTATACAAAATATACATTATATACATAATGTATATTTTGTATACATTATGTATACCAAAAAAAACACACAGTTTCTTTCTTTTAAATTTTGTTTTTACAGGAAGACAGACTGAATTAAAGTCATTTCCTGCAGAGATATACTTTCCCTACCGCCCAGCCACAAAGCCACAACTTGCCTGGGCCTAACCTTAAAACAAGTCTCTACGTAATGATTTGCATCATTTGGACTTGCTTTACACACACACACACACACACACACACACACACACACACACACACACACACACACACACACACACACACACACACACACACACACACACACACACACACACACACACACGAAGAGATCCTCAGCAGTTCAGTGTGATTAATGGACTTATACACTGCCTCTTTCTCATCATACCAAAAAATTTGCTCTGTTGCTACATTAATACACAACAACATGCCCACTGGTTATGTTGTTTACAGCAAAGCACGTCATGAGTTCTGTGTTTTTGAAAAACATGTTGTGGACCAGTTTCCCAGTTGTGTATTTATGGCTATATTTTTCAGGTGCTTTGGATTTTAAAAGACCCACGGTTTAAGAACAGCTGCGAGGCATGTTTCAGGATTACTCAGTCTTCCTTTATGTCATCTTTCCTAAGGTGTGGCTTTTTACCTGTTTTCACCTTCTTCTTCCTTAAATTTCCTCTTTAAATAAAACTATAATCCAAACATCTGTGCTTGTTGTTTCATTAATTATGAGCCATCGTTTCTCTCCCTTTCAAATCAACACATCTTAGAAAAGCCAGACACCTTTCACTGCTCATCTGCTCAATAAGGAATAAACTAAGGCTATAGTTTACAGAGCTGCAAACCCTTAACTACACAGCAGCTACTAAAATATCCCAGAATGACTTCTAAGTGGCTGCAATCAACATTTTTACATTTGCTTTCCATTGAATCTTGCCTCAGCTCTCATCATCATTTTAGCTTCTTTCAGCTCATTGTTTTGGTTTTAAGGCTCAGAAAGTTTCTCTTTTAGTTTACCCTCAGGCTTCAGTGGTTTCACTAGCATGGCCATCACAGATGAAATGCGGAATAAGTTTCCACATGCGTTCCGATGTAACTACAGTCACTGTAGTGTTGTTGGAGCATTTCGCAACTCAAAAATATTCAGCCCTCAAAACCAGTCGGAGAACTACATCCTCCCTTCCAATGTACAACAAATAGCTGAAAGAACTTACCAGGGTCTTTATACATTTATCCAAGCCCCATCCCTTTTTTTACCCTCACTATATATAAGCTTAGTTGAACTATACAGCTCCAGCTGCACTCAGAGTGACAGTAAGGTTGTTTCCACTTCCCAGGATTTCTCAAAAATCCACAATCTAAGGCAGAATCTCACCTGATAGGCTTGGAGACACTGCATCGTGTTTCACCGAAGTTAAAATATTTTGCACAGATGTGTGTTTACCTCTCTTTGCTTTGATTCGCATCTTTAGCTCCTGTTTGGCTACAGACACAATCAGTTCCAGATGCACAAATAAATAAGCAAAAGCAGAAGTGATCAAAGAAACGACAGAAAGAAGGTAATGGCTGGTAAAGATAGTGGCCTGCTGAAGACAGCGGGGTACATGTTCTTTATAAACAGCATAGACTGATAAAAGGATTTTTTTTTTAACCTATAATAGCAAACAGGGAAAAAATGTGGACCACACAAGAACATGTTTCTCCTTTTAAAATGAAACAAGCTGATTTTTTTCTTTTGTTCTTCTGGTAGGATGGGGAATTACAGGTGACTTAATTTAGCTAAAGCCTTTCCTAGAATGAGTTAGGCAGAAGTGAGAGGAATGGTTAAGGAAACATTGGACACATTTCATTATGAGTTAACAATAATGTTACTGTTGTAAAGTGAAACGATGGTTTACAAGAAAGTACAACTTTTACACACACAGCTGCCGGTAGAGCTTTACCCGACTACTAAGTCAACTATTTCTATTAAAAACAAATATTACACACTTCAGCCTCAACAGTTGTTTAACATGAATACAAGACTTACACGTCGATACAGTATATCTATTAGAAACCCATCTGACTTCACCCCCGCCTGACTTGCTCAACGAAGGCTTCATTAGGGGGGGCTTTGAACTGAGGAGTAACCCGCTGGTGACATGCTTGTCGGCCACAGACATAATTGAATAAAGATTCCAGTTGTTCTAAAAACCTCTGGATGTAGCCTCTGGGTCTTTGAGGTGGGCCCCAGAAATCTGAGGAATGAGAGGCTGTCCCAGGGCTCTAAGAGCTGAGGACATAGTTTAATCCCACACCACTGGGAGAATACTGATCAGAAGAGCTCAGACAGCAGGGGGGCTGAAGGGCGTGTGTGTGTGTGTGTGTGTGTGTGTGTGTGTGTGTGTGTGTGTGTGTGTGTGTGTGTGTGTGTGTGTGTAAAAAGCATCGGCAAGCACTGAGCCTTGAACCTGAAAGTCTCCTGTAACATACTAATGGGAAGTGTCCTGTCTTAAATGCTGTCTGTGGAAATCACCCACAGCTTCCGGTGATGACATAATGTAAAAGTCAGAGGTCTTACAAGATGGCACAGATCTGTGTTTGTTGATACCATCACAAACACAGGAGTGGTGTCAGGCAGTTTGCCTGTGAATGATGGTTTCAAGTGTATGATTACATAATCACCTTGCCATGTTACAGCAAGTACTGTCTTTAACATCTTCACTGGGGCTTTGTGATCACATCAGCTCCAGTGGGAGCTCCCATCATGGCTTTAAAAAGTGACATAAAAGCTTTTGTGATGCACAAACCGATATATATATATTTTTTTTTTACGGGCCTCACTTCTGAGTTAGAAGTCCAACACCTCTCTGCATGAAGTGTGATCATTCACTTCTTTATTTATATTAATAACAGAACATGAAACCACACCTCATTACACTGCTGCTGGTGACTGGGAGTATTTCAGTCGGTCAGGGGGCAGATGTCAGCAGGGAGATACGGCACTAGGTGTTTAACTGCTGCCACCTATTGGCCAAGAGTTCACATTACAGCTTCTTGCAAAAAAAAAAAAAAAAAAAAAAAAAAAAAAATATATATATATATATATATATATATATATATATATATATATATTTTTTTTTACCTTTATTCACCTTTGTCACCAGTCATTTAGTATCACAAAATTAATGACCAATGTATGGTAAAATAGGTAAATATTATAATTTCTTGTAACAAAGAACAAACTTTTGAGCTAGAAAGAGACACTGTGATACCAGTGATTATAAACTATAAATTATTATATCTAATCATTTTATTTGTATTTATGTAATGAATGAATTCAGTTCAGGTCGGATAAATTGTATTTGTGTAGCTCAGTATCACATACTGAGGTTCAAAAGGCTTCCATATCCCTAAAACATATTAAGGCACAAAATACAGTGTTGTGAAAAAGTGTTTGCCCCCTTCTTGATTTTGTATTTTTTTTTGTATGTTTTTCACACTTAAACATTTCAGTTCAGAGAACAACTTTAAATAATATACAACGACAACACAAGTAAACACTAAATGCAGTTTCTAAATGAAGGCGTTTATTATTAAGGGGAAAGGTCCAAGCCAACATGGCCTTGTGTGAAAAAGTGATTGCCCCCTAAAACTAATAACTGGTTGGGCCATGCTTAGCAGCAACACCTGCAATCAAGCGTTTGTGATAACCAGCAATGAGTCTTTTACGCCGCTGTGGAGGAATTTTGGCCCACTCATCTTTGCAGAATTGTTGTAATTTAGGCATACTGGAGGGTTTTTGAGGACCTTTTTAAGGTCATGCTACAGCATCTCAATTGGAGTGATTTTGACTAAGCCACTCCAAAGGCTTCATTTTTTTAAGCCATTCAGAGGTGGACTTGCTGGTGTTTTAGATCATTGTTTTGCTGCAGAACCCAAGTGCGCTTCAGCTCAAGGTCACAAACAGATGGCCGGACATTCTCCTTCAGGATGTTTTGGTAGACAGCAGAAGTCTGTCTACTAAAACATCCCAAAGACTTGGGGATCATCAAGATGTTTCTGGCAGAAAGACAAGCCTTTATGTTCCTTTTGCTCAGCGGTGGTTTTCATCTTGGAACTATGCCATGCAGGCCATTTCTGCCCAGTCTCTTTTTATGGTCTTAACTGAGGCGAGTGAGGCCTGTGTTTTAATACTGATAAGTAAATCACACTGAGTTGCTTTGATCATCATCATGCAAAATGCAGGATTTATGTTGAAAACAGGTGTCTTTTACTCAAACTATAATAATTTCTCAAAACAAACCAAATTGTCTTGATAATTAAACATAACCAAACATCAGTGAACACAAACTAGTTCTTTTTTTAAAATTTGATAAAAATCATTTTCAGCTGTTTGCAGATGGTTTACATACCAATTACTAATGAGTTTATTAAGTTGTATCAATTGTCATTCTTTGTTTGCTAACAGTGAAGCTATTAAAATGCAAATATTTACCATTTATTAACCATTGTTCTAATAAACAAGCTTTAACTCGTTTGACTAAAACTGTTACTCGTCCTGTTTTTATATGATTTGACTGTAGCACAGTGACAAGCTGACACTTGTCAGTGTCTCAGTGAGCCCCAAATTAATACATGTGATTCAGCAGTCAAACAAAAAAGCAAGCAAGAAAGCAAAAACTTTCCCACGTTGCTTGTCTGTGTTTATTGTGCTATGGTGTGTTGATATCTGTGCATTCCTGTATTATCCTTTTGTGTTACACATTTCAATGTTTTTTTCCTCGCTACCTAGCCTGACCTGTCTCCCCAATGTGATGTTTGTGTATTGTATGTACGGTCGGCAAGGTCTGTCATCTCGGTTGTGGGCAAAAGACCTGCAACTGACAAATAAAGGCTATCTCATCATCATCATCATCATCATCATCATCATCATCATCATCATCATCAAAAAAACAAACATAAGACTGGGAAACATTAACATGCAGTCACCACCAGGTGTCGTGCTCCTGCCTGAACACTGTAATAGCAGTTAGTAACTTATGGCAAAAGGGGAAGGGTACAGCCTTGCAAAAGTTCACAAATAACCCACCAACCTGAAATTTCTCAGTTTTATATTACCCTCTGTAAGCTGGTTAATGTTTTATTAAGCACATGATTTAAACCTGTTTTCTTTCTTTACTTTCCCCCCCTTTTTGTTGTTGTTCTTGTTACTGCCACAGATGTGTGTCAGAAGATTGTGTGCAATTAAAGAGTGTGAATGTCCACACATTCTAACGCTGTTTAACTGAAGCGTTTTTACAGCTCATTGTAAAACCTGAATACTACTGTTCTTGGAACTGGTGGGTGGAGGCTCATGCTGCATGACAACAGGGTTCACGATTGTTATGTCGACACATTTTTAAAGCTTGCCCAATGAAGTTAACCCATGCAAAAACAACAGCATATAGGGATTTCTAGTATCATGCCTGCATCCTCTCACTTAGATAGTTTCTCTGATCTTTGATTTTAGAGTGCCAGGAGGTAAAGTAGACCTATCCTAAACATTTGGATACATTTATATATGGCTCTTTTTTTTGAAGTGCAGCCTGCTAATTTCTGAAACAGATAATAAATCACGTTTTGTAGGCTATTATGTCCAACTTTCAACAATAAAAGTGTGATATTATATTATAAGTAATAACAACAGAATAATTAGGTCACAAAGAGACACAAGGGCAGCTTTTACAAGAGGGGAATAGTCAACAGGGGTAATTTACACCTGACCTGACTTTTCATTATATGTTAATTTTCTACCCATCCAGCTGGCTATGCTATTTATTCTGATTACTGCTTGCCTTTCATGTAGCATCGATGTGGTGAAGTAGCTACTCCAATTTCGTTGTACTATTGTATAAAGTGTGACTGTGCAATGACAATAAAGAGTTAAAGTTAATATATACTGAGTAAAACAATACCAGTGGTTGAATATATTTCAAACTGACTACAGCATGTGTCATGACTACCTGTAAGCTCCACCTATTAAAGGCACAGGCAAAAAAAAGGTACGTAAAGCGGTTTGTTTACTTTTACCCATCCCTGGTCGATCACCTCAGAAAGCCACACTCTGACAACCGATTGGTTCGCGGTGCACTCTTTCCCCCAATCACCGAGCCTCTCTAGCTCCGCCCGCCACATCACTAGCATGGCGGCACGTAGAGCAGGAATTCCGCCTATGCGACGATGACAGCGTCGCTGAAGAGATAACAGCAGTAATGACTGTTGTACGATAGTGCAGGTCTGTTGCCCAGCAACATAAACCCCAGTTACTCTAAGGGTCAGCTAACCTGGTGCGAGCGGCTGGGCAGCAGCAGCCTCTCTGACAGACTTGACAAGACTGCGGATGAAGCCAAGTTTGTGCCCTGATGCTCTGAGCTGGACCGGTGCCTTTACTCCGCTTCAAGTCCTCGTCTGGAAGCTCATTCCTGCCGAATTGTTCTAGAAAGATGGATCTTCTCAGTGTGCTGCATTTCGACGAACTTTCTCATGGACTGGCAAACTTGTCCATGTTTCCTTTCTTTGACATGGCGCATTATATCGTCTCTGTCATGGCTCTGAGGGAGCAGCCAGGTGAGTGTTTACGGGACGTTGACGATTCTAGTTCCTGCCAAGTTTACTCTGTGAAGTGGCTTTTTTCTTTCTGTTAACTTTGTTTGGCTGAAGTTTGTAATATCAGGCCTCCAGCCATCCTGTTTAAAGTTTACCTGACTGCGTGGCACGTCGGTGGGGAATGGGGCTGTTTCGAAAAAGGAAAAGTTTTCCAGGTTCTTCACATTGAAAACAACGCACAAATAGCCCGCACGTGCTGCTTAAATGTGTTTATATAGCCTCGTTTCATAGGACTCATAAAATATTTACGATGTCATGTGCTTATTTGCATATTTCCTAGCTGAAGTGGTTCTTAATATGTCACTGGGTTCAGATCTGAGCCACTTAGTCTAATTTTTTAAAGTGCTTCTTTGCTGTTTTTACTGGTAATATTTCACATTAAACTAAATAGTATTTTGTTATGCAAAATCAGACACGCTGTAGGCATCCGCTTTGCTTCTGCAAAGTTGCAAGCGTTTTTACAGATTATAAATTATTTATCAGTATTGTAAAACATAACAGCTGTTAATTTGTGGGTTAATTGGCACGCAGCATAATCTGAACCTTAATTGGATAAGTTTGCATATAAATAGTGCTGCCACATATAGAAGTGCACTGCATCCAATTGAATTGATAAATTATGCAGTTAATAAATTAAAAAATTGCTATGGCTGAATTACTGGACCTTACTATTAACTTCTTTACATAGACTGATTGTTTTGGGCCAGACCAGGTGATGAGTTTGAACCATATCATGGTATGTTGTTCAGAAAATGCACAGATTAATGAATTCAAGCAAACTATAGCCAGAAGCATAATCAAACTCAGAACAGTCCGAGTTAGGCATGTGAAGAGCTTTGTTCAGTTTAAGTATTCAGATCTGTTAAGTTTAAGTAGTAATACTAATGGATAAATTCCACTCAAATAAACAAGGTCCTGCATTCAAAGGGACTGTCCAATCAGCTAACTTTACTGTCAGTGGCCTTTGCTGTTAGCAAGGGTGGAGCTACTTCATATTGTGTGGTCTTTTAATCTATGGACCCATATGCTGACTGAACATCAGCAACAGCCATTATCAGTCTTTCTGGCAAATATCAGCCTATTAGCACAAAGCTAATGTTCACAAATAGAGGCCTGTTTATATGCTGCGTCACATCAGCTTTTCATTGATTTTCAGCTACTTGCTTTAATGAGTACACTTGTTTTTCTAGATAATGAAGATTTCTTAGTTTCTGTCAAAAATCAATGATAAAAAATATTGGTATCAACTCAGAATTTCACAGTACGTCCACCCCTTTACCTGCTGGTTACCTCTCACTTTACCATACTCATTTAGCATACTGGTGTTCTGCGGATGCTTTGCAGCGCATATTCAGAGGATTTTAAACACAGCACAAAAGATTACTGGCTTTCCTTTTCCCTCACTGGAAGAGATTGCAAAAGCGAGATATATTTCAAGAAGCCTTAAAAATGAATAGGGACTCTTTTTCACCCTGGACCCTTGCTGTTTGACCTGTTGCCCTCTGGTAGACACTACAGAGTCATCAAAACAAGGGTAAACAGATTGCAGAGTGGTTTTTAGCCTAGTGCAATCATGGCTGTAAATCAAACATTTATTGCGGTGCATCATGGTACTTTTTATTTAACCCTTGACACCTTTATATTCATAATTATTTATTACCTTCTGCACCGTGAGAACAACTCTGTTTGATGGTGTGATTGGTTTGTTTTCATACTGTGTGGTATTTTTTTTGAGGAACTTGGAAAAGTGGCAACTTACTTTTGGTGTTGGAGCCTCATGAGTCATTACTTGTTTATCTCAGGAAAGCAAAAGCAATTAAGCTCTCCCCACAGCCTCAGTATAAACCTTTTAGTTCTGTCGTCTGCAGTCTGTCATTGTAGCAGTAGTTAGAGATCATCGTCACAAAAGTTTAAAAGCCCAATGCTTTATCTGTGTCACAGCCTATTGTATGAGCTAAGACCAAGGTTGGACACGAGCCATGTTATGTCACCAAGATAGTGGCTATGGAGACAGGTGGACTTTAACTGCACAGAGAGTTGACTCAAGCACGTGGACAGTCCATTGTAGTCCCCCTGCTGTAGGTCTACGGGCTATTTTTGAACTTGCCTTGCAAAGCATCTGAGCTACTGTGACCTTTTTAACCCTGTGTCCTCTACTCCGGTCTGTTTGTCTCTGGCTGGACGAAAGAATCACAGGGAGCGACAGTGTTGACAACACCGTTTGCAAAATTCTCATGTCGGTCGTTGCTTGTTCGCTCACTTCATGTTAGTTTGGTGACAATCAGTGACTTGCTTAACAAACAAACAAAAGGTCACTGAGAGAATGGCCGAGAGCAGATTTAAATCTCTGGGTCATTTAAAAAGAAACAGTAAACTCTGTCAAGGCAGAAAAAAAAACAGAGGGCCCCCCAAAAAGGAAAGGAATGCCATAAACCATTCAACCCTCCTTCGCTAGTCTCTTTCCTCTTTTCTCTTTCCTCTATGTCAAATCCACCTTCGTGCTGTGCAGTGGTGGGGCGGCTCCAGATGTTCTCAACCGTTAGCAAGAAGAAAAACAAGTTTCAGTTCAGCTTAATTGCACGTTAGACACACATATTGTACAAACGAGTATTTTGAAGGCGCTTGTCTGTTCTACCCCCTGTGTTTATGCCATTACGGAGTTATTTTAAGCTCCTTTATAAACACTGCTGAGAGTGGAGTGTGAGGAAAACGGAAGGACGGGGACAAGGAAGGAGAGCAGTGGTTATATGTCAATCAGTGGGCCTCTCTTTAAGCCAGAGACAAGCAGAGGTGTTTTTTTTTTTTTGGGTATTTAAAGCTAGCTATAATTATGCTGTCCACAGAGGGAGGAAGAAGAAGACTTGTAGATTTGCATATTAAGAGGAATGAAAAAAACAGTTTCCGTGTTAGATAATGCTGTGTTTGGTCTGTATATTTGTTAGATGTTATCCTGGTTAAAACGGAAAGACTTTTGTTAGACTGCTGCTGCGGAACAGGTGAACTGCAAGAGAGAAAAGAAGGAAGGAAGACATCTGCATTTCTCAAATTTGACTTGTAAATCCACTTCCTTCCAATGCAAAACCAGAGGAAGGCATTTTGCATGTCAGAGCACTCTAAGCAGTGCATTTATATTTCAGCGGAAATGGTATTTTTTTTCTGTTGTTTGCTTCTTCATCGACCTTTAGATGTCATCATGTTTTATGAATTGATCTCCCTCCATCTTTAATCTCTCTGCGACCCATCGGGAACACACACTGACTACAGCAGTTTGCTTTGCTGTGGAGCTAAAGGTGATGACAGTGCAACAGTGTTTACTGTGTAAGCAGTGTGGTGCATTGGTAAACTCTGCACTGTAACAACCACAACAACAAAAAGCAGTGTCGAGGGTTTAGGCTGGGGGCTATCACAGAGAACAGGATGTAAATAACTGTCACGATGTCAGACTTTTTTTTTTTTTAAATTGCTGTTCCCCACTGAGATTTTTATTTACCCTCCCCAGCATCGTTTTAACCACATGAGGTGTGTTACATAAGATTTCTTGAGCGCAATCATGGAAAAAAGAAATCATAGTATTACACAGTGATGGCTGAAATCTGCTGACACTGAGCTGCAGCCACTTTATAGTGTATTCCTCACTCCATTTGTTTATTTGTCTGTGGCATGCTGGAACCCACACTTAGTTGTGAGGAAAAGTGAAGTTAACATACCTTTTTCCATCTGTTTTCTAATGCATGTGACTTTAACATGTTTAAGCATAAGATTACAACTGTGGTCAAAAATTTACATCCACTCATTGTGGGCACGAATGTCATTGTAATTTAGATTTATCTATTCCGAAACCAGCTCTGATTTGTGTTTAGAATCGTTGTTCTGTTGGAACACCCAATTGTGTCAAAGTTACAAGTTAAAGAATGTGAAGGTTATCCTTCTGTTCCATTATTCCAACCACTTTATGAAATGTACCAGTACCACTTGACTACCAGTACCACAGCCCAGAGTATGATGCTACTACAACCATGCTTGACAGCAGGTATGTTGTTCTTTTCACTCACAATTATTTCTCCAATCATACATCTTGTCATTGTGGCCAAAAAGCTCAATCTTTCTCCAGAACACATTTGGCTCATCAATGTGGGAAGCTGCAAATTTCAGTCAAGCTGAAAGGTTTCAGTTTTGTTGCCAAGGTTTCTTTCTTGGTCAGCATCCTCTCAGTTTATGGTGATGTAAAACTCACTTTGCAGTGATGCTGGTATTCCAGCAGTTTCCAGTTCATGGCAGGCTTCAGCCTCTGTGTTCATGTATTGTTCCCGAGCATCCTAACTAATTTCCTCCCATCTGAGGCTGACAGTTTGCGTCTTCTTTCAGACCTTGGCAAACTGGTGACGCATCTGAGCGACCGGATGACCATCCTGCAATCTGTAGTTTTTTTAGAAATGGTCCATAAAGATTCTTGAATGGCCTTCTATACTAAAAAGCTGGGGCTGTGCCAAGGAAAACAAGTCATTCATTAAAGTCATACATCTGTGTACCTGCTTGTTTTTTGTGACCACAAAACTAGTCAGAGGAGACAGTCCACCAACTATGCATCAGCCCAGGCAGTGGACCTCAAATAAGTATAATAGGATTGATCACTCGGCCGTCTGGTCTCCAGCTGTCTGTGTTTGCAACGGAGTATAATTTCAGTTTTATACAAAGACATATCAGTGAATAAGCTCCTTTAGTACTGGCTGCTTACCTGTTGTATCTTTATGCCAGGTGCGTTTCTATTCGTATATGTGATATCTCAGTGCAGGAGGAAGTCCAGGTGAAATTTAAAACTTACTGTATTCAGTGTTGAGTTTTACCCGTGACTCATGCAAGCAATTAGTGAGATGCTATCCTGCATTTACTAACAGGTTCATGTGTCTGCTACCAGACACATCAGCTTTCACATTTTCCTCCACTGCAAATTGTCTCATGTAGAAACTTTGAACTCATTTTAAAGTTTTTTTTTTTTTCTTTCTAAGGAACTGCCACTCTATAGAAAGTTAAACAGTGAACAACTCAGACGTGAGGCCGAGGGAGGCTACATAGGAAGCAGCTTTAAATCCTCCTGGTTTACCAATCTCACTCCAAGAGTCTTTAATCTTTCTGTAATCCCCAGATTACCATTTTGGTCCTGTGTTTGGCCACACTGACTAAGGGCAGGTAACACAAGGACTGACTAAGAGCTACCTGTCTTAATTTCAAAACATATGTATATTCCTTGGCAGCATTAATTTTGGTTGAGGCAGACAAGGCATTGCAGGATTGTATTAGAGTATGTCAGAAAAAGTACTGCATGAAATGTGTGTATCTCATTGATATTGTAGCATAAAAACATATTAGCAGTTCAGGCCACCCATGATGAAGTCCACCTTTTAAAAGAGAGATCTAATGACATCAGTGCCTACACTGATTGCTACACTACTTAAGTTTAGCTCTCCACGCCACAACAGTGGATTTAAAAAAACAAGACAAACAAACAGTCAAGGTATGATTGAAGTGTACACTTGCAGCTTTAATTCAAGGGGTTTTAACAAACGTAGTGTATTAACACTTTAGGAATTACAGCCTTTTTATACAGCCTCCTATTTTCAGAAACTCAAAAGTAAATTGACAGTTGACTGACAAGTAGTTTCATGGCCAGGTGAGGCCTGTTCACTTTATTATTTCATGTCAAATTAAGGTAATGAATGAAATGGAATGGATTCCAAGTATTCAACTTGCATTTGGTATTGCTTCACTGAAACTCTCAATAATAGGTCCCAAGAAATGGTGACACAAGTAAAGGAGCCCATTATTAGACTGAAAGACCAAAATAAACCTATTAGAGAGATAACATTAGGAGTGGCCAAATCAGTAATCTGTGACTCCTTCTTTCCTCCTAAGAAAATTCCCCACATAGCATCTATACAAGTCCATAGTAGTATCGAGGAAGCAGGCGTATCATTGTTGTTTAAGTCGACAGTATAGAGACGCCCTCATGAATGTAAATGGAGAAGGTTTACAACAAGGTTACTGTGGTTGGCACAGAACATGGAACAGGAAGTTCTTTCAGATGTTTTCTAGACTTAGCTAGAAAACATCTGAAAGAGGCTGTACATGTCTCAAAGAATTGTTTTGACAGATGAAACCAAGATGAACTTGTACCAGAATGATAGGAGGAGGAAAAAGAATGAGAAGGGGAGAAACAGCCCTTGATCTGAAGCATACACGTCATCTGTCAAAGTTATGGCATGTATTTCAACCAGTGGTTGATGATGTGACTGCTGATAGAAATAGCAGGATAAATTCTGAAGTCCACAGGGCTATACTCGCCGCTCACATTTAACCAAATGCTGCAAATATCAGCTCTTCACTTCATTTAATGGATAATGAGGCAAAGCATACCACAAGAGAAGCCCAAGAATTTTTCAAGGTAAAGAATTGTGATTCTTCAAGGCTAAGCCAGTCACCTGACCTCAGCCTAATAGAGCAGCTTTTCAATGATTAAATACAAAACTGCATGGAGACAGAACCACAAACAAGCAGCAACTACAGGCCGCTGCAGTAAAGGCCGGGCACATCTAAAGGCCACTACCGCTCGAATTAAAGCTGAAATCCTGCACTTGAATCATATTGATTGTTTGATTTTAAAATCCGCTGGTATAACAACATCTACACCTGAAGGTCTTAATAGAAAGCAGCTTCCTTGCTAATTCATGCTTAACAGTCCATTTTGTCTTTTGAGTCTTGGCCGATCCTGTCATGTAGATGTTGTGTAAATGGTTTCAGTCACTCATACTGCAGCTGTGATTGACAAATAGACTGAACAAAGAAAAGGAGCTATCTGTGAACCTCAAACAATGTCTATGAAAGAGTATCAAACTCCATTATGTTCCAGTTATCTGTTATCTTCAAATTGAACTGGTTTATGTATCAAGTTAAGCCCAGTGTAAACGACATCTTACTCATTCACAGTGCTAGTCTCTTTATTCTAAGAACCTGCCCAATAATAGTGATCATTTATGTTTATTGTTCTTTATTATCCATTTTTGCTGTTGTGCAGGAGCTCTCGAGGTGTCCAGAGTCAGCCCCTTAGCCTGCTGGTTCAGCTCCATGCTCTTCTGTTTTGGGGGAGCGGTGCTGTCGGGGATCATGCTGGCAGAGCCACCAGTCGCTCCTTTGTCCAACAGCACCGGTGTTCTCCTTGCTTCAGTCATATGGTAAATATCTGATGGTTGAAATATCTAAAGCTGGAAAAATAAGGTGTGTAGATTGTAGTAAAGAAAGAGGCAGAGGGGTTTGAATTAGTGAATAATAGATAAATAAAGTCATTATCCAAGTTTTCCAAATGTGGAAGAAATAGAGACGTTTTCAAAGAGTGTATGTATCTAAATAAGTCTTTGGCCCCCTCTGCTGGTGGCTTGTATTATTACACCTGTCTCACAAACAATTTACAACACCCCCTGCTGGTGAATGTAGGTACTTGACAAAGACCTGAGGGTAATGCTGTCAAAATCACCTTGAGCCTTGTTTAGTGGCCATGTCATTGAAATGTGCATGTGTCCACGTGTTAAATGAGCCTTGTGTACCTCTATTAGGTACTTGGTGTTTTACTGCCCCATGGACCTGGTGTATGCATGTGCATCGCCGCTGCCCCTCAGACTGGTGCTGTCAGGGATGAAGGAAGTGACGAGGACGTGGAAGGTCCTTGGAGGGGTGACTCAGGCTCACAGCAAATACAAGGACGGCCTTCTTGTTATGATTGCCATCGGATGGGCTAGAGGTCAGTAGGTATGAGTGTGACGGGGCTTCTTTTTTTTTTTTTTTTGCATGTTAGGGCTTTCAAGTAACCATAAAATATTTGAATATTTAACACACACATTTTACATATTAATGCGTAGCAACCATATATCTCTTTACTCTCCCTACCAGGTGCTGGAGGTGGTCTGATAAGTAATTTTGAGCAGCTTGTTCGAGGAGTGTGGAAACCAGAGACAAATGAGCTCCTCAAAATGTCTTAGTAAGCCTCACACAGACTCTCGAATATCGATTTTATGATATTTTTGTGGTCATAAAATGTAATTTTTAATGCACATTAAGTATATTGTCCTATCTTGACTGTAATTTGTTATATTAATGCTATACTATATACCAGGCAAGCAATTTTTTTTTTTTCATGGTCCCTTGTAGCTTTTCAACAAGTCATACAGAAATTAAAGTGGCATCAATCCCTCTCACTTTACCCGCAGTAATAACATAAACATGAGCATAAACATGAGGGTAATTTCCAGACTTTCCACACTATTCAACCATGCTGAAGATGCAGTTTATGCAACTGGAAGCCTGACACATCTAAAGTTAACAACATGCCCTGGTTTATTTGTGCATACAAGATGTGATTTATTTCAGTTGTATGTATATACTTATCTTCTATTTTTCAGTTTTTGTTAGGATTTATCTTTTTTCTCTGCTTTTCTCTTTAGTCCCACAAAGATTACCCTGATCGGGGCGGTGTTGTTCGCTCTGCAGCAGACACACTACCTGCCTCTCCAGAAGCACCACCTGATGTTCATTTACACCGTCTTTATTGTTGTCAACAAGGTCAGTCTGGTGCCAAACCTGGACTCCAAACCTGAACCTATGAGTAGGCTATAACTCAAGATTGTAGTAATTTGGAAAATTCCAAAGAAAGGAGGTCTATTTTTGATCAGTTTAGCTTGACTACTTGCAGCAAAAGAAATGAATAAATGCCACTCTTGTTATTAAGTTAAAACTTGGGTATAGCAAAGGTTTTAGTGCCACAGCTTCCTCCCAAATCGGTGCTATCGTGTCTTCTAAATGACCTTTCTCGCTCTGCTTTTTTTGAAGTTTTCGCCGTGGTGACTCACATTAGTACGGTATTACCCGTAGGGCTGGGGCTTTTGCATCATTTTCATCAGCTTGCATCATCCACTTTTCTCTACTCTGGGAAACTTGTGCTCTTGACTGAGACACAGATAAATCTAAGACGTCTTCTTTCAACTCTCATTCTGTTAGCTCCCTCTGACTCTGATCTGTCAAATTAACAGCAAACAGTTTCATCACGTTTAAGAGCTGTGTCCAGGCCTGCTGTTTGTTATTTTGGGTTCTCGGTGTTGCGGATGTTCGCTTTTATTCCCAAATGAAAAGTAAATGCTCATAAATTTACTTTGTGTGAGATGGACTACAGTTGTTCAGCTTTCTATGAAAGGTGACAATTTGTTGTCTATAATAAGCTGAAATCTTTTCTTTCTTCTTATTTGCTTTTTGATTTGACCTCATTGGTGCAACGCTGCAGTCACAAGCAGTGGTCAGAGACCACACCAGCATTGTTGTGACTGTGTGATGAACTTGCTAGCTTGTTATCTTTTGAAATGGTTACTTTGAAGATGGGGATCAGTTCTGCTGCGACCGCTTGCACTCAGTTGCCATCTTCAAAGTGGCTTTGGTGCGGTAATACCTAACTTGACCTCATAATTTTGAAACAGAAGTTAAAACACCTTCATAAATATGTGCTCTGCAACATTGGTTTTATATATGAATATAACCAGCATGCAATGACAGATCATAGACAGGTTATGCTCATCGGGGCTGCTGAGCGTAACTGGACCAACTCAGCTTCTAAATTAGACGGCAGCTGTTTGCAAACCTTGTCTCAGAGTGATTGCAGTCACTATCAGTCAGACTACAGTTGGAGGACATGTGCAATCAGCTTGCAAATTGATCACTCACATGTGCGCCTTTCCCACTAACACCCACTCAGCTTGGCTCAACGTGGTTTTCATTTACAATTAAGTGCCACCTCAATGTGGGTGGGGTTGTTAGAACAAGGCAGCCCAAATTTCCTGTAACGTTATTTGTATGATGCAAACACGACACAACAATGAAGGGCATTGAGGCGATGGTATACCTACCGCTAAACCGATGTTACAGGTACGCAGTAGGTCATTGGACCACGATGTTGGTTTGTGTGTGGGCATTTCCTTCGTTGTCAGGTCACTTGGACACCAGGCTGAGTAGGTATTTAAAAAAAAAAAAAGAAGTATCTGGTACCAGGCACTACTACCTAATGGGAAACCCCAAGACTGAGTTAAGCCAAGTAGGTACAAGTGAAAAAGAGGCTAAGGTCACCGCTACTACTTGCAGTCAGTCTCTGACAGCAAAGGAAATCAATATTTATACATATGTTTAAAAATGTGTATACATGTGGGCTTTTGATCTCTATATTTGCCAACTAGTAACGCCCTGTTACTAGTTGGTGTGCCTATTGGGTGGTGCAGAAATTAACACTGTTTCTTGATATGAGACCAAGGCGGAGACACATGACAGTAATGGGGGAGCATTTGTAAATAGGAGGTTTGTGTAATGATGCCGATTGGCATATCTGTCCCACACTAGATATGTCAATCCATCCATTATGGCAAGCTCTGAAAATACAGGAGCAACCGAGAGTACCAAGCTAGCCGGGGAGCATAGAGAAGTTCCTGCTGTGGCTGAGGGAACTATAAGAGCAAGGTTTCAAGTAAAGCGATAGAAGTAGCCATGTGATCCATTCATTATTTTAAAAAATGGTCATTATAGCTGATTTCAGGACATCTGCTCTGTTGAAGGACAATTTATTCTCTCCCAAATGTCATTAAATGTCTCATCCTTTTCTAAATTTTTCACACATGTATTGACGCATGTATGTTTTGCTCTGTAGTCAAGGATGATGCTGACGGGCTCCTCCACCTCACCCTTTGCCACCATCGAGTCAGCCCTCTATAAGACCCTCTTCGCTGGCTACTCGCCTTATGCCGCCCTCACCAGTGAGGTGAAGAGCGCTTGCATCGATAATAGCAGCATGAACAAGACAACCACCGCCACCAAAGAGTCCGGTGAGAATGGATCGTCGGGGCAGCAAACCCCAACTTCTCCAGCCACGGGACAGAGCAGCTCGCTCGAAGCCAAAGAGGAGTCACCGAACGCCGCGGCAACAAACTGCAAAAAGACCAACTAGTCAGCCTTCGCCCTGTAGCGCCTTTTCACCTCTAAGCAGGGCTGGAGTCATTTATGATTCACACATTTCAAGTCAGGAGTTCACTTTAACTTTATTTTTCCATTTTGTCTTTTGTGCAGGGACACGCTTATTGTTCTTCAGGCTAAAAGGCCATGTTTCTTTTTCTCTAAACGATTTCTTTTGCATTTCTTAGAAAGTGATTTCAAGCTGGCTGCTGAAAAGGAATTTCAATAAAAGCCAACTCCAGCAAAAGCCCTGCACCTTATATTCTGGGATAATCACCACATCCTTAAAGTACTGTAATGCTTTTCCTGCTGTTGGATATGAACATCAAACTATCTCTGGGCTGTAGCTTAATTTTTGAAATATATATTTATAATGGGAACAATCAATTTCAGGGGTTTTGGGGACCAGTGCTGTGCACCTGCTGATCTACGAATGTACTTCATTCCTCTCTGTATATATTCTGCTTCGTGTAAATGCTAAATTTCTTACTCTGAAGTGGTTACATTTTTTTAAGGAAAAAAGAAAAGAAATTCTATTCTATGAGATCCAGAGATTTTATTTTATTTATACATAATGATTTCACTCTTGAATGTGTAACATTTTGAAATGGAGGACCGTTTTATTCAGTCACTCTGGCGAATGCTTTGAATGGTGATTGAAAGCATGAGAATAAACAGGTTTGAATGCATGTGATTTCCTGCCTATGGTGTTATTGTACTGCTCAGTGAACACGAGTGCACTTGGGTTTAAATTGCCAAACATATCAGTAGTTACATTTTAAAATGTGTCTATCCTTGAAAGAATCTTCTCCTTATTAATGCAGCTCTCTTAGCTACATTTGTTCAGCTTCATGTGTCAAAGGAAAAAAAATTAATGACTACTTTTAGCTTCTTGTAAGTTGATACAAAGCAGCGCAACGTCTAGAAGTAACCTCCACTATAGGCTGAAACATTGCATCAGTTTATCATCAGCACCTGATTGATACCTCAGCCTCTTTAAAAAGCTGCTGGAAAGAGATCCCCCCCACCCCCCGAAATCCCCGCCTCCCAAAGTTCTCATCTATGTAACCTCAGACAGCAAAGAACCCCCCTGTGAATACAAATTAAAAACAGAGGGTGGGTGTCAAAGAGAAAAGAGAAGCTGTTCAAAGGCGATCAAAAGCGATACTGGTTGAGATGATGTACCTGCCTTTAAAAAAACGCCTCAAGTCCACTGATGTCAGACGTGTGCGTGTCAATTACGGGCTCGTAGCTTGAGGTGTTTGTTGCAAAAAACTGCTTTGTGTTGCTTTCTGACTCTAATGGTGAACTGCGTGACCTGGAAAACGGAAAGACATGTTAATAAGCCTCTGTTATTCCCTGTGATGGCTGTTATGGTAAGAAGGCAGGTGACACGGCAACAGCTCAGAGCCTGAATGGTCCCAGACAATTCTCTTAATGAGGTCCAGACCTGTATGACCCTCCCCCCCACCCACCACATTTACTCACTGAACTGAGCAGGCCCTCCTCTACTCCCAAGCCCCGACTTATTTCTCCACGACCCTTCGCACCGTTTTCTCCACCTGCCTCCATTCTGCCTCTATTTAATGTGTCAGGTGCAGGAAATTAATCCTTAAACGGTTTCCCACAGGCTGTCTTCCACACACACACACTGTGTACACATTGACCTTCATGACTCATGAACCTGAATGCGATAAGGATTCAGCGCACTATACCTCAGAAATATTTTCTTTCTAAATGCGCTACAGAAACACGATTATGTAACAAGACGCAATGTGAGGATACTGTAAGCCCAAACATTCCTATACACATTTGATTTTGAGGAACAGTCCAAGGCCACGGGGCACACACAAAGACCTAAATGTCTTTCTATTATTTCATTTTGATATAAAACAGTATGCTGAGATTTTTAGTTTTTAGGTTACTTGGCACCTTTAAATAACTCTTCACTCTTGTATTTCCTGGACTCCCCTCTTTAGAATTTATTCTTTGCTTTTTTCTTTTTTTAATGGATCTAACCTCCATCCTAACTTATAGTTACTCACACAATAGTGGATTTATAAAAAGTGTAATGGTACCACTGTAATTAACATTATAAAGACCCTTTTATTTGTAGCATGTGTCTCCAACCCCCATGAAGGCTTTATAAGCACTCAACATTACATTACAGCCTTTTGGATGAAAGGTGCAGGACGAGGTAGTGAACACTTGGTGGCGTGAGGAGGCGTCATCTCTGATGGCTTGATGCCTGGGAACTGACAGGTTGGCCAGCAGCTGCAGGCAAGAAAGGATAGGGACAGGAGGGAACCCTCTTTGCAGAGCCAATGGTGGCTGCTTGCATGTGAGGGTGTGTGGTCTGGTTTAGCCGTGCTTGTGAGGAACATGAGTAGATGGTTCACTAATCTTTTGGGGACATTTTGTATGCTGGGGACATTGTGGATCGACAAAAACGCTAAATCCAAAGACATCGTCTGTTGGATGACCCAAGTCTTCAAAATTATTTTCTCGGTGTTTTTAAGGTCAAATGAGATTTTCAGAGAAATGTCCTCTCATGTGTAACAAACCAGCTGACTTGCATTCACAGCATGTGTGTGTGTGTGTGTGTGTGTGACATGTGGAGTGGCAACAAAGGCTGAGTCCATCAAAAAAAAAAAAAGGCACAAAGAGCTTTAGGGCACAAACACTCACACACGTGCATACCTAAAAACACACACACACACAAGCACCCACCCACACAGAAACACACACTTACCAAACCCCTTCAATGTCCAGGATTCTTTGTTTTTCTTTCTTTCTCCACAGAAAATAACATAACCCACATACACACACATACAATCACAACTCTGCTGTCAGTGCGAGTGCATAGTCCAAATTTTAGTCACTTTGTTATAGGGCCTAAATACTGGGCAGGGCCTTCTTTAGCTCTCAAACATCTCTTCACGGCATGTATTCCAAAGAGACAGTCACCCTACTACAACGAAAGCGTTCCTGAAAATTGGTTGGCTGCATGTTCATGCAATGAATCTCCTGTTCCTGCACATCCCACAGGTGTGCTATTGGATTCAGATCTGGTGAGTGGAGAAGTTCCTGAAGCACACTGAACGCGTTGTTGTGTTCATTAAACTGACTCTTGCTTTGCATTTGGTGCATTTTCACAGTGGAAGTAACCAGAACTGCAGGCCATAACATAGTCAGCAACAATGTGAGCCTGTAGCATCTGATCACTGGGTGGTCCAAAGTATGCAGAGAAAACATACCAACCTCAACTATTGACACAAGGTTAGCTGGGTCCATAGATTTATATTGTTCATGTCAAATTCTGAGGCTACCATCTACATGCCTGAGTAGAAAGATTCCTCAGCCTGAGCTACCTTTTTTATTTTTTTTCATCTTCAACTGTCCAGTAAGGTTAAGCTTATTCCCACTGAAGCCTCAGATTTCTGTTTTTGGCTGACCGCAGAGGAACCCAGTGTTGTCTTTTGCTGTTGCAGCTGTGCTGCGCTGCAATGCTGTCCTGTTCACCAGAGTTTTAAAAAAAAGTAGTTATCTAGAGGCTTTCTGTTAGCTGTTAGCGTCGGCCATTCTCCTGTGACTCCTCTCATCAAAAAAGTATTTCCTTCTGCAGAACTGGAGGTTTTTTTCTTTTGTTTGTTTGGTTTGACTCATTTGGTGATTGGACAGTTAAATAATTTAATAGGTATAGAGGTGTTCTAGATTTCTGAGATAGCAATTAATGGGTATTGTGCCCTACCACATTGTATGCTCTAAAATAGGTGTGAAAGTGCTAAACTTGTGCCAGCCTTTTGGCTTATGGCTGTGCACCTGCTCCGACTCGGTGGTGCCTTAATCTGTTGTTACACGCTGCAGATTGTTTGGCCTCTCAGTCTCGCACTGATATGATTGTGTTCGTGCATTTATATAGGTGCTTCATAGCAGCAAAGACATTAATTAGTTTTCACTGACATCTTCTTTCTCTTGGGATTTTCCTTCTTAAGCAATCAAAGTCAGAGTTCTTAAAACCAAAGTTTTAAAGACAAATTACTCGGCGGGTGATGCAATCAAACTCATTATCTCTTCAGATGAGATGAGATGAAAGTAGGGAGAGAAGTGTTTGGGACCACACAGGAAAAGACTCAGGGAAAGAAAGAGAAAGGCATATAGAAGGCAAGAAATTAATAAGTAAAGAAGGAGGAAGATGTGTGGACTGTATAGAAATGAGGCGTCACATCATGAGATCTCTTTTTTTCTGCTTCTCTCTCTCTCACACGGACACACTCACAAGCAAACAGAGAGGTCTCTTCATGGCGCTCTCACTTAACGCCAAATGGCCTATGTCTACAGCTATTCAAGATCTGACTTGTAAAGAACAGCTGCAAGGAGAATGCCAAAAAATGAAGCTACTGTAATGTGACTAGCATGCTGGCTCTGTGTGTGTGTGTGTGTGTGTGTTTGTGTGTAACACAGTGAAAAACAGAAACATCTGAGACAGGGTTACTTTATTAAGCTGATCGTTTATTTTTATTTATTTTTTGGCATATAAGTATAATGAAAGCAATGCTGAGATTAGCATTTTAAAAGTTTAAAGTTTATACCCTATTTATGCTGCACTAACCTCATTTGCCCCCTTCTGTTTTAGCATTTCAATGTATTACAACAAACACGAACGAACGGTATTAACATTTTTTCTATAAAATATTGGTGCATAGTCCAAACAATATTCTCAAGAATCCAGATTTTAAGCTTTATATAATTGGTATAGTTGGTAATATCTTTGGTGTGACCACCTTTATTCTACATCACAGTTTGAACTCTCTGAGGCAAGCTTTCTTGTAATTTCTTTAAGTAGTCTTCAGGAGTAGCTCTCCAGGCTTCTTGATGACAGTCAAAGCTTTTCTTTGGATGTTGGCTGCTTTTTGTTGTTGTTCTGCTCTTTGTCAAGATAATGCAACACTGCTACAATAACATTAAGGTCTGGGCTCTGGATAGGCAAGTACATGACTGATAGTGTTTAGTTGTGTGTTTTTATGTCCAGGTGTGCTGGATTGGCAGCGTGTTTGCGATCACTGTCATGCTGAAAAATGAAGCTAATGCCAGTTGGATGGTTTCCAAATGGTATTGCATCATGCATAAAAAAATCGGACTCTACTTTCTTCATTTATAGTTAACTTCAAGTCTGACAAGACATTTAACTCCAGTGGCCGACATGCAGACCCAAACCATGACAGAGTCTCCACCGTGTTTCACACATGACTGCAGACACTCACTGTTTGTGCCTCTCTCCTGACTTTCTCCACACATGTTGATGGCACTTTGAACAAAAGATTTAAATTATCATTTGCATTCATCGCTCCATAAGACCTGTTGCCATATCTCAAACTTTTCTCCCTGTTTGTTTTTTCCTCAGGAATATCTTCTTGACAGCCACTCTTCCACTGAGACCATTTCTGTCGAAACTTTGGCAAACAGACGAATCAACTCAGGGCCAGATGCCTCTCTCAGGTCACTTGTTTTAGTATTTTGGAATGAAAACAGTCTGCTGACACTGAAAGAGAAGTTTTTGTTACGTTTTGTGGCCACATCTGATGCTTCTAAGAAAATAATTTTGACACCTCCCAGTTGACTTGTGCCAGCTTTGTTTCATGAATTTGTGATAAAGTAGTATGGCCATATTCTGGAGGACAGTTTGATGTGAAGTTAAAGTACCTGCTCTGACTGGTATTTCATTTCCAACTTGGTTTTTCTGTTGGAACCTTTGCTCCCATATTGGTTCCTTTTCCTGTTTGGCAACGAGGTGAGCTCGGGGTATACAGTCTTCTTTTGTTCTCCTCTGTATTTCTGTTCACATAAGCACGGCCAGTAGTTGGTACATGGTGAGCTTCAGTCACTCCCCCTCCTCTGTCTTACCTCCTCCTCTTCTTTTCTTCTTTCACCGAGGAAGCAGATGGCGTTTACTGTTGGTTATTTTCCCTTTCATAAAGGACCTACTAGATATTCTTAGCTCAGGGTCTGTTTGGGGTAAATGTGACCTTGCTAGGAAAATGACAGTGGAGTTACCATTGGACAAGTACAACCTGGAGCAGTGTCTTTTGCTTTTTGTTTTTGTTACTGCAGAACAGATCTCCATAAGAGTGTCACCTCACAAAAAAAGAATGACATTTTGTGGTCCAGGTGACGGGATATGTTCATGTCTCATAAAAAAAACACAAAAAAAAAACCAAACCCCAAACATTTCTCTGGGTTCCCCTTTTACTTCAACATTGTGCATTATTTTCTTCTTCTAATCTGTTGTTAGTCCTCCTCCCTCCTTCCCATCTTCTCTCTCCCTCAACCGCTCTCTCACATCCTGGGGGACCCTCATTTCAACATCATTGCCCCTCCCCTGCTCACCATTTGGTCCCTCCTGTATGCAAAGCAGGTGTCAGCCAGGACAAGGAGGACAGCGACTACCTCACAAAGAAGGCGACAGGGTCTTGGGGGCAAAAATACACACCCATACACACTCTTAACGTGTGCATTCTCCTTCTCTGTCTCTACTTTGCTCGCTCTAGGTCTACATGCATATGCACTTCACACATATGAGCTCCTTTTCTTTCACTTACACTTTCACACACACCAGCACACGCACATGGACGCACACATCTCCTGTGGGCTGGGCTGTGTTGGGACTGGGGACAGGGAGAGCTGGAGCTGTCTGTCTGTCATTAGTATTCCAGCAGGAGGCTCCTGGCCCGGCCAGACATCTGAGCAGAGCAGCCGCAGCAGATAAAGAAGAAGCCATTAATCCACGGAAGATTACCAGGACTGATACTTTATCCCACCGTAATACAGCAATGCAACCAGACTCATTCCATTTACAATGCCGTCAGTGGAAGAAAGAGGGAAGGTGGAGGTAGAAAGGCTATAGGCATGTTCACCTTGTGGATGGAAAGATGGCAAGACACACAGTCAGCCAGTGTCCCTTCTCAAGTCTCATGATTTGAATTTCCTCTTTGATGGGGAAGGGGCTGGACAAATGTGGCAGTGTGTGTGTGTGTGTGTGTGTGTGTGTGTGTGTGTGTGTGTGTGTGTGTGTGTGTGTGTGTGTGTGTGTGTGTGGTCTTGCATTTGATTCGTGAATGTTTCAAATTCAGAATGGGTCACCCCCTCGATCGGTGTGCCGCAGATGGTCACAGTTTCAGAAATCTAAGTTGGTCCAGAGAACAGCTGGCTTTCTATCCTACACCATGCTGTGCCTCTTTAAATCTAATATCCTTAATAAGTGTGTTTGTATGAGTCCGTGTGTGTGTGTGTGTGTGTGCTCAGAAAAAAGCACCAGTGGCCAACTCAGCCACACTGAGTGGCCTTACATCCAAACAGGCTGTCACCTTTTTTTTAAAGGTGAAAGTTCATATTCACAGTTGAAGCTGCAAGTCATGTGATAAGACTATCAGCACAGTCTTGAGAATATGATAGAAGAAAGGCCAGCCAGTGAAGATACAGTGAAACAGAGGAGAGAGGAACAATACAACAGCAGATGCAGGAGATTAGATTGAAGTTAGATTTATACATGCTAACTGATAAAGCCCAGTCATGGTTGGGATTTCCGGATGATAGAACAAAACTAGGCGGAGGAAGAGAAGGGACTGTTGACTCAACAAGCAGTGCTGACAGATGAGCTGAGGAGAGGAGGAGCCAGATAAAGGAGACAAAGAGATCCTGGGCCAGCGAGGAGAAAGCAATGAAACATTCAATAGAGGCAGAAAGAAAGATGAAGGTGCAGGAGGAAAGGAGAGAAATAGTGGGAGCAGAGTGTCCACCATTGGTAGTGTGCTGAGCTCATGTGTCCTGTAAAAATCCAATCCTTCAGACTTGGCAGATAGTGTTACCATGAGAACAGCAGTGGGGTTATTGTGAAGAGAGAGAGAGAAGGAGGAAGTGAAAGAGAGAGAGAGCAAGAGAGACGGGGAAAGGCCAGACTTGCTCCAGCAACCATCTGTTACTCCAGCTTACGCTGGCACCGAGACCGACCTGCCTCTGGAAAGGAATGTAGAAGTCCAACCATGAGAAAGGCTGGAGCAACAAAAAAGCCCAGCACCATGTGGGAGTATTCTTTTATGTGTGAATTAACAAAGATAACTTTCTTTATTTTTTATTTTTATTTATTTTTTTGTTCTTCAACCTTTTTTACAGAACGTGTTAGAACATAAGTGCTTCAGAGTAAGCACAGTCTGTATCTGTAGTAAAAATGTTTTTCCTCTGAAAGTTTTATCATTTTACTGAAGATGGAGGTTTTTTCTTTTCTTGCAGTTTTGCTAGTTTTCTCAATCAGTGAGCAACGGCATTGACAAAAGGAGTTTTTATTATTTGGCATCACAAAAACATGCTATGTCACGATGACAAGTGCATAATAAGGTGCTAATAAGCCACATGTGTTTCCTGCATAAAGGGCTTGTGGTCCGCAGCTGCTGGATGCTTAAGCTCCAGAGCTAGTAGATATGGCCCCAACGTGGCATCAACACAACACACTCTCTGAATGGCTTGTTTTTAGTGTTAAAGATTCATCACTCCATAGGACCCGTTGCCACTCATGTTCAGTTCAGATCTTGTGTGGTCTGGTGTATCTCAGCCTTTTCCCTCTGTGTTTTTTTCTCCTTAGGAATATCTTCTTGACAGCCACCTTTCCACTGAAACCATTTCTGTTGATACTTTGGCAAACAGATGAATCAACTCAGGGCCAGATGCCTCTCTCTGGTCATTTGTTTTAGTAAGTTTTTGTTACGTTTCGTGGCCCTAGTTTTATAACGTTAAAGGGAGTTCCTCTATGGCTGGAAGAAGTTTTGACAACAGCCACACCAACCAACGTGCACAGATCTGATGCTTCTAAGAAAATTATTTTGACACCTCTTAGTTTCATGAACTTGTGATAAAGTACTACACCCACATGCTATTTTTTCTATGAAAAGTGCATAAGAAGGTGCTAATAAGCAACATGTCTTTGCTGCTTAAGCATGCAGTTGTTGCATTACTGCAAATATGACCCCAATGTGGCACCAACACCACAGACTCTCTTGAGCGGCTTGTGCTTACTAATAAAGATTGTAGAGAATAAAGATAGTACGACAGCTTCTTCTTCTTCTTCTTGAGAAATCCACCAAAGGCCTATACTCTTATTGCTTGGAAAAAATGGTGATGGCATCTAGATGCTAATAATGATTGGGCCCCTGTTTTTACCAAATAAAATGCTCATACACTTAAGGTACTTGTCTTTTGTGAATTTTAATCTGCTTCTTAAGTCTGATACTATTAACACTTTCCAGGTCTCGCAGGTATTAAATTAAACATCCAGGCATCCACAAAAAAGAGAATTTACAGTGTCTAGCAGAGTTATAAGGAGCTTTAGCATGCTAGCTTCCAACTAAAGATGATGTACCGAGTTCTGTCTTAACTATTTCAAAAATACTGAAATATATAGCTTTGCTGCCACAGAAAACTGAACAGCAATGATGTTTGGAGGGTTACTAAATTTGGGATTGATGACATATAATTGTTTGCTATCTGGTGGCTAGCTATCAAGCTATGGTTAGTCTAATATAAACACATTAGCATAGGAAAGGTATAAAATGAGGGCAAAATTGTTCCTAAAAAAATTCATGTTGAGACTCTATGATGGGGAAAGACAAACGCCATCTCAAAACAGATCAAACGTCAAGAGAAAGTCCAAAAACATCCCACCACTTAGCAAATAAACTTATACAATGTGAGAATGTAATCAAACTATTTATTTTTAGAGGGAAACTTGTAGGAAACACTTGTTTTTATTAAATAAAACAAGAGAGAAATATTAGAACAGGTTAAAAAGACAATTGCCTCAGTTAGTGCAGTAGGAGCTTGGATGTGGAAACAGGACACATTTTTACATCCAAATAAACAGAAAATATTGAAAAGACTAAATTTAATGTGACTGCTCCATTCTACGTCTTTGTAAGTCTAAAGCAGAAGAGCTTCCTTTTCAAAAAAAGATGAACTGCTGGTTATAACTAGTGTTGTGACTGCCAAATGGATCGACAGTGTCTCCTTGGCATGCCCATAAAGGAATAGAGGTCAGCGCTTCTTTTTAAGTCATTAAGCACTCAATAAATATCTGATGTGCCTTGAATTAAAAGTTACTACCTAGACAAATGTCAAGTGCTGTAACCCTTTAATTTCACCTCAAGGATGACTTACATTAATATTCTTAAAGCGGCACAAAAAAACCTTCACTTTTCTTTTAACTTCAAAGAAGATGAGTGGTAATGATAGAGCCCAGAAACTCCAGCGTGATTTCAGTTCTTCCAAGCTCCTGTATTTATAGTCGCGTATTTCCCAGTGGTATATTTCTCACTTTCTCCCACTTGTTTTCAATCATTAATCCTGACTATCTTGGGAACAGATTTTTGCTCATGAGTCACTTCATTTTGTTGCTCTCCCCAGTATCAATATAGAGCCAGACAGCTTATGCATGCAAATACCAACTTGATCCAGATAAGATCAAGTAAAAATGATGATGATTACATGCTTTAAGAAAAAAGCATACCCAGTAGTATCTCACAAGACAGAATGAGTTTGCATGGATATCTTTTATTTGAGTGAAATGTGATTTTAAATCAGCTTCATCAATCAGAATTATCTGTCAGAATTGTGTTTGTTTCTTTTTATAATTCTGAATTTTATTAAATAAAATGTGTCGTCTAATGTAGTGTTGTAGCAGGGATATATCCGTCTTCAGTTCAGTTTCCTATGTAGGGAAAAATAAACAAGAGTTGTTGAAAAGAAATGGTGCTATAGAAATAAAATTCTGATCTGTTCACCTAGAAGTCAAAAGGCCACTGGATGTGAAAAATGAAAAAGAAGTACACTCGTTTTTACTCTACGGTTTTACTTATCAGGACATGACAACAAAAATCATGTCAGCTGGCTTTAAAATGATTTAAACACAACCTCTGATGAACATAATAATAAAACAAGAGAATAGAAACTTTATTTCAACCTAAATTTTAATTCTAATCCAGATAGATTGGAAATCCATCATGTGGAAAACAAGCAGAGAAAAACAAAAGGATTTTTCTAAAGGTTGTTGGTCTGGACTTTGACTGGGGTCATTGCAGCACGTTGACTCTTTGTTATCAGCCATTCTGCTGGTTTAGCCCACCTTTGGCTGTCAGACAGATGGCTTCACATTTGAATCCAGTATGCACTGGTTTACAGAGGAGTTGATGGTCAGCCTAATCACTGCAAGGTCCCCTGGCTCCAAAACCAGTCCAAACTCTTTACCCCTCCACCACTGTGTTTGACAGTTGGTATGACATGTTTGTGCTGATTGGGCTGGTTTTGTGCAATTGGCCTGTCACATGTTTTCACATGTTATACATGTTAACTGAGGCCTGCAGAATCTATAGCTCTTGGGTTTTTGCTGATTGTGTGAGCATTGCACGGTCTGGCCTTGGTGTGAATTTGCTAGGACAGCCGCTCCTGGGAAGATTGGCAATACTGTACAAAGATGGACTACAAATTGTTGGGAAATGGCCATTTAACCCTTCCCAGATTGATGGGCAGCAACGTTTTTTTGTTTTGCTTTTTTAAGATCACTGCTCATGTCTTTCATCTTTGGCATTGTGTTAACACACAGCTGAACACCCTTGGACAGCAAACGGCCAAAACTTCTACTTCGACAGAGATGGTCACGATCGTTCAATTAAGATTAATCAGTTGTATTTAATTGCCAGCACTTAGCTGTTACATACGCTCTTAATTCCTGTGGAAACACTAAGAGTGTCCTAAATTTTCACTTCTTCTGCATTTTGGCTCAGTTTTTGCTAAATAAATAATGACACAGCGTAACACAATATGTTATGTTAACATTTTTTAAATTATATTCTGATGCATAAAATGTTAAAATTGAAAGGTGTGCTTCAAAGGTCACATGAAATAAAAAATGCCACTGTAAAGATATAAACAACAGGAAGTTTACTTTTAATACATGTTGTGGTCAACTGGGATAGAGGTTCACGAAAAATAGAATCGGATAATTTGGTTACTATGGAATTTTTAAGCGATCCCTTTCCCACCTGCTAGATTCTTTTGAGAGGCAACATAGAATTCCTTCCACTTCTATGTGGGTGCCTTAATTTTCTGGTCCATATTGCAAAAATGTCACCAAGAAAAAGCTAATATCGTGAAATCAAGGCCCAAACTGCTGATCACATGACCAGCCCACAATATGCAATAATTTTAATACATATTTCAAACAATCAGATATAAGACATAAGTAAATATTACGGTTGTAAATTTCCAAATTAGAAAAGGATAAAAATAAATGTAAGTGAACAGCTTCATTTAAAGAAATTTCAGTTTTGTTTGGTTAAATTAATTCAAGTTGATGTAATTATATTAGACCTTTTTACAGCTGTCTTGTTAAATATGATTGTAAGGTAACGACCGTATATTATATATACTAGGAATAACATCTCATCTCTGTTAGTTGCTCGTTCTTCTTAAATTTACCATAATGGAACTCATTCATTTAATCCCAATTTGCAAATCACCACATGATCTTCCACAAAGGACGAAGCCATGGTCACCATCAATCCTTATTATTACAGCAATATTTTATTTCAGACAATACAGTCTCCTTTTCAGTGATCTAGTTTTTGAGGTCTCCAAGGAAGAAGTTCAATTCCCCATCCATCTGTGACCTCCACAATTAACTCAGCGACCAATCATATTAGAGTGATGGAAGTGGATGTGAGCCATTCAGAACTCTTGAGACTGTGGGCCTTTAATACTTTATCATCACTGTCATTATGAGACTTCAATACTCGGTGTTACCGGGTAGAACTGACGCTTAAAGTATTAGAAGGGAAAAAAGGGGTTTCTTCACATCTCGCCTTCATTTGAATTATTATTATTATATTGATGCTATCATCAGCAGTCATGTAGTGACTGCATTGTAGTACTGTATTAATTATCCACCATGAGCCCTGAAAGAAAAGATTTTCCCTTTATATTATGATGGCAGTGAAGCTGTGTTGGTGTGGAAGGATTGATATTTTTTATCTACTCTTGTAAGCCTCATACTGGTTTTGATCATCTCTTGATTTCTGTTACTCTGTTTTTAATGAAGTATCTGTGACAAATATTAGATAATATACAAATCACTGCTGGTGTTTTTATTCAGAAAGAGGAAAGTGCTACACATAACCCGAGGTGCACTGTCCTATGATTTATGCTACAATTCCACACACTGAGACTCCTTATGAGGACACACGCAACGTCTTCCTTCTGAGTGTTTAGCAGAAAGCCCACAGCCCAAGGAGCACTTCCGAACGACTGCCAAAAGAATCCTACTTCAGAAAAAAGGAAGGGTAGAAATGGAGACTATTTTTGCTACCTGTTGAAGATCAGGCTCTGGCTGCTTGGCTGGGGTCACATAGCTTAGGGAAATTAGAAAAAAGAAGCTGACAAACAAAGAAACAAAGAACTGACATCCTGCTCGAAGGTTTCAAAACTCTTCTTATTTTGCTGTCCTCTGTGGCCCCCTTGAACACTGACAGCACAGCGGATGCTGCATCCTGTTGACAGTTTGTTCAGGACCGGTTAATCCTTCAATTTCAGCCAACTACACTGCTCAAAAATAAAATAAAAGAAGTCTAAAATAAAATAAAGTACGATAAAATAAAATAATAAGTTAAATTAAATAATAAGTTCACAGATGAAAGCAGGTTCACCCTGAGCACATGTGACAGATGTGAAAAGGTCTGGAAAAGTTGTGGAAAAGGTTATACTGTCTGTAACATCATTCAGCACGACTGGTTTGGTGGTAGGTCAGGGATGATGTGGTGATATGGGGAGGCATATCCATGGAGCCATGTACAGACCTCTACAGGCTAGGCTGTGGCAACCTTAAGTTTTGGGATTAAATCCTTGGACCCACTGTCAGACACTCTGTTGGAGCAAGGGGTCCAGGGTTGTTCCTGGTGCACAATAATCCAACTATGTATGGCCTCACATGACGAGAGTATGAATGGAATTCCTGCATTGACTGGCCTCCACGCTCACCTGACCTGAATCCTCTGGGATGATTCAGTCCATCTGACAGCTTGCACCTGAGACCGTCCAGGTGCTCGGTAATGTCTTGGTCCAGATCTGGGAGGAGGTCCGCTGGGATCATCCAGATCATTTTTCCACTTTGATTTTCAGGGTCTCTTTAGCCTTCCTTACGTTGATAATCTTCATTTCCATCGAACAATGTAGCATCCTTTCATTTCTAACATATTACGCAGTTCATATCAGTGTAGATATGCAGCATGGTTTTATTTCCTATTGAAATTTAGGAAGTTCAATGCATCCCATGGAATTTGTTTTTAATGAGATGGATCTATTTATTTATTTCTATTTGCATGTCTATTTCAGCATTTTGACATGTCTTCTTGTGATTTATAACTTTGCACATTGCCACAGGACAGTTCAGCTGTACTAATCCACCTTTTATTTTGAACATAGTTCTGTCTACTAGTGAAAAAACACTTCTTTGGATCTTGACCTCGTGTCTTTGAAACATTTCCTGCATTATCGTGGGACCAGAGCAAATGTTATATCTCCTCCCTACCTCGTTTAACATCATCTGCCAGTGGCTCCTTATTTAGTGGGCTGTGAAGTGGATTGTGGCATATCTCCACCTCCCACAGAAGGTCATTGATTTCTTCTTGGGAAATACTTCTTGAGTGAGTGTGTATGTGTGTATCTCTGTGGGGGTGGGGGCGCACGGTTTCATCAGGAAATTGCCAGGGTGCAGCAGTGTGCAGTGCTTATTTTTGTTTTTTTCTCTTATAGGTGGACAACATAATGCTGCTATTTTGCGAGTGTTTTCTGTGTATGAAGATACCCAAGACGTAGAAAACTACTACACTTTGCCTAAATGGATATGGTTTCTGTGGGTACCTACAGGATGTGGTTTGGTGGCTTTGTTTAGGGGCAGAATGCAAAGAATTTCTTTCTGACTTTCAGATTTCTTTCTCTAAACGCAAAATTTTGCATGCCTTCCCCAGTGAAAATCATGATTTGGTTGTTACTTTCTTTTCTAAATTTGCTAATGATGAGGCAATTTAAGTCTTATTTGGTATTGTTCAACTTCTCTACAACTGTTTGGTGGAGAGAGGATTAATAAGGTCATGACTGAACTCATATATATCCTTTGAAGTACATTATGGAGCTATGATTTTGGCATTTTGGCTGTAAACCAGCTAGTTTTGTTAGCAAGAAGAATTCAAGTGGATTGAAGCACCATTTAAAACACACCTCCAGGCTGTGGTAGGGCTGTATGACCAAGAAGCAGAGTAATGAAGTGCTGCACCTGGCCTCCACAGTCACTAAAGACCCATATCCAGTTGAGATGGTTTGGAATGACAGAGTGAAGGAAAAGCAGCCAACAAGTGCTGGGAACTGCTTCAAGGAGAGCATTCCAGGGAATGACCTCAAGCTGCTTGACAGAATGAAGAGTGAGCAAAGCTACTCTGAAACATCTATATTATACAACTGTTTCAGTTTATCGTGTTTACTGTACTTGTTGTTGATGCAGTTGTCAGATTATGTCTACAGTAGATTGTTTTAATATATATGCAGCACTATACAAATAAGTATGTTGCGTTCAGAAATGTTGAGGTGCTGCATGTATACAGTACACTCATGGGTCACTTTATTAGGCCTATCTAACTGTTGTTGCTGACCCTTTATGATCCAGCAGGATAACGCACCATGTCACTATGCTCAGATCATCTCACTGTTTTTTTTAACATGACAGTGAGCCCATTGTACTCAAATAGCTTCCATAGTCACCAGATCTGAAACCAATAGAGCACCCTTCGGATGTGGTAGAATGGGAGATTCACATCATAGTTGTGCAGCTAACGAATCTGCAGCAACTGTGTGATGCTGTCAAATCTCTGAGGAATGTCTCCAGCACCTTTTTGAATCTATATCACAAAGAATTGAAGAAGGTCTGAAGGCAAAAAGGGGGCTGACCCTGAAAGGTGTAACTGATGAAGTGGCTGCTGGGTGTAGATATTAAAATGCCCTTTCCTTTGTCTTTATTGGTTTCAGTATTTGATATATTGTGTTCTAATGCCAATTAAATAACGTTTAAGTTATTTGCAAATCACTGGTCTTGTTTGTTTGGGTTTTTTTTTTTAATTTTTTAAATTCTTTTGCATTTTACATCCCTTCCCAGGCTGTGTAAACATGGTTGTACCTAGCTCATCTGACTCAAGCATACATTTGTTTAATCTTCAAAGGTGATAGTGCGGGTGGCAGACAGGTGTACAAGTGCTTGGAAAAGGCAGACTGCGTTTCTGGCCAATGGGCATGTTTGCAGATATGGCTTGGGTATGCAAATACTCTGACTTCTATGTTAATAGATAAATGAAAACTTTTACTTTGGGAAGTCTAGTTTGCATTTTTCACGCTCTGTTTTGTCTGTGTCCCAGCAAAGAAGAGCAGTGCTTTCCTTTGCATCACAATTCAAACTAGGATTCTTCGGCGATGGCTTCAGAAAAAAAATGTCTGCCAGAGCAACCTTCTCACAAATAGAGATGCACACGCGCGCTCCTTAATAACACCACCTGCGGTCAGCACATCTTTTGATTCTGAGCCCGATTTTCTCTTCTCACCCCATAATCTCATCTTTGTCCCACAATGCTCTTCCTGCCTCTTCACCTCATCCTGTTTCCTTTAAGCCGAGAACATCTCAGACTTGCTTTGAAATCAGGAAATGAAAGAAAGTCTCAGTATTTGGCAGAGTGAGGAACCATTCTTCCATAAACACTGTATGATAAAGGTTACAGAGTCACAGTAAGAGATAGAGCATCACTGTTTTTCAAGAAAGGGCTTATTCCCATTGGTGGATGGCTTTCTCCCACCGAGTAAAGCTCCCGGTGAATGATACGGCCTGTCTGTGTTGACAGGGTGCAGATAAGGAAGTGCCCTCAGGTATTAGTTGTCATTCCTTTTCACCAGGAAAGGAGCTGAGACTAGCTACCTTATTTCTTCCCCCCCCCCCCTTTCTCCTCGGCGGAGCACCTTTTCCTCCTCTTTTTGGATGAAAAGAGAAATTCACAACAACAAAGCCTTCCACTCTCATTAAGTCAGCGGCAAAGCCAAGCACCACCAAGGAGCACAATATCTGAGGCAGATGAGTAATCCCCCCGCTCAATCTAGAAGCTGGCACAGAATTTCAAATGTCCATAATAACTGCCGGAGAAGGAAGTGAGGGACGTAGACACACAGACACACACGTACTGTGATGAAAATAAATGTGTTATTGACCATTAGCCCACTGCAGCAGAGCAGAACTAAAATGTCCTTCATTTCAGAATGTCACACTGGGAGTGTGAGTATGCGAATATTTGTGCTTCACCGAGGCCTCAAAACCCATATCTTCAAAGACACAGACCTTCACTACTGTCAGATTTTTGACCATTTTAGCGGTCAGAGCTTTTAAGATGACATTTTAATAAACGATCGGGTCAGGCTGCTTGGACAGAATTAACTGCAGCGTAAAGAGATGACTCTGCCAGTACGGCTTCTTCTCACACAGTGTAGCGATGCATTTCGATACTCATTTTCCTAATTTTGCATATGGAACAGCAGACGGCAGCTATAGCCGGTGAGAGGACGGGGCTATTGGTAAAGCCATTTAGCTTCTGCACACTTTGGAAATATGGAGCTGGAATGCAGCGATGAGTCAGCTGTTTTCTTGCTGGAGGAATGAATCATTCATCATGGCCGCCAGCACGGTCCAGGACTGGGATGCAGGGTCGGTGGGGTGGGCGGGGGAGTTGAAGGGAGGACCTGATGGCAAGTTCTTCTGCTGACTCTACATGCAGCCTTTGAGGATGGTAGCAGTAACTGATGGCTCCTGAATGCAGCAGCTCTGGATGGTTCAGTGATAAAGAAGGAAGCTGAATCCAAGATTGAGGTTGTTTTTGTTTCATAGTGTTTGGTATTTGCACCTTTTTACCCCAGTTTTATGAGCAAAGGTAAATGTTTTCTGACTTACCACTCTTGATTTATAGAAAAAAAATCTAATTAATGATTACTAAAATAAAATATTTCAATCCTGGGAAATTAGCTAATTCCACCTCTAATGATGAGGATCAGGCACCAGTAGCCTTGAGGAAATTTAGGAAAATTAATTCCTGCATGAAATTTAAATGGATCAGCTCCATCATCCAGACCAGCACACACTTTTCACCTTGCTAATCTAAGGTCATACTGCATCCTTATTTGGCACTAAAGCTTTTGCATTGAATGTAAATCATTGCATAAATATTCAATATGAGCATGATTTACAGGAATATTAGAATTTTAACTTCAATTTTTTTTAGCACCAATTAACAGCAACAGTTGCCTGAAGGTGTTTGGGTAAGGTGAAAACCATATTTGAGGAAAAAAAACAACAAAGAGGCAATATGCAAATGAGCAAACCCTTGATGAAGAGAGAAGGGAAGACCTCGGACGACCTCCAGCTGAACCAGGCTCAGGCAGTGACCAATAAGAGGGTGATGGGAAAGAGAAAAGAAAAACAGGACAGGAAAGAGAAACCAGGACAAAACGCAAACTATGGAAGAGAGAAGAGAAATGGCACAAAAACCCCCAAACACATGGGGGGATGAAAAGTGTAGAAGAAATGCTCAGAGCATAATGGAACACCCCCCTCAGTGAACTGAGCCTAAAGCAGGATAACTAAGGACAGTTTCAACTGATGTAAGCCTAAATATAAGCTTTATCAAAAAGTAAAGTTTTAAGTCTAATTTTAAAAATAGAAATGTCTCCTGAATCCAAACCAGGAGCTGGTTGCAGGGCAGAGAGACCTGATAGCTAAAAGCTCAACCACAAACAAGCATACAATCTGAGAGCAACTCTATTAGAACAATAAGGCACTATGAGGTCTTTGAGATGTGACAGGGCCTGATTAAGACTTCAAGACTTCCTATCTGAAGCAAAGGATTTTAATTCAATTTTAAAATTAAAGGAGCGAATGAACCGAAGCTAAAATGGGAGAAGTATGATCTTTCTTTCGAGTCCCTATTACTACTCTCTTTATACCGTGTAACTGCACTGTTAAAAAAAACATCTTAAAAAAACGGTAATATTCCGGCAGCTGGGGCGCCAAAAAAATACTAGCGTAAAATAACAGAAAACAACTTTCTCATGAAAATACAGTTATTTTGAGTAATGAAAATAGAGTTTGTTGCGCTAATTTTACATGGGATTCTGCCTTTTCCAAGTGCTTTTAGACATTAAATTAGGAACATTTTAACGTGATCAAACAATGAAATTACCTATAAACAAGGTCAATGAATGTGGCAATATGAATCATAATACATAAATGTACAGAAATATACAGTTAATTTAAATAATAATGGATTGCACGCCCTGGGACAGAGGCAAGGCTGCTATATCGCACCATCGGCCCCTCTGGCCATCACCAGTAGGTGAAAGGTCTGGACCACGGACACAATACCGAGAGTGTCCGAGCCGGGGCTCGAACCGGCAACCTTCTGATCACAAGGCAAACTGCCAATTCTCGAGCCACGATCGCCCTAAATAGCAATGATAATAATACTTATGTGATGTAACACAAGCTTATAGGAATCATGTTATATACTTTTCCACACACTCATCCCCCCCCTTTCCAAACGCCTTCGATGCTTATTCCCTTCCGATGCTGACGGTGGATCAAGGAGACCAGCGCACAGGCTGCAGGCCTGGATGTACTGTCTGAATCGGCTGTCTCTCACCCTTTACCCACCCCTGTTGTTGCTTGTCATGTGTTTCTTTGGTGTATTAAGAGTTTTTTTCATGTGCTATGTGCAGAGGTGTTTTTTTCTGTTCTCAAACTGATCTCCCTGTTGGAGCTCAGTCTGGGGAGAGTTATTTTTTCTCCTTATCTTTCCTCTTGTGGTGCATTTTCCATTGTTATACCTCTCTCACCTGTCTTCCCCATGTGATGTTTTGTGTAATGTATGTATGGTCGGAGGGTAAGATGGCGCCGCCATTGCGTGCAATAGGTCGGCAGCCTTATGAAATTTCCCCTTGTGGGACTAATAAAGGTATATCAAATCAAATCAAATCCATAGCATTACATTTGAATTCAACAGTTCAATCTTTCAAATAACGGACAGATTTTTGTGAAATCATGATACATTTGTGAATGTATTTTTACAATCTAAATATGCATATGTACAAAAAAATATATTTAAAAAACAAGTAAATTGTGTTTTACTATATGTACAGTGATGTTATGTTATTTTACCTTTGACATGTAAAATCACAGTCTACTTAATAAATTTGATGATATTCTAGAAAGACAGTACAAAACTATAAAATATACAGTAAGATACTTTGACATTACTATTTTTTGGAACAGTGTGGACTGGCATGCACAGAGTCTGAAACCTTAATCTCCTTTAACACTTTTACAATGAATGGGAACAATCAAGGCTTTAAAAATCAAAATTATCACCTGACATCAACTCACCAATGAAACTCTGACTGCAGGTCAATTGCGAGTCATCACATCTGAACAGAAGCTACAGTAATGCTTGAAAGTTTGTCAATCCTTTGGTATTTTCTACATTTTTTACATAAATGTGAGATTGGATCAGATTGGTTACTGTGTAGCTAAGCTTAATTAACTAAGCTAAACTTAATTATTTACTTGTTGAACCATTATGATTAGCATTTTGGTTAAATAAGTGTTTTTTTAAATTTCATTTGATATGCATGGATCAGTGAAAATCCGACCATCACAATGCGCTTGTGAAAGTGTGTCATTGCATGGAAAAAGCGCACATTTAAAGAGCTGGAAATGCTCATGAATCCATGTCCAAAAGTCCAAAAATCTAAGAGCAACACTGGTGTACCTGGCAGGTGTTTCAGTTCAGTTTGTTTACTAAATTGTAAAAGATCTACCAGTTGATATTAAATTAATCTGTTTCTTTCACAGAGTATATATTTAAATATTATTTCTTACCGCTGTCATTAGCCTAAAAGTAAACATTTGAATTGCTTTAGGACTAATATTAACAAAACATTTTTATTTACTGTAGATTAACTGTAAAATCAAATTTTTACATATCAAATAACAGAAAAGTTCATTTTGTTTTTGACTCTAGACTCAGTGTTAATTAATAAAAACATGTCTATTTTTGAAACTGCAGTTTGTTTAAGCACATATGTTGTTCATATGTTCTGTTGGTGAAACATGGCGGCGGTAGTATCATGGTTTTAGTCTATTTGCTTTATTGGGGAGAGGACAACTTGGATTAATTGACTGATTAAACAATGATTTCTGAATTCTAGTCGCAATTTCTAAAGGTAAATGTCAAGACATCTGTCCATTACCTGAATCCCAAGAGACACTATATCGCAGTAAGACAGAAAGATATTTGTGATAGATTGGTTAGCAACCTGGACCGGGCCTTTCTGTGAGCAGTTTGCACATCTGCCTTTGTTTATGTGGCAGCTGAGATAAGCTCCAGCCTGCAGATGACCTTGAACTGGAGAACCGGAAGGAAATGAACCGATATTTGTAATAATGTGGCCAGTTGAAAGTCCTGACCTTATAAGCTGAAAGTCCTGAAGGGAGCAATTTCTCCCAGATCCCAGAATGAATGAAAAGTGTGCAAGTTAACAGTTATCAGAAATATTTAATGGCAGTTTTTGCTGCACACGGGGTCACACGAGTTACCAAAAGCTTTGTAAAAAGTGTACATACTCCTTTCTATCACACATATGCAATACTGATTGGTTTCCATTATAAATATTTTTGCCTTAATTGTTAATTAGGTTGTCTTGACCTAAAATCTGATTATACTTTGAGCAGAAATACAAAAGTAGATTCACAAACTTTCACTTACCATTGTATTTCCGTATCATCTTAGTGGTCATGGAACTAAAATGAGATCTCAAATCTCTTTTAGTAATGTACACTGTAAAAAAAAAAAACGTGCTGTTTTTACAGGAAAACCCTGGCAGCTGGGGTTACCAGGGACTTCCTGTAAAAACGCTTTACAGATGCAACTTGTAAATTGATTTACAGTGAATGAATCTCAGATTAAAACTGTTAAATCTACAGGAAAAAGAAGTTAATTTCACACATAGATGTAAAAGATACAGGAAATAGTGTATTTATATATCACAAGTAATAAATGCTTTTTGTGGATCCATAAACTGCAAAATTAACAGGGAAATATCGTACAAAGAACTAATTTAAAATGGTAGAACTACAGTGAAACTGTGCATATTAAATGGAGCTGCTCTGTAAATTATACATAAAATCTATGCTGAATATTATATGTTTTAATGTAAAATTTTAACCATAACCCAGCAAATTTCTTACTGCTACGCCTACACCCAAACATGCAAAAATACATCTTGAGAAAACACAAGAGAGGAAAATATCACTTTTGGGAAATTTATTTTGCAGCCACATTAGCAAAATGACAGCAAATGGATCCATTTTTCCAACTAACACAATATGCAAGGCACACAGCAACTACACAATTCAATCAAAATATAGGCTATAAAAGCTGTGGAACATTCCTGCAAAGCAAGAACCATGTTCATGAAACAAGCATTTGTTAGACCCTCCACCAGAAAAAGTTAACCTGTTAAGACTTTAAAACAAAAAACACATATTGTGTCAAAAATGATCATAATCACCGTGCAACACAACACGCACCCTGCTGTCACCACAACCATGGCCCTGGTCAGAAAACATCAGCAAAACCACGTGGTGAAACAAACCTACACATGTGGTCTAGAAACACTGCAGTAGCAGCATGTTGTTTTTTTCTTTTCTTATGTAAATAAAGAACATTCCTACAAAGAAAGAACATCTTCATGAATTGGCTTCATGCATTCGACCAGTAAAAGGTTCCAGTACACATTGTGGAACAAAATTAACAAAGTAAAACTAACAGTCCACAGAGAGTCAAGATTTAGGCTTAGCGCCACTCGTGGTCGGCGAGATCCTGAATCAGGGTGAGGACTCGAGGGGTCACACTGAGACGACGCTTTGAGTTTTTGTTCTCTACTTTGGTTCCTTTTTCTGGGTTTATGGAGAAGAAACACCTGTAGAATAACAATCATATAAAAGTTTATTAAGCATTTTTATAATTGATCAGTTAAAATACACGTACAAAGTAAGTAAAAATTAAGTATATACATATATATACACAGTCATGGCCATGACCACGTTCAAGACAAAGTATAACCAAAATGCTGTGGGGAAGTGAACAATGCATGGTCAAAAGTATTGGCACCCTTCACGAGTGTCTTCTGCAGTGATATGTCACACTTTAGCATTGTTAAAATCCAAAGCAAAGGTTATAGGTAGTCAGACGTCAGTTGACGCTTGGTCTAGCCCTGAGTCTCGGCCAGGCTTGGACCCGGATTCAGACTGTTAATGTATTTAAAAAAAAACAAACAAAAAAAAAAACAGAAAAAAAACAACTGAAACCGGCTCCAAAGCCGACCGAGACTCAGAGCCAGACCTGGACTCGAACCACATCAAAGCCAGACTCCAGATCCCAGAGTCTCAGTTATGAGAAATAACAAAGCCATTTTTGTTCACCTCTGAAGAAACTCTAAAGTGGAAGCCAGCTCAGATGGATAATGGATGTTGAAATTGTAGTAGCTCCCGAACATGAGGCACAGTGCAGAAATGAAGGAGGATATGTTTGTGCTGACGAGGTTCCGATCAACACTCAGCATGTATCTTCTTGAGGAATAGCAGGACTGTCCTGTGAACAAATTATTTAACAGGTTATATCAATAAACACGGCAGTCACATGACATTCTATAAAAAGTGCACTTAAAAAAAAAAAAAAAGAGAGAGCTATGAAACAGACTTACCACACACGATAATAGTGGGTGTCAGAGGCACTTGCTCCAGTTGTACCTCATCTGCCAGACATGTATCTTCAACACAGAGAAGCATGGACTCCTCCTTCTCTTCAAAGTAGCTGAGCAGAAGCAGGACCATCTCTTTCACATCATCTGAGCAGCCACTCTGCGGTCCCCGCATCCTCTGAAGCCTTGCATAAGTCTGAAGGAACACCTTGCTTTTGCTGACAGCAACTGTGGTCAAGTAGTCCAGTAGCCTTTTCCCCTTCAAATCCAAATTACGTGTGAATGTCTCTTTGAGGTCAATCCCAGTAAGTTCCTTGAAGTGGACAGACATGCCAAGTTCATCAAACCAAAACGGCCACTCCTCCCTAAGGCATTTGATACTTTTCCCCTGATTGACATGCAGACGTTGTGTGTAGTAAGTGGACTTCATTAGACTTTTTATCTCTTCTGGATTGGTGTCAGCTTGCTGGAACATCACCTTGAGTTTTTCCATCTTTTGCTGTTGGCTCTCTGGAGTTTCTTCAAGAGGCAGAAATTCTACATTCCATTTAATGCACCCGTATGTATCCTGCATGGCTGCTCTTTCTTCTAAAGGGATCTCGTCTGTGTGGTCTGAGTCAGTCTGATGTTTTCTTTTTCTTATTTTGGGTGTTGAAGTGCGCCTTACATTTTCAATTCTGTTCTGCAACTGTTTGACAAGTGAAAGGTAGCCTGCGCCAACAATCTCACCCTCTATTAAATCTTGCAGAGAATTGGGATATTTTGCCACCATTTTTCTTGCAACGTCAATTGAATGTTTTCTACCTACATGAGGGCATTTTTCCATCATCTCAGTCACAACAATCCGGACCATTTGCCTCCTCAGTTTTGGGCGAGGCCTTTTCCCCCTCTCAAGAAAATGCATCACTTCTGCAGGAAGTTTACTCCATGGAATTTCAAAGTTGTCATCCCATTGTGTGTCACATCCTGGGCTGCTGGAAGAGGTCGACGATAGACTTTGGGGTGAAAGTGAGAGCAATGACAGCGACTGGGTTGATGAGGCTTCCACAGATGATAGCGAGCTGTTCTCTGGAGTTTGGTCTTTAAATTACAAAACAAATACAATTATGATTCACACTGTATGTCTGTTCATGACCATCTCTGCTTTTGAGTTTGAATAGTTGTTTGTTGTTTTTACTTACATTTCTGTTTCCAAGCAGAAAGAAGCTTTCTTGCTTGTACAGGTCTTAATGCTGTCATCAAATCTGCCTCCGTTACGAAGCGTAGATCATCACTTGTCTCAACTCCAATGGACTGCAAGTGCTCCTCCAGGATGTTTTTGTTCACAGCTTGAAGTTCTGGTAGGACTTCCGTGATGGCGACATCTAGGAAGGTTCGCTCTGAGTCACTCATACTTGCACTGAAGAAGAAATGCCACATCCAAACAAAATAGAAAATCACATACAGTTCATACACTTGATGGAGCAGGGTGTGGATTACGTGACACTTATATTAATGTTAAACTATTTACAGTGAGAAGTGAGCTATTAGTTGGACATTATTTTGCCACAATACTATGCTTTAGTGGAATGACTCTGTATTCTTGAAGAATGTATGATACCAAAGGATAGAAATCAGGCAGGTCATTAATGTTGATACACTGTAACCCAAGACTGTCCTTTGTCACAGAATACAGATGGTATTCTGAGAGGAAGATGCCTTTGTGGATATCCATTAGAACATACACAGATGTGTCATTTTGAATCAAGATGAGTAGAAGTTCACCAAACTCCATACACTCGTCATTTCTGTACACAAGAAACTGTCCCTTTTTATATGCAGTGCCCTTGTACTGAATGTCTGTGGTAACTGTGGTATTGCTTTCTGAAAAAGCTAACTCCCTGACCGCATGCTGAATAGTGTCACTGTAGAGGTTGGGATAAAACGCACAGCTCTCCTTGACTTGCAGCAGTTCACGGCATTCTTGCCCTGCTAAAAGATAAGCCTGATACATCTGATGACGTGTTGACAAAGTTTGACAAATATTTTTGAAGCTTTTCAAGTGTCTGGCACATCTTTTGAAGTAACTGTGTTTACATTCAAACCTAAGCGTCCATAACCTCATCAATGGACCAAATTTCAACAACAGTGCTGAATAATGGCGCAAATAGTGGTGCTTGGGTTTTAGTTTAATTCCAGGAAACAACATCTCTCTCATCTCCAAATATTCTTGGATCAAAATGTCAGCGAATGCTATCTGGGACAAGGAAATGCTCTGAGCACAAATAAGATCCACAATGTCTTTCAACTGGAGAGCTAACTGCCATACTTCATCCTCATGGTTTTGTACTTTGTCACCAATCAAAACTGGCAGCAATCTCAAAAGGTTCCAGTTTTGAATGGCTTGCCCTGATAATTTGGATCCGTCAGGTTTGACAGTACATGGCTTTGTAAGTGCTTCGGATCCTTTATATTTAAACTGTTTAATGCGTCTGTTTAAAAGGGAGTATGTGAACCATTTTTTATTTTTTATAATGTTCTTCAGGTACAGTGCTAGATCATATGACACAACTCCTTCAAAGAGGTCATGACCTAGACAAGGTGGGAGACCAGGCTGGGATACGTGAAAAGACTGAAGGGTATTGAAGATGGAGTTTACCTTTATTCCTCTGACGTCTTGGATAGTTTCAGACTGGAGATCAGCAACAGCCGCGTCATATGTCTCTGGAGTGCGTGGAGGACCACAGGCATTCGGATCAGCATAAAACTCACTTCGTGTTACTTCACAGTACCTGCAAAAATATTGAGAGCAGCTGAAGTTTTCTGTAAACCCTCCTATGCAATGAGAACCCAAGTTGTCCCCAGCAATACAGTAAAGACCCCCTTTTACAGTTTCTCCATCTACATCTATTCCATCTGTCTCCAAAGATTTCAGATCTGCCAACAACTCTGAGAAAACTTTGGCTATTCCAAAACGCTTGAAGTCATTCTCAACACACAACAAGACTAAAAACATGTTATCTGTATTTGAACGCAAATGAATGGGTAAATTTGCTAATGACAGATAGACTGCAAGAAGTTTGTGCGTCTTTTTAGCAGAACCCAGGGGATTCACTACCTCAAATGAATCTTGGTACAAAATCAGTTTGAGGCTTTCAGGGTTTTCATTAAAGAACTGGTGACATTTGAAAATTTTGCCATCATATAAATCCTTAAAAATTTCTACATCAGGACCCCCAAACTGTTGTGACTGTGTATTCCTCCATAACTGTGACTCTAAAAAGCTCTTCAGGGTTTCTCCAACTGGTATGTAGTAAGCACATTTTTCTGTCATGTTTATTGTCTGCACTGAAGCACCGCAGCAATTTCCTAATGTTGTAAACCTCAACATCTGGCAATAAACCCATTCTGATTTCTGATCCATTCCCAATGGCACTTTCTTGGGTTCTGTGTATTTAAACATTTTTTTGAATGTTTGATTTCTGGTGTGTGTTGTTCCTAGTTGTCCCTGATGGCAAGCAGAGAACAAATCTGACTCTTTAATGCAGTCACAGATTTTAGTGACTGCTTCATCTGATAGGTTCATTTCATTTTTTAGTAAACAACTTACCTTATTAATTGTGTAGGCTTGACCCAATTCGTGCACATTCTGCATTTCCTCAGCAATACTCTGTATAGTAGAGGCAGGAATTAGCAGCTGTCCTTGCAGTTTAAGGTAAAAGAGACACATGTTTCTGAGATAAGAATGACTATCCTTCTCTGGCATATCACTGGCTGAACTAGCAGATGCCATGGTTTCATGTGTGTTTTCTGAATATTCTGTACTGTCATTTGGGGGCTGAGGACGAGATTCCTTGTACATGTCATCAATACCATCTGGAGAACAAGCTTTATGCTTCCTACACATGTGAGAAGTAAATGATGACTTTTTTGTAAACATATGCTTACAACCACTTACTGGACATGACACAGACCTGCCCTCTGCAATATGATCGTTTAAGTGAGACACTAGCTCTTTCACTGTTTGAAAATGGCGGGCACATAATGAAACCGCACATTTTAAATCTGCAACAAGAGCTTTAGGAGTAGCTTGAAGTGCAGGTGCATTGTGCACACGATAAAAATGCCCCTTGAAAGCAGAGTACGTGGTGAATGTTTGGCTGCAATTGGCGCCAACACATTTAAAAATACAACAAGGCTCATTCTTATGCACTCTGCAATGTAGTACATAGCCTCTTAATGTGACCAATACCTTTTTACAAAAGACGCAGATGATCACTTTTAGTATTTCAAAAGTTTGCCTGTGCTTTTCAGCTGAACTAGCATGCTAGCGCTAGGTTATGAGCATTGGTCTAAATATCAACTGGTGCTTTTATCTCGAAAAAACGTCGCCAAGATATTGAACTTACCGTGCAGACTTTCTGACGAACAAACACAGATCCTCAAAAAACACTTGAAATCGTATGTTTGTAATTTGTCCTAACAACGTAGTTGCTGAAAGTTCGACGTTTTCTTCTCTAGTGCTGGCTCGTTAGCTAAGTTCGTGAACTAGGCGCTCTTCTCCTCCCGCCCTCACGTCATTATCCAATCAGAGACGAGCTTCAGATGCACATTCAAAATTAGGCGCGCTCAGTGCAACGTGAGTGGCCTGAAGTAGCTTACAGCTCTGTGGAGATGAGGCACCATAGAGATCCTATGGGAGGCACTGTAAGTTTGTTTAGCCTGTAATAATGAGACATTGCTGACCTAACCCAAAAAAGTATTCTAGTCTAAGTATCACATTGCAATTAAAAGAAACATAAAGAATACAAGCATTATGACAGAAGCATTACTTAGTCGTTAAATAATAATTTCTTATTGGTTACCCTACAATAGGCTGCAAATAGCCCGAATGATTTAAGAAAAAAACATGATGTAAACAATTTTAATTGTATATTTTTATATAGCCTATAAATGGAGAGGCAACCTCTCAGGTTCACAATGACATCTTCTGTGAAAACATTTTTATTAGTCCTATCCATGACTTTGCATCATTTCATGAATCATGTTAAAAGTAGGCCCAGTACATCCATGCAGTTGTAAAGTGACTTATAGGTCATGTGTTTTTAAGAAAAACTGACTAAAACTGTGATTTTTACAGTATTTGCATGTCAAATTAACATGATTGTTTGGTTATGAGTATTACGGTGTTTCACTGTTTTTATTCATAGTATTTGTAGTTTTAACCAATAAATTTGATTATAATCACACATTCATGTTGTAAATATAACAGGAACATTCTGTTTAAAGGTTTACAATAATTCACTGTGATCGAAACAGGAAAGTTGTGTTTTGGGGTTTACTATACATTTCTGTAGGGGTTTTACATGGTTTTTATGTCAATTTCACTGCCCTTTTTTACAGTGTAGTGTAGCCTGACGTCAATAATTTACAGCACAATATGGAAGTCTTTCAGCGTGTTCATGAATCACATCGTCCTCAGAAGAACCTGCCTGCTGCTATGTGCTTCATATCAGCTCCTTCTTTTCTCCTGAGAGAGAGAGAGGACAACATCACCCAGAGGGCTGGGGAGGGGAGTAAACCAAAAAAAAAAAGGGAAAGGAAAGCAGAAGAAAGGAGACATTGGAACACAGCATATTAGGGAATATGAGGAGAGCAAAAGAGAGCCGAGTCGAGCTTAGGAGAGGCATCAAGTGACCTCCTCCCTCTCCATTGTTAAGGAACATAAGAGTGAGGCTGGCTAGAGGCCACCAAAGGGGTAGAATAAATCAGAAGGCAGAAAGAGAAAAGGAAAAACTGAGTGAGGCAGAAGTACAGAGAGCCAGTGCTTTTCATGTAGTAACAGCAAACATCAGCAAATACTGGCTGAGCTAATGCTTTTTACAAAGCCATTCAGGATCAGCTCTGTAATTGCAGCATAGGCCGAGCTGATTGTAAACTAGCGTGTGTGTCTTCAAAGGGAAGAGATTTGCTGAGGGAGGAAATGGACAGCGATGAAGAATGAGGATTAGATTTTTGAGAACAGGAAGGGGAAGTACCTCATGACAGTGGAGGAAATGCCTGGAGAGGACGGGAAACAGGTGGCAGTACCATGCGATGGAGGATGATCAACGCGTGGAGATCGGGCTCTGAGGAATTATGCTTCCAGTATCGACATGACTTAGATTACTATAGTATTATCTTCTCAATCCAGCAGTCTGGGCTTTTCCACCTGACTCTTCGTTTACTGAAACCTGAGGAAGATGAATGGCCTCAATTGATTTTCGGTTTTCTTGTTAAGATTCAGCCCTTGTTTCTCTCCTCCATACTCTATAAAAATTCAGTATTGGACAACTTTGGATCTCACAAATCTATCCTTGCAGGGTATGTTTTTTGCATGTAGCAGAGCAGAAGTGAAGGCTTTTTCTTGCATTCACAGACCTGCAAATAATAACGGATCAACTGTAATCCTGGCTATCCTCTAATGTTAACTACATGACACGCTAGGGAGATGCTATTTATTTGATCTTACTGTAAATAATGATATTAAGCAAAGGAAGTTGATGTTGACGCCTTTTAATGCTTTTACGTCCTAAATCTTAAAGTGTTTGTGAATGTGTGCAGTTGTGTGACCCCGTCTGTACCTATATCTATGACAAAAATATATACCACATTTTAATCCTGATGTAGTCTCCACACAGCAGAAAGCGTTTCTAAAATTGTTTGATCTATATTCTTATTAGATGACAGGACTCCCAAACCCTAACCAGAATCTGTTGCCAAGTGAAAAGAAATGTAAAAAACAAATAAGTATCACAGCGCACGAGTGAAAGTCCAACATTATCCCTGAACAGTCCTGTTCCATTTTTTTTTTTGTAAATCAGGGACTGAAAACATCCTCAAATCCTCCACCACAATCTGGTTCTAATCTCCCTCCCACACCAAGGACAAGCTCCCACATGATGTGTGCACTGATGAGTGGGTGAATGGCTGTCAGCTGCCCTCCACGAAGGAGCTGCATGATGCCAGGGTGACAAAAAAGGGCAGGAGACATCACCACAGAGCCTGCACACCCAGGCAACCATCTGCTCTGAAACTCTTCCTGTGAGAGACAGAGCCTCCTCTTCACAGCCACCCCCCACCCCCCTCTGTAACTGTCTGCAAACCCACTTGTGTAACTGTTAACACGCTACTTACTGCAAACTGAAGCCTGTTTTCCAAATGCTACAGTGAAAAGCTTCGGCAGTGCGTTCAAAGTTTTGGTTTATTTGGATTTTGTCCTATTCAGTTGGACTTTTTCTTCACATTGGAGATTCCAGAAATCCATGGCTGCAACACGGCTTCACTAACTGTGCCGAAAAGCGAGGGGGGTTTGTGTATCGCCCACCACCACCATCAAACACGCCTCATCAAATGAAAAGTCTAAATGTTCTTTAGTTAGTTGCTTTTTAAAACTTTTTTTATTAGATTAACTGAGGAAATCCAGCTCAGATGCCAATCCATCTGCTGCTGCTTATAAACCTAAATATGATTAACTCTAGTCAACATGGCTATTGTTTTTTTGTTGTTGTTCTAACAGTACTTTACTTTATACTCCGAAACGTGTCCTGAAATACTGAGGCCCTGATTATAGTGTCTTCATTTGTAGATACAATCCAGATTGCTTTTTTTTTTTTTTTTTTAAATATTCTGCACAGCTTTTGCACCACTCCTGCTGAGCAGATGTGTTCCTCAGAAACCTGAAACTACAGAGATACATGTGAAGACAGAAAGAAAAACAAACAGAAATATCTCTCCAAGTGCCAACACATTTATGGCCACGCCGACAAAGTCTCTCATTACTTTCAGTCATCTTTTTGAAGCACTCTTCAGTTTCTCCGGATGTAATCCTTTACATCTGTGGCATGCACATTATTTTGTCCACCACAGCACGGAGCTCCCTGTGTTTTTGTCATCACACCAGAGGGAGCCCCTGTCACTGCTGCACTCTCTTTCGTCCCCCTAAAGCTTCTAACTCTTTATCCCTTATGACAAATTAACGCCGGGTGATGATGACAGATATCACCGTACCAAGGTAACCGCCATTATGGGGCGGTGATTGAGGGCCGGTCAACCGGAGCTGCTGTTTGTACTGTCACCCTTGTGTAAAGTTCTGATGTGACGCCGCTGTGATAACAAGGGTCATTAACTAGGAGAAGGTCAGTGGTGTTAAGCTGATACACCTAAGTGTGATGAAGACTAATGCCCAGCAAAAAAGAGGTGAAATGTCTTAGTTCCCACCTGAAGTAGTTTTAGTAATGGCAATAACACACGCAAAAAACACACAAAGGTAATTCTTTGTTTAAACCTTATCTGTTTGGCATTCAGGCCCTAAACACCATAATGGCACCTATGAGTCTTTATAATGTAATTTCCAGCACTGAATAACTGATAAGTAGGAGAATGTATGTGTTTAATTATATAAAAGTCCACAGACAGATGTTCATTCAAGAGGTTTTTGCACTTGTTTTCTGTGTGTATAATAACAGTACTGGAAACAAGAAACCAGCCTGACTGGAGTTATCTTCTAAGATAAAAATGTAAACAAAGCACCACCTGTTTGATAGCTTCCTTGATAATGGCTCATTCAGTATTTTACCTGACAGTGTTTTTTAAGCAACGGGTGTTCACATATATTATATTGTGCAGATGTTACATTGGTGCTAGAGAGCAAAGAGCACGATAAAAGTGCTGCTACATAGTGGCAGAAACTGCTTAACCAACTGCTTAACATGCAGGGTTACCATGTAGTTCTTACCAAATCATTACCAGTAATCTTGAAAACAAAAAGTCCCCATTCCCAGAGTCACAGTGCTGCAACATCACAACAACAACATGGGCCAAGTGCGCTAATGGTCCCAGAGCAACAGTAACGTGATGTTGTAAGAACTACATCACCACTGTGATATTAGGTACACCATCTTTTTCACTTTTATGCACCATAGTTGAAGTTGCCCTCCTAAGAACTGCCGCAGAGTTCAAATTGGAGATGTGATCATTAACTTCTCTGATGAGACAGCACAAACCTGGCCTTCATGGTCGAATTGGTTCGAGGAAACAGCTAGCGTTTAAACATTAAGTGCCGTGAATCAGGTCCAGCTCAACTTTATGCAGGATTGGCACAGTGCTGTGCTGCAGTTGACAGACGGTGCAAAGAAATGGATTCTGGTTCTTTACTAGTTGCTTCAGATGACCACTTTGTGCACTTGTGGCAAAACAGAGCACAACTGAAACTACAAAAACTTCCTCAATGGTCTTTTAACTGCCGAAGGAAGTCCTCTCTCACCGATCATTATATATTAAGGGGAAAAAGCTACATGGCCTGGTGTTAAAAGCTATTGCTCCAACTTGTCAGATCGTAAACTAACTGAGATTAACCACATTTTTTTGTCTGGCTGAAACCCTGCCTTTTCTCACTCTGTTGTCTTTGTGAAAACTATGACACACAACAAACGCACAGCTCCGAAGGGATGGTTTCTACATGTGTTTGTCCCACCATGAAGTGTGTAGGAGGAGCTGTGAGTGTCTGGGGGCTTTGCTAGCAGCACTGTTGGCAGATTTTATTTTAAATTCGAGATGATGCTTAAACAGCATGGCTGCCATAATATTCTGCAGCGACACACATTCTCACCTGCATATTGTCACCATTTGTCTTTGCACAGGACAATGGCCCAGAACAGACCCTCAAGCTCCGAAAGGCCTATTTCACCAAGAAAGAGACTGATGGTTTGCTGCATCAGATTACAGGAGACTCCACAGTCACCTGACCTAAGCCTAGTTGAGAAGGGCTGGGATGAGCTGTGTAGGAAGAAAAAGCAGCCATCTATGAAACAGGTGTCAATCACATGGCAGCACCTCAGTGCATTTATATAGATAAGGAAGTTAAGATTGAACATTGGAAAGGTGATTTAGGTGACTGAACGTGGCATGGTTTTTGGTGCCAGATGGGCTCATCTACTGGGATTTTACCCCGACAACCGCAGGGAAGTTCTCTGGATGAAAATGTTTAGTTGATGCCAGATGTTAAAGGAGAATGGCCAGAATGCTTCCAGCTGCTAGTGAAGCCATAGTAACTCAAATAACCACTCACTGCAACACCACAGCCCATCTGAGTATTGTTGCTGAACATGTCAATCCCTTTATGATAACAGTGCACCCATTCTCTGATGGCTGCTTCCAGCAGGATCACACATTAACTGGTTTCTTTAACAAGTGTTCACTGTACTCAAATGACCTCTATAGTCACCAGATCCCAATCCAATAGGGCGCCTTTAGGATGTGGCGGAACATGAAAGTTGCATCATGCATTAGAAATATTGAATTTTTGAGGCAGTAGTGCCATAAACCTGGATTATTTCAAATGGCCATCAGAGGGTGAATTTGCTTATTAATTTATGCTGTTTACCTTATAGTATAAAGCATCTTGAGGCAACTGTTGTGTGATTTGGTGTTATATAAATAGCACTATATATAAATGAAATTAAACTGAACTGATTTATATAAAAAGTCAGATTGTGTAGAAGTCTACCGGAAAATGACCCTCTGCTCTATGATCTCAATGCTTGCCCGATGGGTTTAGGGTCTCAGTCAGCTGATTTAAGTGTTTAGGAATACAATATCAGTTTTTATATTATTATGACAATTACAGTGAAAAGGAGGATGAAGAATGATGGGCTTTGTTGTAAGTCACAAGTGCAGTGTCCCTCAATTTCTAAATCAAACTCACCTCTCATTCCTATTTTTAAAACAACAAGGTGGGAAACCTGTGGTTTAAAAAAGAAACCTGCATACGTATGGCCCGTCTAAAAATTCTTCTATGTGCAGCGTTATATTGTCTGTTTTCCCTGGTTTTGATAGTAGCATAAAGGAGTTGTTATCGATCTACAAGTTTGTTATATGCATCTAAATATGGTTCATAAGTTTGAATGAATTTGCTGGAGTTTTTAGACGTCTAGAAGAAATTCTGACCTTGTAACCCTTTCAGGAAATGCAACTGCGGCTGCATGTTGTTTCAGGTGATCTACTAGTGAGGAAATGTGGCCAATGTGTGAAAAAGACAGCAGTTGCGTTAGAGGGTGTAAATTCATCTGAGCCTGTAAACATGTATGAGTGTATGAGAAACAGAAAGTATGTCACATTGTAAGTTAAGTATTTCAGCTACTCAGACATCAGAGAGCATGGAGGAGCAGAGAGCATGTGAGAAGCGATTATAGAATATATATATATATATATAATATTTTGAGCAAAAACAAAAGGGAAAGTAAATCATCATCAAAGTTTACATTTATTCATTTGGTTTTAACCATCATCCAAGGTGGAAGTATTTATGATTCCTTAGACCTGAGACTGCTTGTAAGCCACTTTATTTCGAGGTTTGTGGTATTGTCGCTACTTGTTGCAGCAAGGTGTGCCAGAAGATGTTATTCTTTCAGAACAGGTTAGACTGCTAATGTCAGTGATATTACATTAGTGATGTATAATGTTCTCTAATGCAATTATGTTTGCTGTCTCAACACGAGATCAGTGTCAGGTTAGCTTAGTATCCACTATCACACAGGCCATAGAAGAGAAACCTCTGGTTAGCTAGAAGTTGGTTATAGTTAGTATATTGTCACCTGGCTTGCTAACATTAGGTATCAGCAGAGAGTGTAACCGCACAGTGAGGACAGGAATGTTACGCGGGGGCTAAAACTGAACTCGCTGCCGAACTTGGGGCTTTATGTTGTTGTACATCAGAAAACATGAAAGTCAAGAGGCTTCTGTTAAATTTATACGGTTGCAGTACATAACTTCCTGTTTGTAACTCTCACACACATATTTAGTTGACTTCTGTACAGCCTCAGTTTAGTTGTTCTAATTTCTGTTTCCTTTAGATCACCGCAGCTCAAATGACATGAGCTTGACTGCATGACCTGTGCATGTGCAAAATGAAAGTTAGAGGTGTGTGTGTGTGTGTGTGTGTGTGTGTGTGTGTGTGTGTGTGTGTGTGTGTGTGTGTGTGTGTGTGTGTAGCCGCTAAGACTGGTGGACCTAAATCTTCACCACCACGTCTTTATACATACAAGCGCAAAGGGGAGTGGGTGGGTCAGCGCACAGGGCACAGAAACTAAGCTGGCTTCAAACACCATTTATTTCCATAAAACAAACACAGCCAGAGTCACAAATACAAGATAAAATTCCCCGTATACAATAAAAATAGTGTTGCAACCCGCTAAAAACCCTGCCGGCAGAAATAACTATACAATATTAAAACAAGGCTAAAACATGTTTTCCATATACTAAAATTACTCTCCCATAGTCCCATAATCCCACAGTCCAGCCACACATGGGCGAATGGTCCTTATATGAAAGAGACAGGAGAGGAACTTCTCGTCCAGTATGGTAAAACTCGTCAGCAACAGACCAGGGAGGGGACTCCTATCGCAGACCTGTCTCCTTCTGACAGCGCGTCGCCGCACAGTCCCGCCCCACTCCACACCTGAACACGGCCTCCCTCGTCTCACCGTCAGATGCAGGCAGAGGGGCATCCCTGCCCTGTCGTGCATTGCAGCCATCGCCACCCACTGTTGCCGTTCCTGCCGTTAGGACTGGATCGCCGAACAACTCGCGGCGCCCCACAGTCAGGCAGCAGTTCGTTCCACACACGTGCGGGGTTGCACGCGTTCCTTTTTCTCCTCCTCACCCTTCGTGCGTCACTCCTCTCTCTTTTTGTCTCTGCGCCCACCATCCCCTTTAACAGGTCAACCTGGCGGCTGATAGGCCACCTTGGGGAACGCCCCCACCTCACAGGTGCCTACAATTATCTGTTTAGTCCACAGTGGGTTAAAGGAACATGGTACAACATTAACACAAATATAAATATGAGGATAAAACCATGCAGTATAAATATCAACAAACAAACATGCAATATAAATATCACTATAAAATCATGCAAATAAAATCAACACTATGTACCAATACACAGATTGATAAAACATAAAAACACAAATTTCCGCTGTGTGACATGTGTGTGTGTGTGTGTGTGTGCCTTAAATGCAAAACTATGTTAAGGAAAGCCACAACTGAAATCACAAAATCAAAATAGGGTTTCAAAAACCAGCATAATGATGAGGACGTTACCCAGTGGGGCCTTCTATATACTGTCTAGGCTTCTCTTTATATTGTCTTGTCCACCGTGTGTGTTTTTTTCACCAGTGACTCCTCATGCTTGGTATTTTGCCATGACCTCTCTCAGAGTACTCTGTATGTAACTCTTAAGGGAAAAGGAGATAAAATGTTTGCTATGGGTAAAACCAGTGTTTAAAACAAAAGGGGTTATCTAAACATTAGTCACAGTCACTGCACACAGCATCACTAATCCAAGGTCACAAATGGGTCTATTTGTTGTCTGCTGCTAGTCAATAAATACGTTTAAGTAAATAGTAGACGAGCAGCATGCTAAATCATAATGACCCATTTTGTATTTAAATATGTGAGATGTGAATGTAACAGCTGGGCTCCGTAAACTAATATGTTGAGTAATCTGTAATATAATAATTACTGCTTAAATTAGTAGTAGATTACATTTGCTACTAAAATTGCCCAGCTAGAGTCATGGTAAAAAAAATAAAGTCTACCCTCTTAAATTTCTGAGGTTTTATGTATCAGGACATAATTAAAAGTAATTTGGTCTTTAATAGGTAAATACAAACTCAGATCAACTACATATTACATCGTGTCAACTAAAAGTAAGCTAAATGTAGAAGCAATGTGTTGAAACTAAGTACACTCTTATTGATCCACATGATAGCAGCCAGTCTTTGATGACAGTACAATTAGACAAAGATTAAAAAGTATTGTTTGGTAGAGTTGTCAGAAGAAAGCTTCTTCTCTCTAAAAAGAGCATGGGAGCGTGACTTAGGTTTGCAAAGTTGCGTCTGAAGAAACCACAACACTTCTGGAACAATGTCTTTTGGACAGACAAGACCAAAGTAGAGATGTTTGGCTATAAAGCACAGCAGCGTGTTTGGTATAAACCCAACACAGCATATTAGCACGGACACCTCATGGTGGTGGAGAGGTGATATATGGACTTGTTTTGCAGCCAGAGGAGCTGGGCAACTTGCAGTCACTGAGTCAAACACGAATCTTTATTATTGTGTATTCTAGAGTGAAATGTGAGGCCATCTGTCGGACAGCTAAGACTTGGCCAAACCAGCATATCTACAACAGAATATCTGACTCAACTCAAAGAACTGAGGTGTTACAGTAGCCCAATCAAAATCCAGATCGTAATCTGACCTTAAGAGAGCTGTGCATGAATAAATGCCTGCAAAGCTCAATAAGCTGAAGCAACGTTTTTTTTAAGAAAAGTGAGCCAAAATTGCTCCACGATGCTGGGAGAAAGAGATAAAATCATACAGAAAAGGTGGTTTTAAAATCTGTTGTATCATGAGTTGCACTCATTTTGCATTTTGACTTAATTGTTGTTCGCTAAACCCAATGATTTGTCGTTCATGAGAGGTTTTAAGACTCACGTTTTGACAAACCTCATTTCCTCTTATCGTTACTGTATTTCTGTGATGGTGATTGAAAAGCACTTGAATAAATAAAAGGGTGCTGAAAAAACTAAAGCTAAAAAAATCTCAGATTCATCTACTGCAACAAGAAGCAACTGTTTTATTTTCGTCTTGAAGCTCAGTATTTAGCTCACAGCCCGCGCTGCCTCCATCTCGCCATCTCTTTACAATACTTCTCCTGTCTGTCATTTCCTCTCTTTTACCTTTGCTCCATGTCTTTCAATTATATTTATTCATGCATGTCTTGGTTGATATAAAGTATAAATAATCTTATTAGATGCTGTTGTTGAGACTCATTTCTTTATGGAGCTCCAAATTTATATTCATGACCACGGATGCACATTTGAAGGTGTGTAATGATGGAGGAGTCATGTCCTACCACGGGAAGGCTGCAGAGGGAATAATATTTGTTGTGTTTGCATCACCTGGAATGAGACTGTGTTGCACGCACAGAATGACACCTTGAATCAGATGGAGGAGAAAAAAAAAAGAACTATATTGGATCTGTGTGACTCAGTGGTTTTTGATCATCTAGCCTCTCATGTGACGCAAGTCTAACGTAGGAGAGTTCTTTGCTGTGCAGTAATAAATATTAGATAAATAAGGTGAGGAAGAAGTTTGTTTTAGGATCTTAAACTGATCAGTGCTCTTGTGTAAACGTCATGTTATGTGCGGGTTTAACTGGGGCTGCTTGTTAGTGTTTGATAGTGATACCAGCAAACAGAAAAGAGGGGAGAGAACGAGAAGGGAAGAGATGTGAGAAGAGGAAGTAAATAAGACTTCAAGTGTGGCGTTGTGATTGTCCTGTTTATGACAGCCAGCAAGTAAATCAGAGAGTGCAAGTGATTCTCTGCTCGAATGACTCCTCAGATCTTGCATCTGAAATATTACATCTTTTGCCCATTTGCTATTACTGGTTACATGAAAAAATAGAACAAAATCTAGCTAGCTCACCTTCAGTAATTTCACTCAAGAAAAGGTCATTTCAGTGGAACATTATGTCCCCAGGGTTAAAAAACATTAGTCATTGAATTCAGGTGTTCCAATCACTTCCATGGCCACAGGTGTTATAATGTCACTGTTTATGGTATTAGCAACTCAATGGTAAGCCGTAAAATCACAGAGCAGGATCAGTCAATCGCTGCAGACCTCCAAACTTCATGTGGGCTTCAGATTAGCTCAAGAACAGTATGTAGTGAACTTGATGCAATGGCCGAGCAGCTGCTTTCATGCTCCCAACTTTGTGGGATGATGAAATATTTACCAAGGTCACTTTTTATCTTTTCTGTTCCAACATGACTGCGCACCAGTGCACAAAGCAAGCTCCATGAAGAAATGGATGAAGAATTTGTTGGGGAAGAATTTGACTGGGCTGCACACAGTCCTGACATCAACCAATTAGAACACCTTTGGGATGAATTAGAGCAGAGACTGTGAGCCAGGACATCTCAACCAAAACTGGGGTCTAACCTCGCACATCTACGGTCAGTAATTCCCATAAACACACTCTTAAACCTTGTCGAAAGCCTTCACAGAAGAGTTGAAGCTGTTAGAGGTGCAAAGGATGGGCTGACGTCATACTAAACCCTAGAAAAATGGGATGTCACTTTACTTCACATGCTTGTGAAGGCAGATGAGCAAATACTCCTGGCAATACAATGTTTTTAGATATATAATTACGTGAATATAACTGCCATCCACTTGCTTCAAGAAAAAGCCCGAGTAAACTGTCCACAACGATTTCTGCTAAAATACACCATTGCTCTTCACTATAGACTAACCTACAGCAGACACAAGGGGAACGCCGCTGTAGAAACCTTTAGAAAGTAGATCTATCACCATTTCTTACTCATACAGTGGTTGTACCCTGCTGTCAAGGATGTACTGATGCGTGCCAGTGATTAAGAAAGCCACGATAAGATTAGTAAAGAAAACAAGGAGCCAAAAGTAAGCATCTTTTTCTGGCTGCATGATTGCCAATATATCCTAATTTGTGTTGTGCTAACATTGCTTTTCTGATCCAGACAAACAGTATTTTTCAAGCAGCAGACAGCACACTGCATCATTGTGGATTCAGCTGCAGCAGAGGCAGCAACAGTCTTTGTCAACAATCGTAGCGTCCATCATGGGACAGCTCAGAGCCAAACTGCGCCTACATGCAGCGATGCTAAATATCTGCTTGACTTCCTCAGATGTCTTGTTGCTCTATCCAAGAAGCAGAGCGAGAAGATATGGGCCAAATCAGTCTTGCAGCAACATCTGGAACACTGCGAGTTTCCACTGGTCCATATTTGCTCCTTCGCTGAAATCCCAAGATTCCCCAGTGAATTTCCTCAAATGAGCTTTCTTCATTTTTTTCAATTCCTGTGAGAGTGAAAGAGGTTGGACTGAGATCTATTTAAGTGAAGAATTCCTTCTCTGGGCTGTGGAGGAGTCTCAGGGACACAAGTTTTGGTTTATCATCTCACATCTGGAATATTTCAGCTTCTGAGTCACCAGGGTCAACATTTTCATGTGGAAAAAAAAAATCACAAATGCAAATGCCATCAAACTTAAAAAGAAAAAAAAGATTTCTAACTAAGAAACTGGAAGATTGTTCAAACATATTAACAGATATGCACCAGATAACTGATATGCATTAAACCAGTGTAGGTTAGCTCTTTATCTCTTTAAAGCCCACTCAGCGTAACCCTTCGGTCTACGGTAAGCTTTTTTTCTGAACTAAGTGGTTTCTGTCATATTTCAGCCTGGCTTGAAAAGCAAAATGAATGGGTGTGCATCAAAAGTTAGTGATCTCTGCCTGTGCAGCTACCCTTGGGAAAAATCTGGAAACTATTCTAATGGTCATCAAACCACATCTTTAGTGATAGATACTCATCATCAAGGGTACGGGGGAGGTCGTTAAATGTCATCTTTATGAAGGAAAGACAAAGACACACACACAAAAATATTCCATGTGAATAAATATAAGCAGTAGCTGTGAAAGAGTAAAAACTACCGTGTCAAATTTTGGAAATCTGAGGGGAAAACAGCTCTTCACTTTTTGAAGAATAGATTGTCATTATGACTACCACCTGCCACGTAGCGACACCACAGTGACAGGTCTGAGATTGGAAATATGATTGGCTAATCCTGCAGGATGAGCTGAAAGGCTGCGCCTTTCTGAAGACCAAGGTAAACTTTGTTGAGGACGGGGAGTTAATTGAAGTGTCACTCCATTCCCAATGTGAATGACATCCAGGACAAATGAGAATCACAGTTTCCTTCTCTCGCACTCCCCTGCTCTGCATAAATCTCTGTTTGAAGGTCACTGACTCTGAAAACAGCATCTGGTCAGTTAGTTCACACCAATATTTTACTCACTCTCAGGCATAAAATGGCTGCTCGGTTTTATCTGCTGCCAGCGGGCTTGACTGACATGCATATTAGCTCTTTTCTCCCGGGACTCTGAAAACACATCATATTTTCCACAACTTTCATTTTCTCCATTCAAATTGCAGCCACATTGAGGTGTCTTGGTTGCATACTAATTGTGTGTGATGCTCACCTCTGAGAGCGAGCTAGACATCCGCGCAAGGAGCCAACTATTTTTCATTGTCTCTGTCGCAATAAAAAGTGTCATCTTAGACAGGCTGCAAAAATAGCAAAGATCTGTCATCATCTGTGGAGTGTAGATTAAAACACGGGCAGAATGTGATTGTTCGGGGACAAAAAAGAAGTCTACACGGTAACACAAACACAGCCTTTCTTCGTCTGCAAACCCTCTAAAGCCACCTTTTGTTCCACTTGGCCTCTGATGATATCCTGAGTCCCTACTGTCATTTCTTCCCTTTCCTGGTTCTAATGCTACAACAATCACCTTTGCTTTTCACTGCAGTCTCACAGCGCTACAGACCTTTTCATTAAATATGGAGAAAATATCTCCAGGAGAAAGAGAGACTCAAAGAAAATGTAAATAAGCAGTGAAGAACTTCAGTAACCCTGTACTGTTGCTTTTTCTTTTTTCTGTGGAGTGTGTGATGAGATGTGACCTGAGCAGGCCTTGTATTTGGGATAAAATGAGTAAGATGCTGTGTGTGTGTGTGTGTGTGTGTGTGTGTGTGTGTGTGTGTGTGTGTGTGTGTGTGTGTGTGTGTGTGTGTGTGTGTGTGTGTGTGTGTGTGGTTTAGGATGCTATGAGTAGGATGGTGGAGCCAGAGGATGCATGAGTCGCACTAGAAGACAGCTGCACAAGGAAACCTCCACATGTAAAACCCTGGCCGTGAAACAGACAATTCTGTAAGGACATTGGCTGTGCAGTGATTTTTTTAAAATATCAAAACAACTTAAACAACTGAGATGGTTAACAAAGAGGTCATAAAATGCATTTAACAAATGCACTATAATATAATGCAATACAATGCAGGAGCACAGCAAACTGTTCAGGCAGTTAAATGAACTCCTTTCTAACCAATAAAAAAGGCAAACAAAGGGTTGGATATTAACAAGCAAAGAAACTGAGTATGTTATCAGAATATCTTGAGCAAACCAGCCCTGTTTTGCCTGCCACATTTGTTCTAGCGGGTCGCTGAGCACGAGTCAATAAAATATAACATTAAATGCCTGCTTTGCACCAGTTTCTGTAGTTGTTAGTGGTTCAGTTTAAGTTTGTGCTGAGTCTGAATGTGGCTGTAATTTCTTTTAGAAGTGCAAAGATCTATCATGAGCTCTGTCAGGTAAGTTTATCAGCAGATTTCTGAGAAGTCAAATGTCTACAAATGCAGCAAAACTGTAGCTGCCCTCAGCGCTAGTTTCACACTTCTCATTCATACTGTATCACAGCCTGAGCTCAGACAAACACTGTGTCGCTGCATAGCCCGTGTAAGCAAACACAGAGAATAAAACCTGACCTCCGTCAGATTTGCAAAATAGTTGAGTTGCTTTATTTGAAAATCTGAAATATTTCTGTTTATGTTGGTTTGGTTTTGGATTTTTAAATCGAAGATGAAAATGAGCTTTTAGCCAAATCAGGTACATGAATAAAAAGAACATTCTGTTTATCGTGACGTTTTAAATATCAGGACATTAAGACAATGTAAATTAAAATACATTTAAATTTACATTAGGTCATTACAACCTCAAATGAACAGCAACACATTGCACTTATTTGGCAAAATCCAAGCTCAGATGGAAAAAGCAGTGTGTAAAAAATTAAGTACACCCTTAATGCTTCCACAGGAATCAAGAGGCCAGGTAGCAGATAATCAAAAATAATTGATTAACTGATCATCAGAAAGTGTAAGCACATAAATAAAAGCAGATGTTCTGAGGAACAGTAGTGGAGGGCAGCCTTGGGCCTGTGCACGTTGCAGTCATTGAGTTGACCATGAACTGCTCTGTATACCAAAATATTCTGGAGTCAAACGTGAGGCCATCTGTCCAACAGCTGAAGCTCAGTCCAAATTAGGTCATGCAACAGCACAATGACCCCAAGCACAGCAGCGAATCTACAACAGAGTGGTAGAAATAGTGGAATGGCCCAGTCAAAGTCCCGACCCAGAGGAGTGAAATGCAGCGGTGGAACCTTAAGAGAGCTGTGAATAAACGAATCGATGCTTCAATGAAATGAAGTAACATTGCAAAGAGTGAGCCAAAATTCCTCTACAGTGATATGACAGACTGATAAAGTCACACAGAACATGATTACTTAAGTTATATCTGCTGAAGGTGGTTCTGCAAGCTACTGAATTATGCGGTGTGCTTAGTTTCACACACACTGATTCTGCATGTTGCCTTCCATAAGTAATAACAATGTGTTTAAGTAATTTTAAGACCTACTGAGATCAGATTTTTGTTTTTCCTGATAACTGAAAGAGGGTGTGCTTTCTTTTTCACCTGATTTGTTTGTATTGTGCTTTGTCCCTTTTAAATAAACTAACTTAATAAGAAAAGCACTCTATACAGCACTCTATTTTCTCTTAAATCATTAAGTTATATTTTTGGTGAATGTGTTTGACGGTTTGTGTTTATGAGCAAATTTAGATGCCAATAAGCATTTCTTACCTCGCTGCATCTTAAGTACTTTAGATCTGTTTTAGATAAAGCAGTAAGAAATTAAAACTGCCTAGGCAACAGAAGGAGCTAAAGTTATAAGGATTGAAAGAGGAGGGGTAAATCAATGGAAGGAAACAAGAAACACAGCCCCACTGTGAAGTGTATTTACCTGATTTTACCTCTTTTATTTTTAACCCCTTCAGTAGAGCTGAAGTAGCAGCAGCTCTATAGTGCGCTCTTGTCACAGGTAAAAGCATAAAATGAGCCAGATTATTTGTGAATGACTGTGCAAACATGCAACAACACTCTCTGGCTGTTTCTCCAACACAGATGTCTGGCAGGTGCACGTTGTCAGAGCAGCAACTGAGTCTGCGAATATGAATATTAATGTACAGTAGAGAGCTGCATTATTATGCTAAAACCACTCTGTCCTTCTGTCTGGGGTAGATTCACAAATCAAAAATTCCTTGATGTGCTGCACACTTTGTCAATTTAGTCCATCAGCTGTTACTTTGAAAATATGTGAGAGGAAGAGAAGAATCTGAAGCTGCAGAAGAAGACATGAGAAACGCAAAGTCAGGATTATGTTGCAGCGTGCTTTAAAAGACATTATTATTTCTCTCTGGCCTGTTGCACAAAGCTTCCAACCCCTGCTGGCTTCATCTGACACATGATGTGTGTGTTCGTGTGTGTGCTGTGTGAGTGAAAAAGAGAGGGTGAGGGGGGCCTGACAAAAGAAATGTCTGAGTGAAATGAATGGGGACTAAATCTGCCCATCAATAAGCTGCTTGGGCCTGTGCCATGAAGGCCACATGCCTCCCTGCAGATGCAGAACTTAAAAAAAAGAAGAAGATACATCTGGATCTCAAACTGTGAGTGTGTGTGTGAATGTGTGTGCACGTGAGCAAGCCACATGCAACTTGGTGCTCCTTCCAACAAGGATTAAACTCTCAGACATAGACTCATCTAATCACTGGTGGCCCAAATGGAGAGAGAAAATCCAATCCCCTCCCAACAAAGTGTGATCACAGGCACAGAGAGAAGCAAATGTGCACCACAAAGCATGGCTGGATGAAGAACTTCCTCTCATTTAGGCCAGCAATGTTTGGTATTTTAAGGAGTGGTTAACCCAAATCACTAAAAAAAAAAATAATACAGTCACTGACTACCTCTAGTCAGCAATGGGAAAATGTTTCAGAGTAAAAGTAAAAGTAGAAAAGAAGCAGTGCAAGAAGCTCTACTTGTATAAAAAAGGCCTGCTTGAGAAATTGTGCTTTGCAAAGCCCTCAATTCCTCATATTTTCCTGGGAAAAAAACGGGAATAGTTGTGGGAATTTATTGCAACATGTACAAGCATGCATTGAAGTAAAAAAGTCAATATTTGGTATGACCACCTTTATTCTTCAGCCTAGTCTGAACTCTCTTAGGCAAGCTGTTTTGTAATTTCCTTAAGTAGTCTTCAGGAATAGCTCTCCTGGCTTCTTGGAGGACATTCAAAGCTTTTCTTTGGATGGTGGCTGCCTTTTGTTGCGCTCTCTTTTGAGATAATGGCACACTGCTACAATAGTGTGGAGGTCCAGGCTCTGGGGAGGCCAATCCATGGCCGATAGTGATTTAATTGTTTGTTTTTCAATCCAGATTTGCTTTGACTGCATTGGAAGTATGTGTGTGTATCATTGTATCTATTCTATTGTAATTTGGCATACCTCTCAGGTTCGATGTCAGGAGTCAACTGCTGGATTTTTTCTTAATCTGAGTAAACTTGTCCAGTTTCTTCATATTTTTTGACAACACACTGCACACTATTCCAAGATATTCCAAAACCCAAGTGTTTTGACTAATAGCTCTTTGGGACTCAAACAGCTTTGTTGCCCCTTTTCACCTTGTTAGTGAAAAAGGATCCCATAACTTTCAAACTGTGTTATTTTTGGAAATTCTAAAAAAAGAAATGGGAAAAATGCATTTTTAAAATGGGCTGCCAAAAATACTGTTTAAATTCCTTGCTAAAGGTTCTGTTATGTGTAGACACAAAAAATCTAGGTTAGTGTTCATGGCTTAATTACAAACAAAAAAAATCCTCTGAAAATGTCCTGAATTGAAAATGAAAAACTTTGAAAGATCTTCAGATTTATCAAGGCTAGTTAAAAAACAACAACAGAGATTACAGGAATGTCTGGCTCCTAGATAAGTGAAAAATTGTGCCTTAATCAGCTTGAAACTGTGACTTAAATCAGTGGTTCGTAAAAGGAGGTTTGCAAAATTTTGCTCTAAATGAAGCTCTCAATTTACCGGTCGATCTACGTCCCTACCCTCACCTATGGCCACGAGCTGTGAGTAGTGACCGAAAGAACGAGATCGCGGATACAAGCGGCAGAAATGAGCTTCCTCCGAAGGGTGGCTGGCCTCTCCCTTAGAGATAGGGTGAGAAGTTCGGCTATCCGGGAGGGGCTCAGAGTAGAGCAGCTGCTGCTCCACATCGAAAGGAGCCAGCTGAGGTGGTTCGGGCCTCTGACAAGGATGCCCCCTGGGCACCTCCTGGGTGAGGTGTTCCAGGCATGTCCCACCGGGAGGAGGCCCCAGGGCAGACCCAGGACACGCTGGAGAGATTATATCTCTCGGCTGGCCTGGGAACGCCTTGGTATCCCCCCGGATAAGCTGGAGGAGGTGGCCGGGGAGAGGGAAGTCTGGGCCTCTTTGCTTAGGCTGCTGCCCCCGCGACCCGGCCTTGGATAAAGCGGATGAAGATGGATGGATGGATGGATGGATGATAAAATCATGTTGTATCATTAAAAAATGAACCTATGCACCAGTTACGCCTGTTTGTTTTTTTTTTTTAAACAAGCAGTCCATCTTTTCTTCATCTTCATCAGAGTGCAACAGACTCTTGCTGTTATTGGGTCATTAGCCAACAAGCACTGAGCTATTGTGAGGTAACTCCAAGTTGAGATAAATTGAACTGGAGTTAGGATTATGAGAGGATCTTTGGAAAAAGGTTCACCATTGCAAGATTACCATGGATCTGGAGCAGCCAGGGATTGAACGTCCAACCTTCCATGACAGTAGAGGACCTGCTCTTCCTCTAAACTACAGCTACCTCTTATGAAAAAATTATTAATTATTAATTTTAATTAGTTATTTAACTTCGAAAGCTAGAAACATGGCCACAAGAAACGAGTGAAAGTGTGAATTATTTTATTACACACATGTATCTCTGCAGAAATTATTCTTCCTAATTATTTCATATGGAAACATGTTTTTCGGAAAAAGAGGAATGCCACTGAAGACTGTAAATACAAATTTCTTTAAACTGATGAAAAACAAAGCAAAACCATGCTTCAGAAGAACTACACAGAAAAGCTGGTTTAAATCGTGATGATTTGTTTTAGATGCGATTTCATGTCTCACAGGAGAAGGCAGACAAAAGGTAAATATGGAAATGAAGCTACAACAAAGACATCTGCCTGGTGGAAAACAAAAAGAAAATCAATACATATATATATATATATATATATATATATATATATATATATATATATATATATATATATTATAGCACACGCACAGATACACATATATCAACACACACAATCATACAAATGGTCAAAAACTGTTTATTGTTAGATGCTGCAGCAGCACGGCTCATCTATCATTCATGCCAATAGAGCACAGTGAATTGAAGTGAAATTAAGAGAAATAGCAAGGGAGCAAAGGAAAAGGAAAAACAGAACAAATCTGACTTGGCTTTGATTGAATCCTGCACAGACAGTGGCCAGATACACCTGGGTTCCTCTGTTCATCTGAATCCAGATATTACCCCTGAATATAAAACATCAGAAGCTTGACAAGCTGCCTCCAGTGTTTCTGAGATAAGGTGGTGTTTCTTCAGAGGCAGATCAGATTTTTTTCCCCTTTCTTTTTCTTTTTTGTATTTCACAAAGGTGCCGCTTTTTTTTTTTTCCAGAGCTAGGTTGCCATCTCATGCGATTACATGTGGAGGGAAGAAAAGTACGCACTGAAACACATGCAAAAAGCATTCACTGAAACAAGCAAATCATTTGAAATTAGAGCTGGGCGATATATCGAGTTTTTAAAACATATCGATATATTTTTATACGAGATATAAGATGTGACAATATCCTTTATATCGATATAGTCTATGTTACGTTATAATTATAGTTGTGGAGCCGCAAGTTTGCCTCTCTTTCGTCCACTTTTGTCTCTACGCAACGTTACTCCGCCTCGCCTTCACTGAAGACAACTCCCCCTCCTACCCCATCGCTTCACGTGCAGGCAGCGACAAGACGGACACGGCAAATCTCCGTTAACGAGTTACTGCGCATCGCCCCATGCGTGGGGCTGGACGGCGTCAACGTGCTAACGAGCTAAACATGCTAACGAGCTAACCGCGCTAACGAGCTAACAGCGCTAACCCTAAAATCCTTTCATTCTCTCAAAAGTTGATAGCGCGCCTTATGTATGAATTCTGGTTGTGCTTGGTGGCCGCGAACCGATTTTATGTGGTACACGGCGTTCAGCAATCTGTCAAAAATGTTTGAGTACGACTTTGGTAAGCTACGGAGCTGCACCGCTTGATAGATTGTCGGCGCATTACGGCTACCGAGGAGCTTCGCGGAGTGATACGTACTGTGCATCAACGTAATATTACCGTATTGTGTGTGTATAAGGACCATAAATGGCACCTGTAAGAGACGTGGTTATGAAGCGGATTTCAAACTCCAGGCTATCAGTCACACAGTAAAACTTGGGAACAGAGCAGCTGTAAAATCTGTCTGTCTTTGTTATTATGCTCAGCGTCTTTTAGTTTACATTTTGACTGCACAATTGTGAGCTCTTTGTTTAGCACAAAAACAACCTTGTTTTCTTTTATTTATGGAGCATTATTATTTAATGAATGCTCATAATTTAATTTTGAGTAATTTTTCATGTACATCTGTGCTGTATGTTAATAAAAGTGCCTGTGTGACATCTGGGACACAGCTTTGACTAAGAACTCTTTTTGTTCTTACTTTATGGCTTAAAAAAAATATCGAGATATATATCTTATATCGCCATCCAGCTAAAAAATATCGAGATATGAATTTTGGGTCATATCGCCCAGCCCTATTTGAAATGAATGTCCCCTTCACTCTGCCCAGATCAAAAGCATCTTAGGTAACTGGTAAAAGTTCTTCTGTAGCACGGCAGTCTCAATCTGGAAAAAAAAATGTTTCCATCACTACAAAATGAATGTTGACAAATGCAAACACATACAGGAGACTTCCCACTGAGGAGTGTGAGCCCACCTACACGGCTAAGATTACTTATTTAAAGCAGATATATTATCTCACAGCTCAAAAGCCACACTGTTCCCAACAGCTACTTGGAGCTGTCGTTGTTGATTTACACTCATTAGTTCAAAAACTCACTGGATCATTAAGGTGTTGTTTTCCTCACTGTTCCATTATTACGGACACCCAAATGTCAATCTACTCAGCGAAAAGCACATTTCTGTGTGCTTGAAATACCTAATGGCATCCTTTCAACATTTTCAATAAATAAAGTAGCCGTGGAAAAAGGCGCACTGTCAGTAGAATATTAACAGTTGGGCATCTAAAGCATGTTTTACTGCACCTATTTTAACAAAATGGTTGGTGAAGAAGAGCCAAAACGTATTTCCATGTGACCCTTCAAAATCACTGGCATTTAAGCTCGGCAGCATATATAATCATACATTTAAAGCAGCGTGCAAAAGGGGGGGGGGGGGGGGGGGGGCATTGGCAGTGAGTTGGGATCATTCAAGATCACCAACACCATGGCTGAAATGCAGCCTCAAACCACTCACTGAAACACTCACTGTTGTACCGCTCTCCTGACCTCCTTTAGAATAATTCATATTTTTTTTTTTTTTTTTTTTTTTTTTTAATAAATAGGACAGGGGGAATGAATGAGAGAGAGAGGGGGAGAGAAAGAAAGAAAACCAAAGGGGAGAAGAGACGGTGAGAAGGGGGGGGAAGAGAGAGAAAGAAAAAAAAAAAAAAACTCCTGGGTCACCTGTATGGAGAAAAAAAACAAACAAACAAACAAACAAACAAAAACAAACAGAGGAGACAGCAAACAACAAAGAGCAACATAATAATAGAGAAAACAAAGCACCATCACAATAAACTAGCTAGTCATAGATATCAGTATTTACTAAGTAATAAACGATATTGTGCAGCACGCAAGATAGACAGCGCACAGTGTGCTTTGAGGCAGCAGCCAAGAAAGCTTTAGTCCGCGTCTGTGAATACCCATGTGTGCATACCTGTGTGGATCAGCATGCTTGCATTCCAAAGGTTTCTCCATGTAATGATCTGCTAGGGAGTGTGGGGGGGCCACAGCCCCGTCCTCCAGGGTGTGAAGCGGGTATGGAGGAGATCAAAACTCCAGACATCCAGAGGCCCCCAGAACACAAGAGACCATGGAAGACCAACAGAGGGGCAGCCGCGCCACTGTCCCAGTAAGAGCTGAGGAGAGTCCCAGATGAGGGCTCGCCCAGCAGCCGCGGAGCAGAAGTCAGGGGGAGTTGCAGTGACGCGCCCGTGAGCTCCGCCGGCCCCCAGCTGCGCCTGAGTGACCGAGCCCTAGGCCGAGAGGCCGGGGGCACCCCACCTCCAAAGGGGCCCGAGCGAGCCCCAGGCCCCAGGCCCCGACAAGCGGCCGCCAAGGAGTGAGCCGGTGTGCACCCGGACGCCCACCCCCAGACACAAAGAACCACCAACACACCGACACCTGAGGGAGTCCGCCACCGGCAGGGGAAGTGGTGGTGGGTGGAGATAGGCCTCCAAACCTTGGAGGGCCTGAGGTGTCCCCAGAGAGGTGGCGTCTGATACCCAACCTGACATATAGACACAGACATACAGGCACACACAGACACAAACATCCATTCCCACCCTCATGCTCTCATATGCACTTACTCCACACTCAACCAACGTGGAGACAGACATAAAGAGACGCTGTACACACAATCACACTCCCCAAGCGTACTCTACAAACCGGGTCTAGGTACCCTTGCCCCTGGAGGGGGGAATTGCACCCAGACCCAGGTGGTGTTACCCTTTTCCCTGCGGTGGGGAGAGGCAGACCACCCCGACTCCGCAGCAGCAGGGAGGCCCCACACCCCAGACCGCAGTCGGACGGCCAACTCCTCCTACTAGCCCTCCCGCTCCAGCAGGCCGCAGAGAATGGGGGTGGGATGAACTGAAGCTCTGCCATCACGTAATGTCGCATACTGCTGTTTCTGATGTCATTTAGAAAAAAAAAAAAAAAAAAAAAAAAAAAAAGAATAATTCATATTATTCATATTATTGATTAATTGAACCAATATTTTAAAAAATGTATTCATCACTTCATAAGACCTATTGGCACTGATTTGGCATTCCTCAGCCTTTCCTCCCCATTTCCTTTCCTTAAGAATGGCTACTTGACAACCACTCTTCCACTGAAATACTTTCTGATGAACTTTGAAGATCTACTGAAAGGTCAGATGCATCTCTCAGGTCCTGTGTCTGGTCTTTGCTTGATTTTCTTCCTGTTTCTTGACATGACTTTGGGATACTGTAGAAAAAAAACTAAAAACACAAGAAAGTCTGATTCCTTGAAGCAAGATATAAAGAAATGAGGAAGATTTGTGCACAGTGCATGACAGTTTGAAAGAACAGACTGTTCACTGTTTACTGTGGCAGTGCACCATGTTCCCTTTTTCTTTACTCTTTTCCCTTTTCAACCAACTAAAAGTTAAACACGTGGAATTCACTGGTTGCTGATCATTTTTCATAAAGTGTTGCCTGTTAACAACTGGTTCATGTGTACAATGTTGTTTGTTGCAATATTATTTTAAACTAAGACTTTTATTCATTAATTACACAAAAAGAGAAGGGTGTTTAGGCATCCCCATTAATATACACTCAGTAATGTCAATAATAATGTGATTACTCAGTGAAAACATGTTTTTAGAAATATTTGCAAATTACTTAAAACCGAATTCATAAAATGTGCCTGAGGCTGTGCCACTTAACATTTTGGTCAGGTCCATCCTGTTGCTGTGTTTATCTGCCTACCTTTAACTGCGGTAAACAGAATAAAATGTTTTGAAAGACACAAATCTTTGCATATAAGAACCCACATTTAGCAGTGCATGTCAAGATAAAAACCAAGCCTCACGTCTGCGTTGTAGTCCTACATGATAAGATTGTGGAGAAGAGTAGCCTCAAAAACTTCTAAATGGTTACCACAACCACTTACCCTATCAAATAAGTAACTGGCTGATGAGGTCATGACATCATCATCTACTGATTTGTCTTGCTGACACTGACTTGGGCACTTTGTGCCCCCAGGATCACATCTGAAGCCAGAATGGGACAAACTGGCAGGGAAAATTTTGGATCTGTGGATATAAAGTATAAATATAAATAAAACCACTGAAATAAATCCAGAACTGATATTGATACTTTTGAATTACATTATACATCGGGTGGGCTTGTGAAAGTCAGTGCTAATATTAGCTGTGTTATTGATGTTCTACAATAACTAAAACACTTATGAATCAGAGTCAGTCTTTTTGGACTTTTGGAAGAGCATGAAACAGGAAATGGTGACATAGGCTACCACACAGCTGTCAGGTAGCTTAGCCTGGGCAAAGTGCTAAAAGGACTACAGGACCTGCAGAAATTCAAGAGTTTTAAAGGACATTCCAGAGGGCTCATGTTGTAGAGTAAAAGGCAGATCTTGTATTTGCTATTGATGTGACTGTACTAATGACTTGAGTAAATACCAAATTGCAAGGCAACGGCCTATTTGCAAAATAGTAAAAGCTTCAATGAGAAACCTGCAGCTTCTTTCAATTCAGTTCAGCTCATAGAACAACATTCTCAATCACATGCAAACATTGATGGCAGGAGCCATTACAGCCCTGCACGATGGGTTTGCAAAGCAATTTGAAGACTTCAAAACAGTTAAGAGTGAAATGGACATGACTCAATATCCTTTCACTTGCAGTGTGGATAATGCATCCAGTGATGTTGAGCTTGAACTCACTGACCTGATTCACTTGTTGCAGAACACTTCTAGCCAGGATCACTCCTGTATTTTTATTCTTTTTTCAAAGAGGAGAGCTTTCCACACATTAGAAGGCTCAGAAGATGTTGCTTCTCTTTGTTCTTCATATGTGAGAAAACATTCTCAGTGATGAAGTTTAAGAAATACAGATGGTCTGTCAGTGATGATCACCTGTCCACCGCCCACCACATGAAAGTCCCAGGCTTTCATGTGGACTCTTGGAATAACTGATTGCTCACCTCTGCCATAATGTGTGCCTCAAGGAGCTTCTACGAGGTAATGAATAGAGTGTCTGAAGGATTTGTAAATAAATTAATCCAAGTTTTACTTTTAAAGAAATGTGAAAAATAAAAAAATCTGAAAACATGTTTTTACTTTGTCGTAATGTGCTACTGAGTTTTGATTTGTTTTTCACTCTAAATATAATCCTCTGACTACATAGTGCATAGCTTTTGGAGTATTGGTGCATTAAATTAAAACTAAAGAGCCTGATGCTCTGTAAAAATGACTCATTGCTGTTATATCAGCATAAAAAACAACAGCAAAATAAAAGCAAAACGAAAAAGTTGTGTTCAAAAAAGGTGGTTTAGATGTTTAGATTCACCACTAGAAAAACAAGTAGTCATGCAACAGAGCAACAGATAAAAAATAAATAAATAAAATAATAGAAAATATCCACTGAGCAGCAGTTCTCTGGGCAAAAATGCCTTTTTGATGTCAGAGATCAGAGGAGAAAGGCCAGACTGCTTCAAGCTGATAGGAAGACAACAGTAACTCAAATAACCACTTGTTACAACCAGGGTATAAAGAAGAACATCCCTGAATGCACAACATGTCAAACCTTGAAGCTGATGGGTTAGAGTAGAAAAAGATCACATCAGGTGGTCTAGAGAACCCAATAAAGGGGCTGGTGAGTGAATTATTTTATTATACTTCCCTTCCAATCTTAATTCTGACAGTACCATTATAAACTATCTCCATATGTGAAGTTAAGTTTCAATAGAATATTACTGAATTCTCAATAAGTGGGTAATTCAAGAAGAAAGTAAGAAGGTTTTAAGCAATCTGTCAGAATTTATTATTATTTATATACTGTCCAGTCACGACAGCAGTCACCTAGATGCACTTTATATTGTGATGATCCTACAAGAGAAAACCCTCAACAGTCATGTGAGCAGACAACAGTATGAAGGAAAACCTCCCTTTTAACAGGAAGAAACCTCCAGCAGAAACACGCTAAGAGAGGGAAATCCATCTTTTGCAACCTCTGCGAGTTAGAGGAGGGAGAGAACACTAACTCATTTTAGTTCATTAGCATAAAAAGAAAAATTAGCTAACCGAAACTATTTTTGTGTATGTTTGAAACACAAACAGACAAAAGATATTGGACATATCCTGAATTTAGGTACCCTTAAAAAATAAAAAATAAAAAACTCTTTGGCTTCATATAAATGGTATATGGCATTCATACAATAATACTCAAAAAGACCAAAACTAACACAGAAACTAATAAAAGCAAAAACAAAAACATTTTTTAAAAATAATACAAACTAAGCTGAAATGTAAAATAACCCAAATTAAAACCCAGGAGTCAAAATAAATGAAGAAGTAATTAGAAAACATTAAACCATTATAACTCTAATGTGTTGCCTGTGAATGGATTTGTACACCAGCTTATTCCTTTATAATGTCCACTCTAAACAAAGGTCACGTTCTCTGTAATGTCAGTTCCCATAATTATAATGTGCTGTCTGCCTCCTGGATCATTTTTCTTTTTTTACAAATCTGAAAAAAAAAAAGTGCGTTCAATTTCGGTGCCTTCCAATGCTAAGAAAATTATCACTATCTTTGCTGTGACATTCAGCACAGCCAGTCATCAAATCAATACCTCCATAATGATGCCCTGTGAGGATTTTGATAGAAATGGGAGAGGATTAGACTTCTGAAGACAGCTTCTTCAGCTCCATCTAACTGATTGAGAAGCCACAGGCAAAGACTGCAGTCATAATCCAGATTCAGGTACTGCAACATTGCAGCCATTTCTCACAGTTTTCTCTGATAAAATCTCATCCTACACTTACCTGCAGCAGCTCCTCTGTCATTTTCACCCAGTTACATCAGCAGCTCTAGGTGTTAAACCTAAAAGAGAGGCCCCTGCCACTTGGTCATGCAAAATTGATGATTATAAAGTTCTGAATGGACATAGCAGTGTGTTTGCTGCTAAATGTGTACTGTATGGAGGCCTGCAAATGCGTCAACAGCCTGTGAAGGATCTGGATTATAGCTCTGCTTCCTCCGTCTAATGAGTGGAAACCTTAATCCACAACTAGCAGCTGCTAATTCCTGACTCACCTCCTATTTGCTTGTAAACCAGCAAGCTAGTATTGAGTAAGAGTATGCTGGCACAGTCTCTCTATACTAAAGTTCAGTAGAAATTAAAATTCATGATAAGATGTCAGTATATACTGTAAATTCTTGGTGTTTTGACCTGAATATTTAGGTCAGCTACCGTAAAGAAGAAGAATCTAAGTTCACCTTTATAGGGGACCTACTGTGCTCGTTACCAGCTCTTGGAGTCTACTAGAGTAGCTATGCATGAGTCACATTTCAAAGAAATCCTTATTTGCCTTATTCTGGGCCTTGAGGCAGACCCTCAGTTCATCAGCTCTGAAAAATATATTTCTTTGCCTGAAATGACATTATTATCGTGACATCATACAGAGAAAAAATAGAAAAAACGGTCCAAAGCATGGCTTTCAGTTGATACAGGTTATTCATATTCATGTTGACATCATTAATTCAAAATGAATGATTGCAAATTCCCTTTATAGTATAAAATGGGTTTGTCTTTTTTTCATCTGCAGAGATGGCACTAGCATGCCTGGACAATGCTAGCATGAACCGGTGCAGACAAGCAAGCATGCACACCAGCATACCCACATAGATACCTTTGCTCTCCAGCTTTGACACACATGCATGCATATATGCATCTATTTGCATATACATTTGCTATATGTTTATATTTATATATACATACATGCAGGGGAGCTGTCAGCCCATGCGAGAACGCTATAGAAGTTACCATATCATTCACCCATCCCCTTTGAAAAAGCCTGGCCACAAACACACCATTTTATTTGTCCTTAGAATTTGGGCTTACTGCGGCTGACAAGTGTGATGTCCTTTTACACACCGGCTGAGGGGGGAGAAAGTGCTGACATGGACACTTGTCCCATGAATTTCGTGCCATACGAGAATCTGCTGACGCCGCCAACTGTCTCAGGAAGAAATCTTAACAAAGAAGTGAAATTAAATGCCGACAACTTCTTCTGTGCTTCCTGGAGTTACAACCAGGCTTTAATATTTCATAGCCGCTTCCATATACTTTTATTGACATCAGACCTTTTGAGGATCAGGTTTAAGGAATCAAGACAAAGGACGACATCTGTGAATAGTATTCCTTTACGGATTATGACCACGAGTCTCGGCTTGTTTTTGCATCATGAAGAACCTTTTGATTTGTGTCAAATATTTCATGAATGTTTAAATATCCATTATTTTGTATTTTGGAGAAAAATCATTCATTAGACAGTGCACTACGGGATCAAGTTAACTGTTGTGAATTGCAATTTTTTTAAATTACATGGGTTACAAAAAAAATTGTTTTATGTATTTGTATAAAATTTATAGCAAAACACTTTTCAAACACTTTTAAAACATTACATTTTTCTTTCTGCTGTTATATTATTGCTTTAACCCTGTTTGAGTGATGAGCACATGGCTACAGTAAAACAACTATAACAAATCTAGCATATTTTTTTAGATAAAGACTTGTTGTGACTCTATTAAGGATCAGAAAATGGTGCATTGCCCACAATTGGTTGAACAATAACAGCAACAAGTCAGTAGAGGGAACTGGTCAAACAAGAAATATGGGTCACCATGCAGCCTGGAGCCATGGATCTGATTCACAAGATCTGGCCTGAAGGAAAAATTCACCCCAATATGAAATTCACAAATGTGGGGTCTCCCGTCTCAAACTGACATGGACATTTTCAAGCATCACTGCCAGTTTTCTGTCCTGAAATTAAAACACAAAAATAGTAATGATTAAAAAACATGTAAAAGTGGTTATTTTTATAAAATGTATGTATGTATGCAGCATTTAGTTCCTCCTAAGCCCAGTGTTTGTTGTGGTTTCCCCCCCCTCGGGATGGTGCGAGATTTCCATTTATTTCTCTTGATTGCATGACATCCTTGGTGGAAAGATGTGACCTTGGAGAGACAGTGGTATTTTGTAAGCACCGTGAGTGCATCACAGATTTGCTCTTTATGTGCTGTATCCCCTCATATGATGGCACTTACAAATTCATGGCTTTAATGTACAACGTTATTCTCACCGCGCTTTCCTCTCTTTTTACTGACAGCTTACATTATGTAATAATATAGAATTGTTGGAATGAAATCTTAAATCTTAACAGGCAGAGGCCCTCTGAGGCTTGAGGTGGGGTATAGACACAGTTATTCAGTCAGTCTGCTCAGTATGCTTGATTCATGTGAGTTTCTCTGGTTAGGCTGTAGGCAGGCATCTTATAGCAACATTTGTGCAGTTTAGTCACACTACAACTGTGTCTCCATGGATGACAGTGCTGGCATATTGAAACATCTGGTACTGCTATGCATGACTTTAAATGACTTCAATAATCCTCTGACTCTTCAGAGTGCCACCAGAAGATCGAAGTTTTTATTTTCCAGTCTAATGTTGTTGTTTTCTTACAGTCACCAACCTTAATTATTCAGAGGTAATAATGACTTAAATGTTCCTGTAACATTTAAGTCCTGCTGTTGTGTACAAATTTATTGGTTGGCAGAATTTCTGCAGATATTTATCATTTGGTGTCTCTGAGATGCTCGTAGCTTTGACAAAAAGGCAATATTTGACACACTGTAAATGATAATGTACTGGTTTAACCTTTTTTAATATAATCAGCTGCAAAAGCCCTTCACTTTGTGTTTAGAACCAATTAGAAAATAGATGGTAAGTAGGATGGAACAAATAAATGTGAAAAACAAAAGCCTCTCCTTCACTAGTACCTACTCAGCTCAGTTTGACACGACTCAGCTCTACTCATTTTAATTCTAATTTTGGTTGTTTTCCATCACAACTGAGTGCCACGTAATGTGTGTGGGGTCATTACCGCAATGTGGCCAAAAGTCCCATGAGAAAAAGCATTTCAGGTACAAGTACAAAGTTTTTACCTTTCATGAAATCATTTTTTTTCTAATCTTTACTAGGTCTTAAATATAGGTAAATATAGCCTCAGATAAACAATAACACATGACCTATTAAATCATGTTATCATTTATTATTGTTATTTACTTAGTAAAGATTAAGGAAAAATGCAGAAGCTGGGTGAAAAACTATGTGCAGTCTTACGGAATCAAGAGGGTAGGAAGCAGTCAGCTGCTGCTAATCAAAAGCACTGGATTAAATGATCACCACCAAGTGTGAGAACCTCTATAAAAGCGGAAGGAGTTTGCTGTTCTGGAGTATTCAGGCATGTGTTAACACAAAGGCAAGCAGGAAATACAACAGCGATTATGTCTTAGAGAAACAGTTGTTGCTCCCCATCAATCTGTAAAGGGTTATAAAAAGCCATTTCCAAGCAATTTAAAGTCCATCATTCTACAGCGAGAAAGATTATTCACAAGTGGAAAACATTCAAGGCAGTTTCAGTTTTCCCAGGAGTGGACATCACTAAAAATTCACCCCAAGGTCAAATCATGCAAAGCTCAGGAAAACACTCAAGAGCTGCATCTTAGACTCTGCAGGCCTCAGTTAGCATGTTAAATGTTAAAGGTTCATGACAACCACAGGACCCAGGCACCTTGCAATCACTGAGTTGTTCACAAACTTCTATGTATACCAGCGTATTCTTGTCAGATACAAAGCCATCTGTCCGACAGCTAAAGCAGCAAAATATAATTTTTTTTTAAATGTAAATCCTTTTGATTACTCCTGCTAACAAATTACCAAGCAGCCATTCAAACAAAGTCTTCTGATTCATTGGAATAGAGAATGTCAGTTAATATAGTAAGTTTAAAACGAAATGAACTCCACAAAACTTCAAAAATACTTTGAATTTGCTCGACTTCTATGCCATCTGCCAAGGTGCAGCATTGTCCATGGTCAAATAATTTAATAGAAGATAAAAAAAAAGATAAAAATGTTGAGGATTATAAAGTGCTATGCAGTATTTTGGCAACTGATAATCCATACAAAGTGACTTTCATGTCTTATTTCACACCCAGTTATGCAGCCACCTTCACATCTTGCAGCTTCAAAAAGGTGGAAAACTATTACGTATCTCGTGTTGCAAGTGTGCTGCAGTGAAAAATAGATGTCTGTGACAGCAGCATTTGAGTAGGAGCTCTTCCTTGGTTCGAAACTGAATTTCTTTGAGGTCCTCTTTACATTGAAATGCTTTTATTAATATCTTATAGTCACATTTAACTTAAAAAATGAAATTCAGTAGACCAGCCAGTCTCTGAGTCAAGCACAGCCAGTGAATCTTCTTTAGTGGTGTGCAACACCTTGCGTGACACGCATCCGACTCAGACTTATATAACCCAGCATAACCCTTGCAGACCACAAATTGTTGAAAGTAGCGTAGCTTGGATCCCGTGAGATTTTTGTATCTGGCAAGATAAATAAGCAGTGGCCAAGCAGCGAGCACAGTAATGGAGAAAGGAGAAGCACGTGTAAGCGAACCACCTAGTAACACCAAAGAGAAAGAAAATGAGAGGCTAAAGGAAGAAAAGGAGCTAAGATGAGAACTAGAGAGGATGATGAAAGCTCCCACTGATGGTAGTGAATATGTAATTTACACTATGAATATTGTATTGTTAATATATTGATATATTTTTATGCAGAGGCACTACATGTTCACTAAATGAACAACAGAAAACAGTTCAGACTGAGCTTCTTTGTGCCAAAAGAATTTCAGTCAATTTGAATCCTCTTTTATTAGAAAATAGATATGTTGGATGCTTTGGTGCTCTAAGGAAGGCCATCCCTTTATGTACACTCTTGACTCTCCAAAAGATAAAGATAAAAATGTGAAAAGAATCATTCATCAAAAGCAAAAGTGATGAGTGTGAAGTTGAAAACATAAAACATTTCTCAGTGATTGGGGTTTGATTGTTAGCTGTGGATGTTGGTGCCTTGTTTGTCTCTCTCCTACACTCTGAACTCTCCTTGTAGTAGCTGAGATGCTTTTAAGGAGGGCTGACAGGAAAATGGATTAAATGGGGTTTGCTGACGGAATACATATCAAATCTGAGGGCATGCAATTGTTGGCTGCGGGTTTTGCAAGGCTTATGACTCCTGCTGAGGGTGTGGATCCATCACTACTTGCCTGCTCTCCTCTTCTCCTCGCTATTCAGATGTGGAGGAAGAGAGAAAGAGGAGAGCTGGAGGGAAAAGGAAAGAGCTCTTGATCACCTGCTTTGTCTGAAGTGAGTCACCTTGCAAATATATGAATAGCAAATGCAGGAAAAGTAATCTGGTGGCGCACTGGTACATCCTTCTATTTGCATACCTGCCAGCCCTTGTAGTTAGCTCCTACATTTCAGGACTTGGCACCTTAGATACGCTTGGGTATGCATGGATTTTCTTCCTTTTTTCAACAGCTCTGTCCATTTCTTCTTCTATTTCACCCTCCTTTGTCTCCTTCTCAGCCCCGTCCATCTTTTCTCCTCATCTATTTGCTTCTTTTCTTCTCCACCCCATCCCCCCACCTCACTCACCCTTTTCCCCTCATGTCTCCCTCAGACATCAGGGCGTATTTCCCCCCCCGGCAGGATGCATGACAAGGGAGCAGGTGGAACGGAGAGCAAATGACAAATCTCTCTCTCGCCATCTCTCCCACTGTCCTGCCAGAGGCCCTCTTTGGCTGTTTCCTCCCTCCTTCCAGCACCTTTCCATCCTATCTGACCGCATTGATATTCAAATCTGCCCCGGCTGCGTTCCATCTCCTCTCATTGTGAAGGTCTCACCAAACCAAAGAGAGAGGAAAAAAGTTCCCCACTTTGACTCAACAGTTGGATATATGAAATTGACTTATGCTATGGTTTGTGCTTTGCAGACTCATTTCCATGTTACTAACCTAAGGTCACTGATTAAATCAGCTGAAGGTGGTTAATAAAACACTTTCAGACTGCTTAAGAAAAAAATATCCAACCCCATTCTCTTCTGTATATCTCAGATCTGTGGGTATATTGTGTGTCCATATGTCTGTCTGCATGTAGCTGCTTCTGCAAACACAATTCTCAGCTAGAGATGAGTTCGAAAAGACTGTTTGTGTGTCTGTTGCTGTTACTGACTTTGTCCCACGTGGCATGTGAGTGGAGCCAACGTCTCACATCTGGCCATGAGCAATCATTATCTTTGCCTTCTTCTCTCTGATGAATCTGCCCCAGCTCCTCGGCGAGGAGCTGGGCTTTATTTAATGGGCTCTTTCAGCCGTGGTTTGCTAGGCGGAAGCCTCTTACAAACCCATTTAAAGAAGGGTCTATGGATTTCATGGCTCCCCGGGCGCTCTCTCCTTCTTTCAATAAGGTGAAGTCCAAGGCTTTATCCATCAGTCAATGGGCCAGGGGAACAGTGGATGCAGCAGTTTTTAATCCCAGAGATGACACTGTCCACTATATGCTTGGCTGTTCTCTGATAGGAGGGCCTTCCTTTCGCAGCTCTCACCTGGGGACTTTAAAGTTCCTGTGGCAGAGCAGATTTATTGTTGCATAGATGGGGATAAAGACTGGGCACCTTGGACTGTGCCAGCAGACAGAAACATAGATAAAAGTACAAGGGAGCGACAGAGAAAGAAGATGCAAGCAGATTTGGGTGAAGTAGTATGCGTAGATTTTATATTGGCTGCACAAAATGTCTTTACTTTCTGCCTTTGCATCATCTATGTACTGTCAACATCAATTTCTGCCAAAAGTTGTATGTGTAATTGAGATGGCCTATGAGACAAGGACAACATAATAATATAATACTAACAACAGTGGAATGTATTTGTGTAACACCTCTCGCGCTTAAGATGTACCTCAAAATGATTTAAATGAAGCTACAAAGAGTCACAGACTAAAGAACACTGAGTAAAAATGCTAGCTTTAACATCAGCATAGCAGCATGTGATGAACATACTGATGTTTAGCAGGTGTAATATTTGCTACATTACTATGTTCAGATTATTACTTTGCTTAGCAAACTTTGCATATATCTGCATGGCATGTAGAACAGTATGTGAAAGTCATGTCCTTAAGACATAGGAAAGAAATCCTGCAGAGACCTGACACAGACCCTAAGAGATGCATCTGGCCCTTCTGTTGATCCATGTTGCCAGTGCATAGTAGAAGGTCAGGAGTACAGTGAGGTACAATAGTGTCTATGACCATCTGTAAAGTAAATCAGTAAAGGTTTGAGGTTGCATTTCAGCCAGTGGTGTTGTGGATCTTGTCAAAATTGATGGTATTATAAATGCAGAAAAGCAGTTTCTGATTTTTATCCAATATGCAATACTATTCAGTTTCATTTTTTCATCATGACAATCATCCCAAACACACTGCCAGTAGAGTAAAAGCACACCTGGATAGAAAAACACAGTGGAACACTAGCAGTCATGGACTGGCCTTCCCACAGCCCAGACCTTAGCGCTATTGATGCAAGAGTGGGATCACTGTGACAGAGAACAGAACAAAAAGCAGCCAACATCCAAAGATGAGCTTTAAATGTCCTACAAGAACCCGGGAGAATGATTCCTGAAGACTACTTAACAAATGACAAGAAAGCATGGCTCTAAGAGTTCGGGCTGCATTGAACAGTAAAGGTGACAAATTGACTTTCAGGCTTTTTAGAATTGTAGAACTGTATTTTTCAGAACTCTGCAGTCACCCTATATAGTCTGTTTCCATTCATGTTTGCATGTTTCAGTAGATAACCCATTTCCCATCAAAATCTAAAGAAATGAGGGGTGGCTAAAGACGATTTCACAGTGTTGTATAATGGCTAAATATCAAAGGAATAGTTTTATGCCCTGCTCTATTGCTGTTTACAACAACAAATGGCGTATGACAAAAGGGCTTATGAAACATCAGTGAGTCTTTTATTATTACCAATTAATTTTACTCTCGTTCTTTCCATCAGCCATTGGCATACTAATGAAAGGCTTAGCAGGTGTGGACAGATCAATGCATGATTTAGTTACTTAGAGGCAAATATAGTGCAGTCAATCTTCTCCTTTGATAAATCAGGACTGAGAAAAATCCACACCTCTTTCAGAAATCAAAGTATTTTCTATTCTAGTGGCCTGATTGTTCTCTGGAGAATTGCAGGGCAGTGGTTAATGGCATTATCAGATACAATCACTTCAGTGAGGTCAGAGAATGAGATCTTGAAAGCAATAAAATTCATCACAAAGAGAAATTAACCACCATCACCCACTCACACCCATAATGATATTTCTATTGTTCAAAAATATATAGCAACCCATCTAATCAGGTTTTAAACAATATCAAACAAAACATTTTCATTTGTGCAAAAGTGAACACAAAAAAGACATTAGATTAAAATTGGCAAGTGCTACTATTAGCTGACCAGCTGAGTCAGGTGGCTGATAGAGACTGAATCGTGTTTTTGAAATACCATTTATGAGCAAGCATTTGGGATGTTTTTTGTGCTTTAACCGATGACTTGCCTACTTGCTAATCATTTGAGAAATCGCACAGGATCTACCCATGTGTACTGCATCCAGTCCTAATACACAGATTGTTCTTACTTCAGTGCCATCAGCGGGTCAGTCAGTCAACCATGAGGAATGTGAAGCATAAGCAAGAATGGCGGAGCAATCCTTCAGCCCTTGGAAAGGTAATATATTCACTGATAACATCAACAGATTAGGAGATCATAGCCAAATGAGTTATGGAAAGGTTATGAAAATCACTGGGCAGCAGTTTTCTGACAGTCTAATGCCAAGGTGGTTCTGTCATGTTCAGATGACAAATAAATGTCTTCTTCAAACAATGTACGTAGGTCAACATGAAAAAACTTCAATCTACTTAGATGTGTACCAAAATAAATTGCTTTATATGTATTAAATGCTAATTGAAGTAAACACATTGCATACTATTTGTCTAGTTCCTCTTACCTTTAGCATGTTATACCTTTCATATCTTTAATGAAATGTTTGCATCAGTCCATTATTTTGTCAGAAATTGCTAGGAAGCACAAAATTTAAAATGCTCTTTGTCCCAAAGACATGAGATTCAGAGTTTTGATCCAAATATGGGATTCAAACTTAACAAAAAGTCAGTCATTTATTGAGGCTGATCAAAATACACCAAATATTAAATGCAAAAACCAAATTCTCACAGAAACAAGGAGCGGGGGATTGGGGCACAGCTGGGGAGTATAATAGATACTCAAAAACAGAGGAGAAGACAGGACGATTTAGGCACAAAGAGCCCCATGACACACAGATGAGGAATTAAACCACAAAACCTTTGGACAGACCAACGTGGAGATGTTTGGCCAAAATTCACAAGCATGGTGGGAGAGGGATCACCTTGCAGTTAAGGAACTGACCATGAACTCAGTATACCATGAGCGTAAATGCTAACACTTAACAAGAATGAGACAAAGAATCACAAAGACAAGGAGGGGGAAACTAATGCAAATACTAATGAAGATGCAGTGCTGCGAAAAAGTATTTGCCCCCTTCCTGATTACTGCCACCACGGATGATATGTTTTTGATAGTGTTTACCTGCGCGCTTACGTGAGAATCATTCTGTCTGAAAATACAATAAGGCAAAATGTTTTGGAGAATTCGGATTACACTTTGTAGGGGTGCAGAGTTGGGTCGTGTTGACAATTTATTAAAACTTGGCTTACATCCACCAAGGTCTACTTAATAAGCTATTGGTTTTCCATCCATTCGCTTATCATTTTTTCAGGGGCGCTGGAGCCCATCCCAGCTGTCATAGGGCGAGAGGCAGGGTACACTCTGGACAGGTCCCCAGTCTGTCAGGGGGCTAACACACAGAGACAAACAACCAGTTGCACTCACATTCACACCTATGGGCAATTTAGATTGATCAATTAACCTATATGTCATTGGACTGTGGGAGTAAGGCAGAGTACCCAGGAAGAACCCACGCAAACACGGGGAGAACATGCAAACTCCACGCAGAAAGACCCCGGCCTGATGGTGGAATTGAACTGAGGACCTTCGTGCTGTGCGGCAAGAGTAAGAGTACTGGCATAACCACCATGCCACAATACTGTTATTGGTTAAAAATTTGAAGAAGAAAAAAAAAGCCTTATAACATAGAAATTATGATTTCTACACACCTGTAATGTCAACATATAAAAAGTGTCACATAAAGATTAGAAATATCATGGTACATTTGACCTCTGATCTCTTAATAGATTGATCTAAAGTGATAATAAGGCTATACAGAGATATTTAAAAATGTTTCTTACTCCCATTACTTGTTGTCATGATCCAAGCAGCCAGGAACACACAGGCACAAATGTAATCTTCAAAAATGGGTTTTATTACACCCCCAAAAAGGACAAGATGATTACAAAAATTCAAAATAACAAAAATAAAGTTTTTAAGAACCAAGTGGGCCCATAAAAGAGGTTAACTAACAGAACACTACTCAAAAACCACTTAACAAAAACATAACTCAACAAACTGACCTGCCCAAATGAGAAACAGCTCCAGTTATATAGCAAATGAATAAACCATTATATACACCAAAGGTGAAAACTAAAGAGATTACAGCTAACCATCATTCAAGAAGAACCCCATTCCCCCTGCATGATCACAATAGATGGTCCAGTCCACTTTATTGGCTTCTGCATTTAAACCAGCTCCACCCTCAGCCAAACCAGGAAGGACTGGAGCGGAGGTCAGGTAACTCAGAAAGAGCAGAAATATAATCAATATAACATAGTGAGTAAGATGGCGCCGGTGAGGTCGGCTGCCGTCACGACTGCTCCGACCACTTTTGTCATGGTCCCTGTGCCCCGCTGGTCAATCCTCTATTGGGCAATATGTTTGTGGTTTGTTTGCTCTCTCGCCCTCTCTCTCTCACTCTCTCTCTCTCTCTCGCCACGGCGATGCTCACTGCGGGCTCCCGCTGCTGGCCCACACACCTGCTCATCACCACACCGGCCGCTGATCCCAGCTGATTACTGCACTACTTAGATGGCGAGTCTGCACTAGTCTTCGCTGGATCGTTGAGCTATCAGTGTCAGTTAGACTTGTGTTTCGGCTAACCTTCACCTTGAGAATTTCTTATTATTATCCTGCTAACCCGACGTTTTTTGTGTAGATCGTTTTTGGAACCCGATGCGGAGAGGAGTGATTGAAGGGGGAACTTTTTGTACAGAAAGTGTGGAACACCCTTCTCCCAACCCTGTTTCCCACGGACCCTGGCGACCCGGACCCGTTTCCCCTGCACGTTGTATATAGCCACTTGGTGTATGTGTTCACTGTAAATAAACGCACTGTCCTTCGCTTAAAGGAAAACCCTGGCCTGCGCCTGAGTCTCTTTCGGAACCCCTTAACAGAACGATCCAGCCATTATGGACTCAGCAGGACAGGACCCCGTGGGCCGGGCTCTGGCCGCCCAGGAAGCCGCGCTGGCCCGCCATGAACAAATGCTCGGGCAGCTACGGCAGGATGTCGCCGCATTGACCCTGGCGGTGGCGCAGTTAATACCGCTGGAGGGAAATGCGCAACCAGGGAATCCCCAGCCGCCCAGCCCGGCTCCCCAGGCGGCACCGCCCGCCGTAGCGTCAGGTAGCTCACCGCGGGTCGGTACGCCGTCTGACGGACCTTTACCCACACCGGAACCATTCTCGGGTGAGTCTGACAAATGTGCCAGATTTTTGGCTCAGGTGTCTCTGACGTTTCGCGAGCTGCAGCGTTTTCATAGCAACGATGGGGCGAAGATCACTTATTTAGTTCAACTTCTGAGGGGCCGTGCACTAAAGTGGGCCCAGGTTGTGTTAAACTCTGATCCTGTCATCACCTACGCTGACTTTCTCTCCAAATTTAAGAATGTGTTTAACCCAGGCACCAGGGCAGAGGCCGCTGCTCTCCGTCTCCTCAACTTCAAACAAGGTAGGAGAAGCATGTCTGAATACGCTATCGACTTCTGGATTCTGGCAGAAGAGGCAGGGTGGAATCAGGAGGCGCTACGGAGCACGTTGCTGAACAATATCAGAGAAGAATTAAGGGACGAGCTAATCATGCGTGATCTCCCTGCCTCCTTTAATGAGCTAATGTCCCTGTGCATTAAGGTGGATGAGCGGTTACGGGCTCGCCGGTCGCAGCGGAACTACAACCTCCATGAGGCTGCGGGAGTCTCTGGCACCGGCGCCATGGCGGATGCCGGCCCCTCCCGGACTCACGAGAGCGGGGACGGAGAGGAACCCATGCAGCTGGGCGGCTCCCATCTCACCGCGGCAGAGCGTCAGCGCCGGATTACCGCCGGTGAGTGCCTCTATTGTGGTCACAGGGGACATGTTGTGGCTACCTGCCCTTCGCGGGCAAAAGGGCGCGCCCGCCAGTGATGGTAGGAGTACTGGTGGGCGAGCTGAGCCAGGAAGAAGCTCCTCCCCGTTTAACACTACCGGCCACGCTTTCCATTCACTCTAAGAGCCGCTCCCTATCGGTGTTAATCGACTCTGGGGCGGAACAAAACTTTATTGACTGTCAGTTAGCCCGGCAACTTGGGTTACTATTGGAGCCCCTGCCTCATGCATTACGTGTTACGGCATTGTCAGGTCAACGCCTTCCAGAAATCACTCTGATGACGGAGCCTGTCGAGCTCACCCTCTCTGGCAATCATTCTGAAGAAATCTGTTTTTTGGTGTTTAAAGCAACTCGCACTCCACTAGTTCTCGGCCATCCTTGGCTACAACAGCACAACCCTCACATAGATTGGCTAAAGGGGCGTGTCACTGGGTGGGGGGAGGACTGCCACATGACCTGCCTTAAAGCAGCCTTGCCTCCAAGCACTGAAACGCCCTCTCCTGGGGTATTGAAATCAGCTGATTTAACTAATGTGCCCTCTGTTTATCACGACCTAGCTGAGGTGTTTCAAAAGGCCCGCGCCCAGTCACTTCCTCCGCATAGACCCTATGACTGTGCTATCGAACTGCTCCCGGGAGCTCCTTTACCCACCAGTCGGCTATATAGCATCTCACTTCCAGAACGAGACGCTATGGACAAGTACATCACGGAATCCCTGGCTGCCGGCCTCATTCGGGCCTCCACCTCTCCAGTCGCGGCAGGCTTCTTCTTTGTCGAAAAGAAGGATAAAACCCTCCGGCCATGCATTGACTATCGCGGATTAAACAACATCACAGTAAAAAATAAATACCCTCTGCCGCTCCTCAGTTCGGCCTTCGAGCTCCTCCAGGGGGCTACTGTTTTCACCAAACTGGATTTGCGAAACGCATACCATCTGGTTCGCATCCGTGAGGGCGATGAGTGGAAGACCGCCTTCAACACCCACCTCGGCCACTTCGAGTACCTTGTCATGCCCTTTGGTCTCACTAACGCCCCTGCGGTGTTCCAAGCCCTGGTGAACGACGTGCTCAGAGACTTCATTAACCGTTTTGTTTTTGTCTATCTAGATGACATCCTGATCTTTTCCAGAAACCAATCCGAGCACGAGACCCATGTCAGACAGGTCCTGCAACGACTCCTCGAAAACCGATTGTTCGTCAAAGGAGAAAAGTGTGAGTTCCACGTCTCCACCGTTGCATTCCTGGGGTACATAATCGACCAAGGAAACCTCCGCCCGGACCCTGTGAAGGTAAAAGCCGTTGTTGAGTGGCCGGAACCTCCTAATAGGCACCAACTGCAACGTTTCCTTGGGTTTGCCAACTTTTACCGGCGGTTCATTCGGGACATCAGCCGAGTTGCCTTGTCGCTGACCCAGCTAACCTCTCCCAAGCTTCCTTTTCAGTTGAACAAAGAAGCTCAGGCAGCTTTCCAAGAACTGAAGAAACGATTCGCCTCAGCCCCCATCCTGATCCAACCCGACCTCACGCAGCCATTTGTGGTCGAGGTCGACGCGTCCGACTCAGGGGTTGGAGCGGTTCTGTCGCAACGGAAGGACGGTAAGCTCCACCCTTGTGCCTTCTTCTCCCGCCGTCTGTCCCCTGCAGAGAGAAACTATGATGTCGGGGATCGGGAACTGCTGGCGATAAAACTAGCCCTGGAGGAGTGGCGGCACTGGTTGGAGGGCACGGCTCAGCCTTTCCTCGTCTGGACAGACCACAAGAACCTGGCATACCTACAATCAGCTAAGAGGCTCAACGCTCGACAGGCCAGGTGGGCCCTGTTTTTCACCCGTTTCCACTTCTCCATCTCTTACAGACCCGGTTCCTGGAATGTCAAACCCGACGCCCTGTCCCGTCAGTTCTCAGTCTCGGAGGACACCACTGAGCCCGCTCCCGTTCTCCCCGCCACCTGTGTCGTGGGCGCCATCTCCTGGGGGATCGAAGCAGCCATTCGGGAGGCTCAGGTGTCGGAACCGGATCCGGGAGGTGGGCCAGCCCAACGGCTCTACGTCCCTCAATCAGTACGTTCTCAAGTACTTCAATGGGCCCACACTGCCCGCTTTACGTGCCACCCAGGGGTCCACCGCACTATCAACTTCCTCCAGCGCTATTTCTGGTGGCCCTCTCTGACTAAAGACGCTCGGGAGTACGTCTCCGCCTGCGCGACCTGTGCCCGGAATAAACCGTCTCATCAGCCGCCCGCTGGACAGCTCAATCCCCTGCCGACTCCGTCCAGGCCGTGGTCCCATATAGCTTTGGACTTTGTAACCGGACTGCCGCAATCAGCAGGCAACACTGTCATACTTACCATCGTAGACCGTTTTTCTAAAGCTGCCCACTTCATAGCTCTACCCAAGCTTCCCACGGCCATGGAGACCGCACGACTGCTTACCCGTCATGTGTTTCGTTTGCATGGGATCCCGGAAGACATTGTGTCTGACAGAGGCCCCCAGTTCACGTCTGGCGTCTGGAAGGAATTCTGCTCCTCATTAGGAGCAAAGGTCAGTCTGACCTCCGGTTACCATCCCCAAAGCAACGGTCAGTGTGAGCGAGCTAACCAAGAGCTCGAGGCAATGTTGCGGTGCACAGCGTCCTCCAACCAGTCCATCTGGAGTGATGAACTACCCTGGATTGAGTACGCCCATAACAGTCTGACTTCCTCCGCCACTGGTCTGTCTCCCTTCGAGGTCTCACTGGGTTTCCAGCCACCTCTCTTCCCCTCTGTCGAGGGTGAGTATTCTGTACCATCTGTCCAGGCCCATCTACGTAGGTGCCGACGAGCTTGGCGGGCCGCACGGACGGCGTTGCTGCGCACAAAGGACCGAACCAAACAGACCGCAGATCGCCGCCGCACACCAGCTCCAGCATACAGCGTGGGACAAAAGGTATGGCTGTCCACGCGCTTTGTTCCTCTCAGGACTGAGTCCAAGAAGCTCAACCCAAACTTCATTGGTCCTTTTGAGGTTTCGGCGCTGATCAACCCCGTCTCTGTGAAACTCCGGCTGCCGCGCAACATGAGGATTCACAATGTGTTCCACGTCTCCCAAATCAAACCTGTCCGGAATAGCCCTCTGTGCCCTCCTTCCGGGCCCCCTCCGCCCGCCCGGCTTGTGGACGGCTTGCCCGCCTATTCCATCACGCGGATTATGGACTCTCGCCGCCGCGGGCGTGGCTTCCAGTACCTTGTGGACTGGGAGGGCTATGGCATTGAGGAGCGGTCCTGGGTTCCGCGGGCCGCTGTCCTGGACAAGCGTATGCTGCGGGCCTTCCATCTGTCTCATCCTGGTAAGCCTGGTGGGTCGCCGGGGGGCTCCCGTTGAGGGGGGGGTACTGTCATGGTCCCTGTGCCCCGCTGGTCAATCCTCTATTGGGCAATATGTTTGTGGTTTGTTTGCTCTCTCGCCCTCTCTCTCTCACTCTCTCTCTCTCTCTCGCCACGGCGATGCTCACTGCGGGCTCCCGCTGCTGGCCCACACACCTGCTCATCACCACACCGGCCGCTGATCCCAGCTGATTACTGCACTACTTAGATGGCGAGTCTGCACTAGTCTTCGCTGGATCGTTGAGCTATCAGTGTCAGTTAGACTTGTGTTTCGGCTAACCTTCACCTTGAGAATTTCTTATTATTATCCTGCTAACCCGACGTTTTTTGTGTAGATCGTTTTTGGAACCCGATGCGGAGAGGAGTGATTGAAGGGGGAACTTTTTGTACAGAAAGTGTGGAACACCCTTCTCCCAACCCTGTTTCCCACGGACCCTGGCGACCCGGACCCGTTTCCCCTGCACGTTGTATATAGCCACTTGGTGTATGTGTTCACTGTAAATAAACGCACTGTCCTTCGCTTAAAGGAAAACCCTGGCCTGCGCCTGAGTCTCTTTTGGAACCCCTTAACAACTTTTTCTTTGTCTTTGTTTTTTAAGTTAGTTTTCAGCGTTTCTAAATCGGCAAAATCATCACCATTGGGTACATTAGGTATGACAGTGACACTCTTGTTTCTATTGGTATACAATGTACTCACAATTCGAAGTTTTTAACTCCGGATCCGAGCTGGCCGAGTGAGATCTCGAGGGAGAACAAAGGGAAGCGGCGGCGGCCTAGAGGGAAGCGAGCCGGCGTCAGGAACAGGCTGAGAGCTCGTGCACACCGCACACCTCTGCCTAGCATCCTGCTCGCCAACGTCCAGTCACTGGAGAACAAGCTTGACGACCTCAGGGCCAGGATAAAGTTCCAGAGAGACATTCGGGACTGCAATCTCCTCTGCTTCACCGAGACATGGCTGAACCCAGCGGTGCTGGACCACGCCATCCAGCCGGCCGAGTTCTTCTCGGTTCACCGCATGGACAGGACACGGGACTCGGGGAAGTCAAGGGGAGGCGGCGTGTGTTTAATGGTGAACAACAACTGGTGCAACAGTGCGAACGTTGTTCCTCTCACACGCTCCTGCACACCAAATCTGGAACTACTGTCCATCATGTGTCGTCCTTTTTATCTACCTCGGGAATTTACATCGGTCATTGTAAGTGCCGTTTATATTCCACCACAAGCGGACACGGTCACCGCCTTATGCGAGCTGCATGAGGCACTCACACAGCACCAGACACAACACCGGGACGCTGCGCTTATTGTGACGGGGGACTTTAATAGCGCCAACCTCAAACGCGCAGCGCCGAACTTTTATCAACACATCACCTGCCCCACCAGGGGTGAAAGGACACTGGACCACTGCTACACTACGGTCAAGGACGGCTACAAGGCACAATCCCGCCCCCCGTTTGGCAAATCTGATCACGCCGCCATCTTCCTCATGCCAAAATACAAACAAAGGCTGAAACAGGAAGTTCCGGTTCAGAGGAAGGTCGCGCGCTGGACGGATCAATCGGTGGCCGCGTTACAGGACGCACTCGATGACGCAGACTGGGGCATGTTCAGAAACAGCTCCGACGATGACGTCAACGTGTTTACGGAAGCGGTTGTGGGATTCATCGGGAAACTAGCGGATGATACCGTGGAGACAAAGACTATCACAACGTTTCCCAACCAGAAGCCGTGGGTGGATAAAACCATCCGCGACGCTCTGAGATCCCGCACCGCTGCCTACAACACGGGACTCATGACAGGGGACATGGACCCGTACAAAGCCGCGTCATATAACGTGCGGAGGGCGGTGAAAGAGGCGAAGCAGCGCTACGGGAGGAAACTAGAGTCACAACTCCAACAGAGTGACTCTAGGAGCCTGTGGCGGGGACTAAGGACAATAACGGACTATAAAACACCAACAACCGGTATGACGAACGCGGCCGTGACTTTGGCAGACGAGCTGAACACTTTCTATGCTCGCTTCGAGGCTGCAGCTAAGGTCTCCAACAATGCTAGTGTTAGCGGCGCTAACGGCTGCAGACAGGAAAATACTGCCAGCACCGGAAACGTGCTCGTCATCTCCGAGCATGAAGTAAGGAGAGCCTTCAAGAGAGTGAACACCAGGAAAGCAGCAGGACCAGACGGCATCCCAGGTCGTATCCTAAGAGACTGCGCATACCAGCTAGCTCCTGTGTTCACTGAGATATTCAACATCTCTTTATCTCAGTCAGTGATCCCCACATGCTTCAAAGAGTCCATCATTGTTCCTGTCCCAAAGAAACCCCATCCTGCTTCTCTCAATGACTATCGCCCTGTAGCCCTCACCTCAGTAGTGATGAAGTGCTTTGAACGCCTGGTCAGAGACTTCATCATTTCTTCACTACCAGACACACTGGACCCACTACAGTTCGCTTACCGTCCAAATCGTTCCACAGACGATGCCATCTCTCATCTCCTCCACACATCACTCACTCACTTGGACACTAGAAGGGGTAATTATGTTAAAATGCTCTTCATAGACTACAGCTCTGCATTTAATACCATAATTCCCTCCACACTCACCACCAAGCTGGAGCATCTGGGACTCAGCTCATCTATGTGTCAGTGGATCTCCAACTTCCTAACTGGCAGACCACAGGCAGTAAGGATGGGCGGACATGTCTCAGCCTCCACCACTCTCAGCACTGGAGCCCCCCAGGGGTGTGTTCTGAGCCCCCTGCTGTACTCTTTGTACACATATGACTGTGTGGCCACTACCAGCTCCACCACCATCATCAAGTTTGCTGACGACACCGTCGTGGTGGGCCTGATCTCTGATAACAACGAGACGGCCTACGTGAAGGAGATTAGGAATCTGGAGAACTGGTGCCAGAGGAACAACCTCCTTCTAAACGTCAGTAAGACAAAGGAGCTGATAGTGGACTTCAGCACTAAGCAGGAGAGGAACTACCAGACCCCCGTCATCAACGAGTGCCCAGTGGAGAGAGTGGACAGCTTCAAATACCTCGGAGTTCACATCACGCAGGACCTGTCATGGTCCTGTCACATCAACACCGTGGTGAAAAAGGCCCGACAGCGTCTCTACCACCTCAGACGCTTGAGAGACTTCCAACTGCCCTCCAAGGTGCTCAGGAACTTTTACTCGTGCACCATAGAGAGCATCCTGGCGGGAAACATCTTAACCTGGTTCGGGAACAGCACCATGCAGGACAGACGAGCTCTACAGAGGGTTGTGCGGTCAGCTGAGCGCACCATCCGCTCCGAGCTCCCTGACCTGCACTCAATCTACAGCAGGCGGTGCTGGACCAAGGCCAGGAAGATCGTGAAGGACCTCAGCCATCCCAACAACAGACTGTTCTCTCTGTTGAGGTCAGGAAAGCGATTCCGCTCCCTGAAGACCAACACAGAGAGACTGAGGAGGAGCTTCTTCCCGCAGGCGATACGGTCTCTCAATCACACCACCACACAGTACTGACCCACACATATGGTTCTTACACACACACTGGACTTTCTGGACATTGTTTTTGCACAACACTGGTCACTATATTCTTCATTTCCAGTTAATACTTGTACAGCTGCTGTTATTGTGTATATATTTATTTATATTTAGATTTCTTCATACATTCTTATATAGTTCTATATTGTGTATTGTGTATTTTGTTGTACAGTTATTTTATTTTCAACTTTAATTTATATATTTTATCTTATTCTTCCCAGTTAAATTTACCCTTCATTCTAATTTGTGTTGTACAGTTATTTCATTTTTAACCTTAATTTATATTTTATTCCTTCCTAGTTAAATTTACCCTTTTTAATTTTTCATATTTATTTCCTATCTTATTCATAGCCTTTCCTTTTTTTGTTTTCTTTAGGTCACGAGCAGTTGTCCAAGCATTTCACTACATATCGTACTGTGTATGACTGTGTACGTGACAAATAAAATTTGAATTTGAATTTGAATTTGACATACCTATATAAAATAACAAACAATGCAAAGCAAAGTCTATGCCACCATTTGGGCTATAGCTTAGTGCTGTCATGCATTACAGGTAAACTCAAAATATCAAATTAGTTAACTTATGCTCACAGAAGCTTTAGAGCATAACGTAAACATAAGCCAAAAGACCAAATGAATATTACCTAAGTATCTCAACTGTGTGGTTGCATGCAGCCATCACACTTGTATTAACAACATATAGGCAAAGGCAATGATATATGGGGATTCTAAATATGACATTACTTTGGACCTCTGACCTCTTCTTCAAGGTCAAATATGGTCAAACCGTCATAAAAAAAAACCTATCTTTGAAATTACTTTCTGTTTGTATTAGCAACATTTCAAAACTGACCTTCTTATATGGGGATTCTAAATATCGGATTATACTTTGCATCCAAGTATCATGTCACACTTAACTTCTGACCTCACTTTTACCTTTCATGTTCATCTTTCTTTCATGTGTCACAGCAACAGAAAGAGATTGAGCTGCCCAGTTAGTAAAAAATATACCGTAGCATAATATTATGTAATAAGTCCAAGTTGTTCATGGCCAGTTATTTACAAATCAATACCTATTATTCATTACTCCTACGTAAAGATTGTATACAAAATATAATAATATTCCTTTAAAATAAACACTGCCAGAAAGATGTTCAGGCTTCTGGAAGAAAGTTAAACATTCGCAAAAAAGTGGAGGAGTGCAACAGTTTCTGGTAATCCTTAAAAGACATATAAAGACAGTTAAAGGGCTTAACTATATAAAATAGTAGTTCAAGCATTAATAATTCAGGATCATTTATCCATTTAGGCCTAAGCCGTGGTAATTTGCTGAATGTAACATCTCTGTCTAAAGGTCCTTGCAGGCAGCAGTTAGTGGATTTATTTCCACTTTATACACATTGTAATGGTGTGTTTTGTAATTTAAGAGATATATCAAAAATGCAATGACAGTTTAAAAGAAGTTATTCTGGGAAATACATACAGAAAGAAACTGTATGAGTTTCTTTTTCTTTCATCATAATCTCGTACATTTAAACGGAGTACATATTTAAAAATCTGTCCGACAACTGAAATAATTATTTCATTGCCTGCTTGATTACAACAAAATTACGTCACGACAGAACCGGCACAAACAGTTCGTGTGCACTTTGTTGTGCTCATTGTGAACGTACGTGTGCTGTTATGCTGTGAAAGGGGAAAAATGAGAATTTAAGAGGACACAGGCAGCATGTTTAGACCTGTAGCTGAAGGTAGATGTCCATGAAAAGTCCCGTAACAGCAGCAATCACTTTATCCGCTTGTATCACCTCCGTCTATGTGTGGTCACATATCTAGCAACTTTTGCTGACCCAAATGCTGTAGGACTCAATTTAAGTGTTTTTGAGTTCCAAAAGACTCCTAAAAGCATTTAAGAACATATACAACACAAAATATCTGTTAAACTGATTCTTTTTATTTGCAAAACTCTTAAGAAATAATTGACTGAATTAACTGAAGACCCTCGTTTTTAATTAGCAGTAAATATTTACACTGAAATGGTGGCACGCTGATGTAAGCGTATCCAAAAAGTCATCGGTCACCTTCTAAATCTGTACAACACCTCCTCTGCTCCCGCTCTCCCACTGCTCAGACCATCTGAATCCCTGACGACGGGTCTGTTTTTAGCTGCGCCGGGTGGAGGCCTGGCACGGTGTGAGGGGGAGGCCGGACCAGTGGGGATGTCCTGGCGCAGTCTGTCCCACGCTGCACGCTGGTCTCCTGGCCATCCCATATTAATCAGATTTGCCGCAGCAGCCATATGTCCAAGCAGCGTGATAAACCCCGGCTGCTACCTGGCACCCAAAGGACTCACTGTCAACAGAGTGTGTGTTCATCTGCGCAGGTGTGTATATTTCACAAGTCTTTTACTCCAGAGACATTCCTTCAAAGATCTGTTGAGACATCAAAAATGCTTGGTATGAATATCTTAGGCCTTTTCTGTTTGTGTGTGTGTTTCTTTTTCTTTGAGATGCTCTGACTTAAAAAGAAAATATATAACACAGGTTATGAGCAATAACCCTGAAGGAGGGGGAAGTCACTTTTGGGCCAAATGATCATTTGCCACAGTGTTTGGGAAATACATGGGGCTATGTACGTCACGGCGACAGAAGAACTGGCACAATGGAAGTGCATTAACAAAGGCCGAGTCCTGTTTCCATCTGTCACCTTATGCTTATAAGCACTGTATACATTTCATATTTGCACATGACTCAGCTCACAAGGTGTCACATTTTAGACACCACTTGTATCACACTGCTTAGTAGTGTTGCGGAGAATCTACTCGAGCATTAGCTCTGCTGACACGAGCAGCAGCGATGGTGATAGAAAGAGTGACTGAATATAATTTGCTAACCCAAGCTTTCTATTAAATTCAAGACAAAAAAAAATGCATTCCACAATCCATAATTCATAACCGAACCTCGCAAGAGGCAACATCAACACTTGTCAAACATGATTAACTACGTCTGTATCTTACACAAATTTAATTCCTCTCTGTGTCTCTGCCTGTAAATCAGGCAACAATCACCAGTGAGCATGCTCGCAAGATTTGTGGCTGAGGTTTTTTGTGGGTTTGAATGTCACAGGAAAGGAAAAGTTTCTGGAATCCAAACTACTCCCCCCCCCCCCCCCCCCCCCCCCTTTTTGCTTAATGAATAAAACCTTGAAGCACACAGAACATCTCAGATCTTTGTTTGAACAATCAGGGCAGATGGGCTTTTCTGTCTTCTGTCTTGAAAAGACAAAACAACAAACAACCAATCTCCTTGTGCACATCATGTAGAGTGAAGTAATTACTCTGCGTGAGTATTAAAGAGTAATCACATCGGCCTTTAGATGAACATAGTGCAACTATTACATATACTGTACAGTATTAATAAGCATGTTTTACCACCATTTACACATATACAAGTGTAGTCAAGTAGATGCAATGAAAGGAAATTGAGTTTTATTGGGTGGTTTGTATAATGCATGGCTTACACACAGTGCTTGCACCAAAGATCTTCAACAACAAGAAGAACAAAGAGTCCAGAAACAGATGGTATTACCCCCTACCCTGCCCCCCCTCCCCCCCAGGGCCCTGATATCAACAACATGGAATCAGACTGGGATTACATGAAAAAACAGAAGCAAACGAGACAGCCTAAATCCACTGAAGAACCACAACAAGGTCTCCGAGATACACAGAGCCACCTAACTGCTGCCGAACCAAACACAGATCTCCATTTTTAATAAAGTTTTTAAAAAATGATTTCATTTCATTTTAGGTTAACTGATAAGTAAAAACTACCAATGACAAAAGACGCTTGCTTTAAAGCAAATACTTGCAACTTCAGCCCAATTCTGCAGCTGCAACTGCATTTATGTGAAAAATCAAAGTGCCTGACATCATACAAAGCTTTTAAATATTCAGACATGCAGTGTGTGACAATAAGCTGTTGCCATATCAGAAATATTGTGCAGAGATATAATGTAAACAGCATCGATTTAAAAGAAAGCCCATACATAACAGGTAAAAATATACACTTCTTCCCAACAAAAAGTCATGGAGGGAGACACATTTCCCCGCTCACATTGTAGTTACTCAACCACTCAAGGTAGACTCTTCTTCTCACCACCCACCCACCCATGCGTGCCCTTCCTGCCGCTCAAACCCCCACCCACTCACCCACCCACCCACCGTTTACACTGACATACATCTGAGCAGGACCCAGCACCTTTTGTCTTGGGCTCCCTCCTTTGTTAGTGGCTGGTGGACACAGCAGCAGCAGCAGCAGCCTGCATGCCGCATGTAACAGGGAAGTAACAGGGAAGTGACAGAAAACTGCATCTCATCAGCCATTTACCTTTTTTTTTTCTGACTATCAATCAAGCATAAAATATATATTAAAAAATATTAAATCTAATATACATATATAGAATTATATATAATTAATTGTTTAATTTAATTTAAATAGAATACTTTGAATTCTTGATTTTTTATTATTTGGATGAAAACAATAAACATTTTGTTTGTCAGTCACTGGGAGATTTTTTTATATTCTATATTTTATATATATTGGGATGTGTAAAAATATACAGTTTAAATTATATCTATCTTTTAATATCGGGGTGTGTATAGTGAATCTGTGTATCTATGTGTCTATCTGTGTGTTTGGTTGACTTGGGAAGCAGCATCACCACCAAAGTGAACTGCAGATAACCTCATGACGTTGCAGACATGGTATGCAACCCTATATAAAATTGACGGTGGCCGCATGTATCTGGTGGTGGTCTGCGTCGCTTGATAAGGCTTTGCAGACTATCTGACTTCAGTCTAGATGAAGGATGAGCTTCTCAGGCACAGACGTTGTCCATCCTGCTGATGCTCCCTCGTCTCATCGTAAACTCTTGTGCACCCTCTGGTGCTTGCTAGTCTCCCAAACTTCTTTGTGTAGCCTGCTTTGCAGATTGTCTTCCTTGTCTGTGTGGTTGCTCATTATTCAGAGACAGACGGATCTCAGGTCATCTGCAGCTGCAGCAAAGGAGAAGCAGGAAAGATGGCGATCATCCACTAGACCGACCGAGCGCACGCATGAAATACGGAGGACAACTTTTGGGAGGATCGCTTGAGGAGAAGATTGTACCAGTGAGTTTTTTTGTGTGTGCTCTTGCTCTATATTTCCAGTTTCGTCAAGATTTCGGCTGAGCTTTCAAGGTCTGCGAGAACGTCGGTATGGTAGATCATGGGATATAATTTGGAGAGCGCCTCGTGAATGACCTGGAAAGAGCTGATCTCCCCTCGTTTCTCCCCCTTTTTTTTGTAGTCGAGGTCCATGCTACCACTGAGAAGGAAGTCGGGGCGAGATTTTCTCCTCTCTCTCTCTTTTTTAATCGGGTGGTCGCTCTTGCTGGCACCCGTGCAGCCAAAGTCAAGTGGGTCTTCTCGCTTCCCAGTTAATATCCTAACCAGCCTAGCGCTTCCTCGCTATGTCGCCTTTCGGTTTGTTGTCAAAGTGACACAAGGAAATGGACGCGGCGGTGTAAAGAGGCTCGCCTGCGTGTTTCGGCAGCACCGGAGCGCCAGTGTTTTGTTATTCTGACATGTCTGGTCAGGGGAATTATTGGCCCCGGCTGTGCACCCCCCCCCCCTCTCTTCGGCCGTGCGTGTTGTTGCGCGTTAGCTTCATGGAGAAGCCATTGCACGGATTGCTCTCCTTTACCAACCAGCCTCCATTAGCGACACAGTGGAGCTGGCATAGCCGCTGGTCCAGTCTCACACACACACACCATGAAAAGCCATGTCCACTGTGTGGAGGCTATATGCGCTCTCCACCTCCCCTTGCTTCTCTCAATTTTTAAAAAGGAAACCTTAACGTGGTGGCGATTTTTGAGTCCACAGTGCTGGAGCTACTACACGTCTTGCTGGTCGTGAAATCAATTTAAAAGCGCAGTGTGGCTTCTTCTTCTGCTCTTTCTTTTTAGATGTTTTTTTTTTTTTAATTCAAACGGGTTTTTTTGGTCCTCCTTTTGCTTTTCTTCTTGGGTGCTTCTTGCTACACTCTTAACCCGCATGTGCCCTTGCACTGTTTTGGATGTCTATTTGCTGTCACTGGTCTCAAGTCAGGTATGTCACACTAGTGAGGGCTTCACCATAAAATGGAGGAAGGCAGATGAGTATCCAAGGAGAGCCCTGGAGTCAGATAGGCAGGATCTCCCCCCACCTCCCCCCCACCTCACGCCAGAACAAAGGTTGTGTTTAGAAAAAGAAAGAAAGAGAGAGAAGGGGGGGGGGGTTAAAAAAAGAAAAGCTCGGCCACATCCTCTTCTTCCCCCTCTTCTGCTTCGTTTTCAGCTCGGAAGTTTTAGTCTAAGAGGAAGCAGAAGAACTCTAAAAAGTGAGGTTAGATCCTCCAGTGTGTGTGTTTGTGTGTGTGGGGGGCCTTTCGAGGTTAACTTCTTCATTTTTAACCCCTGGCTTGCTTGTTTAAGTCATCTTGATTTGAAAAACTTGCTTTTCAAATATTTCTTTATTTTTGCTAGAGATGTACTGCTGAGGCTTCTGGAAAGTGTGCGCTTGTGATTGGCTGGGGGGGAGCACATGGATGAGACAGGAATCCTAAGGCTCAATAATGCAGTGTTTTGACCATGCAAGTAGTTAATGTTCAACAAAAAGTGGAGTCAACACACACACACACACTCACACATGCTCTCTCGCTCTCTTCTCTCTCTTCTGGTTGAGTGTGTGAGGGTGAAGTAATGACTGTCGCAAACAGTTTCTTAAAGGAAGTTCTCAAGATGATTCTTTTTTTTCTTCTTCTTTTTTTTACTCCGTGCTCTGGTCAGACGAGGGTTCAGATACTGTCATGAATGTGCTTTAAATTTTGCTCCCTTATGGCTTCCCCATAATTTGCAAAGGAAGCAGGAGCCTCCACTGTGCACGTTACTGTAAGGCTCTACAGACTTATTTGGGACTTATTTGAGATTCTGGGTCCTTTTGGAAAACTTATTTTAGACTTGCGATTGAGGTTGTTGGTCATTTATTAACAGCCTCTCGGTTGCAATGCGCTCCGCGTTCGCTCTGCAAGCCTTGGGTGACTTTTCACACATTATATCCAAAAGGTGTCTGTTGACCAGCCTGGCAGGAGAGTGTGGGGGTGGGGGGCTTGAAAGCTGTAGTGTGTTTGTCTGTGTGTGGGTAGACGTTCTGTGTGTGTGTGTGTGTGTGTGTGACAGAGAAGGAGAGAGAGGGAGTGTGTGAGGTTGTGCTACGCTCTGCAGTTCCCCTGGCCACTGTGTGAAATCTTGCTGACAAGGAGACTGTGAGCTTGACACACTGTGCTGCGACAATGCCGGGGCTGAGAGGAGCAATCAAAATGGTGGCGAGGCTCCTTCTCCCCGGCGTGGCAGGGCAAACAGGTTCTCGAGGAGGAGCCAATAGAGGACAGAGACGGGCAGGAATCTGCTGCGGCGACACATTTGCATCGCTGCAATGCAATGGATGCAGTCAGGTGGATGGTGGATGTGCTGCAGAAACAAGCCCCCGTGATCGCAGTGTTTTGTTCCCGCTCAGAGTGTGCTTCTCTTTGCACTTGCAGTTCCTGTAATAACTTTCACAAGTCTCCAGCACATTCGTGGCCTATTCGTACTACGCTGGCGGGTGACCTATAGTCATATACCAAAGCCCCCTGGACTGCGTGAGGGCCCCTGAAGTCCCCTGTAGGAATTTCTTTGTTATAATTCGGCAAATGACACTCATGTGTGGCAGTAACATATATATGTGCCACACATATGAATTAAAAACTGAACAACGCAGGGTCCTTAAAGTGGCTCCTGTATTTTTACATAGCCTGGAAGGCAACTATCTGTAACGCCCATAAGAAAATCAATCTTTCCTTGGGAAATATGTATTTTGTAAGTGGAAACTAGTGTGCTGGTAAACAAAATAGGCTTGGAATTTAGACTGTAAATAAGAGGAAACATCTTGTGCCCCTTTCCTGCTTGTATTTCTGAGACTAAACTAAGAATTTCACAGAGCCAGAATGCTCTACTCAAATTTGATCTTGGACTTTTCTGCTGTTCTGTTTAGTGTTTCACTCTTCTGCTCGCTTCGTGTCTACAAAAGCATTTCTCTGCTGGTGTAATCATCACCAGTGACGTACAGAAAACCTTGGGGCAGGGCTGTGTGGGAGCACATGTGTTGGGTCTTTGAGCTGCATGTTTCTGAATGATCTTCTAAGATTTAACTGAAGTCATGTGATGACACGAGCAGATGTGCACCATCATGTTGGACTGAAAGGCTATCGCTGAATGTCCCAATGCGCATTCCCTTCTTCCTGTTGTCTCACTCTTCCTGTTTTATTCTGAAAGTCCCGACCAAACGCCGTGACACTGTGACCTCCACTGCTCGATTACTGTTTGTTCTAAAGAGACTACACCTCCAGGACCTGTAGTAATTCCAGCGAATGTTGCCTTAATTTGCATTAAGTTTGAAGTGGAGAATGGCAGTTGGGCAGTGCTGTTGTTTGTTTAGTAATAAATGGTCTGAAAAGCAGATCAAGATCATCTCTGATCGGGTCCCCCTCTCACTTGTGATGTGGTGCAGCAGACAGTAGTGTTTTGGGTTTTATTTTATTTTTTTGATGGACTACTTTCTGTCTGACTGAATATTTGCATGTAGCGCACACTCGTATTAAACTGTTTGAATTTTAGCGCGGCATAGAAAGAAAATTTTAATACTCAGTGTTACCATAGCTCAGCTTTAAGGTGGCGGGGGGAGGAATTACATAACTGGATTTGTTTGCAAGGTATTTCAGGATTATGTTAGAAAAGCTTGACAGAGAGGACAGAGGATCAAACAAGAGAGACTTCTGTGATGGTTTGAACGCTCGGAGGAAGTGGTCATGAAGCTCATCACCCCCCTCTACACACACAAACACACATACATGCATACAGCTGCTCTCTCTCTCTGTCCTTCCCTCCCCTCCCTCCATCTCTCACTCACTCACTCACACTGGGTGATGCACGTCTCCATTCTTCTCTACCTGGGGCACTGAAGAAGGCTAAGGAGACGCACAAAAGCAAATTGAAATGCTCCAGTGAGTGCTTTCTTGACGTGATGCATGGCTCACAAGATGCAAGTGTAGCAGCAGGGCCAGGCTGCAAGTGTAGATCCAAAACACCACAGTCATCACAGCACAGCTGCAAGGGGGGAAAAAACCCCTCACTATTTTCTCCTGACCTTCCTGCCTTCATAAGTAGCCACCAAACACATGCATGCTCTTACAATATGCCCAAACCTGCTCTGCCCATCTGAATAATTTAATGCTGTTTAACTGTAGCGGGTATATTTGAAGAACTAAAAGGCAATATCATGTCAGGGTTTAAGTGGAACAAGGAAGTAGCTTCTTAGAGGTGTCATTCCAGTTTCTGTTGTCAGTTGCGACGTTATACTGCTGCAAAACTGGTTCCTCCTCTCTGCTTTCCATCAGAACATCAACAATTCAACTGTGTCCCGAGGAAGAGAAAAAAATGCTTGTGTAGCTCAGTGAAGCTTGCAGTTGTGCCCTACCTTTATCTAGATCTGCTGATCTTTTCAGGGTGCATATTTTAGGCGTGTGAGGGACTCGTTTTGTTGAAATTCAAGGTCTAAAGTGGCCGTGCTGAAGAGACAGCTCGTCTGGTGGGATAAATTAAGCAGTCTACACGGCGTCCTCAGGTTTCCAGCCTAAATTCAGGATTTGTGCTGTTCTCTGCTAAGACACAGTGAACCAGCTCTGTCAGTCTCGAGCTGCCTGTGGTGGGGAGGAAAAAAAAAAAAGGAGAAAAAAATTCTTTGGAGACGCCCGTTCCTTGGGCAGTGTGGTGCCACCAGACAAGGCCTTCATTGAGCAGAAACAGGAGTGGTCTTGTAGATGGGATCCACAGTGGCTCAGCCTCCGAAGCAACAGAACTGTCCAAGGACGATTAAATATTTAAGAGCTTGGAAAGGAGGTCTCAGTGGTAAGTTAATATTGATGGGTCTCATCTTTCCCTTCTCAAACTTGTTGAGTTGACTCAAGAGGTTGGTTTAGCAGGTCTGGAGAGGAACCTACCTTCTTTTCTTCTTAAAAAACTTTGAACCTTCACAGAGTTTGTTTGCAGTGTTTCCTGCAGCTGGCTTTTGAATTTTTCTGACACCCCCCCCCCCCCCCTTTTTTTTTTCAGCTTCTTCCTGTGTCCTCTCATGGTCACTGTGAAACACTCCATCCTGGCTAGCTTGTAACCTCACCCAGTCCTTGTAACTGTAGTAACTGCCATGTCAGGCTTACAAGGAAGTCAGCATTGCAAGCTTTTCTGGCATTTGTCCACTGAGCACTACTTACAAGAAACCCTTCAGTGCATCTTGCAGTCCTTTCATGTAATCCTTTCCCCCCCTTTCCTTACTTTTTTTGTGAATTGGGCGAATAGAATACAACCAAAAGGCATTTTGATGTGTAAAATGGAAAAACAGGAGTAAAATTCCTGTTGCCTCCAGCCTCAGCCTCCAGCTGAGGGTAATTTTCCTAACAGTAAGTAGGCATTTCAGTTATACTAAACATTTCCCTCGATTGTAAAGTTTGGTACCTCAAGAGCAAAACTTCGGGGTCATTTATGGACAATTTTTGTGAGATGATGCCAATTTATCTGAGACAGCAGTGGATTGATTTACGTCAGGAAATGGTTTCCTAGGAGAGATGGGCTTCAAGGCTGCACGGAATGCAAGGTTTCCTGGACCTAATTGTCCTTGTGGAAAAACACTTCCTGGTTTCTCTCCAAGATCTGTCCTTCACTTGCCCCACTCTTGTTTGTTTAGCCCATGAACCCTTATGTTTCACTTTGGAGAGATCTGACTCAAGCATGTCTTCAGGCTCATGTGTCTGACTTATGTGTTGTGTGCAGAACAACTTCTTTTTTTTTTGCTCTAGCCTACTTGTGTACACCACATCTTTTGTCAGGATTTTTTTTTTCTCTTTTAAGCTCAAGGGAAGAAACCTCTCGAGAAAACCAAAAATATCTACTTATTCCCATATAAAATTGTAAAAATAATCAAGCCTGAGGCTATTAATTAAATTGTGCACTTAATCATTTTTGGATGGAATATTTAATCGTGTTGCTGAGGGTTGCCCCAAGTTTTCCTCTCTTATGCTTTTCAGTGTAGAAAAGAAGCTCTAACCTCTTTCATGGAAATCTTGATTAGACCACGTTAGGTCGCCCATATAAGTATGATGTCGCTCGCAGAAGGTTCAGGACGCGACATCGCCTCTAAAGTGTACTCGACCGGGCGGTCGAAGGAGCCACGTTTTAGATGCACGACAATCAGATCTGGGCTCTTGTCTTCACCCTCGGAAGAACAGCAAAAGGCAGGTTCGCAGGAGGCCATCTTTGCAGTTCACAAAACCACGCTTTTCACTTCTGCTTTTCTCGCTGACTGCAATGACAGCGTGCAGAGGAACCGACAGGAGGGGAAGCAGCTTGCTCAGGTCTGCGCTCTTAAAGTTAAACACTTCCATCTGTGTAACAAGATAGCAGAGCAAGCAGAGGCAGCTCCACTCAGCTGAGCAGGACAGTCAAAGACCTTGAGGAGCACAAAATGGTGGATGGCCATACCACTGATTCTCCAGCATGATTGGCTGCGTGTCTCCTTGGCCACTGTGGGGCTGGCTGTGTGAAATGGAGTCCTCTGTGCTGAGCGTTGGCCCAGCCTCAGCTCTGATGCAGAAGATAATTCTGTCAGCCTCGAGAGAGAGAGACGAGAGAGCAGCCAAGTGAGGTGACTATACTAAAAGAAGGCAGAGGACTCGAGCCATGTTTGTGTCTGCTTGCTTCTGTTTCTTATCTTCTAATCTGCTGTCCTACTTGATCTCCCGGGTTCTGATTTCTATTAATAGCTATTTAAAAATATATATTTTGGTGCTTTTTAGCTTTAAACAGACCTGTAACAGGTTAGGAAGGAATCAGTTGGGATTTATGTTTTGGCTTCGTTTGTAGGAATGAAGAAAGTGTCTGTGTAAGAGTGTTCGGTATCTCGGTATCTAACCTTCACACCCAGCAGGCTCAAGCTGAGGGATTTACCAGACCCTTGTTTTGCTGCTTTCAGCCTTGAAGGTCACATAAATATCTCTCAGGCTCGTGATTAAAACGCAAATTCACGAGATTTAAAAGAGTGTCAGCGCTGCATATTAAGTGGACTTGTATTTTTTTTTTCTTATTGGTTAGTTTTCACCATGACAACCTGAAGACGGCAGCCTCACAGCAGATAACCATTAATGCTTGTCCCTTCCTAATCTGCTTGGTCATTATCATCTGTGCAAAAAAAAGGACCAAATGTTACTACTGAGTGCTCTGCAGTCGTCCTCCTGTTCAGAAGGAACAATCTGAGCCCTTTGCTAAGCACAAAGGCTACCCTTGGTGCAAGGTTACTTGTACCATGATGGCCAGCTGCTTCTTCTTCTTCTTCTTCTTTTGCTTTTTTTTTTTTTTTGTTCAAATGCAGCTTTAGAGAGACATGGATTTGGCAAGTTGGATGTCTTTTGATTGACAAAGGGAATGTCTTGCTTTGCAAAGTAAGTCTATATAGAGGTCAGCAAGTACACTGATGTTAAATGGAAAAGGCCAAGTGACTGGTGATGGGTGATGTCAGGTAACGTGTCAGAGAGACAGGCTGATCCAGGTGCTGTCTGACCTTGTATTATACATGACTGACATAAACTAGAAAGTAAAAACAGGAAGAAGAAAAAGTATGCTTGATATTTTCTTTTATTCTTCTTATTGAGGTCTGCATTTGAAACTGTTTTCGTGGTTCAGTTTATGTTTACTTGTTCTTGGTCAAGCTTTTTGCTATAAATGTGCATGTGTTTGTTTGATTTTTTTTCCTTCTAGTTTTTTTGAAAGAGAAAGTTATTCTGGGCTCATCATAGCATTCCAACTAGGTGCCGTGCTAAAAGAATTCCAACTTTCCTCTTTTTGATGTGAGGATTTGCTTGAAGGCTTCAGTCACTCAAATACTTTGAGGTCCAGAGATCAAAATCTCTGGACTGGGGGGGCGTTGCTGACATTTATTACAAAGGTGGCGTGTCTTCCTTTTGTTTAATGTCTTGACCGTGTGGCGAGTTGGGACCAGATGTTGTATTCTTGAGCTTCCTCTTTCAGCACGATTTCAATATAAATGTGCAGGCCAGTATTAATAATTGTATAAAAAAAACTTGTTCCTCCAGTTTTATTGTTCAGAGTTGGTGCATTATAACTGATACGGTGCCGCTTGCAAAAAAGTTAACTAACTTGCGGTTTAGAAGTAAAACTCACAGAGGGAAAATGTGAAGAAGCCACTGAATAACATCACAATTCGGGCTTTTGCAGTTTTTTAACGTTGTTTGCTCTTCTTTAGTTACACAGATATCATGCTGTATTGTGATACTATTGTAACTGCGTGCAGTGTATTGCAATAGCAATCAGTTTGAAGAGCAGTAACGATTTTCTAAACCTTTATCAACTGACACTAGAAAAACATATCTTTGTGTTTCATTTGGTTTCCCTTTAGTCATCTTAACGGTATGGCGGTTAGCCTACATGATCTTCTCAGTTACCCAGAATCCTTAAGGGTTGCCTGATCCTGCTGCGATGAGTTGTTTCTCTTTTACGCCCTTTGAATGTGACACTCGTGAAGGTCAGGCTGCGGCAGATCAGCAAAGCTTGCTGGATTGCAGCGTCTGAAAGGCTCTGCACCTGCATTTAGCAGTCTCTCTGACACAAACCAGGATTACTGAGCTGGATGTTCACAAAAATCTTCACTGCTTTTCATTCATTCTGCTCAATTGCAGTTAAAGTTTAGACACAAATGACTGCTGTTTGTCTATGCAAAAATGGGCTACTTCTGCTTTGTCTGCTGTTTTTGAGACTTGTGCTGATGTACGGTCCAGTGTTGCTTGTGTTCATTCTGATTAGAAAAAGCTGATTTTTCCAACGTCAAAATAGTGCAGTTAATAAGCATAAAGAGCCTGCATGCTAAAAAAGTAACGTTTCAGATGGGGGGAAAAAAGGTAAAAAATTAGATGAAGGTTTTCTCTGAAACACAGCATAGATGGATGTCATGGAAGGAATTATAGAACCATGAGGACCACATGTAGATCAGGTCATCTTCCTATGATGGACACTTATAAAGAGGAAGCTCAAAAGGAAAAACTACCAAGAGGCCAGCAGCAAGCTAAAAATATCTGAAGGACTATATAGCAGAGTCTGTCCACAACATGCAGTTAGCAAGAGATTCATGTGTTCTGCACACTTCTGAACTCTCTGCGGGGCAGCGGCATGAAGATTTCTCTTCTCCAAAAGGCACATTTTAATGTTGCAAGCATGTGGTTAATTCCCATGACAGGAAATGGAACTTGTGGTCCGATGAAATCAAGGTTGAATGTTTTGATCTTACTCGCCAAATATGGAGGAGTGGTACGTTTCAGAGTGCAGGTCAAAACCTTTATACAGCTGTTGTGTAGATGGAAGAGCGAATAAATTCAGAAGATTTTGAGAGAAAATGTAAATAGAAATATTTATCATGACTCTGACTGAAAATATTCCTGGGGTCTTTGGAAAAAACTGACTTTAGGAAGGCAGGAGAATCTCAGTCTTATGTTGGCGGACATTACGTGATATTAGTCATTATCAGCTGCCGGTCAAATCAAACCAAGTAAGGCTGAAGAATGTCTTTGGTCAGAGAGATGCTGTTTAGCTGGTTATGGTTGATATATATATATATATATATAAAATGTGTGTAATTTTTTTTTTTTTTTTTTTTTTTTTTTTTTTTTGAATGCCATATACCTCCTGAAACAGATCTCTTCTCAGATTTTACGCCCAGCATTTTTATCAGCCACAATGGTGATTATGGTGTTGTTTTCAGGCTTTGGTGTTTAGGGCTCCGTTGCAAAATGTAGCCCAAAAGAGCCAGAACTAGTAGAAAGGCCACTCCTGGGTACTTTGGCATGTGTTTATAGGTCTGTGTGCCTGACGACAGATTTTGTCAGCATGATGGCACCATGTACAGGTGGGTAGCTGAGGTCAGTATTATAGCCGTGTTTAAAGATGGGTGTGGTCTGAAAACACATTGACTTTGTGACTTCTCCTTTAGTTATTAGTCAGATAGCTGATCATATCTCATGACAATGTGGTGGATTTCTGGTGTTCTGGAAGATGTTTGTGACTTTTAGACTCTGCAGAGTTGGCTGATTCATTTGAAACATGATAGAAATGCCATGACTATTATGGTATTTTTTTTCTTTTTTTGGTTTTTCCTAAACTGAGTAATAATGCTGGTCAAACCGCGCTGTTATTTAAAAAAAAACACTGTCTTCTTAGAACCAAAACTAAAACTGAACAGAAATGTGACAGAGAATATTTAAGTTCAAATATATGCTAATGCTCGACAGGCAGAGCATTGCGTGGTGGCATTGCTGATGTATTTTCAGCCCTTTTTCTGTTGCCTTTCATACCCTTCCCCATCCCTTTCATTCAATTCCAGCAGATGTCTGATGAATGTTATGACAAAATGTTCATACTGAACATTATTGATTCCTCACATCTTCTCTGAAAAGGCCTGGTTCATTGATCGGCCAGGTGGGATCGATGTTTCATCTCGGCACATTCAGACTTCCTCAAATGAGTAGGATCATGTGATCACGTCATTTAAGGAAGCTCTGTGCTCTGATCACAGGCACAGAAGAATGAGGTCAGTGTCCAACTAACTGCTCTTATCGCACAAGCTGTTGTAACGAGACAGATATGCTCATCAGTAATATAGTGGCAAGATAAATATCTGTCAGATTCAGGTTGCTTAAACCTATCAATGTCATTGTTTTAATTATCAACACTGCCAAAGTAGCAGGAGCACCAATTTGAGTATAATATATGGGGTTGCTACTTTCTGTTTTGGTATTTCTATTCAAGAACTCCAGACTGTGAAATCAGTCGGGATATCTGAGCAAGTCCCAAATATATCCTGCAGCTCCCCAAATATACAGCCAGAGCATAAACGAGCTATCTTCTGCAACAAGAAGAACAAGGAGTTCTGCAACAGACGGTAGTGCACACTTACCTCATTCCACCCCACCCCCACCTCACTCCAGAGTCCAGACCTCAACAACATTGAGTAAGCCTGGGATTACATGAAGAGGCTGAAGCAGTCTAAATTCACAGGAAGACTGCTGAAGTTCCTGAAGTTGCTCAGGGCATTCTACAAACCAGAAAGAAAGTATGCTTAAGCACTGGTACTGTTTCAAAAGCAAACAGTGGTCATCCACCATAATGATTTGGTGCTAATATTATTTGGAAGCACTTTTGTGTTATTTATTAGTGCCTTTTTTGTGCCCAAAGCTGTAAACTAGTAACAAATATGTTACAAAAGAGATTACTTCATTACTTCATCTATTACATCTCCAACTTTGGATTGGTGCAGCTGTGCAAGTGCGGAGCGTTTGGTGTCTTTCAGAACCAGCTTTCACTTCATCAGTTTCTAAAACCAGTTGCATGCTTGTTGGTACCTGTCAAACATTTGAACACACCCACTTATTGGGTCTATCCAGTCATTTAAACTGGTGCTGAATGTAGGAAAAAACCCCTTCCATAGTTAATGATGAATTATTCCACCTTTGGACTCAACACTTTTTTGTGGTGCCACACTGGTGACAGATTTTGGGCACCAGTTTTTTCTTTTTGTTTTTTTGGTGGAAATCATCACATTGTTTGAACACTGACTACATTGGTGGGAAAGAGTTAGCTCTGAGGTTGCACTTTCACACAGTTACTTTTAGCTAAATACAATGACAGTGTCCCGTGCTAAAATAAGGACTGTTTCATGTTAAAAGTCATGCCAGGTTTGAACTGATTACTGAAGTGAGAAATAGAAATTGCATTAAATACCAAAACAGTAGGTGAGACATTTGACTAAAAACAAATGCAATCACTCTGCATGATAAGTTGCCAAGAGTCCTCCAATGTGCACCATCAATGATGGCAACAGATTTAATAGAAACAATCATGTGGTTGTTGAAACACATTAGATTAAGTGTTGAACCAACAAGCACATCGCAACTTTAGGTGCAAGCAATCAGTAATCAATCCCACATTAGCGATGCACAGCCCCTACATGCAGGATCTCTACATTAGAGTTTTACTATGCAAAAGGAAACTACTATACAGTGTTTTTTCTGTCTTTCAGTATGTTAAATCTTCTGTGATTGGACTGAGAAGGTCAGTCAGGTTGGACAAGCCTTTCTGTTTTGAGCCAGTGTTGTTATCTGCTACACTGCCAACAGATAAAACTTCAACTGTGCAGCAACAAAACTCTAAGCTGCATGCAAATTTTTTTCGTTCTTCAAGCCCGACTTATATTTCTAGGTTGTATTTGAGGGCACCCTTCCAAAATGAACCAAGGCAACTTTCAACGCTCATGCAAAGTAATTCTTGATCCTTTTCAGGGGATTAATGCGCTGTGGCATATTCACACCCCATGGTTTTATTGTTTGTTGAGACCTTCAGGTGAAGCTACACCACGAAAAGTCTGAGACAAGTTGCTGCTGGAACTCTGCACATTGTATTTTAGGATGTTATGCTGTGTAATCTTTGTGATTGTTGTGTGTGTGTGTGCAGTGCAGTAAATTTAGACGCATATGGGTGCATGTAAGCTGACAGTACAAATGTTAATTATGCTTCCTGGCTGCCCTTTGGCTGCTGTCTCAGGGCCTGTAGCATCCTGTGTTTGCTGACCCTAACAAATTAAATTAACTGATAAATGTGTGGCTTTATCACACTGTTAACCTTTCTTTAAAATAACATTTTACCTGCTATTATGATACGCTGTCAACATATCAGTGACATATCACCTTTTTGAGTCATTACGATGAACGTTTAGCAAATCAGTTTTCGCTACTGCAATGCATTAATTTAAAAAATTTGGAAAAAATTAACGAAACCCCCCAAAATGCAGGATTTTTAAAACCGATAACGATATTTGATTATTAAGAAAATCCAGTATACGGGCCGCTGGTTGTCGTTTGTGGTGTTAATATCAACACTTATAGCATGGTTGAAGGGTGTTTCTCTCGTCTTTTATGTACTTTCAAAATTTTCATTTATCGCCCATTATAAAAGCCAAAATTGAAATATCGTCTAAAAGCTAATATCGTACAATATATCAGCTCCATATTTATTGGGCCTCACAATAAAGTGTTTTATCTTAAAGAGTAACTTTTTTCTAAATGCACCCGTTATACAACAAATCAATTTATTTTGAGCCATGTGAAAATTCTGAAATCCAATGATTGCTCTCTTTTAGCTCTTGTGTTGGTTCTTGCTACAATAGGTCGCTCAAGGACCATTTTTTCGCTCTGACGCCATGAGCGCACACATGGTAAAAGCAGCAATGGTTGTTAATAGTTGAGTAGGGAGCTGTGTTAAGGCGGAAAAGGTAGTCATCACAGAACAGGCCTTTTTTAACGGATACGTTTTAATGGGATTTGCTAAAGCCCTAACAAAAATATAAAAATAGTATGTTAAGATTTCCCACAGATGTGGAAGGAGTGAGTCAGTTGTCCTGACCATCTAGTCAGTGTCTGTGGTGGCTCTATATGCAACTGAGCAGTCTCAGTGCTAGTGGGAGCTTTGTGTTTTTCCAAAAACTGGGTTGTCGTTTGCGCTTTGTTATTTTGCCTTTACGTTCAAACGCATGCAAGTTTAAGTGGAACTGTCATAATTTAAAAAGCTTAAATGCTGTCTGTAAAGTGCTTCCCATTAAACAATTAACTCAATTTTTTTAATAAAAGGGGAACTAGTCAATGTTGTCTATAGTTTAGTAGCTTCTAATCACCTCTGCCTAGTATGATGTTGGTCTATTAAGTGCTGCCATAATCTAATCAAACCCACATGGACTCTATAAGGCATTTAAGGTGCCCTGTTGTATCTGACAGTGAGAAATTAGCAGATCCTTTAAATCCTTTAAGTTGTAAGGAGCAGCTGAAGCAAATCAGACTTGCTGTAACAAGTCTTCCAACACCATGGTACTGATTCATGATTTATCCCATTGTCCATCTGTATGTACCATGTCCGATTGGTAAGCAACAAGGCTGTTTGTTTAAAGGTGCTCCTGACAAGTCTGTAGAGATTTAAAAAAAAAAAAAAAAAAAAAAGTTCTCGGATGTTCGGTTCATTAAAGCTGTCCATTTCAGTTTTGCTCTTTTCAACATACATATGCCAGGTAACATGAGCTCTTAATATATTAATATACCCCCTACTTTTGTGTGCACATTGCTGAAAGATAACAACCATTATTTGTTTCACTTTTAGGCGATCTCTAGTCTACAAGGTTGTTAGAAAAAAGTGAGAAGGACCTTTTCCAGTTTCTTAAAAGCAAATTGTGACATTTTTTAGATTGGTTGCATTGTTTTCAGGCAATATAATCTCAAATATGATCGAGCAAGTCAGCAAATCGTCACGGTATATACACTGGCATTTTTGCTTGAATTATTTAATTAAGCATCAAATATTTGCTTTCAGGAAGTTTCAGTCTAATTTAAATAGGAGCTTCAGATGTTTTTTTTTATTTAACTGTTCTCCACCACATTAGGCACCAAATCAAGTTTGTCCATTTAAATATGGTTCATCATCATCAAACTGCCAAGCTTCATTAAGTCACTACTGCTTTACATCAGCCGAGCTGGTTTTCCTGTTTGTGTCAAAACAGCTGGTAAATAATTTAACAATAAAAGACCAACGGGATCTAATACTCCGTCTAATGATTACAGTGCGTGAACAGGTGTAATATGACCACAAAAAATGAATCTGAGGCCTTACATTGTTGGTTTTCTGGTTTCAAAGTCTCACAGTATCAGGTAAAGAAAAGGTTTAACAGTTTGGTGCCAAAATAAATATTTCCTGCTGCTGCTTGACTTGACCCACACTTGCATCAGTTGATTTCACGAAGATAATTTGAGCCTCCACTTATAAAGACTGACTTGCAATGTTAAGGAACTGTTAGGCAGGAAAGAGGTCTTCTAAAAAAAAAAAAAAATTTAATGTGTATGTACAGAGATGAAAATGGAGACAAAATCCTTTTTCTTTTTCCAAGCAAAATCATGAACCATACATTCATTCACAATGCCCTCATTCCTGTATAAACTTGAGTCATCCCAGAGGTGTTCCATGGGTTGAGATCAGGACTCAGGCCAGTCAAGTTCTTCTACACCAAACTCATCCATGATTTTATGGATGCTGCGTTTGGTGCGCTGATGCTTCCCAAACTGTCCCTACAATGTTGGAGGCATGACATTGTCTAAAATGTCTTGGTGTGCTGAAGCATGAAGAGTTTCTTTCATTGGAACTAAAGGGACGAGCCCAACTTCTGAAAAACAACCCCACACCGTTAACCCCCCTGCTCCCCTCCACCAAACTCTACACTTGGCAAAGTGCAGTCAGACAAGTCGCGTTCTCATGGCAACTGCCAAACCCAGACTCTTCCATTTGGTTGCCAGATGGAGAAGAGTGATTCGTCACTCCAGAGAGCACATCTCCACTGCTCTAGAGTCCAGTGGCGGATGCAGTGCTTTACACCACTGCATCCAACGCTTTGCATTGCACTTGGTGACGTAAGGCTTGGATGCAGCTGCTCAGCCATGGAAATTCATTCCATGAAGCTTTCTACACATGGAGATGATCTCAAGGCCACATGAAGTTTGGAGGTCTGTGGCAACCGACTCTGCAGGAAGTCAGCAACCTCTGCACACTCAACATCCCCTGATCCCTCTCTGTGCTTTTACACGGCCTATCACTTCATGTCTGACTTGCTGTCATTTCCCAGTCGCTTTCACTTTCACGACTGGGCTTGTTACACAGGTGGCATCCTTTCATGGTACCAAGGTGGAATTCACTCCTGAGAGTGACCCATTCTTTCACTAATGTTTGCAGAAGCAGTCTGTATACATACATGCTTGATTTTTATATTTTATCTGTGTCGATTTAGACATGTAAGTAGAAGTGCCCCATTCAGAAACAAATGTTGTAGTTCAATGTTTACTAAACTTAAAATATGTTCCATTAAAGATGAGCGGGAAAGCATGCAAAGGAGCAGGGGGGAAAAATGCTTAAGGCATAATTCGATAATAAATGATGAACTGACCCATACTCATCCACTACTTAGAATTCTGTTAAATATCAAATCCTGTTATTTGTAGCCCATTATTGTTATTTAAACGGTGCCTGTCAGCAACATCTTTTAGAGCTGATAGGATTAACAGTTAAATTCATCAGACAAGCTTGAAAGCCTGAGGACACAATGGTGGTATCGTTTAAAAAGTATTGCCTGAATTAAAACCAAGATGAAAAGTTACAGCTGCAGTTAAAATTTTCTTACATATTATATGCCAGTCATAATTCTCCCAAGTGTCTGATCCATTTGTTCATTTGGCCTCACAGTGCTGCAGTTGTGTTTGACTAAATTTGACTACATTTTTAAACTTTCTTCATGTGGAAAAAACCCCAAACACAACTACCAAAGGCTTTAGGGAATAACTAGACAGTCATTGACTTGTCAAGACTTGTAAGATGGCTCAAGAATCGTCATTTGAATTAATAATTGAGGATCTGAAAAAAAAGCCCGGTGAGTAGTTTCTCTTAACAGAGGAAGTCGGGACTTAGAAAAATGCAAAAAGCAAAATCTGTATTGAATGTGTCAGCTGAACCTTCCCACATGAGATCGGGGCACCATTCCTCTGTATAGAGCTGCTTGCAAAAACAGGGTCTACACGGAAGAGTCATCAGGAAACCTCACAAAAATCGACATGGGAAGCATGCAAAACACCTGCAAAAGCACGTTATTTTGGAAAACGGTGGACGCATGAAGATTAAATTGCGTATAGCTTGCCAATTGTTTAGCTTGGGAGAAGAAATATTCTGCTTTAGCATTGTCTGTAACCCATTGCAACAGACAACACTGCACAGATATGAGGACGATTGGATTGCACTTAAATATAGAACAGTCTGGATGCGTCAGTCATGCAGTCATTCAAAAAAAATAAAAATAAATGTGAAACTGAAAAGAGACCGGTTCCCACATCGAGACGAGTTTCCAAAGCATACCTTTAAAATCTAGCATGACCTACTTAAAGAAACTCAGGCTGAAGCTTTGGAGTGGCCTTCATAGTCCCCTGAATTGAAGAACATTCAAAGTCTCTGGGTAGACATCTTAAACATGCTGTGTGTGCAAGAAGGCATAAACATATCACAGAACCTGACATGATATGCAGGGAAAAGTGGGTTAAAATTCATAGAGAGATTTTGATGGTCATGCTCTCCTTGGATTTCACAGTTCAAACAATCAGTAAACAGATAAACTAATAAAAAGGTTTATTTCAGCTGTATGTCGGTGTGCATGATGTGCTTGCAGCTTCACTTTGTTTCAATTCAACTCAGGTTCTAGTTACAGTGATTTATATAGTACTGTGCAGAACCCTCGAGCCTCCCCTCATTTCTTTATCTTCTGCCAGTGACTTATTGAAATGTGCACATATAAATGAAAATGAAATATTTCAGAAAAAACCCCAAGTTGTGTAATTCTAACAAACTTAAAAGTCAAAATCTGGTATGACCAACTCTTTAAAGAAAAAAGCAAGCATATATCAAGATTGACGGCAAACTTGTGAGATAAACGTTGGAATTTAAGTTCTCATTGTTAGATTCATTCTTTTTGGCTGAATATCATATTGTTTAATACTCTTGATTAAATCTTTCTATTGCAGCAGCACTCTGCCGCAACCTGCCATATTTCATGAATAATGTTCAAAAGACAGGTGTGTATAGACTACTGAGAGGAAAATGTTGAAGAAGAGATTACTGATTTTTTTTCTTTCTTTTTTTTTTTTTTTTTGTAAAGGCAGTCTTTTTGTCATCCTTGTGAAAACCTATCATTGGATATAAATATGAGTTATTTTCACAGAGTCAGTGTGCCAGCATGCAGACGCTGCTGGTTATGAACCTGCTTGTTTTGTAGTGGTGTGCAGCAGATGTCTTGTCTCTTGTGGCTCTGTGGCTTTATGATAAAACAATCATAGCAAAGAGCTGCAAAATTTGACTCCTTGTGGAAAAAAACCCCCATAAAATAAAGCAAAGATTTCACTTGGGTGAACTAATCTTCTATTAGTGAGAGTCACTGCAGTCTGCTGTACGCCCGATATGTCCAAGTTGATGCAAGGTTTTTGATGTTTTAGGTGTAAACTTAACAGTCTTGGCAAGTTGCTGTTAAGCAGCGACAGCTCAGCATGGTTTTCTGCTCAATGCATATAATCTTGCAACTGCAGGTACATTTTGTACACTGTCTCTTCCATTATTTTCGATATACTACTGCTTGCTAAAGTGGTAGCTAACTGTGAATATTTAAAGCTCCGCTGGTGATGTTGTTGTACCGGTGTTGGGTGCTGCAGCACGCTGAATGAGTAAGAAAAAGGTCTACTTCTCAGAGGTGACTTCTGGCAGGGTAGAAAGACTGCTCATGAAGGAGGGATGGAAAGGCGCAGATTTTATTGAATTTTATTTCCTTTTCCTCTAACGTCCCATTTATCTGGACTAGATTTGTGGCTAGGTGTACCTTGTGAACCCTTAGGCTGGGTGTGGTTCCTGGCAAGGAGGCAAATGTGCTAACCATTACACGATGGAAAAATTACATATGACGCTTGGTGCATTTTTAGAAAAAGTTACTAAAGGCTGTTAAAACTGGCTGGGTGTTGTGACAGAGTCACTAAGGTAGCAATAATGAGACGAACTGAAGTATCACTGCTGTGAAGAAGATTTATGTCAGGTTCTTAAGCTAGTTCCAAACTTTCAAAGCAACTATTGTAATCCTGAAAACTAAGACATGGCTGTGAATGGTCTGCTCCTGCTGCTGCTGTGTTTGGCCATTACTTAACTACTATTAACGTGCTTGAGTTTGACAAATTCACTGTTTTTCACTCATTTGCTGAGTGTGCTCTGGTGAATATTACCTTTGCTAACATTTTGCTCTTCTTCTTGATTTTTCTGGTGGTTTGTAAGCAGCATCACGGTCCATTACCTCCACAACTGGAGTGCGAATGGGAAAATCAAACTTTACATTTACTGTGTCTCATAATAAATACCAGGAAAAAACTATATTTTAATGGTAAATTAGATTTAGATGACATAATACGCCTCGATAATCTCTGTAATCTTTGCCCCATGTAGCAAACAAACATCTGTATAGAGAAGCTCGACAGTTGAATCCATGTTTATTTTATTGTTTATATTTCAGCGTCTTGCTTTGTTTTCCCTCAAACCTGTGACGGGCAGTAACTTGTTTATTTTATGAGTTACTCATAGCTGTGTTAGATGTTGCGTGCTATTTGTGTTTGAGAAACTCTTAAAGCACACACTCTGATCCGGTGTCTTGAGTTCTCCGGGTCCGCTGACATCAGAGGATGGGAGTAGACATCTTGATCTCCAGATCTCTCTTTCTCTTGTTTGTGCAAGAGGCCAAATTCTCACTGGTATCATGACGCAACGTTTTCTCCTCTGCGAGACACAATGAGATCTTTCTCCGGCTTTTCCTTTTTCTTCTGGGTAAACCCTGGTGAAGCACTGCAGGCTAAAGAGATCAGGATTTGGAGTATTGTGTGGTTTCCTACACATTTCTGTCTCTCTGCTTTTAAAATTTTCTAAAATTAAACATATTGATTTCTTCTCTGTTGTGGTCATCTAAACTCTGCAGAAAACACGAATAAATACATTTCCATGATTCTGGCTACCTGCTGTTATTGCCACTATCATTTTTTTCCCCTTTAAAAAATCAGGCTGTCGTTTTCATTCACTGGGTCATTAATTATTGAGGATGTGCAGGTTGACGAGATGCACATCCTGCCTTGCTTGCCAGATGACTTCTCTGTCGCCAGGATGCATGCCATATAATAATTTAACACATCTGTGGACTTCTCTCTCCCAGACAGCATGAGATGGTTGCGCTAACCAACAGTTAAGGACAAACCTCTGTACTCCTAATCAGCTTAATGCTGGCTTATTCAAAGGCCCTCTTTCAGACAGAGCAGCTGCTGTCAGCCAGTTTGAGTAGAGGGTGTGACTGCTGGCAGAGCTTGCCAATGCAGTGAGACCGGTTGGTGATTAACAAATGTCAGTAGACTTTGGAATCTGGGGAGCCCAGTCTGATGGCTTTGTCCTCTTTTGCTTGCACTGAAGGTCTTCCAGGTGGCTCCGTCATGCACTTTCACCGCCTCCCACCCTTCCCTTCCCTTCTCGTCCTTTCCCTCTCAGATCTGCTCTTCCCTTTTTGCTTCTGTGTGCCCCTGTCTCCTCAGGGCTCAGGGTTGCAGAGCGCTCTGAGATAAAGAAGTTCAGACATGCCTCACATTTTTAGACCCCCTTGTGGAACGTTGCTGGCGGCTTCCGCAAAATGCTTTTGCCGTATTTTGCTCCGCAGAGTGGCGGTGGATGCCGCTTGCTCTGACCTCCGCTTTCTTCCTTTTAGAGAGGGACATCCAGCATTTCTCCGAGAATCTCTTGATGTGAGAGATAATGTCGCCGAGAAATGAAAAGACTGCACAAAGTCAGGCTGGCAAGAGCGTGAGATGTTTTCTGCTGAGCCATGTGGGCAGAGAGCTCGGGTATAGTACTGTACATCTGGCAGATAGATTTCTGTCAGCAGCTCTCCAGCGACAGGCTGCCTGCCTTTGAGGAAGAGGATCAGATCTGTGGGTCCATGTTGTGTGCTGGCTGAACACCTAAGCGCACATAGTCAGCTCCTAAAATGGCTGCCCTTGAAGCTCGGCTCAGAGGAGGATCTGAGCAGCTCAGTCGCTGTCTGTTAGAGCCCCAGCTGACTAGATGAAAGCAGTTACACAATCTCACCCATTAACTTGGTGTGGTGCAGGGACTGACTGCCTGAAAAGACACAGTGAACTCTGAGGCAAATTCTGGTTGTGTACAAGGGTTGTTTTTATTTCTCTCCCACTCTCCTCCCTGGCCATCTCTCTCCCCTCCTTCTCCAACGGGATTCTCTTGATATCCATGTCAAGGAACCCTTCATTAGGAGACAACTTTGTTCAAAACAGCAGTGAACTGCCAAGAGAGCAGGGTGGGGCCACGTGGTGAAGTTGTAACCTGACCCTGAACAACAATGGCTCCCCTGGTTGCTCAGGGACATGCTGGCAGTTTGGCTGGCTCTCGTGGAGCACTCCACTGGCTGGTCAGTTGGGTGTGGGAAGCACGGTAGGATTCCCAACTGTCTCTGGCTGGATCTCATTTGAATTGCAGTGGGAGTGAGAGTGGGGGGACTGAAAACGATAGTGTTACTGAAACTACATTTCACAGATAGCTATCCAACTTAAACCTGACATAATAAATATAAGTAGAATAAGTATAATTCTTTTTTTTCTTCTAGTAGTTCAGTTACACTGGAAGTATTTTTTTTTCTTCACTTAAAATACTTTATACTAGTTTTCTTTTCTTTTTTTGTCTTTTTTCAATTGTTGTTGTTTCAGAATTGAACTCATGAATGGGTGGTGGGGGGTGTGTGAAAAAACCAATAGCAACAAATGGTTTTTTGGACCTTTCCTAAAATAAGTGTAATTCTCCACTTAACACAGGTTAATATAGGGTGATTGTGTATTGCTTTTTATTTCCCTCTCAGTTCCATACACACACTGTATGCAAGATGGATGTAGCGGGCAGGCCTGAGTGTAAAACTGCTTCCTTGTTGGCTAACGTCCTAAACCATAGAGATGGTAACCAGTGCTGTGATTGCAGGTAGTTTGTATGGAAGATGCAGACTTGTCTGCAAACACTTGCTTATAAGTTTCACAGAAAATTCACCTTCAAGGTAAAAGCTGTACCTTACTGCTAAAACATTTCCAAAGGCGCAACTTTTACTTTAATAGCGTACAGCTTCCATTTCTGATTTGCATTGTACTCTTCACGTTTCCACTTGGCGCGACCTTTGCAACTGGCTGGCAAGAAAATCTGCATCTTCCACACAGGCAACTGGTGCAACCTGCTACCAAAGCAATTGTGTAGAGGTTTGTGGTGTGGTTTCGTATACCTCTTTGTGAACCAACTTAATATTACCACTGCCAGCAACCACTGACCACTAATTGTGCCCATTGGTCCCTAGTATCCAGGTTACCAGAGGGTCACTGACCAGTCTGTTGGCCTTCGTGAGTGCTACTTTTTCTCGCAACTGGTACTTGTCAGGTAGTTGCATGCAATAATGCCTGTGCAATGAAGGCTTTGATAAATCTTAATATAATATGAACTTTTTGTAAGAAAAACAAAATCTGTATGACTTGAAATGAGAGACTGAGTCTATAAAGTCTGTAAGAGCAGGTTTACAGTCAGACATAGAACTGGATGTCTTTTTGTAACCATGTGTATCGCCCCCTAGTGGCTGTTAATAAAGCAGGTTTAAGGCGCTTCTGCTTTGCCGTAACATTTAAGACCTGAAAGACAGGTCAGTTTTTTGACTTTCTATGGTTTCACATCGTGGAGCGTTTAGTGATCATTTGTAGGCTACTAATGTTGCTTCGGATGTCTTATCTCTGGCTGCTGATATCTACTTTCAGATGAAGTGTCCATGAATGGTTTTTCCATCTGGTGAAGGCACGATTCGACTGTGCTTTATTTTTTAAATTCACGTTGTTCTAAATACTTGGTTAACAGTACTTGTCTTGGTTTTTTTCCAAAGTACATCGCTAGTTGACATGACCTGATTTCGGTGTTTAGTCATCTGTTCCAGACCCATGCCCACAAATTTCAACTGTGGTGTTCTTGGTCTAATTTAGTCGTGTTGTAGACATTTAATGCACTGCAGCATTCAAATGAACAGGCCTAAGCAGATTAATATTTTACTAGTCTATTTGTTTTTATATTTTTTTTTTTTGCTTTAAAAAATTTTAGATTCAAGGCTTTAGGTTTATGGGATACTATTTATTTTGTGCCAGTCATATATTTTTATTTCTTTCAATGACAAAAAGTACAGCAGTAAGATAGGATTTAGTCATATTCCAGACATCCAAGAACAGTGCAGTGTAGACTATTTTCTTTTATTTATTTATTTTATTAAAACAACAAGGGATCGACAAGGGTCACACTGGAAGTGTGAATCATTAATCTTCTTTGAATATATTCAAAACACTTTGGCCGTCGCCTAATAGAAAACAAATGAATAGTCATTGCAAAGAAGTGGGTCTTGGAAAAGAGGCTTGATTTTCAGCTTGAAAATGTTTTTCCGTTGGTAAGACCAAAAGGGTTACATTTAACTCAGTGCATACCAAAGTAGTCTTCCTGGGATGTCAGACACGGGCATACAGTCCATTGTAACCCTGACGTCCATTTGTGAATCGAGCCAGGGAGTAGTGTGGGGAACGTCACTTGTCATTCGTCATTATTAAACTGCAAAGTTGTACAATAAAGACAGGAAAAAAATTTATAAATTGTGCAAAAGAGCACTTTTGTTATAGTCTGGGGCTTCTCATCTCTTCCACTTTTAACAGATCTGAGCAGAAGTGGCGTGCAGTGTACGTAAAGTGTGTTTGTGTTTGGTGTTCATTTGTGTACATACCACTTGTGTGCACAACTTCCCGTGTGTGTGGGTTTTTTTCTCTTTTTTTTTTTCATTGTTGTTTTAGTCTTTTTTTTAATTATTTTTTTTTTTATCCATCCTGCGGACATGCAGTGCTGTAGAAAAACAAAGGGAACTCATCGCACTTCATCAAGCAGGCAGTGAGGAAGGGCCACCTGTGCTTTCAGAGGTGCTTTAATCCATCCTGAAATGTTCCAGGTACTTTTCATGAAACTCTTTTTGGTTTGAAGGTGTAATCATCCTGAAATATAGAAACAGCATGAGGAGCTGCTGTTTGCACAGCAGGGTGTGTCTTGTTCTGTGAAACGGCTCCATGCCGGTTGTGTTGAACAAACCTAAAGACTCCCACACCACAACCTTACTCATCCATACTTGTTAGACATTTGTTGGTTGTGTGTTTTTTGTGTGCCCTGTCCTTGGACACAAGCAGTTTGGTTGGGAAACTTGCCAAAGATGTCAGCTTAGGTAAATTCAAATTATACAGTTCCTGTTGAAATCAGGCCACAGAGGTGCTGATTTAGTACCAAAGTAATGTAATCTCTTAACTGTCGATTTGTGGCATAGTTTGCTTTTATTTGCTCACTTATTAAAACTAGTTATTTTTTAATAAGTGAGAAACTGAGATAAACGGTCTGTTTATCTCAGTTTCTCAGTTTTGTCACAAGTTTTCTGTCTTTTGATTTTAGAAATCCTTTCTTTTTCATTTCAGGTTCTGAGATGTTTCATGTTAAGATCTGCTCCACAGATTTTGCAGTCATGTTAAAGGACAAAAGCTTCAGCTTGTGTTTTATGAAAGCAGAAGTAGTTCATGGACGAATTCTTCCGTTTTTCCCGTCTACGTGTGCTGACACACAGCCTTTTCTTTGTTAAACCTATTGCTGCCTTTTCAAACACCAAGCATACTTATTCTGGTAGTAAACCTCAGTTTTAACCTTATCTGCCCACAGTATTCAGGCATTTATGGAATGAACCATACTTGTATATTAAAAAAGAATCTCAGATTTTCTGGGGTTATGTGGACCATAACACCATATAGCTCACATATTAGTTACATTTACTGAAAAGATGAACCCACTTTGAAGCTCATCCTAAAAAATGTAACATGTTAGAGAAAAACTTTGCTGTCATTTAATTTGCTGCGTTCAGGAGAAAAAATCTGATTGAATGTGTTTTAATTCTAGAGTAAAGGCTGTAAACTTTGCCCTTTTAACCAGCTCTTCAAAAACCAATGCCAGCTACATGTTTTTTGTAGTTTTGAGGGGGGGAAAAAATCACTGCTGGTGATCAGAGAGCCACAATGACAGAGATTTGAAATAGCGGCCACGCCGTCAGCTTTCATTTTACTGGCTATGTCCAAACTACAGAGAAGCCCAAAGACATAAAGCCATCATTTCTTAGTTGATTCATTCAATCTTATTTCAGAGCAGTTGATACAATCTGATGGAATAGTCTGCTCTAAATACTGAGCTGTGGAGCTGCTCTCCAGCTGTTGCTTATCCCAAGGTAATAAAAATGGGACAAATCAGCCCATAATCCCTCCTCAGTCCCTCCATTGTTCTTGGAATGATGCTATGCAAAAAAAAAAAAGGAACCTTCTTAGTATTCAGAATAACATCGGCGACTGCTGATTTGCCTCTGTGTCATGTTTTGTTTGCTTTGTGTCATCTCCTGTCATTTTAGCGATAGATAATATTTGTATGTGAATTTATGGCGCTTGATCCGTGCGGGTTTTTATCAAAAGGAGAACAGATTAATTTTTTATTTCTTTGCTTCTTGTGGGGTTTTGGGTTGTTTTTTGGGGGGGGGTGGGGGGTGGGGGTGTCTTTTTTGGGGTTTGTTTTTTGTTATCTGTACTTGTTTTATTGCAGTTTTTTTGCTTTTTAAAAAATAATAATTCGGTGGCATTTCCATTGATTTTGGTCCTTTTAATTGTGTCATTTCAAAGCAGTCCTGAAAGGTGCATTCAAAGGTGGCACTTTATCCAATACATTTCCCCTCACAGTGTAACAGGTGAAAATGGAAAGGAGGTTCTATTAGGCTGAGTCCTTTAAGCTATGAAATTAGGGTTTGCATTTGGAGCATATCTTTTGAGCTGATACACATAAGCGTCTGTTCTCTCTCTCTTTTTTTTTTTTTTTCTTTCGTAGTGTTGTTATTTGGTGAAGGTGTGTGTACCTTCCTGCACCTGATTATTCTTTGCTCAAGGAGCAGTAATCATCACTGATAATCATATCAGATCATCACTGAGCTCATTTTTTATGGAACAGCATGTGTAATGCAGTGAACAGGGTGATGACAGCCCTGAAGTCTAGGACTGGACTCTCTCTGTATATACTTTCTGTCTGACAAAATTCGGGCCCTGACCTCACGTGTGAAAGTGTCAGCTCAATTGTTTTATATTACTTTGGCTTTTCTTAAAAAAGGTTCTGTGTCCTCATGATTTTCTCTCTTTGTGTTTTGCAGGTTTCCCTGATTTTCCAGGGAGTTCTCCCCAGTTTTAATAATGGAGGTGTTGCAATGTGATGGCTGTGACTTCCGAGCCGAGTCATACGACGACTTGAAGACTCACATACAGGAAGTGCACACTGTTTTTCTGCAGCCTGCAGATGCAGATGAGTCTGATTCCCTGAAAGATGAAGATGAAGACGAGGAAGAAGAAGAGGACTATGATGATAAAGATGACAAGGATTATACGCCTCCTAAATCTGGAATGAGTATGCCTACCACATTCATTTAGATGTTGCTGTTGTTTTGTTGAGGATTAGGATCATGTCTGTGTCTGTTATAAAGAAGTCTACAAAGTAAGGTGATCATACATTTTACAAAGTTGGGTAATGTAAAGAGTTGTGGATGGACTTTATCAGCAGAAACAACAGAAAGGGAAAGAAATTACAACAAAATAATTTACTGTTTTCCAGCATGTGTCTAATAATCTTTCTCTTTTCTTTCTTTTTCTTTCTTTTTAGGCCCCAACTCTACTGACAGTCCCAACCAAACATCACAAAAGCCAACAGCTGAAACTCATCTGCAGTTTTATCAGTGCAAGTTCTGTGTCCGTTACTTCAGATCAAAGTCTTTCTTAAGAAACCACACCAAAAAGGTGCATAATGTCATAGAGCCAGATTCGGATGCAAGTGTCTCCTCAAAGACTGCAAAGCAGCCCAGCTACACTGTCATAATGCACAGTGACCATTCAAAAGTGTATTCCTGTCAGTATTGCACATATAAGTCCCCAAGGAAAGCACGGATAATGAAACACCAACTAATGTATCACAACAAAGTTCCTTCGGATAGTGCTGGAGATCCCCCGGAGTGCAATGAAAGCGGTGAGAAATCGGACTCTGCTACTGAGCTCATGAAGGGAACGTTTGCCTGCGAGTGGTGTGACTATCAGACCAACCAGAAGGACAGCTGGACCAATCATGTGGTGAAGGAGCACAGTGACAAGGTCAAGATAGTTTCCTGCATTGCGGAGGTGGAAGAGCAAGCAAGTGCAAGCTCCCCCAAACCGGATTCTCCCTCCTCTTCCCGTGCTAATGTTAGCGGAAAGGAGGAGTCTGTAGCAAAAACACCAGAAAACACAGGGGAGAAGTCCACCTCAGAGATCTCATCCTTTCAATATGCACAGATAAGTGCAGTTACACCCAACAGCACAGGTTCTTCTATCCTATCCAAGAGGTTTGCATCATCCGATGTCCCCAACAGTGCGATAGCTATGGACACCAACCTACTCAATGAGGAAGACTCGAGGAGCAGCTTAGAGGACGATGACGACGACGAAGAGCTGGGTGATATGGACGATCCCAGCTACACTGGAACCCTGTCCGCAGATGCAAAGCAGCTATTAACAGATGAAGATAATAAATTATTGGAAACTAAAGGAATTCCCTTCAGAAAGTACATGAACCGATTTCAGTGCCCATTCTGCTCCTTCCTCACCATGCACAGGCGGAGCATCTCCCGCCACATTGAAAATATTCACCTCTCTGGAAAAGCCACGGTGTACAAATGCGATGAGTGCCCATTTATTTGCACCAGCCCTCTGAAACTAGGCACACACAAACAGAGCCACAATTTTTCAGATTTAGAAACCTTGGACCTGACAGGTGATAGCCCAGGACCTCAGAATGACAGCGCAGCAGAGCCAGTTAATGAGGGTAACGTGAGTTCTAAAGTCAATGGGAAAAAGACAACCAGCACACCAAATGACCAGCAGAACCCTCACCGCTGCACCCTCTGCAGCTTCTCCACCACCACCCTGAAAGGTCTGAGGGTCCACCAGCAGCATAAGCATTCCTACTGTGATGACCTCGACTCCACTGTCTTTGAAGCCCAGCTGTCTGACCAGCCAGACTCTGAAGTAGATGCTTCTCCAATCTTCCTACAAAAAACCCAGACCCCCATTTTAGGGCTTGCCACCAAAAAGCCCTTAGTAACAGGGAAAAGAGCCAGGAAGTCCATTAATGACTTGCCTTTGGATTTGTCCTCAGTCAAAAAGAGAACCAGAATTGATGAAATTGCCAGTAACCTTCAAAGCAAGATAAGCCAAAGCCAGCAGGACACCGTCATTAATCTGGATGACATGGATGATGAAGACGCGGGAGAAAATCATGCCAGCGCTGATGAGGGGAGAAACAATGAAAACAACTCTGTCTTTGCTTACAACACACAGCAGCTTTATGCAAGAGACTCTGCCAGCTCTAATGAGGGCAGCAGAATAGGGAAAAGAAAAAGCAACCCTAGGTCCAAGCCTAGAAACATCCCCATATCGCTGACTCTCTCGGACGATAGTGAAAATATCTCCGCTGATGCCAGTGACAGTGCTATCCAAGAGAACATGGAATATTCAGAGGATCCTGGAATTACACGCTTCTACTGCAAACACTGTGATTACCACAACAAGTCGGCTCGTAGCGTCAGCACCCATTACCAGAGGATGCACCCTTACATCAAGTTTAGTTTTAAGTACATCCTGGACCCTGAAGACCAGAGTGCAGTCTTCCGCTGCTTAGAGTGCTACATCGAATACACAAATTACAACGATCTGCACCAACACTACATGGACCACCACCCTGAAGCAAGCAATGTGCTCAACTTCAACCAGCCCCATCTCTTATACATGTGCCGGTTTTGTTCGTACACGAGCCCTAACGTGAGGAGCCTAATGCCCCATTACCAAAGAATGCACCCCACCGTGAAAATCAACAACGCCATGATCTTTTCCAGCTATATTGTAGAGCAGTCCCACAAAAGCAGTGAATCACAGACTCTGAGGGAAATACTCAATTCGGGACCGAAAAATTTTAACTCTCCCACTTCGATGCCCAGGTCCACCTCAAGCCCGGTGCAGAAAGCGGTTTCCAAATCCCCTGAAGCTAGCGCTGACCCAGAACCTCTCAAAGAAGGCAGCAATGTTGTCGTCTACGATTGTGACGTGTGCTCCTTTGCAAGCCCCAATATGCACTCTGTTCTGGTCCACTACCAGAAGAAACACCCAGAGCAAAAGGCGTCTTATTTCCGTATACAGAAAACCATGAAGGTCATCTCAGTGGATCAGTCACAGCCTGTAGCCAACTCTTCGTTTAACACCAGCATGTCTTCGACTCCAAAACAATCAAGTGCAGCAGTTTATGGATCAGATGAAGAAATGTATTACTGCAAGCACTGCGTGTACAGCAATAGATCTGTTGTTGGTGTTTTGGTCCATTATCAGAAAAGACACCCGGAGGTGAAAGTGACAGCGAAATACATCAAACATGGCGCTCCTACCCCTGGATTGATGAAGCTCATGGATGAGCTACAGATTGCAGCACCCAAGCAGTTTATGAAGCAGTTTCAAAATAACGGTCACGACGGATCTAATAACTCGAGCCCCAAACCCGGAAGTGGTGAGAAAGGCGAGGATGAGCTGTTCTTTTGCCAGCACTGTGATTACGGCAACCGCACTGTAAAAGGCGTGCTTATTCACTATCAGAAAAAGCACAGGGAGACCAAGGCCAACGCTGACCTTGTGCGCCGCCACACTGCAGTCGTCCGGAGTCAACGTGAGCGAGCGCAGATGGTTCAGTCCAGCGTCGCCTCGTCTGCCGCTGTCCCAGCTCCTCCAGACCCTGAAAACACTACACCTCTGCGTTCCCTGAAGTGCAGGCACTGTTCCTACACATCTCCCTACGTCTATGCTCTGAAGAAGCACCTAAAGAAAGAGCACCCTACTGTGAAAGCCACAGCCATGACAATTTTACACTGGGCTTATCAAGATGGTATCTTGGAGGCTGGCTACCACTGCGAGTGGTGCATTTACTCCCATGCTGAACCCCAGGGTCTGTTGCTCCATTACCAAAGACGCCACCCTGAGCATAATGTTGATTACACATACATGGCCAGCAAGCTGTGGGCTGGGCCTGAGACAACCCAACAGGGAGGCAATGCAGAGACAAAACATTACAAGTGTAGGGACTGTGCCTTTGAGGCTTGCACAATATGGGACATCACCAATCACTATCAGGCGGTCCACCCCTGGGCTATCAAAGGGGACGAATCCGTGCTTTTGGATATAATCAAAGGAAACGGCTCAACTGAAAAAGCCCAACAGCAGGTTTCCAAAGAGCAGACGCCTCTGAATTGCCAGACTGTTGAAGATGACGGCCCGTTGGTTATTGCCACCCCACCTCAAGAAAGCAATCCCCAGCCTCACCACCCACGCCTTTCCATCTCTAACAATCCTTATCAGTGTACTGTATGTCTGTCAGAGTACAACAGTCTGCATGGCCTCCTCACCCACTATGGAAAGAAGCACCCTGGCATGAAAGTGAAAGCTGCAGATTTTGCACAGGAGGCAGACCTCAACCCCAGTTCTGTGTATAAATGTCGCCACTGTCCGTATGTGAACTCCCGGATCCACGGAGTCCTCACCCACTATCAGAAAAGACACCCGTTGGTCAAAGTCACAGCGGAAGACTTTGCAGACGACATAGAGCAAATCACAGAGTTGCACGAAGGGGACGACAAGTTCAAAACTCAAAGGCAGGGCTACGGCGCGTACAGATGCAAAATGTGCCCGTATACACATGGGACTCTGGAGAAACTCAAAATCCATTATGAGAAATATCACAATCAGTCTGCTTCTGACATGTTCTCTCCTTCTCTAACTCATTTTTCTTCTGGTAAAGAAACAGAGCTAGCAGGTGAGTGCAGCGCAAGTCATATATCAAGTGCAGCAAAAGTCCAGGAGGTCAGTGAGTTGGACCTTGCCCTCTCTCAGTTACCCATCAATAAGACAGAAAAACACGCTGTGTTCAAGTGTCAGCTCTGCAAATACTTCTGCTCGACCAGGAAGGGCATCGCTCGCCACTACCGTATCAAGCACAACAACGTCCGTGCTCAGCCGGAGGGTAAAAATAACGTCTTCAAATGTGCTCTGTGCTCATACACAAACCCCATACGCAAAGGCCTGGCAGCACACTACCAGAAGCGGCATGATATCGATGCCTATTACACCCACTGTCTGGCTGCTTCGAAGACTATGAATGAAAAGGTGAACAAAGTGATGGCACCCCCGCCGACTGAAGGGGACAATTCAGAAATGAGCGAAGATTTGCGATTAGCTGTGGAGAGACGGAGGTGCTCTCTTTGCCCCTTCCAGGCCTTCAGCAGGAAGAGCATTGTCTCACACTACATTAAACGCCACCCGGGTGTCTTCCCTAAGAAGCAGCATTCGAGCAAACTCGGCCGCTACTTCACTGTCATTTATGCCAAAGAACCCGAAAAGACTGCCGCAAGTGCATCAGCAGAGGACGATAAGGAAGTGATAGAGGTCCCGCTCGAACCTGAGCAGGATGGAGATGTGGACTGGCTGCCATTCAAGTGTCTGAAATGCTTCAGGTTGTCTTTTAGCACCGGCGAGCTGCTCTCTATGCACTACAACAACCACCACTGCAACGACTTGAAGCGGGACTTTGTGGTATCTCCTGGTCTCTGGGACGAGGATCCCGATTTATATCGGTGTTCTCACTGTGAGCTTAAGTTCCTATATCTCCCCGCTCTTGCGAAACATCTCCTGAAGCACAATGAGGAGTTTCAGAAAAAGGCGATGAGGCACGAGAGAAGGAGGCAGCTCCTCAGCAAGCAGAAAGCCACAGAGCTGCCTGAGAGCAAACAGGAGAAGGTGAGCAAACATAGTCGTCCCGAAATCTCATCAAAGAAAGAATTAAGGCGTAATAGAATTCTCTACCTACCATTAATGTGTGTGATGGCATACTGTGATTTACATGAGAGTCACATACCAATGCTCTACCTGTGTTCTTCATCTTCTTGTAAGATGGAAGCTTCCTCCTGTTTTTTTTTTTTTGTTTTTTTTTAAACAACCATTTGTGGCATTGTGCTAAAGCTAATGGGTGGCTTTGCCCCTGCACTTCATTGGCAGTAAACGGTAAAAGTAATGGTAGAAGAAGCTACCTTTAGAAGATGCTATTTTGTGTCTCCTTCCAGGATTGAACCAGAGATCTTTCGCTCATTGAGCCAATTTGCAAGCTGCTAACTGTGCATGATGGGGTGATTTGATGATCTGCCAATTAGTTTCATATTAACTTCATGTTAAATTATAGAACGGTAATATTCTGTAGTTTTTCTTGTGAAAATTGTAAACCAAGACTAAAATAATGCCGTCGTCTGACTGTGGCAGATATGTTGGCTTGTGGAAACCATTCACACAACTCATGTTAAATTAGGTAGTTATGGTGCTTTAATGGCGTGTATTTTTGTTATATATTATTAAATAGGACATTTAAAAAAGAAAATCTTTCCTTTTCTGTGCACAGGAGAGTCCTGTAAATAAAACTCCCATCGGATTCAGGTGTAACTTCTGTGTAGAGATACACCCAACCCTCCGAGCCATCTGCAACCACCTTAGGAAGCATGTCCAGTATGGTGAGGTCAAAGAGGGGCATGTCAAGGTAAGAGAAGCTGCTTTTAAAGCTTCTTAAAGATTAGATTAGATTAGATTAGATTAGATAGAACTTTATTAATCCCTCGGGTGGGTTCCTCTGGGAAATTCGATTTCCAAAAAAGCACAGCACCGACAGAAGTTACAGAGTTACAGAATATTTTATATATATATATATATATATATATATATATATATATATATATATATATATATATATATATATATATATATATATATATATATAAAAAAAAAACACCCAGCACGCCCCTGCGGGCGGTTTATCCTTCAAGCTCGGGTCTTCTACCAGAGGCCTGGGAGCTTGAGGGTCCTGCGCAGTATCTTAGCTGTTCCCAGGACTGCGCTCTTCTGGACAGAGATCTCCGATGTTGTTCCCGGGATCTGCTGGAGCCACTCGCCTAGCTTGGGAGTCACCGCACCTAGTGCTCCGATTACCACGGGGACCACCGTTACCTTCACCCTCCACATCCTCTCGAGCTCTTCTCTGAGCCCTTGGTATTTCTCCAGCTTCTCGTGTTCCTTCTTCCTGATATTGCTGTCATTCGGAACCGCTACATCGATCACTACGGCCGTCTTCTTCTGTTTGTCTACCACCACTATGTCCGGTTGGTTAGCCACCACCATTTTGTCCGTCTGTATCTGGAAGTCCCACAGGATCTTAGCTCGGTCATTCTCCACCACCCTTGGGGGCATCTCCCATTTTGACCTCGGGACTTCCAGGTTATACTCGGCACAGATGTTCCTGTACACTATGCCGGCCACTTGGTTATGGCGTTCCATGTATGCCTTGCCTGCTAGCATCTTGCACCCTGCTGTTATGTGCTGGATTGTCTCTGGGGCATCTTTACACAGCCTGCACCTGGGGTCTTGCCTGGTGTGATAGACCCCAGCCTCTATGGATCTTGTGCTCAGAGCTTGTTCTTGTGCTGCCATGATTAGTGCCTCTGTGCTGTCTTTCAGTCCAGCTTTGTCCAGCCACTGGTAGGATTTCTGGATATCAGCCACCCCCTCTATCTGCCGGTGGTACATACCGTGCAGGGGCCTGTCCTTCCATGATGGTTCCTCGTCTCCCTCCTCTTTCTTGGGTTTCTGCTGCCTGAGGTATTCACTGAGCACTCGGTCAGTTGGGGCCATCTTCCCAATGTATTCTTGGATGTTCGTTGTCTCATCCTGGACTGTGGTGCTGACACTCACCAGTCCCCGGCCCCCTTCCTTCCGCTTAGCGTACAGCCTCAGGGTGCTGGACTTGGGGTGAAACCCTCCATGCATGGTAAGGAGCTTTCTTGTCTTTATGTCAGTGGCTTCTATCTCCTCCTTTGGCCAGCCTATTACCCCAGCAGGGTACCTGATCATGGGCAGGGCATAGGTGTTGATGGCCCGGATCTTGTTCTTACCATTCAGCTGACTCCTCAGGACTTGCCTGACCCTCTGCAGGTACTTGGTGGTTGCAGCTTTTCTAGCGGCCTCTTCATGGTTCCCATTCGCCTGCGGGATCCCCAGGTACTTGTAACTGTCCTCTATGTCTCTATATATATCTCTCTATATGTCTCTATATCCTCTATATATATATATATATATATATATATATATATATATATATATATATATATATATATATATATATATATATATATATATATATATATATATATATATATATATATATATATATACACATACAGAGACAATATAAATAAAATATACGAAGGGGATAAATAGGAATAAAAATACAAGTGAATTGCACATTTCAAGTATTGAGTCTATTGCACCGTTGACTATTTACAAAAGGTATTGCACAGTGAGGTGAAGAGGCACTACAGCTTAGTTGTTCCCCCCTCCTTTGTCCTCCTGTTTCCCCTCCCTCTCCCCTCCAGGGAGGGGTTAAACAGTCTGATGGCGTGTGGGACAAAGGAGTTTTTAAGTCTGTTAGTTCTTGTCTTGGGGAGAAGCAACCTGTCACTGAACAGACTCTTCTGGTTGTTTATGGCCGTGTGCAGAGGATGCCTGGCATTGTCCATAATGTCCATCAGTTTCTTTAATGTCCTTTTCTCTGCCACTGTCACCAGAGTGTCCAGCTTCATGCCGACCACAGAGCTAGCCCTCCTGATCAGTTTCTCCAGCCTGGATGAGTCCTTCTTTGCTGTGCTGCACCCCCAGCACACCACAGCATAGAAAAGTACTCCAGCAACCACCGACTGGTAAAACATCCTCAGGAGCTTCCTGCAGATGTTAAAAGACCCCAGCCTCCTGAGGAAGTACAGTCGGCTTTGGGCTTTTTTATACAGGTGCTCTGTGTTGCATGACCAGTCCAGTTTATTGTCCACCCACAGCCCGAGGTACTTGTACTTGTTGACCACCTCCACCTCCTCCCCCTCTATCTGAACCGGCAGTGGACCTGCTCTAGACCTCCCGAAGTCCACAACCAGTTCCTTAGTCTTTGAGGTGTTGAGTTGCAGGTGGTTTGTGTGCTTATAATATATAGTTATATTTCTTGCGTCAAATAAATACTATAGTGTATATTCACTATCCATATCCTATATAAAATAAGTCGTTATTTAAAATGTGTGGCAACAGTAGAAGTAAGTCGTTTGTCAAATATATTAAACAAGTTATTTTACTATTAAGAATATAGAATATATTCTTATAAGAATATCTTGCCTTCTTCTTATTGTTCTCATATTGGGCAGCAGGGCATTAGTGTGCTTTAGGGGTTAGAGATGATGAGCCAAACATCAAATATCTGCAGCATCATATTTATTGTGATGTTATGACTCTTAAACCTTTCCTTTTATAAATCGTGACCACATATACAGTACATGTAATTTATTCCACTGTGCTAATGTGATATCAGTGTAATATCCTCCTAACTATATTTCAAAGGCACATTTTTTTTCCGGTCCCCTGTGCTTCTGTATTATTTTCCATCTCTCATCCTCCTAGCACTGCAGTGATCTGTTTTACTGGACTGGGGTTCTGTTTCCCATTTTGTTTATTACTGACAGAGGCTTCTGGGTAGACAGTCTGTCAGCTACCCCGAGAGAAAACAAGCAGTGCTGTCCCATTGCTGTAGAGAAGCAGGGGGGTTGGAGTGGTGAGCCATAACTTTTAGGGCAGTGGCGGGTAACCATTCGAACATTAGTATTCCAGTGAGGCTGCCAGTGAGGGGAACAGGCCTAAGGACCCAATGCCTCACCCAAATGGAGGCCTGGATCTTCCATCAGACACTCGGTCTCTCTTTATGTGTCTAAGACGCCATTGTTTTCCACCAACGAGAGTGATCCAGTGAAAAAGCACTGTATTCGTTTTGGTAACGAGGTCATAGTGTTCAAAGATGGGAGTTAAATTCGAGAACAGTGCTGGTTTCTCAGAGGGGAGCGTGAAGAGCAGACTGACGGTGCATTCAGGGACTGGATGGTAAGGCTGGGGCTGTGGATGCCACATCTTATTTATGGATTCACAAAGTGCAGGGTCAGGTCCTTCCACAGAAAGAATGAGTTTCCTTGAGGCAATAAAAAAAGTCATGGTGATCGTCTGCCTGCTCACGATGACTGCTGCAAGCAGCCTGCACTCTGGCAGATGAAGGGAGGGGGGGAAAGAAATGTTTTTCCAGTTCCTTTCAGTAATTGTTGGTAGAACTGCACGGTTGCAAGATCTTTGTTTTTAGAAAAATTTGTCTCGATTAGTCACCCCGAATAAATGCTTATGGTTGGTTACAGTTATCACACTTGATGCATGAGGCGAGGAATTTTTCTGTCATATTCTGCTAAATATAAGCCAAGTGCGGTTTCTCTCAACCAACACACTGAAGAGTTTTATGTCTGAGTTAAAGTTAACCAAAGTGCTGATCTTCAGATAACACAGAGAGATGGAAAGAAAAACAGGGGGGGTCAAAGGCAGAGTGTGAGAAACTGTAACTGAGGCCTAACTGACAGTGACTGCATGGATGGAAGCAGAAGTGTTAGGCAGCTGCTTAACTGTCGCCTGTATGCAGATAATGTAGTAAAAAATAACTGTAGGTGCTAGACTTGAAGCGATATTTATATTAAAGCGATCTCTTCATTTCAGCATTCAGCAACCACATGAAAAAAGGTGTTGGCAGATAAAAATCAGCATGAACTGAGAGGTTGCTGAACATCTGAGACCTTTCCTCTTTTTGCATTGCAGCAGGAAGTCAGCGAGGTCCCCCTGATCCTACCTTCCGAGAGCCTAACTAATGGCAACATGGAGGGGGATGAAGCTGCCGAAGTCGACGGCCTGGAGAGACCCGGAGCCACGCCCAAAGATTCTGATGATGCCGCTGTTACCGTGGAGAACCTGGATCCTGAGACAGACGCTGGTGAAGGAAGGGCAGCGTCCTTGGTGGCCGCAGCCAGGGCCGTAGTGTCAGAGGGCCAGCTGAAGCAGCGGCTGGCAGCAGGGGGTCACCCGTGCGCCCAGTGCGATCGAGTCTTCATGTCCATGCAGGGCCTGAGGTCCCATGAGAGGAGCCACTCAGCCATGGCACTGTTCAGCAAAGAAGACAAATACAGCTGCCAGTACTGCCAGTTTGTCTCGCCCTTCAGACACAAGTAAGTGGGGAGGATCGGGGTTTGTGACTGACACCTTTAACACCGCTTCCACAGTGCTGTCCCTTGTGTGTACTGTGGTACTGTTTTTAAAGAGTAGGGCGCAGTAAATTGACACTTTGGCTGAGGCAAGCACATATTCACCATATTGCTGTGTTATCTGTTGACTCTCCTTTGAACATTTTATCTTTCCTCACTTTCCAGTTCTTTAGATTTTTTGCTTTTCATTAAGATGAAGTTTTAAGATTTAGTGGCTGTTTTGCTTCTGTCTCCTTTTAGAATAGTGCAAAGAAAATCCAAATGCGCATTTATATACACATAGGTGCAGATTTTTTAAGACAGAGACTTTATTTAAGTGGGGGAATTTACTTGTTACTGCAACACAAGGGACAGGAAGAAAAAATGAATTAGAGTGATATTAGATAAATAAAATTAATTAAAATTATATCCAGGAATCAGTGCTTTAGTGTGACTTGGATACACCAAACTTTCCAATTTTAGTGTTTTCTTTTTCTTTTCTTTTTTTGTAGAGGAGTATGTGACTATCAAACATTTACAATCTCAAAATATGTGTAAAATTAGAATTTTCTGGCTTTTGATCAGTTTTTCACATCTGTGAATCGATTTTAAAAACATGCCACAATCCCTCTGTAAAAGAAGAAATACGGTCTCTTGCATGCCACCAAAACGAAGCCTGTGTCCGATGTTCAGAATTAGGTTCTGGAAAAGCAAATTGTCACGTATTTAGACAGATAATGGCCACTTGTCGTTAGAAAAATTGCCTTAATGTTAGCCCTTAAGCAGGGGAAGTTTCATAACGATCGCCATGCATGCAGGATGAATGCAAAGACCATTTTCTTTAAGATGTCAGTCCAGCTTTATGGGGAGCTCTTACATGCAGCTACTTCTTGCTGAGAAGCTTCTTCCTGTTATTTGGCTATTGCTAGTGCTGTTTGGCTAAGTGGCTGGATTAGCAGATGCAGCCTTGAGGAAGTGCGATCAGTGTTAACCTCAGCGATACACATTGTGCACCCTGTGGTATTTGAATGCTCTGACTGTGAAGCAGCATTACTTGGAAATGTTTAGTTTGCGTTAGCAGTCACTTGGCAGGAGGCAGTGAGTCAGACATTAATCTATTAAAAATTACAGTTAAAAACGGATGAGTGGTTTGAACCCTTTGCAGCCCCAGTAAGCGGTGTATATTTAAGCTAAACGCCTCACCAGCCTTTACACCAGCTGCTCTTTAGATCAACTAGATGTTAAAGTCATTTTGTACAGAGCACAGTTTTACACCTTATTCTGTTTACCCTATCACAATCCCTTTGAATCTTCAATCTTCTCCAAGATTTCCTGCCTCCTAGGAGAGAAAGACAAGCATTACAAGCGAGGCAGACATTTTTTTTTATTTTTTTTGGTAGCGTGATTTGTTTTATCCATCACAGAGACACAGAGCGAGAGGGGAAAGAGAGAGTCCTCATCTCCTCTGAGCTCCCAGGTGTAATCCCTCTGTACTGTATGTGCCCTGACCCAGAAAGAAGCCGCATTCCCATGCCACCTAGGAGGCTGGCATTAAAAACACAGCTACCGTCCCCACAGGCACTCACACACTCATTCCCACCAGGGGATTGTGGGTAGATGAGTTCACCCCACGGCTCCTTGTTCTGTAGTCATTGGAAATGTGTGGCTGTTGTTTGCGAGGTAAACAGAATCGAGCGCTTTAGACGCCGCTGAAAAGAAGAAGGGAAAAAAACCCCGCTGTTGAAATCATCAAAGTGGATGCTGTAGAGCTGCTTTCTCTTTCTTTCTCGTACTCCCGTCTTGTTACCGTCTCTCTCTCTTGTCCTCATTTCATCCATTTTTCTCATTTTATCCTCTTATCTCATATCCTCCCTTCTGTGTTTTGCTGTTGTTGTTGTTTTTAACTTCTTTTTTTAAATTTTGTTTCATTGCCAGTCTGGACCGACATGTGCAGTCTCACCACGGGCACCACAAGCCCTTCAGGTGTAAGCTCTGCCCCTTTAAATCTGCCTACGTGAGCCGCTTGAAGAGCCACCTGCATAAGGCACACACAGGTAAATAAAAAATAACACAAGCAGACACAGAACATTGTCACATACAGCTGTATCTCTGACTAACAAGCTATTCCTAGACCCATATACCTACCAACTTCCTGTTTATCTTCTCCAAAAAGATGTTCTGTGTGATTATCGAGCACAACTCAACTAGTGGGTTAGCCTTAGCAGCATTTTAACCATTCACTAAATCCAGGGATTTAGTTTAAGTGTTAAAATAGGAATTCAAAGGCCAAGTGAGCATTTGTATTTTTAATATTATGTATTCATTTAATTCTATTATTAACATTTTCTTCATTGGGGAACCTAGCATGCTACAAAAGTGAAGGTTTACTGGCCGTTGTGGCATAATGAGATTATTTTTGTTGTCGAAGGAGCCAGACAGCAGACAGCAATTTGAATTCATGTTAATGCAAATGTGGAAAATCTCCACCTGAGCTATCAAAACACAAGCAAAATGAAGCAACCTTGAAACTGGTGAGGCAGATAAGCTAGTCCTACGGAGGATTTGAATAATACTTTGAAGAAAAATCGCTAAGATGTGCTATATCCGGGATGTCAAATATAAGGCTCGGGGGCCAGAATCTGTCCAGCAAAGACTCCAATCCTGTGAGGCTCTGGAAAATGTGAAATGTATTTTCATATCTTTTATAGGTTTTCCTAATGATAAAGACCTCCACCACATGCATTCACACTACACCAAAATAATCAAAAAATGTATACCGATTCCACCATCAGGCCGGGGTCTTTCTGTGTGGAGTTTGCATGTTCTCCCCGTGTTTGCGTGGGTTCTCTCCGGGTACTCCGGCTTCCTCCCACAGTCCAAAGACATGCACTTAGTGGGGATAGGTTAATTGGTTAATCCAAATTGCCCATAGGTGTGAATGTGAGTACGAATGGTTGTCTGTCTCTGTGTGTTAGCCCTGCGACAGACTGGCGACCTGTCCAGGGTGTACACCGCCTCTCGCCCTATGACAGCTGGGATAGGCTCCAGCGGACGCGAATGGATGGATGTATACTGATTTAACTTTTTTTCAGTTTGTAATAAGTCAATCTGATCTGTAAAGGTCAGAAATTTTACAGTGGGTCCATAGTTTACAATTTATTTCTTACAGTTTAAGCCCAAAGATTCCTTTAATTTGTTATGGCTGCAAGTGTAGTTAAACCTCTTTACACTGACAGAAAGAGCAGGTTCACTGGTTAAGATCAAAGTCTGACTTCCCCGCTCTAGATCTTTGAGGCAAACCAATGTTTAGTTACATTCAATAAGTGGAATTGTGAAAACAATCAGCATTGAATGTTTCCATTCACACTGCTTTTGTATTGAAGCTACCAGGAATTTATATTGAAGATATTCTTACTAGAAATAGTTCAGTGCTGTGTGGCAAGCCAGTGTTAGAGTTAGATTTGGATCAGGATGCTGCTTCCTTTTAAGATGTTAAGCAAATACATTTAACAGAAGCAGGAAATACAAGGCTGGAAATCCCCATGGGAACATTCAGAACATCAAAACCAAAAATTATAAAGTAAAGCGTGCACCAGTGTGCAGTTAGATGCTATAATAGAGCATAAAATAATAAAATGGGTCACTGTATTGGGCTTCAATTTGTAAATGAGAGATAAGCTGTGATAACCTCATTGTAACCTTTTGTATTTTATGAAGTACTCTTTTTGTTGGCTCACTAACCTGCGCTGAACGCTTTTTAATGAACCAAGGATTACAGTTTTTATGAGCTCTTCGTTCAGGTGCAAATTCAAACTTTCAAATAGCAATCAAATCAAATTTCTTCTAAGTCTAAAATATGGGACCAGCTTCAGCATTTTTGCTTGAAGTTTAAGAAGCTTTAATAAACGCTGTAACGCAGGAGGAGCCCTGTTGCCAATAGGTTATTACATTTGCTCCAGATTTCCTCAAAGGGCTTTGTTTGTGGTCGGGGATGTGTTTATCATCACCGCTTTCATTAACAAATGCTCCCTAATTAGCTATCTAGAACCATGTGCAGGTCTTTGCAAGCCTGGTATGTATAATACTTCTGTGTTGATGTAAAAATCAAGTCCAACGCCTCATGATCCTCAATATTCTTCCAGGTGAGCAGCACACATACAAGTGCTTGTCCTGCCCTTTCACTTCTATGACCATCAGCCAGCTGAAGGAGCACTCTCTGAGAGACCACGGTGAAGTCTTGACCCTTCCCAAACTCCGAGCAGCCAACCAGGCTGCGCATGCCACCCTCAGGCCCCCCCGACCGGCCAGTAATCCAGAACAGACTCCCATAGCACCTGATGGTATGAGATCATGCGTAATCTTCATTAAGCATTGTTTTCTTCGGTTTGTCTCTGGGTAAAAGGAACAAATTATAATATTTTATCTAGTGAGATTTATAGGTGCTGGTAAGCAGCATGCTCCTGGCTCACCACAGTCGACTACAGCATTTTCCAGCTTTGAATCTTACATTTAATGAAATTCACTGCAAAGAAGTTATATAGAAAACTGCAGGAGCTCATGTGTAATGTTTTTTTTTTTTTTTTATAGTCAAATAGGAGTCAGCATGAAGTAGCTGTCACTGAGGGTGTATGCATTTAACTGTATAACTGGTTGCCAGGGTAATCTCAGGTGTCTATATGGGGTATCATTGGGAAACAACCTCTCACACCCAATCACGTCTGTCGAAACACACATTTCAGTCACTTGAATGTCACGATCCTCCCATCCCCGAAGTATCAGACATTCTCAATGTATGCTTGGATATGCAGGCAGGAAAGTGCCGTCACATTGAGGGGGAATAGTGTTAATAAAATTAAGCGGGGATGCCTAACAAGCATAGCCATCTGTAGAAGTGAGTCTGGTATTCGTGAGTCATGCATTCATGTTGGAGAAATGCTTTAATGTAGTACTGTGGCTGTTTAGATTTGACTACGTAAGACACTGTTTTTCCACAGAATATGTTCAGACGGGGACGCGCCGTGACTCTAGGCTGGTGTAGAAGTAAACCCCTTGATGTAATCCCATGTTTGAGGTGTTATAGTGGCTTTGCAGCGGCTGCTTTAGCTTGCAGACTGTTCTTGGCAGCAGCTGTCACCTTGCTGCTGGAGCTGTGGAATCTTCCCTGGAGCTGAAGCGGGGCAGCATTCCTCAATGCACCATCCACCACTGTCAGCTGTGCCCCACCAAGACAAATGAAGCATTGAGAGAGCAGGGCTGACATATTGAATGTCTCTTTACTGAGCCAAACTAGCTACCTTCAGCTGAATGTCTGAAATTCAAACAGAGGGAGTTTGTCTTGTTGGCAGGGTGTCTTGAAAAAGATTTCCATTTGATCGCCCGTTATTAGCGGCAATGTTTACTTGAATTTCTTGGAAAATTCCTCTTAACAGTTGTACCTGGCAGAATTATGAAAATAAAACCAAAAGGTCTTTGAAATCCAGCCTCATCATCGCTTTTAGCAAAATGGCAGAGCAGGCGTATTAGTTTGATCCACACCATATCTCGGTGACTACTAAACTGCTATACACGCTCATCATCCCCGCAGGATGTATAATTAATAGCTTTAGGAACTCTATAAAGCAAAGGATTAGGTTAAATTTTTCCTGTGCTTTAGTTTATGACCAAATACCTGCAAAGTGAGTGAGTTTCTAAAGGTTTCAGCTGTACTTACAATGTGTGTTAGCTTGCAGGTAACTCCTTTATGACTTCCGTGTTAGTTTTTCCAATTTGAGGCCGACAGCTTGGCAGTTAGTGTAGACAGCCGCTATCGTAAGGTTTTCTCCTCCTTTCCCTTAACTTTCCCACACAGGTATTCCATCTCTAATGCAGTACAATAAATAGTTTTAGCCCTTAATGAACAATTTAAGAAGCGACGTCCCCACCTAACTACAGAATCTGCTCTTCATCTTCCGTCTCATCTCCATACCTCCTCCACATCGCGGAGAAGATATTACAGGAATTAATCAAGCGTGGCACTGTTTAATTTAATAGAGCTCTTCCGTCTCCTCTGCCTAAGTCAAAAAATGGATCTCAAGAATTTTGTAACAGCAAAGTTTCAAAGAAAAGTTGTTGAGTTTTTTTTTTTCCCCATTCCCTGCTTGCTTTCGCCTACTCTTAGTGCTGAATGAGGTATTTTTCACACGGAGAGATACTCTGTTAGTGTCACTGTAGTTTATTTATTGATGTGTTGGAGGCTCAAACTAGGACGAGAATATGAGCCGGCTCGATGATATTATAGAGGAGGGAAAGAGGCAGGGTACAAAATGACAACAGTCACAGTTACACTTCGGCGGGGGTGTGAGGGACATTTGGTGTAAGCACATCTGAACACCTCTTCTTTACAGAGGCATGAATCATATATGGCCCTTTTATTCAACGTTATGTATTCTTTCTATCCACTTACTGAAGACTTTATTAGGACCACGTACCTTTTCGTATGTGTATCTAAACAGACACTTATTTTCCAGCAGTGTAGTAGCACAATCTTGCTGATACACGTTAGAAGCTTGTGTTAGTGGCATAATTGTCAGTTCCAGACGGGCTGTGTTTTCGAAGCTGCTGATCTCATGAGATTTTTACACAGTCTCTTAGAGTTCACTACTGAGCACCTCGATGGCAGTCGGATATTGTTTGAATGCTACAGCCTATCGGAGGACCGTCGCTGACCTCACACATCCCTTTATGATACAGTTAACCCTCTAATAGCGACATTTAAGCATAGTAAGTAAGTAAGTAAGTAAGTAAGTAAAAGATTGCACACTGGTTTCATTAAAATGACACAACCGTGCTCCTCGGTGACACCCCCCCAGTCACCAGATCCGAGTCTAACACCTTTGGTATGTGGCGTAAAGTGTGGTTCATAGCATGCAGCTGACAAATCTGCGGAAATTATGCGAAGCAATCATGTCGGCGTGGAGGAGAATCTCAAAGGAAAGTTTCCAGCATTTGTGGAATCTGTGCTGCAAATAACTGAGGGTCTGTCGAGAGCAAATCGAAGCTTTTCCCAGTGTTAGTTATGGCGCTCATAATAAATTCCCTGGTGTAATGTTTACTCTAAAAAAAATTAAATGTTAATGAAATGTAATCAGACTTCTTACATAAACTGAACAAAACTGGGAGATCAATTGATCCAAGTAGATAAAGTAGGTTAAACTCCACCCTGCTGTGCAAAAAAATTCATCAGCTCGACAACTTCACCGTGCGCTGGAGTCAGTCGGTGACTGATGATGATGATGATGAGTTGTGGTTGGAGGGGTTACTTGGTGAGGGAAGAAAATAATCAAGTCCTGCCACCTTGTATACAAATCCTGTCCTATGGTAAAACATAGAACATCTAAAGATAAAACGTCAGTGTAAAAAGCGATCTTACTTGCCAGACGTTACATTTTCCCCATGTCCGCATACACTGCGTCACCTTTTATTAAACCCTGAGGTTGTCTAAACGCCTCCGCCTCTCCCTCAGATCCGTCATACCTGGAGCCAGTGGATGTTCGTCAGCAGCTCAGTCATTACCAGCTGGCCTCCCGCAGTCAAATGTCTTCCAGCTCGACACCTGGTGGCTCAACGGTGGCCGACAATCGTCCTGAGAATATCCTCACATGCGAGTTCTGTGAGTTCAGCTCCGGATACATGCAGAGTCTACGGCGTCACTACAGGGACCGTCACGGTGGCAAGAAGCTCTTCAAGTGCAAAGACTGTTCCTTTTTCACCTGCTACAAGTAAGTGAAAAACAAAATTTAACAGAGAAACGTAGAAAGATGTGCACACGTTGCACTTAGTATTGGCACATTTGCAGGTGCTCATTTAACTTCATAAAGTCTGAACCGTCAAATAATTGCCTGAAAATTCACTTTTTTTTGGAAACTGGAGTGTTTACTGAAGTTTCTGACTATTTTTTTTTTTAAAGAAATTAAATATTTGCATATATGAGTTTTAATTTCCATCATTTTTTGCCACAGTTGGCGCTTTTGTGCAGTTTACTGCTTAAAAACATATTCTACAATGTATTCAGCTTTTTCAGGAAAACAAAAATCTCACTTTCGTCTTAATTCACAAAAACTCTCGGATCAAATATGAAAACCTTACAGGGTCTGTCTGTCTTTTAATCTGCCTCAGGAATACCTTCACCATGCACGTAGAGGCGGGTCACTACAACAACATGCCAGAGGACCTCGCTAAAGACCTGCGCTGCCCTCTCTGCCTCTACCACACCAAACGCAAGAGCAACATGATCGACCACATTGTTCTGCACAGAGGTACGCTGCCTTCAAAATGGAACCGGCCACATAGCATGTTTTTCTGTTTTTTTACAAGTCAACTTTATTGGTGGGTCATGCTGTGGGAGACTGGTTTTCAATGCTGTGGCTCAGGTGGTAGAATTAACCTCAGGGTCAAAGGGTCAGTCCGCGTGAATATTGGTTTTTTTTCTAGCACTTACCATTTAGGAGTGAAACCAGCTACAAAAGGAAAGGCGTGTGTTGTGGTGAGATCTGAAGACCTTTGGTGTCGGCGCTGCGGCCAGTTTGGCGAATGTTTGCTAGCTCTTGAGTTGTTCTTTAGCTCTTGTTCTTTCTGTGTAGTAAACAGACATGAGCCATCAGAGATATCAATCATCTTATATAACTGCCGGCAAGACCGAAAAACAGTGCATTTTCTAAAATGTCAAAACATTCCTTTTACAGCAAACGCCATTAGATTCAAAGTCGGCGTCATACTGCCTGTGCTGGCATTTGCAGTGTTCAACATGAGGGAGACGGTTAAATGATATTTGAGTCAGGACTACTACAGTCAAAGGAAGATTGTTATTTCCATCTGCTGTAATTTATACTTGGCGGTATGCCTCGGCTGTGGAGTAGGACAGCACAGATCCCCCGTGCAGGGGAGAGCAGGCGTTAGCGTCTGTAGATATGACACTGATGAGAGACCCAACATGAAAGGAGCTGGTGTGGAGGTGGGTTGCAGCCACAGCGAATTGTAGGCAGGCTAAAGCGGCTTAAATAAACACGCCCCATGTCAGATTTGCCAATCTGATACATAGAGGTTTCTCATCTGAGCCGTCAGCTGATGTGGGCTAGCACTGTGGTCAGCTGATCTGCCGGAACTGCAGCTGAGCTCGGCTTGATGGACAAGGCAAACATTTAAATTTCTCCTGACAAGAATGTTTTTCATGTATTTTTATCACGAGGAATAAAGACACACCAGTAAAAGTAACGGTAACACAAGCGATACCAACGGTCTTTACATGTTATGTGGAGCGTTTTTCTTGTTTTTCAATAGTTAAAGCATCACTTTCTGTAAATGAAAGCGTTTAAAGTGACAGATAACAAAAGCAAGCAAAGAAAGTGCGACTGCATTTATAGTGTTCGGGTACTTTTTATGATAGAAAGCTTTTACCATCCACTACCTGTATTTCCTCCTTACTTTCTCCCCGTCACTCTCTCCTCTCACTCCACCAGAGGAGCGCGTGGCTCCATTGGAGGTCAGCCGCTCCAAGCTGTCGCGTCACCTTCAGGGCCTGGTTTTCCGTTGTCACAAATGCACCTTCACATGCTCCAGTGACCAGGCCCTGCAGCTGCACCTGCAAAAGCATGCTGAGATCAAGCCCTACCAGTGCCAGCTCTGCTATTATGACACCAATAGACGGATCCAGCTAGAGGACCATCTACGCCTTGAGCACAAGGTCGGTTGGAGTTCACGTATAATGGTGTGGTGTTCAAGTAAATTCAAACTAGTAGTTCTGAATCGTGGTGTCGTTTGGCAGACGAGAGAGTCTTGCTTTTCACTGTAAGAGTGTCTTAATAAACATGTTTGTATTTAATTATTGCTCTTCTCACTTGGTGTAACGTGAGATGTTCATCACTGAAACACTGAATAGTCTTACTCGCTCTCAATGTGTAAAGACGGAAAATCTAGTATTATAAAAACATTACACACAAACACACATTCATTTTTTTAAATATTAGCATTACATTTAAAGAAATTAAGCATTTAAAAAACACATTAAGCATTTAAAATACAGATTGTTATTTGGCAAGAAAAGGAGTTTCACGTTAATGCACCAAAATCCAGTGGAAATGGTACTTACAGTACAATAAAGCAAAAGATCAGGGGAACACTGTACAGTTGGCAGTTTTCTGGACCCCAGGCAGTGTTGCATAAAAGTACTGTACCTCCTAAAGGGAGGAAATGAGCAAAATACTGCATTGCTTTGTCTTTTTCTTTTTTCAAAGCACGAGTAATTTGTAAAACATTTACAAACGTACTTTTAAGTAACAAGAAGCACTCTCGAGAGCACAAACTACCACCAAGGCAGCTCGCTCAAGGCAGTATTTACTTTTAAGGGAGTACTGTTGTATTTTTTATATACTCATTCTGTTTTCTTTGTTCTTTTTAAATGTACGTTAAGACGTTTGTAGTGCAGTAAAAATCAGAAAAGGGCAACTTGACAGACGTTTACTTTGATTACACAAACACGTGTAGGAGTAGGTAATGGTAATAAGTATTGATTTGTAAATAACTGGGCATGAATAAATTGAGCTTATTACATAATATTATGCTACAGTATATATTTCTAACCAACTAGGCAGCTCCTTCTCTTTCTAAAAATGGTATCTATATATGTACCGTATTTTAGGGTCATATTGAAAGAAAGGCGGAAATGTAAAATGAAATGCCAGTGTCATTGCCAATACATTGCCTTTGTTTGAAATGTTGCCAATACAAGTAAAGGCAATAAGCACAATTTTAAAAATAAAAAATGCATTTTATGAAAGTTTGACCTCGAGAAGAGGTCAGAGGTCACGGTTACGTCATATTTAGAATCCCCATAGATCTTTACCTTTATGCCTATATTTGCACACAGGTTTAAATAGCTCTATATAGCATTGTTGACACGTTGTTAGCAAGTTGACCTTCAGATCAAGCCTTTGACCTTGAAGGAGAGGTCAGAGGTCAAATGTAACACAATGTTTTAAATCTTTATACAGTACTTTCTATACGTTGACAATACTCAGCACACTTGTAAGAATCAGAGTTTCTGAGTCGTAAAGCTTTTTCTGAGTTTTCAACCAATAATGAAGTTGACCTCGGTGTATGTAACCCAGATTTTAATGGATATTTAACATTCAGTTTTACCAGAATTTATTCAGAACTGTTGGAGCTACTGTATCGTGTTTACAGGCAGAATGACAGGAACGCAGGCAAGCGAATAACAAAATATAACCTCCTCGTCAGAGGTAAGAAGTAACAACCTCAAGGCTGTCAGTGAGCGCGGCCGTCAGACTAGATGTATACCTCCTTTTTTTTTTTTTTTTTTTTCCCTCCCTCTGACTATGTAATGATAAATCACATTTAAATTGGAACAACAATAATCAGTCCCCATTAGCATATATTTGTGGTATTTGAAAAGTTGCACCGGGAATAAATAGGAAAGTCTTTACTGTTTACTTGAGTGTTGTAGGTTAACCTTATTAAGAGCAGGCAACTCACTGCTAAGCATTTTTTTTTATATAACTAATCAAATGACCAAAAAAAAAAAAGAGCCACATTTTTCCAAATAGTAGCTCAGCATGGGGTAAAATTTGTAAAGAGGCTGCTCTGGGTTTGACATTAAAATCTGCTCATTTTAAGGTAGAAAAAAACTGCCTCAGTGATTCTGCTGACATTTGTTACGCCTGCGATTTTATTCATTTATTTTTACATGAAACCTTAGTTGGTCATAAACTAGAGGATTGGAGTGTCTGCAATTCGAATAAAAATATGTAGATGCTCTCATATTATCAATAGGCTCCATTTCAAAGTCTCCCTTTATCTATCAAGGTGTAACAAAACTAAAGAAGGGCAGTGCATTGATACATTGTGTAGGTGTCATATTGCTACAGTTTCAATATATTCTTACAAATCAGCCCAGGAGAGGAAAAAGAGTTCATCTGTTACTCTCTCTTAATAGGGATAAGATGATGAGATGATGTGCGATGGTAGGTGGAAAGAGCTTTAAAGGGCACCCTCTTAAGTTCTTTTTCAACCTTTACCTGAGATTTCACCCAGTGCTTGTTGGGATAAAGTCAAACCCAGCTTTTAGTTGAAAAACAATTTGCTTGCTTCAGAGCCATGATTTTCACATATAATTTATAATCATATCTCTTTGATTAAACCGTGCGATGCTCTTTTTATCAGACGCCTATAAATACTTTTTTGGGGTTGACGTTTGCGATAGTTTTATTTACAATGGAAGAGGTCAGTACGACCTTTTTTCCCCTGCCTCTTCACTGGTTGTTGTGTGTTTAAACTATATATAAAAAGTCAGTTTTGAGTTTTTCTATGAATTTATATGAATTCAGAGCTATTTCAGATCATCTTTGTTTTGTTTTTTCCTGTTTCAGATTAATGGTAGTTCTGAAAAACTTTCAGACTGTTAGAAGGAAGCATGACAGATCAGGTTTCTTCCTGGGTGAGGCAGCAGGCTAAAGCTTATTCATGCTAAAGGATGATGTGAGTTGAGGTTTGGAGGGTTGCTGTTCCGTGTCTTCAGGGAGTATGGGAGGAGGAAATTACTCAGAAAGTGTGAGATAATAGGTGACAAGATGAATGAGATATTGGAACAAGTTTCCTTCCTTTGTTAAATGTTCTATTTTAGATTATCTGAGTTTGTCAACTAGAGATACAAAAATCTCCTTGCATAATTCTTGCGAATCAGACGGAACTTTGACTGAGAAGTAGAGCGTTCAGCAAAAGCTATGACTGTTTTAAAAAAAGACAGGCGTTCACCTGCTAAGGTCTTACAAAAACCAGACATTTCAGTTGTTTGAGCACTTTGGTCTATAAATAACCACCAAAACTCACTTTGACTGATACCAGGAATTTCTGTGCTTGTGCTAAAAATATACCGCTTTCACCATGACTGTCGTATCCCATACAGGCAGGATGTGGACTTGTGTTACAGTGAATGAATATAGGTCAGAGAAACATAGCTGCTGGAGGAAAAATTGCATCAAAAACCAAATCCAAGCAGAAACAGTTAGCTTTGTGGTCTCAACCCAGATCTGGAATTTCTAACAGGTTTTCATTTTCCTGCTTAAAATCAAACAAACAAAGAAGGCCAAACATGCACATTCTGATGTTGTCAAAGCCTGGAAAGTTTCAACTCTGATTTTGGGGAGCAAGCAGGGGGAGCTCCTTGAAATAAACCCTGGCTGACGAACACCACACTAACCTGAAAAACACACATCTCCTGTGTCCGATTAGGTAATCCGCAACTTTGAACTGATGGGCCGGGTCAACCTGGACCAGCTGGACATGATAAAGGATCAAGGCAGCAGTGCTGAGGAGGAGGAGGAGGAGGAGAGAGAAACTATGGAGATGGTGTCAGATGGAAAAGTGGCTCTGGAGGAGGAAGCGGAGGAAGCGGAGGAGGAGAATGACGATAATGATGTGGGAATGGAAATCATTGAGAACATGGTGGAGGGCCAGACAGAGATGGACGATGAAGAGATGGAGGAAAACGTCAAAGACGAAGACGATGAGGTGGAAGAAGTAGAAGAAGTGGAGGATGAGGAGGACGAAGAGGAAGTCCAGGAAGTGGGGGAAGGGAAGCCTGCCCCTCAAGGTAACGTCATATCCAAAAAACTGTTATTTTACGACTGGCCTGTCAAATCCAAAACTCTATATTATGACTTTAAAAAACAAACAAACTAGACTATAAAAGCGGAATAGACTCTTTGACGAAGATTACTGGGGACCACAGTGCAAGGGATTATGTGAAGTATAGCTGACCTATGTTTGTGCTATACATTATCTCCTGTGTCGCTCTTTGATCTCAGTAAATATGCCCATAAGTAGGACATGCAACAATATTCTGGAAGTATGATTTATCTCAATTCCATAACATTTATCTCTTTGTCAATTATTCATGTTTATGTTCTTTATTTGTAGTCCAGCTTTCAGAAACCAGATTGTCATTCTGAGCTGATTTTCTTATTTTATCATTTTAGCTTCTATTTTGCTGTACTTAACTATATTGGTATGTCTGCAAAAAGTACATTAAGTATGGAAAAAAAATCTGATCAATCTGTAGGTATGGGGATGTGGAGGCTTGTTTTTAAACATGTGTGAATTTGCTGTATTCTGAAACTCTATTTCCCAGAAGTCCTTGCATCTCCCATCAGCAACAGCAGCAGCAACAGCTCTGGGCCAAGCAGTGCAGAGAAGCGTATTCCATGCGAGTTCTGCGGCCGCTGCTTCACAAACAGCCTCGAATGGGAACGACATGTCCTTCGACATGGCATGTAAGTCTATTTTTTTTTTTCCTCTCTCTCTTCTTCGTAACTGTCTCTTTGTGTGTGAGCCTGCATACTTTCCCTACCCAGTCAGCTCTTCCAGCCTACTTTTAAATGCCCTCTGTGGCCCTTTTTAGCCATTTCTCTGCTGTCATTTATGTACAAAAAAAATCTGCATTCAGTTCAACTGATGAAAGGTTGTGCTGATACAAAACCTAAGGAAAAAGTTGACAAATCATTCGAGAGTTAAGATGTTTGTTGACATGGTTGACATGAATTGATGAAAATGAGGTTTTTCCATATTTTGTCTTTGGTGTGCAGCTGTGGAGAAACGTGACTTTGGTAAAGCACCAGGTGCATCCTTTTCAAAGATGTTTGCATTCAAGCGTTAATGTTACTTAAGGTCAACCCAAACCTGTCTCAGCAAATGGCTGCCTCTCCCTGTGTTCTGCTGGAGCTCTTCATCTTACATCTGTAGCTGCCCAGCAATTGCTTTGAATTGTTTTTGTTCTTGGAGAGCAGTTGCATGCGTTTGTGGAGACTGACTTTCGATTTCAAGGCAGTTGCACCGATGGGATGGGAGGCAACCTGTCTTGTTTGCAAATAATTGCCATCTAACTTATGAATGCAGAAATATTGCCTACAAATTGCAATCAATCTGAGTTCATCTGCACAGAATTCAACTCATGAACTGTTTGCCAATATTCATATACTGTATGACAAACGTTGCTTAGTACCTATTTCAGTCTGCAGTTAAATTGCTTTCTTGCAGCAACTATGTCACTATTTGTGAAGCTATATCTGAATTAAATCTGAGGATCTGGCTAAAGTCTGAATGTAACTAAATGCAAGAAGCCAATTCTGTTCATATAGAGTGTTTTCAGTGGGAGAAAATTTTCATTACTTATCCAAGTGACATCTTCAGTCTCAGTTGACTGCAAGTTTCTCCAAACTTACAAACAGTACTTTTGCATAACGACTGAAACCAGCACCACTGCTTAACACTGAGCCACAAGATCAGTTTCATGACCGTTCCCCAACTCTCTGTGAATCAGACACATGGTCATTGTTCAATGGTCATGACAATTTGTATAATAACTGATCAAAAACCAATCTCTGGCTCCAGATGAACAGAATCAACTTCCTAGGATTTCCTTACTGGAATCAAGACTCATTTGCAGAGGAATCTCTGAATTTTCTATTATCAAATCTGTCAAATCTATGGTGTTCTGGCTGGAGTCTGAATGTTTACCACCACCTAGATGCACTAAAATTGTTATAAATACAACAACTGACTGCAAGTGGTCACAAACGGGGGCCTTGTCTTTTGAGTCATTTCAAAGTTCCTTGCAAACAGTCGCAATAATTTTGGTTGTGCCACAGTCACAAACTACTGTTTTCCATAATATGACTGTAGTGTAACTGAGATATGTTACCACTTTTGCTGCTAGTGTCATTGTCGGTGCACACCACTTTGTTTAATTGCTGTATTTTTTGCAAACTCACACACTCATTGATGTTTTTCTGTGCATTGTTCCTCTGGCTTTAGGATGGTTAACAACAGTCGACTGGACACCAGCACCACTTCAGCAATAGAGGCCTCAGCTTCATCTTCCACCAGCTCCTCTGTGTTTGCGGACACAAGACTGGACCTGTCCAGCAACAGAAAAGAGGACGGGAACCCCACTGATCTATCTTTGGCAAGTCAAAGCCAGTATGTGGAAGACAAAGAAAAGCTTGACACCAAAAAGGATCAACAGTTCAGCTGAAGCAATTGTGGCCTCTTGAGATGCTGTGCTAGGAAGTGATAAGATTGGGTAGGATCAGCGCCGAGTAGTGGGATCAGTAAATAAGATGTCAAAGGAAACAAAAGGTCGAAACAAAAAAAAAAAAAAGAGTTTTTATGAGTTGGTGCATTATTAGATTTTAGATGTTACATATATAAGTATTAGGTTGTGCTGCATAAAACGGCTAAGCTCTTTAAATGGGCGGTCCCCTAGGACAGATTTTAATATATTGGTAACCAATAGTGAACAGAACTCTTTATTGCTGACATTCTGGTCAAATCCACAGTAAAAGTTCCCACCTAGATAAACTCCACTATTTATAGAGAATGTTGTCCAAAACGAGAAACTAAATTTTAGCATTTTATTATTTGAAGCACCTTTCACACTCCTCCCCTGCTGATTCAACACAGTGGTACTGAAATTTTACCTAAAACAAAAAGGCGTGAAAGCATTTACAGCTGTGACCCACTGTAGACCAAGCTTTTCTTATATTTTATCAAAATTTCAGAGGTTTGTTTTTTTGTTTTTTTTTAGTGAAGTGTGTGGAAGTATTTTTGGAGAAATAGTGGCACCTTATGTATTTGAGTAAAATCACAAATCTTGTTCTCTCCCTCTGCAAATTGCCCCAACGTTTGATCGGAATTGCTATAATTTTTGGTCCCTTTAGTATTATACTATGTATAAATCTTTGGCCTGTGGCACCCTTTGTATTTTACTTCTACTCCTTTTGTTTTTTTTGGGGGTTTTTTTTATTGTCCAGAAATTCACTGTGAAAATCATAGAAATAATGGGATCGGCTTTAATCTCCTGTAAGATATTATGTTGAGTGTAGTCCGGGTTTTCCTTTGCCCTCAGCAGATCCCACAACGCCTCTCCACAGCCAGCTGATTTATTGTTTTTTTGGTCCAATAATTTTAGAATATTAAATGAAACCGTGGAACATTTTACCTTCATACTTTGAAATTCTTCCGAGTTACAGCCTCCCCAAGTACACGATGGTTGCTATTGCCACTTTCTATTTCATATTCTAGCCTTTTTGAACCCCCATAACCTGTAAGGGACAGAAGGATCTTTACAGAAGAATAAAGTTATCATTATTACTTAAATTGATTTCCATAGCATGAAGGTAAAAAAGAAAAGCAATGTATAAGTACCACTCCATTTGTCATTCACCACGATTTTGCATTGCTTCATTGAATATACTGAAGTTATTATACCAAAAAAGGCTGATTGTGAGGTGGAAGTGACTTTAACATGGATTGACCTAGTGATTTGTTTAATGTGTCATGACCTTACCTGTGTCCGTTAAGGATTAGCCTGGATTGCAACTACCAGTTTTACGATCAATGGCAACTTTTCTGAGAGACAAAGATTACACTTGTCTTTTCAATGCAAAATGTGTAATCAGGTGTGCCTGAAATCCCGCTCTCTCCTCGTCCTCTGCGGAGGAGTAAGAGTCCACGCCTCCGCCGAGATCAGGAGGTTCTAACCGTATTGGAGTGGTCTGGTTCACTGGATTACACTGTGCACGGGGGATCGGACCACGCCAAGTGTCAACCCACCACAGCTGTGTTTCAAAACCAGTGCACAAGTGCCTTAAAATGCAGCTCCCCTTACGGCCGCTATATGGCTTTTGATTGCTTTAACAGTAATAAGGAAAACACCAAACGTCCCTCTAAAATTTCAAGTTAAAGTTGTGTGTTTTTCCGCAAGAATTTGCTCTATATGAATCTATTCCAATGTGTGCCTTATTGGCAATAATTAAGATCAGATCAGATCGAGTTAAATTTATCTTTATTGTAATTGCACAGAGCAAGTACCAGAAAAGTAAAATGTGATTTATCATGTAGCGCAAAGATATTGAGACTTTTAGCGTAACCAGATTACCAAAAAAAACCTATTCTAATCTAATCCGCCAGATATAGTTTTAGTCACTCAACTATATAGTGCATTTTATTTCTTTTGACCTCCCCGATCCACTGTAAGCACATGGGATTTAATTAGTTATGCTCACATTATTGAGAGTTCGATAAGGAGGATGGTGTGTATATAGAAGGAAAAGCTGCTTTTGATTATTTTTGAGTGTTTGTTTCATGTTTTCGCACCACAAATGATATCCCGGGCTAAACTGAGTATGTTTGCAGCCTTCTTTGTTTCTTTGAAAAATGTCTGGACCTTTCACTGTCACCTCTGTTGATTAGATTATGGAAAGGTTGCGCTACTGTATTTGTATGTGCTTGCGTTGAGCATTCAAACATAGGCTTTGAAATGTCTCTTCAGAAACACATGGCTGAGGCTAAGGGAATGGCCCTGTTTTGCTATAGTCTCCGGCCCAGTTTTAAAAAAATACAATGAAAAGACAAGTGTAACCTGAGCAGGAAGCTCTGAAAACATTTGTTTCTACGTGTATAGGAAAAATCTATAGGAAAAATATGAGACAATGTTAAAGATTCACTGTTTTTAAAGGTCTCAAATTCCCTGATCTTAAAGACCTCTGGAATTAATTTTTCTGTTTTGACGCACCTGTCATAGTCTGCATTTGTGTGCTTCTTGTTAGACAAAGCTGTTATATAATTGTTAATATTGACAAAAGGCAGAGATTGTATTTGTTGGAAGCTGCTGCTTGAATGCCCATAAGCCTTATGAGAAGTGAATAGCAATGAAGTCAAATTTGCATCCAACTCCAATAAGACCAGCAAGAACAATTAAACAGTCTGGAGAGGGAAAAAAAGAATGGCTAATAACTCCAATGTTAAGAGGAACACGTAATAAAGCAATGTGTTCTTGGTACCAAAATATTTACCACGCCTGATGTGTTTGCTGCTGGAATCGGCTTTCATAAGCATTGAACTGTTGATGGAAATGGCAAATCTGGGTTTGAACCATAGACTTGTTCTATGGGTTGAACTTGGACGAAGTACATGTTTGCAGCCATGTATAGACAACAAAACTACTCGTTAAGTGTTTTGAACTGTGGTGTTTCAGAAAGGATAACTTAACCCTTTTTTTTCTTTAAGTGTTGACTCTTTTTTTTTTTTTTTTTTTTTTTTTTTAAAAGGGAAAAAAATAAATCTAAAGATCATAGCTAACCCTTGGGGGGCTTTGAGTCCCCAATCGAACATTATTATCCTGTTGTGCAATGTCTGGTTCCAATGGAAATGCATCCCTATTTTGTATCGTAATGGGAATGAGCAGATAGGAAGCACAGTGTGGTTGTACAATAGTAAACATAAAGGAAATTAATGCAATTCTCTACTGATTGATGGCCAGGGCTTTTACTGTTGAGGAAGAGACAAGTAAAGAATAGTTTGCTTTGGGAGCATTTACCTAAACTGTTCTATTTCTGGGCTTGACCATCATCAACATCTGGATTCCAGTTCCTAGTGAGCCTCTTGACCTGCTCTAAGATTTAGCTTATTCTTGTCCAAGCCCAAATCTGACACACCGTTATCTTCTGTCCATGGCAAGTAGGGGCACCAGCTCATGTTCTCCAAGTGTACCCTTCCATCGTCTACCCACTCAACAGTACCATAGGTGGCACTCTGAGAGTCGGACTCCCCGGTCCTTCTAATACCCTCAAACCAGTTGAGTTGGTGCTGAATCTCAAAGCCCTTTTTTTCTGTTTTACTGAACCAGCTTGTATCCTTTTTTTCTTGAAAGCAAAACTCTTTGAAAATAGTTGTTGTAGAAATAAGCTTTGTAAGGCAGCTTGTTACCCAGCTTGAAATCCCAGGGTTAAACCAGATGATAATCTGGGACAATGTGGGTGATGAAGCTGTCGACCCAAAATTGTTTGTTGTTCTGTGATCATTTTAATAGAGAAGGACTATGAATCCCTCACTGTGTGCAGTCTCTAGACTGTAATGTTCCCAGTTTACCCAAAGTTACGCCCCTGCTGACAACACACTGGATACTTGTATATATGTTTAGTTTGTTTCCAATGCATTTCTCCTTTCAGACTGTTGTCTCCATAGTTTGACACTAGAATCTCTCCTTCTTGCCTTTCCCCATATAAATCTGATTACCTGATGGTGGGTTGTGATGTTGCCTAGAATGATTGTTTACAATTTTATTCCATTTATCTCTGGATATTCTGTAAATATTGTAATTCATTGTCTTTTTTTAACTTGATAATAAAGTTATCAGATAACAGTTAATTGTTGGGTTTTTTCTATTTTTTCCAATTTTCCTTGCTTAGCACAAAGGTTTAGTTAAAATACAGAGCTGTGGAACTTGAACTAAAAACAACTTTATTAGTTTTGTACATTTGACTTGATATGTTTGATAATGTTTTTTGGAGCTATTTAAATCAGAGAATTGTGCTTTCTTTATTAAAGTTTAAAGTAAGTATGCAAATGGACAATAGGGATTAAGTGAATCCAAAGGAACTACAAAGAAAATTTTGTTTCCCTAATACAGTCTCCTTCAACTATTTTGATTTAAAGGTGTTAAAGTGACTGAAGTGCAGACCTTCAGCTTTAATTCATGGGAAGGTTTTACGAAGGTTTTTCATTAACTGTTATTATCATTTATACAGTCCCCCATTTTCAGATGCTCAAAAGTAATTGGAAAAAACAAAAAGCTCCAAAAACAATCTGAATATTTATTACTTGGTTGAGAATCCTTTGCAGTCTAAGGATTCTCAACCTGCCTGAATTCTAGAACCTATGGACACCAAAATCCCTGAAGTTGCTGCTTGTATGTGGGACATCCTGCAATCGTTGTCTCCAGAAACTAAAAAGCTGCTCTGTTGGGTTGAGATCAGGTGACTGACTCAGCCATTGAAGAATATCCCATTTCTTTGCCTTGGGAAACTCTCGGGTTGCTTTTGCAGCTTGCCTTGGGTCATCCTTCACTTACACTGTGAAGTGTTGTCTGATCAGTTTTGCAGCATTCATTTGAACCTAGCAGAGCCTAGCCCTGTACACTTCAGAGTTCATCTTGCTGTTTCTATCAGCTTTCACATCATTAGTAAACACGAGTGACCCACTTTTGTTGGCTGCCAGAGTGCCTATGCCACAATATTGCCTCCAACATGTTTGACAGATAATGTAATATGCTTTGGATCATAAGCATTTCACTCTTCCTCCATACTTTTCCTCTTCCCATCATTCAAGGGCATGTCCATCTTGGTTTCATGAAGTCTTTTTAGTTAACCAAAGAAAGAATTCTGCAATCATCCCACTTCACTTGTCTCCTGTGCTTTTCCAGCCCTTTTTGGTGTTGCTGATCTAGTCAGAGCATTCTTTTCCTCCTTATTTTATTTTTTGCACAGGATTTATTGTAATAGGCTGCATGCTGCCATCAGCCCCGGCTGTGTGCTTAGGGATAATTAGCAAAACTTGGCACAACTACAGTACATGCTGCACTGAAATAGTGAAGATTGTTTAAAAAATGCAGTGGCTATGTCAGCATCATCACTGTGTGCATTTTAGCTTACACTGCGTGTTGGCTTTATCTGACGGTACCAGCCACCACCCAGATCCGGAAACCACCAGCAGTAGACATTTCACTTGCTCAGATGGAAGACTGTGTTTGGATTCTTTGTTCACACATCTGGTGAATTATGATTCCAGTTATATTCTGTACTTTGTAAAACTTTAATGGTTGGCACTTAACTTTAGAGCAATGTACTCAGCAATGTTTTGGATTTCCAGTGTAACACATCTCCCCAGTACCAGCCAATAACAGTGCCTACACCTTTTTCACAGGAAATAGCTTTGGGCTGAGAAGGCATCTCAGTGGCCTTCAGTCTGTGTTCCACCCTTCTCTCTCTCTCTCTCTCTCTCTCTCTCTCTCTCTCTCTCTCTCTCTCTGTGTGTCTCTACACCACTCCACACCCTCCAACAGCTCCGCTGACCAAAACCACAGATTCCTGCAAATACCAGTTGTGTCTGTTGTGTACTTGTGTGAGTCCTTGTGTCTGTTTATTGCACATGCATGAAATGCTGCAGCTCTGGATGTCACAAGTCACCGACACCAAAGGTACATTTAGCTACGCTTTCATGTTCCACGAGCTCCTCATTTTCTCACCATTACGCTGGACCAAGAGGCACCACTCTGACTACTCCATTATTGCTGTCTTCCTCCAGAAAGCCTTTATTTTGCCGCATTTCCTCTCCTGCCTGCAACGTCTTGATTTCACATGTCTAACATCATCTCTTAAAAATATCTTGAAGTCACCAGGGATCAGACTGTAATCTCTGTGGCTCTTCACTTCAGAGGGGGGCTGACGGCAGACTGACGACCCCTGGAGACAGGAGCAAGAGTCACAGCCACAGTGGGAGAGGGGAAAGGAGGACACTATTGTTTCTCGTGCGGCCGCTGCTGAGTGGAGCAACATAAGGAATGCCTGATGAGCGCTCGGGCCAAGGCAGGCGAGGGCACTGCCCCCGTCGTAATAACTGGATGATAGAGGGAGAGGATTGAGTGGAGAGAAAGAGGAGGGGAAGGCAGGATACAAGGAAGGCAGAAGGACAAAGGCAGTTGAGAGGAGTGGTAGATAAGGACAGACAGAGTCATACAAACAGTCATTGCAGGTAAGAGGGAGCGATATAAGAATAAGGGCGAAATGACCTGGGGAAGAGACCCCATCGGCCTCCAGCATATCATCTTTGCACTCAACAGTCCTGTTTAAAGTCAGGGCTGGGCAGCTGGACGATAGAAGCCAATAAAACCTCTGAATGCTGAGTGCTGGATGGGTGATATTGAAATTCCTCTATGCATGCCAGAAGGACCTGGGATTGTTGAAAGGTTGATAACGGAATAAACTGCCAGCTCATGTTTACTAAGGAGAGAGAGTTTTTCCTAAAACGTCAGTCTTGAGACAAATGTAATGAACAAGCAGCAAAAACATTCAAGTAATGCATTGCATGTCAGTGGTTACATACTGCAAGCCTTCGCATCTGCTCAGATGATGCTGTCCCTGCTTTGAAAACAATTTGCATCTAATTTGAAGAGGTTAGTACTGTAGAATACGAGTGTATGCAACAGGCTACAATGACCTTTGAAGGATTAAATTGAAGATATAGGCCTTTTTGACTTGTTATAATGGCTTACTTGGTTACTTAGTTTGTTACTATTTTAATTTCATGTGTTTGTCCTGTGTTGACAAGGCAAAATGCATACCATGAAAAAAGAGCTGTTAACACTATTGCACTGAAAATTGTTTTTGTGTCTATTGAACTATCCCTCATTTATATTCATATTTTACAAGGAAAATGGGAAATAAATGCAGCAATTTATTGAAACACATGCAGACATAACCAGCAGTAAAGTATATGAGACGAAAACTGAGTTTGTAAAATAAAACCTTGAAAGTCAATATTTGGTATGACTGCCTCTTTCTTCAACAAAGCCAGAACTTAGGCAGGCTTTCTTGAAGTAGCCTTCAGGAATCGCTCTCCCGGCTTCTTGAAGGACACTCAAAGCTCTTCTTTGATCATAGTCATGCTGAAAAATGAAGCCTGCTGAATGAATGCTTTCCAGATGGTATTGCACAGTGGATCAAAATCTGGTGGTGCTTATCTGTGTTCACATTCAATTCATCAATTTTGACAGATGGTTGTAGATACTCTCTCCTATATTCTGTTGCAGCTGATTTTCAGTTCGGTCCAGTCTTTTCTCCCTCTTTCCTGATGAGGCTTCAGTGAGCAGTAGATGGATCAACAGCTATCAGACCTGTGTCAGACCTATGATTTTTACTTCCTATTTCTTAGGAACATGACTTTCAGATACTGTTCATCTGCTGATGTGTGTGTGTGTGTGTGGGGGGGGGTATGTTTGTTTTTTCTTCCTCCACTTGTCTAGTTTCATCAAAATCTTTAAGGACACAGTGCACAGCATGCTGAGATATGCCAAGTTTTCAGCTCATAGATCTTTGGGACTCATCTCATTGGTACAGAAATATTATTTCATGCCTTTCAAACTGTGTTATCTTTGGTATTTTTTGTAGATTTAACTAAAGAAATGGGAACAAATGATGTGCTTTTGTGACAGGCTGCTAGTAATAAAGTGCCTAAAGATACAATTTAATACAATTTGCCAAGATGTCTGTTATGTGTAGAAAGACACTGTGTTCATCGCTCGAGTTAAGTGTTTTATTGTGGTTAGTGAGTCATACGTAAGTTAAGTGGTTCAAGAAACAAACAAGCAAACATTTCCCTGAAAATGGTCACGTAAAAGGACTGAACATGAGTGAAAAAGCAGCCATTGTCCAAAGAAAAACTTTAAATGACCTTCAGAAAGCCAAGACCTGCTCAAGACCACTTTGAAAAAGTACAAGAAAGTCTGGTTCTTTCGAAGCAAAATATAAACTAATGACAGGTGACTCTGGACTTTTGCGCAGTACCTTACCCTGTACTGTATTACAAATAAATGAGTAGAAAAGAAAGGAAAGTTTGCAAGCTCACCTGGGGACTAGTAGCTGGGGGAGTGGCTTTTTATGTGTATGCCCTTATGCATCACATGAAACAAAATGAATGATGAGCAGTAAAAATGTTCTTAAGTAATGTGCTTAACTGTACTGGAGAATTTCTGTTTTCTGTTAATTCACATTCATCTCCAGTTAATGCTGGATTTGCAGGTATTATAAATAGCCATAAAACATCAGCTTATAAAATATGTTTTTGCATGTTATTGAAATTATAATCCACAAGACTCTTGGCTTAAGTTTTTCTGCGTCATTTTGCCGATTATACTTGTGTGCCTTCAGTTAATCAGCTCGCAGTGTTTCTGCATTGTAATACTTCATTGGAATCAAGCGTGTTGGAAAACTCATCAACGAGCACACCTGAGCATTGTGACCAATGCTCAATTTACTGCAGTACCGAAGCAATCCAGCAGGAGCGCTGTCCGTCAAGTATTTAACATAGAAGAAGAAAAGCGATACGTCATGGCGGCTGACAGTTTACGATGATTTAACGAAAACAGTAAAGACTCGTGCAAGTTGGATTTAAAGCGTTTAAACCGGACGCAGGAATAATAAAACTCCACCGACAAAATGCTAATAACTTTGAAGACCTTACAGCAGCAGACTTTCAAAATCGACATCGATGAAGAGGAGACGGTGAGAGTTAATAATCATGCATTTTGTGACAGGGGAGTGGAATGGGAGTTGAGTATGTCCTGAAATCGACATGATTTGTTTTGACCATTTCCAGTTTTGGCGTTTTATAGGCAAGTCTGGGTTATAACGTAAGATTCTTTTTGGATGCGTCTGACGTGCATTAGAAGTTCGGCTTAATGCAGATGCGCATTATTTTTAAAAACCAATCAGGAAATTGTTTTTGTTTTCAGCATTTAGCCGTAGCCCACTTAAGGCTCCAAATGTGAGTGTTACGGGGGGCGGCGTGGGGTTGACAGGTTAGCTTGAACCTTACCATTTTAGTGTTTCTCAGTCTTTTTATGTTAGCTTGTAAAACTTATTGTAATTGGAACATTTGGGTTAAGGTAAAACAAGAAAACATTGGTGCCATTTAGAGAAAGTAGTGTTATTTAAAGTAATTAAAACATGTTGTACTTGTTATTAAGCTTGTATAAACTCCCTTTTGTCTTTGGGCAAAGATATAAATCTTTGAGCTAGCGTTAGCTTTAACCGTCGGCTACTGAAGGCCGGCTGGCTACAGCACATCTCATTACATCTCATTCTAATATGATTAACTTTAGTGCAGACACTTTACTTTTACTTTCGACGTGCTTGTATGCATATTAGTCGCCAGATTATAGTTGCACTGCTTTTAAATGTATGGTTTTGCATAATCACCGATGACACAGCTGACACAGTTGGGTCACACTTTGGACTTTTACTCCTGTTAGCGTTGCAGGGCTGGACAAAATGGTGCCAGTAAAACATCTTAATGGTTTTGTTGGTAAGGGATGAAAATATGAAGTAAAAATGCATATGTTTATTTCACAGGTGAGGACATTGAAAGAGAGGATTGAGCAGGAAAAGGGGAAGGAAATCTTTTCAGTTGCCGGACAGAAACTGATTTATGCTGGTATGTTATATGCTCTTGTATCTTCTTAACTTCTTTCTTTCTTCAAGGAAATATTCATTTTTTAAAAATTACTTTATTCTTTTAGCCCTTTTTAAGCACACAGTTACAAAGTGCTTCAAAGTTTGGATAAAATCACACATTAAAGAAAAGCGTCAAACATGCCAACATTGGCTTACATTCAGTCCTACATACACACAACTCCAATAAACGCATAATGAAACATGAGTGAACATTTAAGAAAACACTAACAGTCGTTTAAACTACACTGGTCCAGAATTTAGGAGCTACAGCCTCAAAAGTATGATCACCTTGAGATTTAAAATGAGGGCGGGGAACTGTTAAAAGACCCTGATCAGATTATCGAAGAGGTTGACAGCTGTTATAAGGTCTCAGTAGTGTTGCTATATATGCAGGAGCTGATTTTTTTATTTGTATTTTTGAGTTGTAGGCTAGGGCTTTTTTTTAGGTTTACAGTTCAATGAAAGACGACCATTGCAGAGCCATTGAACTGACTGAAGTTGTCCCAATTTTTGTTGCTTTTTGTATGTATGCTTTTAAACCATTATTGGTATTATTGGCTGTAGTCACACAGCCCTAATGACCAGTTAGCAACCTGCTGTCAGCGACCCACTGGTTATCCCCTGTTGCTAGGGAAAATGTGCATTCCCTGACCAGCTGTCAAGTGGTTGCAGGAAGTTACTAGTAGTGGCTATATGGAATTGGTCACAAAAAGGTATTCAGTGCTGCCCTGAAAACCTTTGAACTTTAGACACTAAAGCGTTGATTATAGTCTCAGGGTTCGCTCAGGTCCTCATGACGTTTCATTGTCACACTGTGAGTGAGAGTTGAGGGTCTGTGCGGATGTCTACATGCCTGACTGTGTCTGGTGATTAGCAAATCGTCAAAAACAGTTGGGCAATCACAGCATCGCAAGGCGACCAGGGCAGAATGAACACTAAATTTATCCATTTTGTTAAGAACCAATTTATCCATCCATGGTACCCACATCTGTACAATTCCCCTTTGAAATAATGCAAAGACGGTCACACGTGCAACAACTCGTGGAGGGAAATTGCCCTTAGCATCAATGTTGGCATTTTGAATTGAGTCGTAGAGGGCCTGTACTTCCGCTATACGTAGACCCCCAGGCAACTACTCATGTGAAATCAAGTCCTCTAGACAACCTTCAAATGGGCTTGTAAATACTATAATAGGATTAACTCACACATCTCCAGTGTGCGTGAACACATCTGTAACCTGGTCTTTACATCAGTCATGTCTTAGCAGACTGCTGCGTTTGCTTGTAGTTAATATGGAAGACAACAACTTGTCTGCAAATACACTTGATGTACAAGCTGTGTGTTAAAGAAGCTGTGCGAACTGTAAACAAAACATTCATCTTCAAACTAAAGGTTGTGTCTTTTGAAACACGTTGGAGTTGCAATAAAGCACTGCTTTTACTTTGAAGGTGAATGTTCTGTTTCTAACTTGCGTTGCACAATCGAGTGTTTGCGGACAACTTGGTATCTTCCATGTGAGCTTTTGGCGACCATGATAGTCGGCTAGCAAACAAAAGAATAATGAGGGTGCAGTCAGCAACCTCCAACAACCGCTCGTCAACCAGTGAATGAATACATATTTTTTTCCTAGCCTTCAAAGGGTTTCCAGGGTTACTGGCCAACCCTTTGTTGGGCTGACTAGGCTCTAGGGCTATGTGACTGAGTCCTTAATCAAGTATATTCAGGGAACCTGTTGCAATTGAAGTCACCACAAATGCTAATTTTCCTTTGTTTAAATAATTTTTGCTAGTGTCTATATTTCAAAAAGTGCAATAGAGGGAAAAGCTGCATTAAAAATATAGATTTTTGTCTCCCTCAAACTTAAGTGACACAGCTGAGCTTTTGTGTTTTTGAAAACCATCGGGGGCTCATTGTACTTTAGAAGCTTTGTCTATATAACAATACTGTATTGCCATTTAGACCTCAGGGTTTTGCTTGACCTGCTAAAAAATTCTCCGACATACATAAAGTACAAAACAAAAGCCGTGTAGCAAATCATATCATGAAGAACAAGTTGTGGTGATAAATTCAGATGATTCATCTGTTTACTGACATAGTTTGATATTATCTGTTGTTGAGGTTAAGGGAGGGAATACCCTGAAGTTTTGACTTTTTTTTTTTTGTGTTACAGGAAAAATCCTCAGTGATGACTCACCGCTCAAAGAATACAAAATCGACGAGAAGAACTTTGTGGTCGTCATGGTGACAAAGGTTTGGGAATTAGGAATAGTTTTAGTAAATTGCAGGTGTTCTTTGTCAAGCACATCTTGTGATGTTTCTGTAGAACGCCATGTCCTTGCATATTATGAGTACAAGCTCATACTCGACTATGATTCGGCATTTCCAACCACTTGTCTGCTATTAAATATCCTCTTCTGCACAGGAACGAGTGCTCACAGCATGATCAGTACAGTATGGATAGAAGGTCACTGTTTAGCTCTGCTGTCTATTCCACTGCATGGAAAATTAGTTGTTCCAAGCAGGGATTATCCTCAAAACGTACAAGAATTACTTTTTTACGATTTTTTTTAAAAAAATTTTTTAAATTTTTTAAAAAAAAATTTTTTTGGGGGGGGGGTTGTTTTTTGTTTGTTTGTTTTTTAACTCTATTGTGCTACACAATGGTCCCCTGCCTGTGAAAATGTGTCTATAAGAAATAGGCTGATTGTAGCCTTCAATAAGTTTGTAAACTCTCCAACCAAACTTAAAATAGATTAAAAAATAAAGTGCAGAAAAACATAAAACAAAAACAAAAAGTTTTAATTTGTTAATTGGCTCTTTTATCTGCACTTTCATGTGAGCTACTGTACTCTTTCTCTCTCCACTCCTGTGCTCCCTGTTTTGCAGAGAATGTGCAGTTTATACTGTGTGTCTGTAGGCCTCTAATCTTATTTGCTCAGCAGTGCAGAGTAGTCTAGAAAAAAAATACTGATAATAAGAAGCCAAATATTGCCCAAAATATCAGAACCCCCTCTTCTACATCACTTCACAAACTTCACACTGGAGTCCTGAGGAATACAGCCGCCACAACTGAAATAGATTGCACAGTCCAGAGCAAAAGTAGGCCCAACAAAGGTAATGAAAATCAGTTTCTCCTAATGATGAGTAATGTAAAAGTAGCACAATTACTTGGGCTCTGATTCATGTTTGAGGCTGAGTTGTAAGCCACAGAAAATGAAGGCAATGTCTTTGTGTATTTAAAACATGTTGTTTTGGGTATGAGCAGGTGCTTTTACAGTTTTATACTTTGGAGAATGGTGTAGTTCCAAATTTAAGATCCATGAGGTAAAATGCTGATTATGAGAGAGGAGCGACTGCAGTGCCAAAATTGTTGCTTATGTATCTAGAAGCTATAGGTTTATGGTATTAAAAAATGAGGGCTGTCCCAAATACCTACATCAATAGTGAAGTTTTGGGCCTTCTAAGGATTCACATAGTCACATAATCGGCTACAACCTTAGAACTTTTTATATCCAAGCAATCGTTCATTGAGCAAATCCTTGTTTTTGGCTGGATATTTCCTGAGGCTGTCTTTTTGTTGCTCACACTGTCTGACCCATAGCAGCCCACTGAGCTTCCTAAGGAATCAGTCCCAAATTCCATGTGATGCGACAGCTGATCCAGCAGAGAGCAGCCTTAAGTAAAATACAGCCCAAATTTACCATTTTGATTACAACTAAAAGAGAAAAAAAAAAAACTACAAATTTGTTTTGCAGCCTAAAAAAGCCCCCGCTGCCTCACAGTGTTCAACAGCAGTGCCTGCTCCCAGCACTACAGCTCCAGCTGCACAGTCTGATTCATCATCCACTTCAGACAAACCAGCAGAGCAATCTTCTACAGACGACAAACCAGAGGAGAGCCAGCCTTCAACAACTGAAGCATCTTCCACTTCTGTCGGGTAAAGACGGGCTGATGCTTCTCTTTAACTGTTCAGTGTGTGGCTTTGAGAAACGACTTTTAGACCTAATCCAAGGTCTCCTTCTGTTACAGACGCTCTGGAGATTCAACAAACTTAATCAGTGAAGCAGTTTCAAATCTAGGTAAGCTTGTTTTTGTGAGGTTTAGTATTCTATTGCGTTCTATTGTTGTTGGATTTCTATTTTTTCTTGTTGTTGTATTTGAGGGGAAAGATTTTATAATGGCTAAAGTAGGGCTGTTTGATATAACAATATATATCGGATGACTGTATAAAAACGTCTATCATTTCCTTTTACGCTATCGTTTGTTTCGTGGTGTCACAAAATAAACCATTTACGGCAATAATTTTTCATCGTTTTGATGGTCACTGTAGTGGCTATATTAATTTCTTAAAGTTTTCTCTTTCTCTTATATTTAATATAACCACACTACGGACGGACAAGCGCCTGTTTTTATGCGTTGTCGTTAGCAACAACAACGGTAAAACCATCGCGTGTCCGCTTTTTTATTTTCCACATAAAGCTTTCACAATAAAGTTCAAGATACTGTTGAGACTTTTCAAAATAAACTAATTCACATGAAAGAGTATGCAGTGTTTACGGATGAGAAGCAAAAAAGAGCCGCCAGGTGCTAAAAAATAAACCCTAGACTCAAACGTTGGAACGGGCTTTTCCCCGCAGCACGCCGTGCAATAAATATTCACAAAGAAAATAGCGGCTGTTACAACTTATGTCTAAAAATGTATCGTTTCATGCATCGGTTAAAACACTCGACTCCAGGTACATGACGCGCAGCTGGAAACACTTCACGCAAGTCGAGCTGCCCGAGATTCACAGAATTTAAAATGTTAATTTTTAATTTTTTTTAATTTTATTTTTTTTAATATCGTTATCGATAGATGTCTTATATCAGGATATGAGATTTTGGTCATATCGCACTAGAGATGGCACGATACCACTTTATGTCCGATACCGATACCGATATCATAAATTTGGATATCTGCCGATACCGATATGAATCCGATATAGTGTTTTTTAATCAACAAAACTGTTTTTTTAAATATCTTGCTGCATTTTGTATAAGTTCATACTCAAGTTTAAAACAACAACTACACTAAAGCTATTCTGTTATACCTGTATGCAAAAAAAAATATTTCATAGTTCAGCAATACTGATCAATCTAATAAACTTAAACCTACACCATCCTCCCTATTCTGGTATTTTAAAGAGTACTTAGCATAAATATTAAGCAACCTAACTAATAGGGTTCCAACTCCCAGCAACAACAAAAATAAATAAATAAAAAATAGGGAACCACCCCTCACGCTCCACCTCATGATGCTTAATCGACGTAATCAACCTTAATTTGATGAAGTGTGAAAAAAAAATGCACAGAAATCAATTATTTTTCAAGAAATATTAAATAGATTCAACATCTTTCTTCAACAAAATTGCAGACTGCACAGATGGTACCTTCCCAAAGGAAAAAGTACTATAGTTTACTAGGGTATATATATTAGACTTAATAGTTACTATATACAGTAATGGACTTCTATTCATTTTGCATCAAATTAAAACTTTGGGTGTCAGATAATTATTTATTAAAAGCTAGACATTTTAAATGAGAATAAGAAAGAAAAGTATGTCTTTGTGCCCCCTTTTCCCTGTTAATGCCCTATCGGCCCCCCTGGCTAAACTTTGCTAGATCCGCCCCTGCACAGTTACCAGCGTCAGCTACGTAGAAAAAGATCCTGGAGTAGAAAGTAATATTAAATACATTCTAACAACAGCTGATCAAGCTTAAACGTGCTGCTGTTGTTCAGCCGCTGGTTTCCTCTTTCTGGTGCAAAGTGGGCCAAAAGCAAACTAGAGACACGGACTCGCGACAGAAAAGCCGATCAGCTGATCGTTAAGCAGTTTCATGATTGAAGTAGCAGCAAGAAGAGGCAGTCGCTTGTTAAGCTTAACGCAGGAATGCTTTACAAACATTCAGAGATGGACTTACAAACTTGCTTTACTTCTCTCTGGATAACTTTGTCGGAGATGAAATGCCGGGTTGCTAGCGAAGCTCCACATGCTATCCAGACCACCGACAGGTCCCGCATGCCACAGCCGCTCTATCACGTGATGCATACTGCTCCGACGTGCTAACGTTCTGAGGCGAGTTACGGCGTGTTGCAAGTTTTGTGAGGTGCTTTCGTGATATTTAATGGATCGGATTACATTTTTTATTTTTCTCCGATATCCGATCCAGTAATTTAGGTCAGTATCGGACCGATACCGATACGTAATATCGGATCGGTCCATCTCTATATCGCACAGCCCATGTCCCTGTTGAAACCGAACATATATGCAGATATTGGGTCATTACAATGTTGCACCATTGAGCAGAAGTTCCTAAGTTTACTACATTCTTCTAGAAGTGGCTGATGACGTACTAAATGTCGGAAAGCAAAACTTGACTTTCAGTTTGTAATAACGAAATGTTCCGTCTTTGTGTTTGTATCCGTACAGTGACAGGCTCTTCATATGATGCCATGGTGAATGAGATGATGCTCATGGGTTACGAGAGGGAGCAGGTGGTGGCTGCTCTGAGAGCAAGCTTTAACAACCCCGACAGAGCTATGGAATACCTCCTCACAGTAAGAGCAGTGAAATTTTTAACAGAGTATTGTATATTCAGTAACTGTGTCATAGCAAACAAACAGGTGTATGTCATCAATTTCCCCACAGGGTATCCCAAGCAGAAATCAGGGTAATGCATCAGGTCGTGATGCAGCGGCGCCTCCAGCGAGTGGAGCTCCAGCTGTACCTGCAGGCAATGCTAGTGCTCCTGCCAATACTAGGTCTTCACCAAGTGCTGGGGGAGGTAAATGGCCTTATATTGTTCTGCAGCTTCAATGAAAAAATGTTTTTCTTTGTTCTTCTTCCTGTGGCTCTTTTTTTTTTTTTTTTTTTTTTTTTTTTTTTTTTCTCCCCCTTGTCTTTGTGTCTTTTTTCTTTCAATTTTTTGCCTGCGCTGTGTGACTCATACTTGTAGGCAATCCACTGAACTTCCTAAGAAATCAGCCCCAATTCCAGGTGATGCGACAGCTGATCCAGCAGAACGCAGCCCTTCTTCCCGCCCTGCTGCAAGAGATCGGCAGGGAAAATCCAGAGCTGCTGCAGGTGACAGGACAGAGCCTTATGTGTCAAAAAATAAAAATGTTGTTGGAAACATGGATGTAGTAAAGGCTTTTAACATAATTCTTATTTAATATAATTAAGGGGTTAAAAAGTCACATTTCACTTAACAGGTCACTTGACCAGTTCATACTTCTACTTACTCAATGCAAGATTAACTGTTTTTCCAGTTTGGATAGAATACACCTTCCCTTTGGAAGGCCTGATATCAGTGTTAAGTTGATAAGCTATATCCCTTACTCTGAAGGAGGGGCTCAGAGAATCACTCTTTTATATTTGAGGAAGCATCAGACTGAATTTAAGCGTTACAACAAATAATTTAATGAAATAATTCTAATTTAGTGAAGTGGTATTTTTAACTTTTTTTTTTTGCGTTGCTCAGTTCAAATGTATGTATTTGCATTGCTTTCTTTTAGCTAGTTGGGAATCACTATCACAAGTGCACATCTTTACCGTGAAACCGAAATCGTATAAGCTGAAGAAGATGAGTCCTCAAGCTTACATAATGGGAATTTGAAAAGCACCATGACTGGAGATTTTCAGTTATGGCAGATGTGAAATACCTCTGCTCAAACTGCTCACACTTTGCTGTTAGCTTCTGCTATGCTGTTAGCACTCAAATTCAAATTCAAATTTTATTTGTCACGTACACAGTACGATATGCAGTGAAATGCTTAGACAACTGCTCGTGACCTAAAGGGGGGAAAAAAAAAAAAAGGAAAAGGCTATGAATAAGATAGGAAATAAATATGAAAAATTAAAAAGGGTAAATTTAACTAGGAAGGAATAAAATATAAATTAAGGTTAAAAATGAAATAACTGTACAACAAAATACACAGTATAGAACTATATAAGAATGTATGAAGTAATATAAAAAAATAAAAAAATATATACATACATACATACATACATACATACATACATACATACATACACACACAATAACAGCAGCTGTACAAGTATTAACTGGAAATGAAGAATATAGTGACCAGAGTTGTGCACTCCACATTATGTCTTGTGCAGTGCAAATATGCTTTAAGTGATGAAGTGAAAACAATGTCCAGAATGTTCAGTGTGTGTGTAAGAACCATATGTGTGGGTCAGTACTGTGTGGTGGTGTGATTGAGAGACCGTATCGCCTGCGGGAAGAAGCTCCTCCTCAGTCTCTCTGTGTTGGTCTTCAGGGAGCGGAATCGCTTTCCTGACCTCAACAGAGAGAACAGTCTGTTGTTGGGATGGCTGAGGTCCTTCACGATCTTCCTGGCCTTGGTCCAGCACCGCCTGCTGTAGATTGAGTGCAGGTCAGGGAGCTCGGAGCGGATGGTGAGCTCAGCTGACCGCACAACCCTCTGTAGAGCTCGTCTGTCCTGCATGGTGCTGTTCCCGAACCAGGTTAAGATGTTTCCCGTCAGGATGCTCTCTATGGTGCACGAGTAAAAGTTCCTGAGCACCTTGGAGGGCAGTTGGAAGTCTCTCAAGCGTCTGAGGTGGTAGAGACGCTGACGGGCCTTTTTCACCACGGTGTTGATGTGACAGGACCATGACAGGTCCTGCGTGATGTGAACTCCGAGGTATTTGAAGCTGTCCACTCTCTCCACTGGGCACTCGTTGATGACGGGGGTCTGGTAGTTCCTCTCCTGCTTAGTGCTGAAGTCCACTATCAGCTCCTTTGTCTTACTGACGTTTAGAAGGAGGTTGTTCCTCTGGCACCAGTTCTCCAGATTCCTAATCTCCTTCACGTAGGCCGTCTCGTTGTTATCAGAGATCAGGCCCACCACGACGGTGTCGTCAGCAAACTTGATGATGGTGGTGGAGCTGGTAGTGGCCACACAGTCATATGTGTACAGAGAGTACAGCAGGGGGCTCAGAACACACCCCTGGGGGGCTCCAGTGCTGAGAGTGGTGGAGGCTGAGACATGTCCGCCCATCCTTACTGCCTGTGGTCTGCCAGTTAGGAAGTTGGAGATCCACTGACACATAGATGAGCTGAGTCCCAGATGCTCCAGCTTGGTGGTGAGTGTGGAGGGAATTATGGTATTAAATGCAGAGCTGTAGTCTATGAAGAGCATTTTAACATAATTCCCCCTTCTAGTGTCCAAGTGAGTGAGTGATGTGTGGAGGAGATGAGAGATGGCATCGTCTGTGGAACGATTTGGACGGTAAGCGAACTGTAGTGGGTCCAGTGTGTCTGGTAGTGAAGAAATGATGAAGTCTCTGACCAGGCGTTCAAAGCACTTCATCACTACTGAGGTGAGGGCTACAGGGCGATAGTCATTGAGAGAAGCAGGGTGGGGTTTCTTTGGGACAGGAACAATGATGGACTCTTTGAAGCATGTGGGGATCACTGACTGAGATAAAGAGATGTTGAATATCTCAGTGAACACAGGAGCTAGCTGGTATGCGCAGTCTCTGAGGATACGACCTGGGGGTCTGGTCCTGCTGCTTTCCTGGTGTTCACTCTCTTGAAGGCTCTCCTCACATCATGCTCGGAGATGACGAGCACGTTTCCGGTGCTGCCAGTATCACTCCTGCCAGCAACTGTTACACTGCTGCTGACTCACAGTTGGCAAGGAACACAGAAATGAAGAATTGCTTCAGCCTGTTGTGAGCATATCTAATCTGGCTTTTCAAGTGGGGAATAGTCTGATATACTGTCCATATATCAGATCAGTTCATTCCTAACTTGGCATATTAACAAGTTTAACCATAAGATTAGAAAAAAAATTATATCAAAATTGCTCTACATTGAGAGCAAATTGTAGAGTGATTGTCTCCCCTTCCAGGTTGTCTCCTTAGGCACCTCTGGACCGTTTCCAGAGTAGTTTCTGTTTTTAGTACGCGTCCTAGGACTCCAAATCTGATTACTTGCACCACTTCACCATGGATGACCAAGGTCTGAGTCAGTTCATCGAGTTAAGAATGCAACAAAGAGCTTACGGCATGAATTTGTCTCTAACTATAAACTATAAACATACAGCTCTGCTGTAGCCTGTAGCATAAAGGGGTGTCTGAGGAAGAACATTAAACTCAAACCACCTAAACTGTGACACGGGCTGTAGTAGCAAAAGCGCTGGAAGTAGTGGAGTGCTGCCATGAGGAGACTACTTATAAGGGGAGCGCAGACAAATTGACTTTAAGTCAGAAAATATGTATTTTTTTTGAATTTGTTTATTTTAGAAGTGAAACTTTCTGGCTTCATGTTGTGTTGAGTTGTGTGACTGCACAGCAAATTCATGAGATTCCAGCTGCTTTGTGCAAATAAACCTTTAGACCCTTGGTGTTTGCGAGTCTTGTGACTCTAGGAAACTACTATACCTAATCACCTATTTTTTTTCTAATTATAAAATTATCGTTTGTAGTCTTTATTTTTAATGTATTATTTATTTCTGCAGTAGAGAGTTTCCATTGCTATGGAGTCTTCTTTTTATCTACCACACTAGGAGATCAGCAGCCACCAAGAGCAGTTCATTCAGATGTTAAATGAACCCGTCCCAGAGCCAGTGCCAGGAGGTGGCAGCAGTGGAGCAGGAGGAGGAGGAGGAGGTGGCGGCGGCGGCGGCGGAAATCAAATGAACTATATCCAGGTCACACCACAGGAGAAGGAGGCCATTGAGAGGGTGAGGAGAACGACACATGGATGACACATTTTCCATAATTGCAAAGCTCAAGGCTCCTTTACCAAACATGGTGGACTATCTATGTGAACCAGTTTCCCTTACATGTCACATTTGTGCAACATTTACTCAACAAAATGTCAAATGAAGGGATATTACTGACTGGGGAGTATGTATTAACGTATTGATTGACTAACTTTAAGCTATGACTCTCTGATTCCAGCTAAAAGCCTTAGGATTTCCAGAGGGACTTGTTATACAAGCCTACTTTGCTTGTGAGAAGAATGAGAACTTGGCTGCCAACTTCCTTTTACAACAGAACTTTGATGAGGATTAAACAAGCCATCTTCATACCACTTTCTCTATGTTTTGATTGCAGATTTTTTTTTGATAAATGTGCACAATAAGCCTTTTAGTTTCCAAAAAAACTATTTTATTCACCACTTCCACGTTCTACTTTCTTTGTAACACTGGATCTTTATCAGCTGGTGGCTGCTGTACGAGGGGAGGATTTTGTTTGTTATTGGTTAAAAATGAAGTAAAAATTAAATTACAATAATTTTGCATCAGAAATAATCTGTTTATTATTTGTTATACTTAAGACCAGTATGTTTTATGTTAAGTTTTTTTTCTGTTATGTGAGATGAGTTCTGGGTTCATCTGAAAGGTTCTGACAGTATTCATGCACTCTTATTTGATTTTTGGAGTTGACTTAAAATGGAGATTTGAAAAATTAAAGTGTTCAACACAAGCAACGTGGAGTTTTGTTTGTATTTATTTTTTTTATTCATCTTTGTTTTTCAGCATGAAAAAACACCACGATTAACTGCTTATCTGAGTTAGTGTTGTGTTTCGGAGGTGGATCTGGAGCCTGTCCCAGTAGGGTACACTAAACTGGTGAATCTGCAATACGCATAGATGGATAGATATGCATGCATTTTAACATGTGTGGTGCTATGGAGAAGTATTAGCCTTCTTCCTGATTTATTTTTTTTATTTTTTTATTTTCAAATAATCAAACAAATGTAATATTAGAGGTAACTTGAATAAATACAAAATCCAGTTTTTCATTTATTAATGTGAAAATGTTAATGTTCCCAAACTTGCCAGGCCTGGTGTAGGAAAACGCCTGAAAACCAGTTGTACCACATTTGGAGGAGATGATTTTTCAGAGCACTGTATAAAGAGGGTCAAAGCTTTGGGAGAAGTAATACAGTGCTTTTTTTTTTTTTTTTTTTTTTTTGCTGTTAATAAATGTGTATACTCACTTTTACATCTATATGTAAAAAATTAATAAACACACATACACAAGAAATCCACAATCCGTCTGACACTTTAGTCATTAAAATGCTGAATTAAAAGACATTGAAAATTAGCATATTCTTTCTGTAGCAACAAGCACTACAAATGACACCTGCAATTATAGCCGTCTGGTTTAAGAAGTGTAATTCTTAATTAAAAGGGAGATTCTGAAGGGATCGTGCTGTGCTTGAACCAAATAAACCTATAGGGGGCAACATAGACCACAATATATTTCCAACTTCCAAGCCTGAAGATGTGTGACTGGGGGCTACTACTCACAACAAATGGAAAGCAATGCTACCTGCATGGTCCACATCCTTCTTTTCCCCTTGTCATCCCTGTGCTGTGGTACTTAAGTCTCTAAAGAATGCTGTAATGTCCTAACTATAGGATGCTTTTTCCCTGTAATCAGTATGTGATGTTTTGAATCATCTTATAAATTCATATTGTTAAAAAATTATAATAAAAATTTTGTATTATTCAAAGGCTGTACACTCTCAAAGAGCAGTAAACCTCAGAGACACAGCAGCACCACTCAGGCGATCACGTAATCCTCAAAGAAAACAAATCCAATGGAGGCCACAGTACAAATTCACTCAGGATTGAATTTAAGGTGAGTCTCTATGGGTTTTTGTTATTATCGTTGCTTCACCACAACATCTGATCTCAGGCTTCACCCACCTGCCAAGTGCCACTTTAATAAATGTAACTATACAGCAAATGTGTCAACATCTAAATACACAAGTAAATACTCATACATGGGTTCTTATGTTTTTACCCTTTTCTTTCTTATCAGGATGTAAATTACTTTTTTCTTTCTTGATAAATTTAATAAAATTCTTTGCAAGGTGCTATAATGTCATCACGCTACAAATCCAAATACTTAGTGATAAATAACACAGCTGTTGCAAACCCAGTGTTAGATACAGTGGTAGATTTATTACATTTTGACATCCTCTGTCAAAATGAAGGGCTATTTAAATATCTAAAAATGATCACCATCTGTATTTTAAACTTATTTGACATACATAAAAATAAGTACGGTTATTATAGTCCAAATCTCTACGAGGTCACACTGTGAGGCCTGCACAGTATAGGTATAGAGCCTTAACGGCTCAGCAACATCACCTTTCTACTGAGCTCTTTTCAGTGCTGTAAGTCTCAGGTCATCTATCTCACCGCAGCATATCTGAGTGCTTGTACTCCTATTGTGCACATCGGTGTCAGATTTGGTGTCACCCTTGAACGTCAGCCACCAACTCAGTTGTCCTCCCAATTCATCCGCCTGACAGGTGGAAAGAGAACTCCATGGAAGTGCGACATTGTAGGAGTGAATTTTCTTTGGAAAACCTTTTTTAACGGCAACATTGTGTTAGGTCGCCTGGAGTGATCTCACCATTACCACAGAGGTCAGTGCAGTAATCTTCAACTTACTGTAAAACTTTTTTTTATAGGACTAATGTCTTTCATCCTGCCAACTGTTCATGTCTTTAGATATCAAAGGTTGTCAATGAAATGGCATAAAGGTCATAAAGATTTTTCTTCTTATACCAAATACATTTTATTATAATGTAAAATACAAAACAATAACAAAGAATTATTATTTACAAATGTACAAAGTTCAAGATTATATTACATATTTTGGCTATAAACAAACAAATATTTGTTCAGAGTTATTCATTCAATACAAAAATACAAGCGTCTCATATAAATTATTGCACTTTGCAGCTGCAGTGCATTGAAGATTGCCATCACCTTTAAAAAAAATGAAGTGTTTACCTGATTTAAGTCAGATTGCGGAAGAGAGGTTTCCAAGAAACACAAAAACCATATGGCACTTTTTCATTTCACCCTTTTTGTATAATCTTTGGTACCTTTTATTACAAAAAAACCCTTCAGTCACTGAGCACCATTCTGTATAAATTAACATTGTACCTGAAATCAATGGCATTGCAGGTGAAATGTGTATATAAATATATATGTATTTAATTGTACAGTGTGTCGTTTACAGGGCCTATGAAGACATGTTGCTGGTAAAGGCCTCTGGAGATGTTTTTTCTGTTGCTCCTGGTTTCCCTGACAAAAATACACTTCCAGTTCGAAAAAACCCCCAAAAAAACAGTTGGCACCTGGTCCTCCAAGTTTTGTCGGTTAAATAACACAAATTCCAGTTTGGTCCCTTTCATAAAAAAGTTTACAACCCTGGCTGAGAGGTCTTGTCGAGTCACCTGCACAACGTGCGAGCACGGGATCAGTCTTGAGAGAAATTCTTGGCTCTTAAAGATCCAGCGCTCTTTCATTTTTGTTTCTTGCCATGAACACCACAGCTTGTCTTGTTGCTTGACGCCAGTTTGAAGGCAAATCGTGGTTTAAAAGAAAAAAAAAACTGTAGGTCACAGGTTTGTTCAGGGTTCTGCTAACGTACATATATGTCCCCTTCCCCGCCCACTGGAGCCTTCATCCACCGACCATCCAAGTCTCATAAGTGTCTCTTCATGTGGAGAGCTAGGTGATCTGACCTTGAAAACGCCCGGTCGCATTTCTGGCACTGGAACGGCCGGTGGCCTGTGTGTTTCCTGTAGTGGCGGGTGAGCTCATCCGAACGCGCAAACTTCCAGCCACAGCCCTCCCAGTCGCAGTGGTAAGGCTTCTCCCCTTTGATGGAAACACAATACACACAGAGCGGTTAGCACTGGCCCTGAGGTTAAAAATGGCCCAGCCTTCCCCACATTCAGGAGAAAAAGAGGTCCATCCTGTCCTGCAGCTAGTGTGTAAAGGCCAAACCATCCGGCCTGGGGTTTGTATTTGAAAAGGGATCAGTATCAACCTGTTTTACTGCACCTGCTAAACAAGTCCCCCTCCCAGCCCCCACCCTTCCAGCCCCTATTCAAACATGTTTGTCCATAATGAGCAAGTGATGTTCAACAAGGAAACTATCACGAAAATAAGAGAATAAGCTTAATGAGAGCGTGCTAAGGCTAAAAGCTAACACTAGTGTAAGCGGACGCCAGAAGCGTCAAACACCCATCTGCATACCTGTGTGTGTACGATGGTGCGCTTTAAGGTGCGAGCTCTTTGTGTATGTCTTCCCGCAGCCGACAAAGTCACACGTGTGTGTCGCCACTCTCTTCCTCGGCCAGGACCGTCGACCACGTTTAGGCTTTGGCTCCTCCGGCATGCAGTCACCAGTAGATATCATGAGGGGTTCTGTGGAGTCAAAAAACAGAGGTGACAATAACTGTTATCATGGTCCCTAATCATACTCCACATGAGCAGAGAAAACTTATAACTATATCAGAGGTCACTGAACAGTGGGGTAGGCTTATAGCCGATATAACAGAGGCATAAAAATTCAATATTTGTTTAAAAAGAATGTATCTTCTGTCTCGAACTTTGAAGGGACTCAGAAAACATCAGCCTCTCTTAAATCATATAAAAGGCTTGTGCAAAATAAAGCTGCTATTCTAAAAGCTTTAATACTTCTCTGCAAAACACTGCACAGTGCCACAATTAATTAAAAAAAAACCCACCACAACAGAGAAGTGGTTCGTTTTAATGTTTTAAAGTAACAAACAACACAGATTCTATAGAAATTCAAATTCTGTATGCGGGCTAGACTTTTAAAGAGTTTTACGAGGACAAGATCCTTTTAAGTGCAATACTTTGAACCAATGGCTCGTTTAAAACCATTGACTCTGTATAAGTTGTGTTCTTAGACAGATTTTAAGAAAACACAGTTTTAAGAACTCTCTATTATAATAAATGCTCTCTAACCTTGGTACTGCATGGATGATGTCTGGGCGTAGGACGTGTATCCCGGTGGCGAACTATGGTGGTATCCCTGGGGAGGAAGAGGGATCTGAGAGTGGGAATGGCCCAACACCTGGTGTTCCCGGCTCAAGGGGTGGTCCGGGGAGAGGGAAGAGGATGAGGATAACCTGCTGTTTGTCATGGAGCGCCCTCTGCCATGGAACCCAAGATCCAAGTGGCTGGGACGCTGCTGCTGCTGGCTTCCTCGTCCATGGGAGTTTACTCCAGCCAGGTGTAGGTCCATGGGTTGTGAGATGGTGCAATTACTGGGGTTTTCCTGCTTTATCCTGTGGCACGCGAAGGTCGTCGAGGCACGTGAGGGAGTCGGGTCTGACACAGCGTTAACACAGGCCTTGCTAACATTCATGCTTTGGTTGTAATCTCCCATGTCCATTGTTGTCTTGACTACAAACTTCCCATGGAGGCTCGTGGGTTGGAGGTAAGCCGGATCCAGCTCGGGTCTCATGAGCTCGGCCACGAAGCCTCCAGAGGGCGAAACATCGTTGATGTCTGGAATGGTGTAGAGCAGCTCGCTGGCAGTTCCCTGAGGGGAAGGGAGAGGGTAAGATGAGGTGAAAGACCCAGGGGAAGGAGACAGTCCCTGGGCAGAGGTGCATGCCATGGCATCCTCCTGCTGTTGCTGCTGCTGTTGTTGCTGCTGCAGAATAGAGTTGGACAAAATAAAGTCATAGTCTAAGTCCAGGTCCAGCTCTGTGTCTTTCTTGGACATGCTGGTGGCAGTGGGATGGTCTGGGTCGGGGCAGCTGCTTTCGTCTGGCACGCTGGATCTCTTAAGATGGGACAACTCCTCCTTCCATCTCTACGGGAAAGTTATAGAGGCAATTATGAGTGTGCTGGCACAATTTGATCATTTGTGTCATGTTGCTGTTTTTACAGGCACAGAGTCGAGAAAATGACACTAGGGTTTTATCCTGTCTGTCCTGCTTGAAAACAGCCCTAAAACAGGGTAATTTAGAGTGAAGGGAACCTGGATCTGCAGTATGGAGACTGATTATTATGACAGCTTAGCTACAGAGCTGAGTGTGGTGCAGAAAGTGTCCTTGGCTGTAAGCACTTCCCAAGAATACTGATTTGTAGCTGAAAGCACGAGAAGAGGCACAGGTATATCTGGTGAATAAAGAGTGGGCCCTTTTTTTAATGATCAGACTCAGAATAATCTTCCTTTCAATATTTTGAATTTGAACTGCATTTAATTGGAAAGCTAATCGAGCTGGATGCTCTCCACGGAGCAATACAGTAGCCCATGTGCGCTTCCCGTGCATGTCTCACTGTCTCCACGCTAAAGCAGCCTGTGTAAACTGGTGCACGCCCCATTGGAGCGTGGTGTCAAGCCCTGGCTGTAGTGTAACAACATGGGAGAGACACATTGGAAAAACAAACACGCTAGAAATACACTGCACCCAATTCTTTGATGCTTTTTTTATTTTTGTTTTTTACCCCACACAGTGCTATTTTTTTTTTTTTTGGCATGCGCGCATAATATGAAGTGACCACAGGATACTCACTAAATTGGCGTTTCCTATAGATTTACTCTTGATAGTGGGGCCGCTGGCAAAGGTGGATATGGAGGGCAGAAGGGTTCCACCTAATGCCATCTCGACGTCATTTGGAGGCTGCCTGAAATTTAAACAGAAAAATAACGTAAATCCTCGCGGGCTGATCCCTGGGGAGAGCGCAGGCTGTTGTAGTCCAACAAGGAGATGTTAGTCAGTCAGATGTTGTCATTAAAAGTTTGTCAGGTCCACACCTCATCGCTTAGAGTTTATATATACACACATATATATAAATGTATATATATGCGGAGTCCCGTTTGAAAAGATTCTTCTGAGGATGCGGCTGCACTGCTTTGAATATCCCCCGGATTTTAAAGTTTCTGCTCCGCGTCGCGCATTACACTTTGGTTCCAGGACATGCCACCGCGAACGGGTTAAAAGCTGCCGGGCTGCTGCATTTTTAAAGCTGAAACGATGCTAAACGGGAAGATAGACTGGGGCGACGGGGCAGGGGGGGAATCCCTTGCTCCTGTTGCCATGCAGGGACCGGCAGTCTGAACTGAGGGAAGCGCGTGAGAGGTATTCGTCTTAAATCACTGGAGCGAAGGGAACCGCCTCTGTCGCCCCGGCAACAAAACATTAGCGGAAGGGGGAGGAGGGGAGGGGACTGGAGGGAGAGGCAAGGAGAGCGAAAGATTGGAGAGAGAAGTTTGTTTGTATTCATAGCAACCGTGACTCTCCTTACTTTTTGTTAGTCGTGCGAAATGTGGTTGAAGAACCGCGTTGTTCTAAATTCTGCACACGGCTGACATGGGAATACCTGAGACTTTCGTTAATAACGACTGGAGAGTCACCTGACGTGAGCAGGTGATATTAGGGCCTAGTTTCATTAGCTAACCCTGAGTTGTAAAAACACCAGGTACCTCTGCTTTTGGCGTATTTATCCAATAACAACAACTCTATTTGTGTTTGTCATTGCTGCGTTTGTTTCCCGTCGTAATTGTGGATTTGTTATTTAGTGGCACAGAGTAGCGCCAAAAGCGGTGGCCTATCCCATGACAGGTAAATATGCAAATTATTGTGGGTAAACATTATGTTTATCTATGTTACATCACGAGCCGGGACAAGGACCCTGTGTTGGAAATCATTCGGCCACTCACTACTCCCCACTCACTGTGAAATAGGGAGCTCTGTGTAAAGGACCGCATAGGGAGTCGTTTCATATCCCCCATTTGTGTCACGCAATTAAAGCAAATATTATGCTGAGTGCTTTTCTTCCAAATTAATCAACTTTGTGGTCGTTTTTTTCATCTTCAGAATAATGCATGATGGCTTTATAGTTTGTGAAATAATAATAACTAGAAAAATTTGCATTTCCTGCGAAAATGCAGTGTGGATGCTTAAAGCTGAAGCTGTATGCAAAAAGTAGCTGAAAAAGCTGAAAAGTTGCAGAAATTGTAAAAACTTTGCAGAAGCAAAAGAAGTTTGCTAAAATGGAATAACTTAGCAGAACTGCCATATCTTAGAGGAAACATAATACTTGGCAGAAATACAATAGCATAGCAGAATTTAGCAGAAATATTGTAACTTACCAGAAACATGATAACTTCTCAAAAATACAAGAATTTAGGAGAAATAGTATAAGATAACAGAAAGAATATATTTAGCCAAAAATACTTAAACATTACAGAAACACTATGATTTAGAAAAATAGTACAACAGAGCAGAAATATTGTGATTTACCAGAGACACTGTGATGAACTATGAATATTGTAATTTTAAATTGAGACTATGTTTTAGCACAAATATTATAATTTGGCAGAAATACTATAATTTAGCAGAAATACTATATTAAGCACAAATCCTATAAAAAGCAGAAATGGTATGATTAAGCACAAATACTACATTTAGTAGAAATACTTTGTTTTAGCACAAATCCCATAAAAAGCAGAAATACTGTACTATGATTTAGTAGAAAAACTATAATTAATCAGAAATACTAAATTTAGCAGAAATACTATATTAAGCAGAAATACTATGAAAAGCAGAAATAGTATGATTAAGCATAAATACTACATTTAGCAGAAATACTATATTAAGCACAAATCCTATAAAAGCAGAAATAGTATATTAAGCACAAATCTTATAAAATAGCAGAAATAGTATGATTTAGCACAATAGTAATAAGTTAAACAGAAAAATTGGAAAAGCAAAATGGACAGCTGAAAAAATGCTGAACATGCTGAGGGTCCCTCAAATATACTTGTTAAATGACAAAAATCTGCAAAAAAATTTATTACAGCCACACAATCACAAATATGTACACATGAGGAAACACACATGCACAGAGAGACCCACACACAAGATCCAATTCAGTCAACCAGTCTAAATATATTGAATTTAAATCTTAGAATGAGATCATCCCATTAAAAGCATTTCTCTCTCTCTCTCTCTCTCTGTCACACACACACACACACACACACACACACACACACACACACACACACACACACACACACAGGGAGAGAGAAGTAAGTTTCTAGGTCAGCCTGGGAGCTGGTGAATTTGAATCCACCAATCAGAGAGGCTGTGCACTTTTCCCCACCAAAACAGGTGCATCTGTTTACACACGCAGCAGCACAGAGAGACACAGGATTTTTGCAGTCTATTTCTCATAGTGACGACTCCCCTCAAACAAATGACCGTAATTTCCTAACCGTAGGGGCTAGAACGGTCATTCTTACACCGTTTTGTTCAGAAGAGATGGGGGAATCTTCAAGTGTTGACAATTTAATATTAAAATATGAATTTTTAGAGATATATGACATGGATGACTTGTTGACTTAGAAGCCACGAATTCCCCAATATGCAAATTTGAATGCCTGAGACCACATATGTGATTGGCTGGCTGGGAAGCCGTGCAGGCCCTGATTTGTGGATTTGAATTCCTCAGCCCTCAGATATGATTGGCTGGCTTAGAAGCCACGAAGGCCCCAATATGCAAATTTGAATGCCTCAGGACACTTATTTGATTGGCTGGGAAACTGTGCAGGCCCTGATTTGAAAATTTGAATGTCTCAGTCCTCACAGAGGATTGGCTGCCTGGGGACCTGGCAGAAATATATAGAAATACTATTATTAAGCATAAATACTACATTTAGTAGAAATACTATGTTTTAGCACAAATATTATAAAAAGAAGAAAAACTATAATTTAGCAGAAATACTATATTAAGCACAAATCCTATAAAAAGCAGAAATACTATAATTTAGAACAAATAGTATAAAAAGCAGAAATACTATAATTTAGCAGAAATACTATGTTAAGCACAAATCCTATAAAAAGCAGAAATACTATAATTTAGCAGAAATACTATGTTAGGCACAAATCCTATAAAAAGCAGAAATACTATAATTTAGCAGAAATACTATATTAGGCATAAATCCTATGAAAAGCAGAAATAGTATGATTTAGCAGAAATACTGTATTTAGCACAAGTACCGAAAAGTACCAGAAATACTATGATTTAGCAGAATAGTAATAACTTATTGAAACACAAATGCACAGAGGGACACACAAACACAGGCTCTAATCCAGTCAACCAGTCTAACTATATTCAATTTAAATCCTACAATGACATGCTGCCAAATAAGGGCAGGGTCCTCTCTCTCCCACTAAACACACACACACACACACACACAGGGAGAGAGGACTAAGTTTCTAGGTCAGCCTGGGAGCTGCTGAATTTGAATCCACCAATCAGAGAGGCTGTTTACGTTTTCCCGCCAAAACAGGTGCATCTTTTTACACACGCAGCACAGAGACATAGACCTGCTTCTTTCAGTTTATTTCACATAGTGAGGATTCCCCTCAAACAAATGACCATAATTTCCTAACCATAGCGGCTAGAACGGTCATTCTTACACCGTTTTGTTCAGAAGAGATGGGGGAATCTTCCAGTGTTAACAATTTATCATTAAAATGTGAATTTTTAGAGATATACGACATGGATGACTTGTTGACTTAGAAGCCACGAATTCCCCCAATATGCAAATTTGAATGCCTGGAGCCCACATACATGATTGGCTGGCTGGGAAGCTGTGCAGGCCCTGATTTGTGGATTTGAATTCCTCAGCCCTCAGATATGATTGGCTGGCTTAGAAGCCATGAAGGCCCCAATATGCAAATTTGAATGCCTCAGGACACATATATGATTGGCTGGGAAGCCGTGCAGGCCCTGATTTGAAAATTTGAATTTCTCAGTCCTCACAGAGGATTGGCTGCCTGGGGACCTGGCAGAAATATATAGAAATACTATGATTAAGCATAAATACTACATTTAGTAGAAATACTATGTTTTAGCACAAATACTATAAAAAGCAGAAATACTATAATTTAGCAGAAATACTATATTAAGCACAAATCCTATAAAAAGCAGAAATAGGATGATTAAGCATAAACACTACATTTAGTAGAAATACTATGTTTGAGCAAAAATCCTATAAAAAGCAGAAATACTATATTAGGCACAAATCCCATAAAAAGCAGAAATAGTATGATTAAGCATAAATACTACATTTAGTAGAAATACTATGTTTTAGCACAAATAGTATAAAAAGCAGAAATATTGTAATTTAGCAGAAATACTATATTAGGCACAAATCTTATAAAATAGCAGAAATAGTATTATTTAGCACAATAGTAATAAGTTAAACAGAAAAATTGGAAAAGCAAAATGGACAGCTGAAAAAATGCTGAACATGCTGAGGATCCCTCAAATATACTTGTTAAATGAAAAAAATCAGCAAAAAAATGCACAGGGAGAGAGAAGTAAGTTTGTAGGTCAGCCTGGGAGCTGCTGAATTTGAATCCACCAATCAGAGAGCCTGTGTACTTTTTCCCGCCAAAACATGTGCCTCTTTTTAAACACGCAGCACAGAGAGGCACAGGATTATTGCAGCCTATTTCTCATAGTGAGGACTCCCCTCAAACAAATGACCATAATTTCCAAACCGTAGGGGCTAGAGTGGTCATTCTTACACCGTTTTGTTCAGAAGAGATGGGGGAATCTTCCAGTGTTTACAATTTATCATTAAAATATGAATTATTAAAGATATTTGACTTGTAATGCACCATAACTGAGTAGAGCGAAGCAAAAACTGCCTTGACTTGCCCTCAAACAACGCTTTCTAACTCGAAATCTATTTGGAGTATCGATATCATTCTTTCACCGTAAGAGACAGCAGGCTTTGGTGAACAATCATGGAAATTTTCAGGTCTCTGTGGAAATCCAACAAAAAGTTATGACGAGAGAAAAAAGTGGTTCATTTCCACAGTTTGAAATCTGAAGAAATCTGAGCGAAGGACGAATTTCCTACCCTCAAACAAGTCCAACTCATTTCAGAACGGTAATAGGTGAGAAAGAAATTCTTGAATTGTGAGCGTCAGGGGTGTCTGAAGATATTCGGGGACAAGCCTCATGTCTTAACTTTGCTTCGTTAAGGAGATATGACGATTCGAATATGCCTCTCATTACAGAAATCCAGCGGTGATTTTGAACAAGCTCTCCATTCACTTTATATGGAGAGTTTTCTGACCTTGTGTTAGTCTGAGGAGATTTGCAAAAATTCTATAAATCCCACAACAATGATGGTGACATTTTCTGAAAGCCAGCAAAAATACCTACGTTTTGATGTATAATTTGTGGAAGTTGAGTGAAAATTGAGCAAGTAGCAGGAAGTTGTTCGGACATGAAGAGAAGACTGCAAAACCTTCAGTGACACACTGGAAGCCAAGAGCATAGCAACCATAACAACGCATGTATTTTGTGAAAAATCACAATTTTGCAACTCAAAACTTTAAGAGGCATAAAAGTAAAACAGTAGAAGATTTGAAAAAGCTGAATCATACCTGAATAGCCCAATAATTTGTGAACATTTTAAAATTTGAATGGTTGTTCTAGGTGAAAATATGAGGAAGTAGTTAAGTTTCAAAAACAAGCAAATTTTAGCAGAATTGCAGAAGTTTCCCATTCATTTCAATGGGACAAATTAAAGGAAAAAAGTGGAATATTTTAAAAAGTATAATAGTTAAAAATAGCAAAAATCGTAGCAGGAAAGAGCAAAAATAGCAGAATAGTTTAAAATTTGAACGGTGAAAATCGGCTGAAAATTGTGGAAGTAGTTAAACGGCGAAAAGTGTACGGAAGCAACTAGAATAATAATAATAATAAAGAATAAAGAGAAACAGGAACTCAATAGTGTGGATGCTTAAAGCATCCACACAATTAATAATGCAAACCTTCATTTGTATAGCACTTTAAAAACATAATTAAAAAGTGCTTTATTGAACACAAAAAATAAATCACAGACAATACTGAGGGTTGAATACTTTGCTTTCGGACAGACCTGTAAGGCAGTGAAAACACTATCTAGTCCTGGACATACTGAGTACTGAGTTGCTTCACACAGCCTGTATATAAATGACGGAAATGCCGGAAGCAAGTAAATCCAATGTTGCACCCTGCTGTCTTTCCAAAGTCCTGCAGGCGACTCTTCTGTTTTTAAAAAATATGTCAGATTTTATCTTGCTCACCTGATTTATAATCTCAGTAGACACCTTCTTATTCAGTGCATGGTCTTAATCCTTAGTGAAACATCGTATTTAATCCAACTCAGGTTTCATTTTTGTAAATTATTTGTAAATTATAGTTTAAGATAAATTAGTCTAAGTTAAAATAGATGAAAAGACAGTATGCCATGGGTAGGATATACTCCTGTTACTTATCGACGTGTCTTCAAGAGGAATTTTTGGAGCACCAACCATCAATCACTCACAAATCAAGTTAACATATCTTTAATTAGCAGTTACCATGAGACCATCTAGCTGTTACAAAGCTTTTTCATACATAACCAGCATCTGAGTTGTTACTCAAGAAAAGGTAATGTATTAAGTAATGAAATATATTACTTGATTTCTAAATTGAGAAAGTAATTTGTTGCACTACTTGTTGCATTACTAATTTATTAATAGATCAAATGACCGGAAATGCTCTGTCATATTATCACCAGTAATATAAACCTATAGCTATAATCTTCTAGCAGGATTGTGCAGGATGTGTTTTTTTTCGCCCAGCACACAGATGTCTAAAGAACACTTGCAACACAAGTAACGACATAGTATTAAATGTAGTGTAGTTACTGAATTACTACAGTGACACGTTACACTACTGTGTTACTGAAACATGTAAGACGTTACTTTGTAACATGTTACACACGACACTGTATATAAAAAGCTAAGTAACAGCCATCTTCTTTTAAATTTCATTCTGACCTGCAACCATCTCACTCTCTCAGGAATATTTTTCATGATTTCATTGGCTGGAGCATTTGATTAAACTGATTTGACTGGGTGGCTAATGACTGTCTAAGCACTATATAAAAGTACGTTTTGTTCTGTTTTTTATTCATGAAGAACAAAGAAATAGATCCACGTGACACTGCCCAACTCAAAATGATTGCGAAGAGAGAGCACTGAAGCCTGACGTGAATCAGTGTGAACTGTGACGTACATGTGACCTGCCTTAGGGCGTGGCTGACACTGACAGATCACTACTATATGAGCATCTGGTATGTTCAGTTCCCTTTCTAAATTATGACGTCTGGTTTACATCAAAGAACCAAACAAAAAAACTTAAAAAATGGCACTCCACAAATCAATGAGACCACGGTGACTATGCCTGTCTTTTATATACAGTCTATGGCCAGCCTTCATGCAACAAATGTTCCCACTGCTCTGCAAAATGTATCATTTTATTATTTATAAAATAATATGATTATGTTAGGACAATATTTTTAATAATTATTTAGAATGTTTACACTGTATTGCAAACACACTGCAGTTTATGCATGGCCAAAATTCTGAGAGCTAGCCATGCTACACACCAAAGCCAAAGGTAACGTGCAATGCTTATCCTTAAATGGGCCTTCAATATACAAAATATGTTATCATTCTGAAACAAATGCTATGTGGTGTGCTTGAAATATAGGCAACTAGAATTAAATCCCTTTTAACATTTTACTACGTTTCTTCAAGAAACGACACATAATAATTATCTTGCTGTCACTTTTAACCCATAAAAAAACACATGAAAAACTATAAACAGCACTGTAAACTTAACCTTTCCTGCAAGCATTAAAGTACACTTCTCATTTGAGCTGCGTTTGAACTGGGCTCAGCAGTGTTTGCACAGAACAGGAGAACTAACACAGACCTCTCTATCCAGCATAATTAGACACATTGAATCAAGAGTTCAGTGCAAGAGCAAACAAAGCGCTCGCTGCTGATCCTGCTGCATCAGGATCTTGTCTGTTAGGCATGTCAACAAATGTGCCGTCATTTCAACAGGACACATCTCAGTGAATATCTTCATTCACCGTTTGAAATTGCACAAATGCACAGCGCTTGGGCTGGCAAACAAGTCTCGTGGGAAAATTGCAGACTAAAATGTAAATATTCTTTGGTAAATAGCAAGTGTATCCTGTTGGTTAGCTCACTGCAATAATTTGATATACTAATACTATGAGACTTAAAATCCGAACCTGCGTTGTCTTTTAACGCCTGTAAATGTGCGGTGGGAAGTGATGGCTTCACACCAACAACGTTTGCACTACATCTTTTGTTCTTCAAGACCTGCTTCCTACAGCAGGTAGGAAGATAAAGGAACCTGTGTGAATATAGCCATATTCTTTATGATGGAAGATAATGGTGGTGAAAGTGATCCTGAAAACAAAGGCCTGGCTTTGACAACTGAGTTGCTTTTGCAATAATGACAGGCAGAGGAGGAACAGAGGAAAGAGATAAAGGAGGAGAAGGTGACACCACTGTAGGCTGTGTTCTTTTTCTGACACAATGAAGTCGTGGTGATTTAGTAACTCACACCAGACGCTTGTATAGAACATGTTAATGTAACACTCACAGTATCGGCTGAGAATATGAAAGACAAATCTGCAATACCCAGTTTTAGACTTTTTTTTTTTTGCAAGGCATTGATGACATAAGAATCGGAGGTGGTGAGACTGAGGTAATGTTTTTGTATGAGCAAGCATAACTGTTTAGTATCTGTACGGTGTAATATTTCCCTCTTATTAACTTCAACAAGTGTCCTGGTATTGTTTCTGCTTATCAACATGGATAAAGTGTGAGTGCTATGATGCCTACCTGAAGAAGAACGGGGGTGTTGTTGTTGGCTGTGCTGAGAGGGGTTTTTTTTTGGTTTTGTTTCTAAAATGTTTGCTGACATAATCTGTGGCTATTCAAATAAAAAAAAACGTATTTTATAGTCTAACAACACACTTGTGAACACTGAATAACAAAACGCTTAACTGCCTATCACTGGAGAATTTGAGCTTTTCTGGCATTGTTTCCACTGGTGTCCCTCAGTCAAGTTCCCCCTCCTGGAAAGCGCCCAAGTGCATATGAGTATCAGCGGATCATAACTCCAGATATTGAGGTTTGCTGTGCTCTCTTCCAGATGCTGTTCAGTAATTAAAAAATAGCTTTCATTCTTTCCCTAATTCTTGAAAGCTGAGTCAAGCTTTGTTGAATCTCAGCGCTGTACTTTCCCCACTACTCCACCTCGCATTAGGTTTAATACAATTATATATGTAGGAACTTTTTGTTTTGCAAAGCCAGTGCAAAGCCAGAGAGGAACTCAAGTTCAGATGACTTTCTGATTATTTGCTTTCGAACAGCACGAGCAACGAGGTACTGACTGTGGCTGTAATCAAATTATTTCCCCTATCGCTGTGGTTTGTAGCACTCAGACAGCTACGAGTCTCAATTCCTTCACTGGTGCTGCACAAAAGAAAAAAAGCGGCACAAAAGCAGCAAATGTTTGTAACATTCGCAGCTAAACTTACCCTTACAGCGCACTATTTGACAACAGCATCTGTTCAAAAATCCCAAACTGCTCTTTGAGCATTTCAGGTTTACAGAAAAATGTCACTAATGATTATATTTAAATTGCTGACCTACAGCCCAAAACCCAAATGTGGAAAAGACCTGAAAGAAAGGACAATAATAAATTACCGTAAACATTTTCAGTTAATTTTATGCAGTTGTAGCTGAAAAAGGAATTGAGGCATTGCTATTCTGCTAGCTGGCTAATTGTTATTAGTTATTTGACTGAAATATTATGTGAGTAATATTATTATTATGTAATGTACTTAATATATTAGTTTATGGGTGTTAACATTGTTTCAAATAGTTGTTCCCAAATTAAAATATATGTTTACAGTTTAAAATATTATAATAATATGCAATATAGCATCTTTTCACTGGATGTGCTTCTTTCAAATAACCTTAGGTTAGGGGCAGATCTGATGAGTTGCATTCATTTTCTAATCATCTAAAGCTAAATCAAATTATTGAAGGATTTAGATTTGGTGTCCAGTTCAGTACTTATTTTAGATCAACAGTATATCACATGTGGTGCTGTGGCCTTGTATGTAAATCACTGCAGTGGTGAAAATTTTTGATAGTTGAAGGATAGTTGTTGGTTTACAGTTCTGTCATGGTATGCAAATGGATGAAGTCTGGGTTTGTCCGGCTGCTTTGTTTGGACGTTTCCGGCCAAACCTCAGTAGCCAAACAAAGTTGCGGCTGGGCTGAGAAGCACCAACTGAATTTTCATAACATTTAATAATGTAGACCTGAGCATCCACTGGTTGTAGGAAAATGTTTCTGAGGTGCAGGGTGTTGATCGTGGGTAAGGCGAAATGGCTTCAGACGACGGAGCACTGTTAGGAAGAAGTTAGCAAGAAACAGAGTGAGAGGGAGGCGAGAGCTCCTGTCGGGCGGCAAGCTGTCCAGCCTTTGCCTGCCCTGGGATTCCAGCCTTAAATATCTAAGTTATTTTTAACCAGGCCCACGTAACAGAGCCTAGCGCCAGCCCCCTTTTAAATATTTTCTTTCCTTCAGGAGGGGAAATGGAAGAGAGCCACACTTCCTGGTCACGTGATCAAGCCTAAGAAGCTGAACATGCAACAGGAGTGGGGAAGGGCGAGTGAGGGAAGGAGAGGGAGCCTGGTTGGCTACTTTGTACTCACACCAGCCCACAGAATCAGCGCTCAGCGCCTCCTTTCTGTAAGGTTTAAACGCCTCAGCTGGCCAAATGAGGCGTCGGATGAGGCAGTCTGTTTTAATCAGATGCTCAGACGTAAGAAGTCAAAAGGACCGGGGCAGTGATTGGTGTTCGTGAGCTGCAAAGGAAATGAGAGCGTGGGTACAGCACATCAGCAGACAGAGGGGTGGGGAGAGGGCCGTGTGACGTCAGGCCAGGGACCCACCAGGATTAGAAGCCTCTAAAAAGAAAAGGCCTGGGACTGGGCTGCCAGAGCTGGAGAGAATGTGTTTCTGTGTTTGACATGGGAGAATCAGGGACTTACCATGAGCTCACCTTGTTGACATATGGAGAACTTGGACCGCTTCGAGTCTCAATCTGGAATCTGAAATCATTACCAACCTCACATTACAGCCGGTGATGTTTGTCAGATTTATATTGTGTCTCATCCAAATGGGGCTCAGTTAATTAGATGATAATATAAAATATGTCTGCCTTAATTTAATGTAAATACATATAATTAGTGGCATGATGTTACAAACATTTTGCCTGTGGTGAACATTTCCCATGTAGGAAACACACACTTAAGTTCACTTCCCTCCCTGCACACATCTGTTCTCTTATCTGCTCATTCTTTGAGATTTAAAAACAGCTTCCCTGATCAAGTATGGCCAGTGAGACATAAATGGGACTGCTGTAACTGTGACCAGCCAGAAACTACCTGAGTCTAGATTGTAGTCAGGTTGACTGCAGGATATTTGTGAGTTAGTGAGCCAGTAAAAGACAGACTCATAAGGCTTTCTTTCAAACACTGACAAGATTGGTCATGTGACCTGTAGGTGATCTTTGGGTTTCTGCTTAAAACTAATTTTACGTTGCAGGCATATACAACCCACTTGGATATTATGTGGGCTGGAAAGAAAATTGTCTAGGCTTAAATTGTAAGAATTAAATGCGTGAAATTACAGAAATCTATATATTAATTACTTTGACCTAAAATGAATGACCATGAGGGGAGATCTTTATCTCAGGAAAAGCTGGAAAATTATGAAAATACAGTTAAAAGTCCAAAATTGATGTTCTCCTTCACATTTTCCAAGGCCACCCAGTGGGCCGGATTTGAGTCTTTGCCAGGCCGATTCTGGCCCCTGGGCCTTATGTTTGGTTTTTAATTTTCCAGTCACTCGATATAATACAGTTTAATATTTGTCCAGCATGAAATGTAGGCCAATACAGGGTTTTACTGTGAACCTTTCTGTTGAGCACCCACATAGTTTCAGTTTAGACATCACTTTTTGCTTCCGATCGTTAATGGGAGTGTCCTTCAAGCAGGTCCTTTCAAGTGGGAACATTTTCCAACTATAACAACGATTTAGCTTGTTTGGGATTAACATCAGTTGAGCATGAGGACTAACTCAAATATCTGCCCATGCTTGCTTGGCTTTCTTTCTTGTTTTTAAGCCAGTTATCTTAGGTTTGCTTAGTGACTCAATGATCTGGCCAATCTGTGTACATTTGACTCTGTTTAAAGTTTAAAGCCCCTAAAGGTGTTTGCATCGCTTCCAATAAACTTTGTGAATGGCAGGAAAATAGGGATTTTCGTTTAGAAATGAATGACATCCTTGAGTACTGTAATTATATAAAGTGCAAATGAAGGCATTTTGTTTGGAAGTACAGTACTGCACAAAGTCAAGAGACGCTTAATTTCTTCAGTTTTTGCTCGGAAAATGGGAAAAGTCAATATTTGGTGTGACCACCTTTATTCTTCAGAATAGCCTCACCTCTCAGACAAGCCTTCTTGTCATTTCTTTAAATAGACGTAGGGAATAGTTTTCCGGGCTTCCTGAAGGACATTCACAGCTCTATTTTGGCTGCTGGCTGCCTTTTGTTACATTGTCTGTGAAGGTTCTCAGTCATCCAGGTCATCGTAGTCAAAGGAGCTTGCAAAGAAAAGCGTCTGGACTTCTTTAAGTTGCTTGACACTCTTTCGAGGATGCCAATGATCACATTTTGGACAGAGAGGACAGATGGTTTGAAAGAGGAGTGAAAGAAGCCATCTATGTCCACTGTGAGCGACCATCTTTGAATAGAGGCGGGGGTTTACGACACCAACTCTCTGCCATCTATAATCCAGTTTTGAGATCCCTTCCCAGACGCCTTAACGCCCACTCACATCCTGGGCCATCTGACCTCAGGAATTCGCATGATAAGGTGGGGCCAGGTTTCACAATGAACACACCCGAAACTCTGGCTGATTGGGACCCACGCACAGTTTCCCACCTTGGCTCAGGTGATTAGAGGATCATCAGGGGGTCCTTTTGTCCCTCTGTGGGGGGTCACTCCCACTAGGTTTATATCTGGGACTCTCCACCATTTGACCTTAGAACTGAAGAAGCTTCTCGGATGAGAGGTGAAACGTCTACAAGCAACTTAAAGAAGTCCAGACGCTTTTCTTTGCAAGCTCCTTTGACCTTTTGTTACATTCTTTGTCACGACAATCCCATACTGTTGGATGTTGTAATGTTGATGTTCAGGCTGTGGGGAGGTTAATCCATGACTTATAGTGTTCCAACGTGTGTTTTTCCATCCAGGTATGCTTACTGCATTGTCATCAACATCACTGTCATGCATAAAAAAAATGAAGCTGTTTCTAATCTGATACTTTTCACATTAAAATCTGATAGTGGTACTTTTCTGTGTTTATAACTCCATCAGTTTTGACAAGCTCCCCACCACCACTGGCTGAAATGCAGATCCAAACCTTGGCAGAGCCTCCATTCTGTTTCACAGATGGCTGTGAACACTCACTGTTGAACCTCTCTGTACTCCTGACTTCCTCCATACACTCCAATGTTGATTTGAACCAAAAATTTTATATTTTTCATGAGACCTGTTGCTACTGACTTTCAGGGCAGTTTTTGTCTAATTTTGGATTCTCTTAAGGTTTTTTTTCCCCTTCCTTAAGAATGTCTTCTTTTCGAGCACCGATCAAGACCATTTTTGATGAGGCTTCACTGAACAGTAGCTGGATCAACTGGGCCAGATGCATCTCTTGGGTCCTTTTTAAAAATTCTAGGCCTGCCACTTTTTCTTTTTTCCTTCACTTGTACATGTTCCTCTTTTTTTTTTTTATATATGGACGTACTGGACGCCATGCTCAGATATGCAAGGTTTTCAGCCACTGGCTCTTTGGGAATCACCTTTTTGGTGGAAAAACACAATTTTATTTCTGTCAAAATGTGTTATCACACATTCAACTGTGAGTTTTTAGAACAACAAAGTGCCTAAAATACACTGGTTCATCCCTTCTGTTAGACCGGTCGGTTTTAAGTGGTTCAACAAACAAACAAACAAATAAAAAACCCATTCCTCTGAAAATTGCCAGACGACATGGAGTGGAATGAAGATGAGTGAGAGAGCAGCCAGTGTTCAAAGAAAAACTTTGAAAGGCTTTCAGAAAGCCTGGACAACTATTGCTCAAGAGCACTTTAAAAAGTCTGGCTCCTTGGAAGCAAAATCTAAAGAAATGAAGGGTGACTCAAAAGTTCTGCACAGTGCTGTAGGTTCCTTGAATCCATTTAATATCAGACTTAAATACAATGTTTTTAATACTGTTAGTGTCACTATGATTTTTGAAATGGCATCAAGTTAAATCGTGCGTATATGGTTTAGGATTAAAAGAATAGTCAAAAAATTGTTAAATAGTCACATGATGGTCATTTTGCATTGCTGAGGGTCACTCTTGGGTTGAGTTGTCTGCATAAACAAGGCAAAGTCTATAAAAAAAAAAATAGGCAGACACACACACACTGTTTGTGGCTAGGCACACACATTGTCCACAGCATGTAGACAACAGGATGCAGTTAGTTAACCAAGCCAGAGTGGCCAAGTCTTCAGTGCACGAGCACAAACTATAGAGCACAAACTATAGCATGTTTACAAAGACATTGATGCATTGTTTCATAACCAGAAACACACATCTGTACACATCTGTAGCCATGCATCTTTCTGAAAAGGTTCTCTTTATTTTGTCCAACCTGTAACTATGATTTTTAAAGTACAGGCCAGGGGAACATGAGCTATACAAAACAGTCTAATTTAACACGAGGAATTTCAGTCATGCTTGTACCATAAAAGCTAAGTGTACAGTTCAGTGAGTAAACCAGGATCTTTACAATGTTAGAGAGGTTCCATATGAGTATTAAAGTTTTCTGTTTCACTGTATGAGTGCATCAGACCCTGCGCAGCTAATATGCCAATCACAAGCACTTTTCAAATGCTTAAGAAGAACACTGGCATTGACTCAAAGGCAGCTAACAGGTCGTCGATCCTCTTGATGCAGTGCTGTTAAACCAGACCTGTCATATTTTTACATCGCTTGATTAAATCTTTATGTTTGTGAGGCTTACAGGAATCTAAGATGCAATGTGATAGACGCTCAGCGGTTCAGCGACATAGAAATGGGGCCAAAAGTTTGTGATTTACACGGCTTAGAGCTTGCATGCTATTGCACTTGGAATTTTAAAGCTTTTATGATGTGGATTAAATTCAAGAGTGGTTGAGGGCTAAATATTTGAATGCACAAGCTTTACATGTAAAACTGCTAAACTGCCAACACATCACATCCTGATGATCTCCAGACTGGATGAACACCTTTGGCTACAGGTTTACTCTCTAGTGTTATAAAGTCCTGAAATTCATATGATAATTGTTTTCAGATTTGAGGGTAGCAGGCTCCTGGGTTCCTTGTGCACCAAGTTTTCCCACTGGGAGTGGTTGGGAATGTTTGACCCCTTTTGTGTATTGCTGTTTTTCAGGTTTTTCAGATTGTCGTGCTGGAAACATACCTGCAAGTGAGTAACGTTCTGAGAATTAAAATGACACTAATAATCCAAAATATCAGCACGTACATACTGCTGGATGATCCATGGTTTGTAGAAGAGAGAAAACTGTCTTGGTGGGAAAGCCCCATTGAAAAACCAGGGAACTCCTAATAAATTTTATGTGCAATAAGAGAGGAGAAACATAAATGTCACGACTGCGTCTCCAAACCTCCCCATGGTTTAATATTCAAGCATAAATCTAAGAGGTGCAGGGCAGAACTCTGTAACAGTTGGAAAAAAGACAACTGTTGTGAAGAGCAGAGACATGGAAAAATTAGAGATGGAAAACTAATTAAAAGTTAAAAGCAAAAGCTGATTTCTTGCTCAAAAAGCACGTTGACTGGGGAAGCCACCTTCCTTCCTCACTTTGCTCTGTGCATGCATCTCCAGTAACAGGCAAACAACTTTTGTGGCAACTTTTGTGAGGCAAGCACCCAAATCAAATCAGAAATGGCACATTGTGGTAACCTTAATCAAACTACAAATCATTTCAGACCCATCGGCCCGGCTGGAATGCTGAAGAAAGAACAAAACTTGACAGGCACAATTTAAGTGATGGCTTCTCCAGTCTGACGTTTTATTGACATCATGCTGCCTCTAATTGAGAAGGGGGGTTTCTGTAACTCAAACCAGATGGGCCACCAGCTCATGAACTTAAAGCCCCCCTCCCCAACTCTACTCTCTCTCGCTGGCTTTCTCTTTCTCTTACACTTACAGGGCTACTCTGGCTCAATGAAATACTTAACTATGAAATAAAATGTCGTAAAACTGACCTATTTGTACTGATTGTAGGAATTTGATACTATGCCATTTATCATAAAGACGCTATGGCAGGGTAAATGGCGAAAGTACTGTCTTTTCATCTTAAAATCCTCTGATTTTACATCAGATTTTCTTGTTGGAACAGCCAGGATAGACTAATGAATCCCCTTGAGGGAATAGTCTGACATTTTGTTTTCTTGCCAACAGTTAGATACCAATCACATAACCATATGGTAAATATAGCTGGAGCTATAGCTCCTATAGCCATTAGCTTAGCTTAACTCTCTAAATTGGAAAAGCCAAGAATCATCTAGCCTGGCTCTGTGAAATAAATGTACCAGCATCTCTAAATATGATGTTATGACTAATTTAGGGCTATATGCTGACCTGGTTGTAGGATAAACCAGGTATAATATGTTAATGTGTTAACTTTAGTGGTGGACACACAAACAGACTACTGAGGGAACCGTAAACATGTAGCTCGCTCTTAGCCTGCTACTTTCAAGTTTGCTTGGAGGGTGTGTTCAGGAGATTGCAGTCTATCAGAAAGCACTGTATTATTTTTTTGAAAGTCTGGGAACATTATATAAAGACCAGCTCTTAATGCATTATTACAGTGCATTTGTTTTTCCAGTATACATGTAGATGGTCCCCTTGATGTCTCACAACAAACTTGGGGGGATGTACTGTTGAAAATTCTCGAGCTACCCCTAATTTCTTTATATTTCACTAGGAAAATGGTAACTAGGTGAAGCAAACCTTCTTAAAATAATTTAGTATTCTGCAGGAATAGTTCTTCAGGTTTCTTAAAAGACATTTAAATCTCTATTTTGGATTGGTGCCTTTTTTTTCCTTCTCTGTGAAGACAATCCTGAACTGCTTTGATAATGTCTAAGTTCTGGGGAGGCCAATCCATAACTGATGGTGTTCAACTCTGTATTTTTCTATCCAAGTATGTTTTTACTGCATTGACAGTGTGTCTGGGATCATTGTCATGCTGAGATTGGATTTGAACCAGAAATTCTAAATTTGGATTCATCACTCCATAACACAGTCCAGTTGTTATTTTGCAGTAATTTATGTGCATCAGTGTTTTCTCCTTGTTTGCCAAAGCCTCGTCAGAACTGGCATAAGTGGAAGGTTGGCTGTCAAGAAGCCACTCTTAAAGGAACAGTAGATGGATCAACTGAAGAGCCAGATGAACCTCTCAGGTCCTGCGTCAGGTCTTTGCTGGACTCCCCCCCCCCCCCCCCCCCCCATTCCTTAAGATTATGACTTTCTGTAATTTTTTTATATGCTGTAGATAGTTTTAGGCCTCCCACTTCTTCTTTTGTTCTCCACTTGTCCAGTTTTTTAATGATACACTGCACAGCATACCGAGATATGCCAGGTTGCCTAGTAGCTCTTTTGGAATAACCTCGTTGGTGTTTAAATTCTGTTGCATGCCTGCCAAACTATATTATTTTTGACATTTTTTGTAGATTCAACCAAGGAAGTGCAAATATGTGATGTTGTGCAACAGGCTGATGGTAACAAAGTGCCTAAAGACACAATTTAAAACTGGTTCCTTGCTAAGGTGACTGTCATGTGTAGACTGGTTCATTCCTCATATTAGGTGCCTTTTCTCTGAAAATGGTCAGGTACAAGGACTGGATTAGAAATGAACAAAAACACAGCCAGTGTCTATAGAAACAATTGGAAAACCTTAGGGGAGCCTGGAGAACACCACTTTATAAAAGAAAATATAAATATATAACAAAATGTGGGGTGGCTCCAGATTTTTGCACTGTACTTTATGCATCTGCACTGAGGCTAACTCTTTTCTCATGATTTCATTCTGTTTTGCTAAGCTAACTGGTTCCTCTGGTTTCCGCTGTCTATTTGTTAGACAGTCTCAGGGGTGGTGTCAGTCTTTTCAGCACAACAGAAAATAAGTGCATTTCTCCAAATGTCAAACTGTCAAAGTTCTTCTTTGAGCCCAAAGTAAAAGTATACATGTGCATGCACTGTTAGAGAGGAAGAGAGAGAACTATTGCATAGGCTGTTCATTAGACACATGGATTTAATGAGTCTGAAGAGAAAACTGGATGTTAGAAGTGCACTAAATTAGTAGGTTCACATGAATTTCTTTAGAACCAAAATGGGAAATTTGCCACATTAGCAAAGCACTTTCATTTGCAGACATTTTTGAAAAGACATCAGAGGCTTTGTGATTTTATACCAACTGCGATCAATTGTGCACTTAGAAGGCATTAAAGTAAATTCACCAGCTGCTAATGACATTTATGACACAGCATGGAGACTATATGGCACTGTGAGCAAATAGAAGAAGAAAAAACACTGAGACGTCCTTAAGAATTAAATTAGGGTTTCCCTGGCAGAACCTTCCACATAAATGGCCATAAAGATGACAAAAGCATGGCACTCATTAAGGTTTGGCCATTTTGTCACTCTGAACAGTATTTTTTGCGCACAGATTTTATTGATGTTTAATAAGAAAGATGGATTAGAAAAAAAAATCCACATCAGTGTTCATTACTGTATCGGAAACACTGCAAAAAGCACTCATTAAACCACTGGAACTGATGGAACTTATAAGATAAAGCACTGATCCCATTAGCGTCAGCTGCTCGTACAAGAACACTGTTAGGGGTGCACACTGAGAAAGAGCTAAAGAGATTTCACTACAGCAAAACAACTTACACTTAATGGTATTATTTATTTACTGTGCTTTAAGCCAGTTTTCTTTCTTGGTCTGCTTTGAGCACAAATGGAAGGCAGATAATCAGTTGTCATTTTTCAAACATATTTTTCAGCTACTGTATACAGTGCACATGTATTACAGTTCAGATGTCTTTCCTTGAACATATTTAGTTCTTTAGTACTTTAGCACAATTTACCTTAAATGCTTTTCCAACAATACAGTCACCGACCTCTTTAAGAGGACTGGGAGACTCACTCTGTGGTTTTTTCAAGCTACGTGACCTTGTTGCCCCTGCACTGGTTTATAGCCCTTACAGTCAGAGTGGAAGCTCTCCAGCTTGTTGATGGTGTGAGAGCGTGTGGACTTATTCCATTATGCCAAGATACAGTATGTATGCCTGCTCACATACATGGCAGACATGAGCTAGTTACATCTGTAGCAGGGAAAAATTGATGCAGGGTCTGTGCTGTCAACATTAAGGAACTTAACAAAAAGCCAGTATGACGTGAGCATGCAAACGCCATGTAAGCATATTCCTTCACACACTTTCACACACCTCGACTCTGTGTGCTTTAGGAAAAATACAACTTTTGTTTGCCTTGGAGGCTTCAGCACCTGTTTCGCCACATTCACATACTGCACAAAAGTCATGCTGCTATTTAAAGTGCACCTGTGTATTTTCCTATTAAATAGGTTAGGGACTCCTTCCTGACTAGAGCAAATAAGTGCATGAGCTGGCTCCACAGTCTGCAGAATGACGTGAAGACAGGAACAATCAGCAGTTTGTGTACCTGTTGTGACGGAGAGGTCACTGAGAATAAACGGTGGTGTTCTTATGCTCAGAGTTAGCCAGGAGCTATGACTATCCTCATTTTCTGTTTCTACATGTGGTTGTGTGTGTCTGAAAACAATCCTTAAAGAAGACAACTGTATGGACTTAAAATGATTACACCATCAGTTTCGGTGAAGTGGCAACCTCCAGGGCTGAAAAATGAAGCCAAGGTCCATGTGCCAAAAGCTAAATGTTCATTGGTTGGCCAGCTCAGGCTGGCTCCAAAAGTGGATCAATCCCTATAGACTCCCATGTTAAAATGCCAACTGTATAGCAGATATAAACATTTTTACAGCCTAATATAAATAAAACTGTTGGTTTCAGTGTCTAATTGCTTAAGAAAACCAAGGGACAATGCCCAGGATAGGGCAGAGGGGGGTGCTTGCAGGAGACCAGCCCGTGGCTGGGTCCTTAGCCCATCGTTCCAGTTCAGGCATGGCCTGAAAGCGCTAAATGGGCCCGCCCTTCCAGTGACTCCCTCACTGAAAGGACTGTAGGCGTTCGGTGCTTTGTAGACCAGTTGGCAGTCAGGGGCAGAGGTCCTGGGAGTCTGATCTCAAGTTGACACACTAGACTTGGATTGGTGGAGTATCACTGTGGCAGAGGTGTGGTCCCTGGGGTAGCTGCATGACTGGCGAGCATCTCATCCCACTCTGAGGCATCTGTGACCTCAGAGCTCACACTGGAGGTTCTGGTTGTGGTGGAGCTCCATGTCATGGACATGGAGCTCCATGTCAAGACATGGACACTCCATGTGGAGTGTCCATGTCTTCTAATATAATAACAGAGTGACCAAGAGACAGATGTTCAGAGTCTGTTCATCGGTCATGGATGCTCTTGATAAAGATAAATTACAAATAAACTTTAAAAATAGCTTAAATATAATTGGCAAAAGTGAATCCTGTGTAGGAAACACAGCAGTAAACACAGCAGTCACCGTTCAGTCCCTCTGGCTGTGTTTGACTTTCAGTAGCTGTTGAAGTGAAACATTTTTTAGGGGGTCAAAAAGTTTACACAGGTCAGGTGACAAGTGGGCAGAACTTCATCTGAGAAAAATGTTACGCAATGATGTGAGTCAGCATTTCATATGCAGGTATACAGATTTTGAGATGTATTTTGGTTACAATCTATTTGTTAATTAAAGGAATTATTGTATTAACATATTCACAATCACATATGACCATGAGCTCTGGGTAGTGACCAAAAGATCGAGGTCACAGATACAGGGAGCCACTTTTCCTCCACATTGAATAGAAGCAGCTAAGATACTTCTGGCATGTCCTACTGGGAGGAGGTCCAGAGTCAGACCTGGGACATGATGGAGAGATTATACCTCTTGCTGGCTTGGGAATTCCTCAGTGCACCCTCAAATGTGCTGGAAGAGATTGCTGGGGAAAGGCCCTCCAAAACGGATTTGGATAGGTTGTATAAATAGCTAATTTCTTACTTTTTGAAGGTATTTCTTTAAATTAAAGAGACCCCAACAATTATGCAATGCCCTATGAGCAAGCACGTAGTGACAGAGGGAAGGAAAATCCCATTTCAACAGGAAAACCCCCCTGACAGAACCTTAGGCAGGGCCAGTCATCCACTGTGTATCATTAAGGCTAAATCCACATTTATATGCGATATGTGGTTTCACTCAAGCATCAGACTCTGGGGAGTTAAAAAAGAAGCCAATACAGCACCAAAAAAAGTTGGAAAGTTTCTCTAGTGGCCACCTGAGGCTGGCTAGAAAAGTAAGCTAGCCCAAAAAAGACTCCTATATTAAAATGTCTAGCTTTACAACATTAAAATGGATGTTTACATCCTGGTATAAAAAACGCTTTGGCTTTTCCCCTATTTTCCCCTTCATAATGTGTCCATAGGGGGTGAATAGGGTTGCATAAGAGGAATGGCTGCTTCAAGGGAGAGGTTTTCAGTTAGACGCAGCCAATCAGCATCTGCCACGACTCTTCTGCTCTTAATGGAGGTGCTGAAATTGAAGCCTCTGCTGCGTTCTAGTTTTTAGAGTATTGTAATAGAGTTGTTTAATGAATAACATTGTCTCCCGAATGGTACTGCATGTCAAAGAGGTCTTCACTTCATTTGTGTTATACCTGCCAACACTCCTGTCCGTCCATGGTTTCTCCAGTATTTTTGCCTTTTTTTCTTAGGCAAATCCCATAACTTAAAGTGTGACCCTCACATTTTATTATGAAAAATTGGGGAAAAGAATCCATCTGCAAGCCTTGTGTTGTTGTTTAATGTTATCTAAGCTGACAAATTGTAAATAAAGTGGAGTCTACATGCACAGTCCATGCACTACATGCAATTTTAACCCAATTGTCAATGAAAGCTGGCACATGCAACCTGATTCAAAGGGTGTGTGCTGCTACTCTATGCAGGCAAACAGACCAGTCAGAGGCTTCAGTACTCCCCCAAAGGATTTTAAACATAGCTTGGACTCAGAACCATCCAAAGTAATAATCGAATTATACATATCAAGTTATTTGCTCCAATCTGGGAATAGGCAGCCTCCTTCAAATGACCAATCCTTGCCAGTAGCACTGCTTAAAAGAAGCATTATGGGTCAAGACAGACAATGCTTTTGACAATGGTGATTTTAAACAAAGTCTAGGGTTCGAATTGTTTGAAAAAATAAAAGCAAGCAGTAAAGATTTACCCCAAGATGTTTACTCTAAACATCAAGTTGCAGACTTCACTATTTTCTTACACCAAACTACTCTGCATATACAGTGACACCGAAATGTATTTAGTTGCTCACACATGCAGGTTACATTATGCCAAGACATATTTGTCCTAAATGTTCCCACCAAAGTCATTTTTAGGTTCCAGTTTGGCTCCCTTAAGGTAAAGTGGAGGACGGAGGATGTAATAAAAAATGTGATCTGTTTCAAATACCACACTGACTTTTTTGTCTTTTTATTTTTCTCCTTTAAACAATACTTGCACGTCGCCTTGTTTGTCCTCGCATTTACAGCACAGGCATGTGCACGGTTGCCTCTCACCAGCACATCAACAATTACTTTCCCTCGTTCCATAACAGAAGAATCCTGATTGTGTAACCGTCTGTCAAACCAGTTTTTTTTCTCCTCACTACTTAAATACCAAACCACAAAGCTGCAGAGGGAGGAAGGACCCTCCCCTCCCTGTGACTCATTCTCATAAGAGCGTAAGCAGCCGCTACATGCCATAGAGTAGTATTCCATGACTCCTGCCATTATCTACTACCGTCATGTCGTCTTCACCGGCATCATCATCATGGTTGGTGTTGCTGTAGTGCCGGTTCCCCGAGCCAAGCTGCTGTAACTGACAGCTATGCAAAAAGATGTAGCAGTCGGGTTAGGTTGCACCTTCATAGAAATGTTCAGCTGTTGAATTTGTTTCTTTTTCTTAAAGTGCAATTTAAGATTGGACTGCTAAGTCTGGGTAGTAAAACAATCCACTAACTACATAGTGACAAGCGGCAAAAGTATGTGAAAGCAGAGAGGGATATTTGGAGTGAAAGAGTGAGGATGTGAAGATGTGAAGTCCAGGAGAAAGCCAGCGAAGGCAATCAGCAGGTGCCGAGGACGAAGAAACTCAACTCTGGGTCAAAGAAAGACTGCGTCAGGGGGATTTTCCAGTGAAGTTTAGGGTCTCTGTAGTATTATGTCACTCTTACAGCTCCATTAAGCTATAATGAGGGTGTTACCTAAATTATAATGTCACAGTGGCTACTGCCAGCAATACTATTACACTTGGCTTCATAAAATATCAAACCTGTCACTGTATCAGCTTTTCTGTATGACAATATTAGACACAGCTCTGGTCAGTGTCTGAAACCGAGAGGAAAAATGGCATATACGAATGTGAAAATTTGCTTGGGCACGGATCAAAGTGTGGCACCGGCCACTGTTGGGACATGCTCAGCAAGCACGAAGGCACAGAAACCACGTCACATGCCATTGTGAGAAAAACGCTAGGGAACCGTGCCAGAGGGTAAATATCCACTTGACGATGGCGTGCGTGCTGATCTGGAGTACACACCCTCTGCCCACAGATAGGAGGAGCCTTTTATCTTAAACTATACACACACAGGCTCTGTAATGGTGACCAGACAGAAAACTAACAGCACAGAGCAATGAGAAACTGCTGATGGAGCATCTTTAGTGAACACGGAAAGTTTTAAAAATGAATAAAATGGTAAATAAATATGCATTTAAGGCCAGACTGCATCGCATGTCAAGTGCTCTAGCTGTGCTGCCTGTCTGAAAAATGTTGATATAAACGTTAATATACATGCTACAGGGTTCAGCCACTTGTCATTCCCTAACTAGACGCTGAAATAGCTCTCCTTTTCTATTCACTCCTCCATAATATGTTATTCAGCTCCTTTTCAAAGGGCGTCCTTTTTCTAAGGATCATTGCCCGAGCCGCAAAAGTTGAGAAACAGAGGCGTTTTTTGTCACTGACGGGAGCAATTTGATGCTTATCGCAATTTCAGTGCGCCACTTGGTCTCCACTCTATGTCGTGGCCAGCTACGGCACAAAATGTTACAATTTTGCAATAGGAAACATTAAAGTCGACCACAGAAAGCTGGCCTCACAGACCACAGTGACAGAATACACCTGAGGAGCTTCTCAAAGGGACTGTTTGTGACTTCACTGTCTAAACAAAACGAATAAATGTGCTCAGAGCTAAGGTCCATTTCTTAAACACACACAAGCACGCAATTATTGGCAACTAATTGGCTAGCATAGCGTTACGGTACAAGGACAGCGTGGTCATTAAAAAGACATTTCCTGTTTGAGTTCACTGATGCTTCCACTGATAAGCACAAAGACACACTCTCATATTATCGCCGATTGCAGGCACCAGTCTAAAAGTAGAGAAGTTGAAGCTGGAAGGTGTCATAATGTAATTTTTGTTCATGTAGGCCCATTTGAGCCAGACGTGAGTGTAGTTCAAAACACTGTTCGAGAGAATCAAGGCATCCATTAAGGCAAAAGCACTCAGTAACACAAGTAAGTATGCCTGAAACAAAATCTAACTACTTCTAAAGGCATAGCGTGTTTATACCAAGTGCGCTGACTTCAATGTTAAAATGCCCACCAAAAATGTTGTTATAGCATAAAGCTAACGAATTAGGCTATATACTAATGCTGATTAGGAAGCTGGTTTGTTACCGTGCAGTGTGCCAATCCAGTCTATTCATATGTCATGCATTTTCTTTTTTTTTATAGCCTTTAAAATGCAGCATGACATCATGAACCGGTGCGTGATGTCACGATGGCTACACGAATCTTTTTAAAATCTTGAATGGAAAGGACAGGTCTGCCCTTATAGCATTCTGCAAGCTGAATAAAAATAATTTTGTATATTTAACTCTGTACAGCTATAAGTAGTGTTTGGGGTAACATGTCCATGTTACTGTAATCATATTACAATTTTGCATCAGTGATGCTCTAATGTAATTCACAATCGAACTCAATATCATAATTATATTTTAACTTGCGTCACAAGGATTCTTAAGTTATCTGCATAACACTCATTAAAAAAACATAAAATATGTGTTTTTATTAATCCACACTTGCACTACAATTAGCTGATTTTGGTTCATATGCAGGGAGGAGGAAAAGAATCAACAACTTTTGATGTGTTGTTATGTGTTGGTGCTTGGGACTATAGCCTCAGGTATTTTGTTGACTGACAATCATGCGACAGTGTATTTCAGCTCTTGTTATTCAGTAATGTTATAGTAATGTGACAAGTAGTGGTCCTACGTAATGCACTGCGTTACTTTTAAGAAAACTAATGTGTAATGTGTAATACAATACTTTTTAAAGTAATGTCCGCAGCACAGGCTATAAATCATCATCACTATGGTGCTACTGAATAACTCTACCATCATCATTCTTAAATGCTGTGCATTATGCATGTACTACATTTCACACTGATCTGTCAAATAGTGGCTGCAATAGTTCCATGTGAGACTAATACTGATATTATTCCAGTTACTCTTTGAAGTGGCCAATCCTTGTTGGTTCTGTCCATCAGTGTGATTAGTAAATCACAACTAATGCTTTTTTTGTAGCTTTTTTTGTTTTGTTTGTTTTTTGCTTCAGCCTCTGCCATTATTTTATTTTATTTTTTGAACTATGACATAATACCTCAGTGTCATTGTCTCTATCCTTACATACATTCATGCACCTATTGTAGCCTGACGTAACCTTAGACTGACCTACTTTCACTACATCAGAGGAAAGGAAAGGACTTGCTCGAGTGTAAATGGTAAATGGTAAATGGCCTGTATTTATATAGCGCTTTACTAGTCCCTAAGGACCCCAAAGCGCTTTACATATCCAGTCATCCACCCATTCACACACACACACTGGTGATGGCAAGCTACATTGTAGCCACAGCCACCCTGGGGCGCACTGACAGAGGCGAGGCTGCCGGACACTGGCGCCACCGGGCCCTCTGACCACCACCAGTAGGCAACGGGTGAAGTGTCTTGCCCAAGGACACAACGACCAAGACTGTCCAAGCCGGGGCTCGAACCGGCAACCTTCTGATTACAAGGCGAACGCCCAACTCTTGAGCCACGATCGCCCGAGTGTAAGGAGGCATACCTTCGGTCAAAGGGCGATGACCTCATAATTTTATGTTGTCCACCCGCAATTATGCAACATTCCCAGCGCCACCCATGTTGGCGAGGCTAGGGAGGAAGCGCTGAGGACAGACAGATCTCCCCCTCTCGCTCTCCGGGGGCCAGGAGCAGAGACAAGCCAGATATGATTTTGCAGGAAGGAAAAGAGAAGGGAGGGGAGCACTGGATAAGAATGTTGCTGCTGCTTTATTTTATCCTTTCGCTTTCTTAACTCTGACCCAGGCTTGTGTTATGAATGCCACAGAGGTGGAGTTATTACAGACACAAAGGCAAGCCAGGTCTAATCTTGTTACTATTCATTTCACTAACAATTATAGGCTCCTTTTACAGAGAAGGCCATAATTCAGATCCATGTAGTTCAAGGGGAACTGAATGAAGCCAAACTTATGCAGCGTCGAGAATGGCTACTGCCACTTCATGCTAGTTGAAGTGCTTTAGTGACTGGCCTCTGCGCCTTGTGACATTTTTAACATTCCTACAGTCACCTCAAAGCCTTGTCTGTTCTCTTCCGCTTTACTTTGCAGTCCTTCACTGAACTTGTTCTCGGCTGTCTAGCAGGTGATTGAAGTGCTGTGGACTACAGGGCGCCTCAGTCTAGTTAAAAAAAAGAGAAGACAATTACTACATCAGGAAGCTTCTGTCAACTGGAGGGATACACACAAGAAGGGCCCAGCCAAAAACAAGGAATGCAAACACACCCATGTAAGCCTATCTGCTTACCAGTGCTGGAGATATTTGGATCTACTCACCTTATATTTAAAAAGTCAGTGTAGACAGCATCCATGCCTACCCTAAGTCTTTCATCTCCTCCCTAATTCTTGTGCCATGACGGGGCACTTCATCATCAGAATCTCTCCATCCACCTAGTAGCAAAGATTTGACACGACGCTGGCAAAGGAAGTGGACCCACACCCCCTTGGCCAGCAATCAACCACTACAGACCTCACTACCTGTCTGCCTCGACTGTTACAGTCTGGCAGTCAGCATTCCTGCCCTGCCCTCCACAGTGTCAGCAGCTAGTATATTAAACACTCTTTTTTAAAAAAAAAGGTAAACATTGTCTGAAGTGTAAATTTTTGCACGTCACATCTTCTTTTTTTTTGCCTTTGTTTTGTATTTTCTTGCCCTGAGGCAAATTTTTCGGCTGCTTTATGCTTTGCACTAACTGCACTGGAACACAAGCAGTTAAGAAATTGAAGAAATGGATGAACAGATAAGGAATTAAAAATAGCTGGCTTACAGTGTGTAAATATTCCTGTAATGTTCAACTAGTATGGAACACCCAGAAACCCCTTTATACCAAGAGTCAACACTTGAACCTCAAAGGCATTGTTCCTCTCACAAGTACTGCACTAAGTGCTGGAGCAGGGCCAAAACAATTAAAGTCTATCACTGTCCAAACACTTACAGACTTCCACCGTATCACTAAATCTGTATGTTTACCATAACATATCAGTTTCTGTGTTGGTCATTTTATTTTAAGACGCGTTCATAACTGCGCACGCATAATCTTTTATCATTCTGCTGGGCACCGTTTCTTAAGCGGGCCATGCAAACATTGGCAGACTTATTTTTTCCTTCCTCATCCCTGACTCTCATCTACTAAAAGTTGAGCTTATAAAAGTAAATTGCATGTCTATAAACGAACCTCCTGGGTTTGTGGGGCCATATTCGAAGTTGCTTCACTGCAGCAAAACAAACCCTAAGTTGTGTAACATGCAGTCATACTCTCTACACCAAAAATTAATTAATTAATTAATTAATAAAGTATCAAGTTGGTTTGGGTTGCCAAGCTTCTTCCTTTATCTGTTTTTGACAAAAGTCCTACATTATCAACAAAATGTTAAGTTTCTATTTTTAAAGAAGATCACCAAACCGAGCCACAGCTTTCTCATCTAAACCCTCAATGCTTAACAGCGCACAGTTTTTATGATTTTGTACTTTTCAAATACAAAAGTCCTTTCCACTGTGGTATAAACAACTGTTTACTCCATTCAAATCTGTTAGTCATTCTCCGTTCAGTAGCATGTTAGCTAGTCAAAACTTGTCAGTGTAAGATACTAGAAATTTCTTCTGCGTAAATGTGGTGTCCCATTTGACTCTCATGTTACATTTTCTACACTGTAACTGATTTATGTTATTTCTTTGTATCATTTTCTTTAAGACTCTATCCATTCAGTCATACGCATAGTTATCCATACATTTTCTGCAGTGTATAAGCAGACAGGTGAGGCTATGATTTGTGGCTCCGCTCCATGGTAACATTCCACCCATGAATACCTGTGTCTCTCGTTCTCTGACTGCCCTACTTTCACCCACACATGACTCATCTCTAGCCTGCTATCTGATAAAGACTCTTTGTCCTGGCCTCTATTTTGAGAAAGCAAGTTTGTGTACCTGCGTGTCTCCTGTTACTATTTTCAAATATCCTACCCATTCCTCAAATAATATTTTTGCTTTCTTAATGCTGGCAGTACCGCATAATGTGCCTCGTTTACTGTTGTCATAACCTAAAGTTATGAGCAGCCACAGCTGCTGATATAGTCTTATCGCTTGTGCACTGCGTGGGAGGTTTGTCGTGCAATGTAGTGCCACAAGGAGGCCACGCAAAGTCCAAGAAATTATACAGGGTTTTGCTTACTGACAGGAAGGAGAGGACAAAATTAAGCTTTAAGCCAAACCCACTACTCCGGTGTACTGTAAGCAACTGTAGAGATTAGATTAGAGTTGCTATCAAATGTATGCGGTATTGTGGACCACGTATGAGCTAAATCAGTGATTACAGATGGTTTATGGATTTCCAGTAACAAGTTTGGTGACATGAATGCCAAAATGTTCCAACTTAATTAAAACTTATTTTGGTTGTGGATGAAAGACAAAAAACATCCTAATCCTATGTGTGTGTGTGTGTGTGTGTGTGTGTGTGTGTGTGTGTGTGTGTGTGTGTGTGTGTGTGTGTGTGTGTGTGTGTGTGTGTGTGTGTGTGTGTGTGTAAAAAGAGAGAGAGAAAGAAAATGCTATATGACAACATGCTAAACTGAGAATAGGTGTAGAGGTGTTCGGTGTAATATGTTACCGTATGTTATAATCACAAAGTGTTATACATTACAAGGTGTAATCTGTTAAAAAGTGTATTATGTCACAAAGTGTAATATGCTACCCAGTGCTAAACATTACAAGGTGTAATTTCTTAAAGCATTAAAGGTTACAAAGTGTAACATGTTATAGTGTAATGTGTTACAGTTACTTTACAGTGTTATACATTACAATGTACTGTAACATAGTAATGTGTTATAGTACATAAAGACTAAAGACTAAATTCAGTAATCACATTAAAGTTACAGTTGTGTTTTTACTTGTGTTACAGTGGCTCCTCAAGTAAGTAGAAAGAAGCAAATAGAAAGAAACTATTTACCCCAAAAATCATCAAATATGCTTTTGTTCCCTGTGCACTATCACTGCAGTCACCTGTAGATATTCCTTTATTTGTATTTGTCATCATTAGAAGTTTGTGTCAGCGTGTGTTACTGTACTGTCAACTGGTCATTATACTGACAATGCACTTCAGTAATTGAGATGTAATATGACAGTTATATGACAGTAGTGATAAAGGCAACAGAATTCTTTCTCCAGGAAGTAATTAAACAATATAATGCACTGTTACTTATCAAAGTATCATAGTATCAAATAATGTGTAATAACATGTCTGTTTGGAGTAACAGTTCAACACTGGAGATGCGTGTTGCATGTTGGAGATGTGACATGTTGATTAACACATTTTATGTAGAACTTTAACAAAAACCGAGAAGAGAGGGCACATCATGCCAGTTCTCAGCTCCATACATCGACTTAGAGAAAACACAGTTTTGAATTTAAAGTACTGATTGTTGATGAGCATTTCTGCCGTAGACACTTTGGCGTTTCAAACTCAGACTGTATTCAGTCATCAGGAAAGTTCTTGAAGTCATAGAGAAATGGAGAAGAGGGCAGTGTTACTGTATCCTGGACTTTTTATAACCACGGGACTGCTGGTCATTGGAAAGAAAACAGGTTTGAGATACTTCTGGATTTTAGATCTGGATGCCACATGTTTTTATAAATTTATATTTAAACCTGGGGAGTTGTCAGGTAAGATAACTAATGTTAACTAGCTCCCACCTTTGAGCCAGGTTTTGGGGTTGTGAGCAAATGGATCAGTTGGAGTCTTATTAGTATTGACTTATTGTTATAGCCAGCCTCAAGTGGCCATAGGAGGAACTGCAGTTTGTGAGCACAAACTAATAATAATAACAGACATAGAAAAGCAATACAAGTAACACTTTGCTGACTTGCAAAGGGGAATTAGTTAGGTGCACATTATTTCAGTTTGTTTGTTTGTTTTTTGCATTAAAAAAGGTTAAATTTTATTTTTTACTGTTATCTAAAATGCATTTTTTCCACACATTCCTTTAGTTTTCCAGTTTTGACTATCTGGTATATGTAAAGGCAAAAACTGGATAAAGTGTGCAACGAGCAGGACACAAGCACACTTTTAGATATGTTAGTTACACGTTGCTACAGTCCAACATCAGATAGACTTTGCACTTGGGACCCGGCAGGTTAAAGGGCTAGTATCCAGTCTAACTGCTTCAGACATTTGCTTTCTGGTCTGGAAAACTTCAGAGCTTCAGTGTATGTGTGAAAACAACTTCAGTCTCTTAGTCTCCATTATCGTTTCCACCTCTAAATCAATCATCTGAGCTCTTTTCCTTCCTGCTAATCTTTCCTCTTTTCTCCTCCTCCCCCTCCACTTCCTTCTACTCCTCTTCCTCAATCTTATCCTGCTCCAGTACAAACGTAATAGCGAGTGTCCATCCAAAACTCTGACTGCAGAAAACCCCAGAGGACACTGCATATTTTCACCCTGCCCTAACAAGCACACACACACACACACACACCAAGTACACATACCCCTCTCAGCTGCCTATCTAATCACCACACCCATCTGCTTGACATCAGCCTGTGATGTCATCATGGGACCAACGCTGGCATGCTGTCCAGTGTAACTTCATCATCATCAGCATCATCTTTTGGCTTGGGTTGGAAAAGTCTCAGATGGGAGGCAGCTGGATTGTAACAATTCCTTCACCCACTGCCTGTGTGTGTGTGTACGTGTACGTGTGTGTGTGTGTGTGTGTGTGTGTGTGTGTGTGTGTGTGTGTGTGTGTGTGTGTGTGTGTGTGTAGAAGAAGCGAGGCTGAAAGACGCAGTTGCTCTAATTTAAACAATCTGAGGCTTGGCTTTCTTGCGCTAATTTGTACAGTTTATAAAGGGCTCTCTGCTCAGATTCAAATCGTGTTTGTCAATATTTTAGCTGCCTGGTAAATATCACAATGATTACGTTCATTAAAGACTAAAACTGGAAGGAATGCAAGGTAGTTTAGAGACAAAGACTAAGAGAAACTGACTAAGGGAAGCGACAGTCTGAGAAGAGGTATGGAAATCAGTATGGATGGGACAGAAGTGGACAGGATGGGGTGGGGTGACAGGGAAAGGCGAGGCATGACAGGATGGGATGGGACAAGACAGGAAGGTGTCAGTACTGTAAGGTGGGTCAGCACAGCACTGCTGCATCGACAGCAGGAAAAGTGGAGAAAAAATATGATGACAGAGTGAAAAATTGGATTGGATATAAATGGATACAAATTTAGTAGGAAAGGTAAAGAGAAAGATATAAAGACGGAGTTGTTGCCTTTGTCTTTTTAAATGCAGCTTCAGAGCTGTACAGTACATGTATGTTGGACTGACTCAAAATTAATCTTGAGCGTGCATGTTCATTGTTTAAATTAGCAAATACTTGTTAGGATCACTGCCTCGTTAGCTTTGTTTTTCTGTAGGCTTTTATTGCAATAAGAAAAAGCCAGCTTTACTGGATTCATATACACTTTATAACCTGGATTTAATTTGGAGTTTTAATGAGCATTGCAGTTATTTAGTTTGGTTTGCTTGATGCCATTATAAACAATAACATGATCCCAGATCAAGGGTTACAGAAAACTTGGCTTTATCATGAAGTATCATACCAATGTAATCTGTCACGAGTCTGGTAACCTACTAAAATGTCAGGTTTTTCTCCGTTATTGAGAGCAGAGCTTTGGAAATCAGCCTTGCTCACCAGCTCTTCTACACAGCTGCACTCAAGTTTTTTGCACCCTGTGTTTTATTTTGTATAACTTTATTGATGCCATCAAATGCCCCCCTTTCCCCCGTTAATTCCCACCTGAAAAAATATCCTAGTATTTAATTAGTAACAGCTTCATGACTGCAAGGGCAAAGCGAACAAACTTTGCAAGACTCTTGGGAAAATTTGGAAATATAGTAAGCCCTCCTTCCCCATCACCAGGCCAGGGTAAAACTTGAAAACACAAACAAACAAACAAACAAATAGCGAGAAAAACAAAATAAAAAAACAACAAAAAATTGGTGACCATTTGGCAACCACCGATAACTAGCAAGAAAAGAATGAGCATTCCCACACTGGTTGGTTGGCAGAGTTGATGAAAACTCAGTTGCTAAGACCCAGTCATGCAGGCCCTGAGTCTGATAAGTGACCCCATGGTAACCACTGGTTGCTAGGTAAAAATGTGTATTCCCCATCCAGCTGACGAATGGTTACTTGAGGTTTCTGACTTTCACTATAGTGAAAAAAAGGGATTGGCCAGCTCTTACGTAAGCATCTTGCGTGTATTTAACACAATTGCCTCATGCTTTAAAGTTAAGTGTAACTACATAGTGTAGAAACGACATGATATGCAGAGAGGCTAGATTAAATTGTTCATATCATGTTCAAGTGAAGTAAGTCAATAATATATCAATGTTAAATCCCGCGACACTGCACGGGTTTCAGACTCGCGCTCTTTAGATCGTGGTTTCAGGAAGGCATCCATCTCAGTCAAGTCGAGCAGCCACCTCTAGTTTTTTTAGTATACCAAAAAAAGTAAATTGGGTGGTTGTTGCATTAAAAAAGTCTAACTTGTAATTTGAACACAATAATTTCATGTTTCTATGAACGTAGTTAAATCATGAAGAATCTGTACAAAATTCAACAACTTAATTTGTTCTTGTTGAGACGACATGATACAATCTAGTAAGAGTGCTTAGTTGCTGAACTCATGAAATTCACAAGATCGCACAAGATTTCAAACTGCAGGAAAATCACTGGAGTTAGAAGAGGCAGACAACTACACACGCACCACGTGCATGCTATTGCTATTTATTGTGTATTATTACAAAAACAAAAAAATTCTGCATCAAATACAGGAAATCATAGCTTTCCTACGTCTGTGAAGGTTCTCAGTCATCCAGGTCATCGTAGTCAAAGGAGCTTGCAAAGAAAAGCGTCTGGACTTCTTTAAGTTGCTTGAAGACGTTTCACCTCTCATCCGAGAAGCTTCTTCAGTTCTAAGGTCAAATGGTGGAGAGTCCCAGATATAAACCTAGTGGGAGGACCCCCCACAGAGGGACAAAAGGACCCCCTGATGATCCTCTAATCGCCTGAGCCAAGGTGGGAAACTGGGCGTGGGTCCCAATCAGCCAGAGTTTCGGGTGTGTTCATTGTGAAACCTGGCCCCACCTTATCATGCGAATTCCTGAGGTCAGATGGCCCAGGATGTGAGTGGGCGTTAAGGCGTCTGGGAAGGGATCTCAAAACTGGATTATAGATGGCAGAGAGTTGGTGTCGTAAACCACCGCCTCTGTTCAAAGATGGTCGCTCACAGTGGACATAGATGGCTTCTTTCACTCCTCTTTCAAACCATCTGTCCTCTCTGTCCAAAATGTGAACATCCTCGAAAGAGTGTCCTTTATCCTTAAGATGCAGATGGACTGCTGAGTCTTGTCCTGTGGAGGTGGCTCTTCTGTGTTGTGCCATGCGCTTGTGAAGTGGCTGTTTGGTCTCTCCAATGTAGAGGTCTGGGCATTCCTAGCTGCACTGTACAGCATACTGTCAGTGTGTGTGGGCTTCCGGTAAACTTCGATGTTGAGTTTGCCGTTCTCTTCAATGTGCACGGCGCAGTCCAGGAAAGGCAGACAGTCGTCCTTTGTGTCTTCCCTGGTGAACTTGATGTTCTTATCCACAGCGTTAATGTGCGCAGTGAAGGATTCCACTTCTTGTGTCTTGATTTTGACCCAGGTGTCGTCCACATATCTGTACCAGTGGCTGGGTACTCTTCCTTTCCTGGACTGCGCCGTGCACATTGAAGAGAACGGCAAACTCAACATCGAAGTTTTTTTGTTTTTTTTTGCCTGTCCCGTTTGGCTCTTTTGCCATCAGAATTGTTGTCTAAAGGCAAAGAAAGATGCCCAACGGATTTACTTTACCAAATTGACCATCCCAGCCTTGCCGTAATGGTCCATTTGATTCACCTTTTATTGTTTCTTTTATTTTCACTTACTGAATACGGGACAGACTTGACTGGGGGAAAGAAGGGGAGAAAGAAAGAGGGAAAGAGAAACAGCTGAGAAGAGGGACGGGGGAGAAGGGCAAAAGACAAAAACCAACAGAACGGGCAGAGAAGAAAAAAATGCATATATCAATCACCTGGGTCACCTGCTGAGAAAGAAAAAAGAAAACAAGCAGAAGAGAACAAGAGCAACAGAACAAACAACACCACAATGATACATGGGAATATGACAGTAAATACTAAATATTAAACATTATTGTGCAGCACACAAGACCAACAGAACACAGTGTGCCCTGAGGTAGGAGCCAAAAAGGGTGCAGTTTGTGGGTGTGATCACTCGTGTGTACACCTGTGAGCATGGACGCGCTTGTTTTTTGTTTTTTAAAAGGTTCCTTCTTGTAATAATCTGCTAGAGGGTGTGGGGGGGCCACAGCCCCGTCCTCCAGGGCATGAAACAGCAACATCGAAGTTTACCGGAAGCCCACACACACGGACCAGTACCTCCTCTTTGACTCCCATCACCCTTTGGAACACAAACTTGGAGTAATCAGGACCCTACACCACCGGGCAGAACATGTTCCCTCTAAGCCTGAAGGGAAAAAGAAGGAACACACACATGTAAAGGAAGCACTCAAAACGTGCGGCTATCCTAAATGGGCGTTCTTAAAGTCAGCAAAGAGGCACAGAAAAGAAGATCAGACACCAGCGAGGGAGGATAAGAAGGACAGACGCAACAACATTGTCATCCCCTATGTAGCCGGCGTATCAGAGAAACTCAGGAGAGTTTTCTCCAAGCACGACATCCCAGTGTATTTCAGACCCAGCAACACGCTCAGACAGAAACTGGTTCACCCGAAAGACAAAACACCAAAACACAAACTTAACAATGTGGTGTATGCTGTACAGTGCAGCGAGGAATGCTCAGACCTCTACATTGGAGAGACCAAACAGCCACTTCACAAGCGCATGGCACAACATAGAAGAGCCACCTCCACAGGACAAGACTCAGCAGTCCATCTGCATCTTAAGGATAAAGGACACTCTTTCGAGGATGCCAATGTTCACATTTTGGACAGAGAGGACAGATGGTTTGAAAGAGGAGTGAAAGAAGCCATCTATGTCCACTGTGAGCGACCATCTAAGAACAGAGGCGGTGGTTTACGACACCAACTCTCTGCCATCTATAATCCAGTTTTGAGATCCCTTCCCAGACGCCTTAACGCCCACTCACATCCTAGGCCATCTGACCTCAGGAATTCGCATGATAAGGTGGGGCCAGGTTTCACAATGAACACACCCGAAACTCTGGCTGATTGGGACCCACGCCCAGTTTCCCACCTTGGCTCAGGCGATTAGAGGATCATCAGGGGGTCCTTTTGTCCCTCTGTGGGGGGTCACTCCCACTAGGTTTATATCTGGGACTCTCCACCATTTGACCTTAGAACTGAAGAAGCTTCTCGGATGAGAGGTGAAACGTCTTCAAGCAACTTAAAGAAGTCCAGACGCTTTTCTTTCCAAGCTCCTTTGAATAGCTTTCCTACATTTCCTAGATTGTTGGCATGGTGGTTAGTGCTGTTGCTTCACAGTAAGAAGGTCCTGGGTTCAAATCCACATTCTGGCTAGTTTGCAGGTTTCTCTCTGGGTATTCTGGTTTCCTCCTGCAGTTAAAAGTCATGCAGTTATTAGAGTTAGGGTTAACTGGTGATTCTAAATTACCTGTGAATGTAAGTGTAAATGGTTGTTTGTTTCTATGTGATAGACTGGTCAGCTGTCCAGGGTGTACCCTGCCTTGTAACCTATCACTTCAGGGTTATTTCCCAGCCCTCCTGCAACCAGGATAAAGATAGAAGGATGGTAGTTGTTGAAGACCCATTCAATTTTTATAGTAACCAGACTCTAGACTTTGTTGAAGATTATGTAATATGAAGACAGCATGTAGTATTTAAGTGACCAAGTAGTATTGGGGTAAAAGTTATTGAATAGTGTTGAAATAAAATGACAGAATTGTAAAGAATTAAAATATTCCAAGAGCTCAACTTACTTCATCTAAACATGTTTCAATCGCGTTTTATGAACACAAAATGCACAGGTTTACTGAATATGAAAAAGTTGTGTTGATTTAACTCAATTGTTTAAGTTTCTGCCAAAGCAAAACATTTGTGTGCAACTAATGTCCACTATTGAATCAAGTAAATCCAACATGGCCTTTTTTTCAGTGTAGGTCAAAATCAGTCACAAAGAGGCTGCTGCACAAAACAACCCCTGGTTGCTTGCAGAATGGCGGCGTTGCCGATAGTTCACAGGGAGGATACCGAATTGTCTGCAAATGCTGGCCAACAACTATCCAAGTAGTACTGAAAGTAAAAGTTGTGCCTTACTGCTGAAACCTGCACATTTCACAGTTGACAACTTTTACTTTATAGGTGAATGGTTTCCAGTTTGGGTCACACTTTTCACTTTTTCACTTCCACTAGGCAAGTGCAGACAAGATGGCATCTTCCATACAAGCTCCTGGTAAATTGGACAACCTGCTAGTGACCAAAAAATCACCATGAGACTTTCTATACTTCTTCATGACCAAGTTCAGCTAGTAACACCAAACAACCTTCCACAATGCCTGACCAACTGGTCAGGAAATAGATACAGTATTTCTCCCTATTGCCAGTGGCTACAGTGGGATCACTGAGTGATCTCTAGGCCTACGTGACTGGAGCATGTCAATCAATTTCACATCGACTGCCAGCAGCCTCCAGCAATGACTCACAAGTTAAGGAATACAAACTTTTTCCAAGCAACTGGTGGTTGCCAGGCAGTCACCAACTTGTCTCTAGGTTTGAATGACTGGGGCCCAACTCACACCACATCTATACCCAATTTAGAATGACCAGTTAACCTAAAAAGCATTTCTTTGGCCTGTGGGAGGGATGCTACTCTTAACTATGCAGCATTTACAGACGTGGTGGTTAGGTTTCCTCTTTCTGTTTGACTTAGGTTTAGGTAGCACCACCAAAAATCCATCAAACCCCATGCAAAAAAGAGATAAGAAGTAGGAATGTTAGAATGCTACATTTTAACCTGTTGTCCAACAGCTACTTTGCATTTTGCTTTGAGTATTTGCTCTTTTTTACTGTAATTGTTTTCCTTATGCCTTCAAGGAATAACCAGAATAAACAGTGATTTGCAATATTAGATAATAGGAGGAACTTACATGATTGATTAATACAGTTCTATCTATCGATCTATAAAAAAATATCAAGACTTAGCAGTTCTGCATCCTTCCTTAAATTACAATAAACAAAGATGATGATGATGCAAGTTTTTTTTAGATTTGGCTCTATCTCATGAAAAACCTATCATGAGGAACTGCAGCTCTCTCTATGCAATGAGTGTCTCTCCTGGAAACAGCCACAGGGTTGTAACACACCTGGAGCCCATCCCAGGGACAGAGACACACAGAGAGAGCCTATAACTTCAAAGTCTCAAACAGTACCCTTTTTTTCCTGATTAATTGCTTTATTCAGCTCATGCTGTGTTTGAGGGACTCTCTCTCTCTCTCCTGCTGGCTGTCAAGTACTGGTTCTAACAGTGCGCCGCTATTCTGCTGTTCTGAAATCATAGATCGCCTCCAGATGTTGTCATGACCCCCACTCACAAAAGCTAAATGATCTTCAGTCAGGCAGAGAGTGTGAGCGATAAACTGTACTTTATTTTATGTGTTTTAAACTCTTCTACTGTTTACATTTTTTAAAATGTGGCACATCATGCCACCTTCTCAGCACCAGGACCATGGCTCACGGCCTTTAACCTACTTAAGGTTGTAGAGGACTCAAGTATGTAAATCTGATGCAAATCTGATGATTTGAAATATTCCGTTTCGGCTTGAGAACTCTTTGGCTGCCAAAGGGAAAATACTCCCCAGTATTCAGCTGGGTTGGACAGCAGGAATCATCAGTGATGAATGTTTTACATTAGCATAATAAAGCGGACTGGAAGAATCCACGTTGCATCAATAGAGCAAGGGCAGCTTGCCAAACCATGTCATTAAGCGTATATTAATTCTGGCAGCAGCCTCCGAGCCACATTCTGATCGGGGTGGTTTCTAGAGGAGTGTTTACCAAAACAAGACTCACAGCTCTGCTTTAGTGGTTTCAGAGAGCTATCCAGTGACGTAGGAAACCTGGATATGTGACTGACTTTATGTACGCATGTAGAAATGTGAGGTCATGGCAGCCGTGTAAGTGTACTTTCTCACCAGAATGTGTTATGCCGTGGAGCGACTCCCAAAAGAAATTTCAAGGCTGGTACTGCACTGGATCAAAAGCACGAGTTTCTTTTTTTTTCATAGCTTTGCCAGAGGAATAGTAGTGTGAGAGGCTGTTTGCTGAAAAATTCCATAAAGGCACGTTTGAAAAGCAAAAGCAAGACCAACTATTCCTACTCAAGAGTCGTTGGGTTATGATTTACCATAAACTTAAATCCACCTCGTGGACTTAACATCAGCAGTGTATTGAATATCACCCACACAATTTCCACCTTCCTCTATTGCTGATATCTGATTCTTCTCACTCCAAATATAAGACATGTGTCAAAATGTTCTTCTCCTAATTGACCCCTAATTACATTTGCTGAACATACAGACGTCTGGGGGGTCGGTCCAACTTATCTCTCCGAAGGGTGTCATGTTTGCTTGGTCCCCATAGTCTGATACGGCCTCGGTGACCACAGCTCATACTGTCTGTCCACGCAAACTGTATTTTCCTCACTTCTGCACACAATGATGAGCTATGTTGCTTATTCAAATGTATACTAGGCAGTATTCCTATACTTTAATATTCTTCAACTTCATTTCATGCTTTTGGCTTCATTTCTTCCCATTAATTTATCATATGTGTCTTTCTTTTCCAGTCTGAGACTAGCTTCAGCAGAAATACAACTTATGTATAAACCTAAAATGTAAATGCAGACAAGCAATGTTAAAAGAGGATAATTTAATCCAGTGTTTAAATAGGCTACGCTGGAGGTGAGAGTTCATGCTGATACATATTACTGGCTGATTAAGATGTATGATGACCCCTGACCTCCTCAAAATCTGAACCACTTGTGGCTGAAAGACAACACTAATAAAACTGGTCTTATTAGTATTCATACCAGTCAATTCACTTTCTCACCTTTCTTTTTGCTATGATTGTGCACTTAAAAAAAATCATTAAGCTTTTCATTTAACATCTTTCTTTAGCTTTCTTTGGAAGTGTGAGATTTTATCATAAACAAACCATAAATGTAATACTCTAATAAAATACCCAAGTGTTAAAAATCACTGTTTATATATGGAAGGAACACATTGTAAAAGTCAATATATTTAATCTTGGCGAGTCAACAGTGCAAACCCAGTATGTAATTATTTCAAGCTGATTGATTCCAGTTGGGGTTGAAAGTGCGCAAAGTGAACACTAAATGGGTTTTAGTTAATTGGATTTTTATTAAGTTTCTGATCAAAACAATGAATCTAAAAGAATAAATTTCCATGTAGATATGAACCGCCTTTTTAAACTCTGCTAAAGTCCAGCAGATAGTCGAAAGCAAGGGCAAAATATGAGTTAAGCCTGTTTTCCCAGACAGCTTATTCAGATTTGAACAGGCAAACTGAATCGTTGGCTTCAACTTTCACTCCCACTGCATCTCTGACATCAGCATTCAGTAAACCATCGAGAGGAATCTGGCAACTCCTGTCTGGCTCTAATTAGGAACTCTGTCAGGATTCTTTGTAACAGAAAAAAATCTGGGAAAGTGGCATACTGGGTGGTTAATTTTGCAATCTTATATGCAAGTCCTCGTTAAATGCAACTTCTCACTTCTCGTTTTGATAAAAGTTTCATTGGAAGCTCTCATTTCCACCAGTGCCCTCTCAAAATGGTCATGTTACGAACACGAAAACTTGCAGACTGTTGACTTTCATGAAAAGTGTCAGTTGCACAGTTCCCACACATTAGGATTATGTGAAGGAAATAGCTAGTGGTTTTCACAGTGAACTAACATAGTGGAAAGTGAGGGTGTTGTGGTTAGGCTGGTGGATGGTTGGATATTGCCTCAAACTCTGCTGACCTGGGTTTAATCCCCCACTCATGTGAGCGAGTGTGAGTTTTAGGATTCCATTTCCAAAATCTTATCCTCTATTTAACCAGGCATAAAGTTTCTCAACTCTGAACATAATCTGAACCAAACTGTTTTACTTGTCTAACCATAACCCTGATGCTATAATTTTTACTGCAGGGAGGTAATCTTCATGTGATTTATGTCCACAGTGTGCAATCGGTGTTGTTCTCATTTCACTTTATTGCATCACGAACACGTCATTAGTCACTGTATATACTGAGTTTGAATGTAGTAAACAGGCCCTTAACAGTTTACTTGTTAAACTTTTCTCTTTGGTTTGTTAGTTATTATAAATTTGTCAGTAAAAAAATAAGCAAATAACATACATATAGTTGCTTTCTCTTTTGCAAAATGATATGTTAGACATTACGAGTCATTTACATTCTTTACTTTTTACATTTGATCCTTATTAAAAAGAAAATTCTTTAGACTGATTCGTGAAGCCCATACGCTCTCTACTGGGAGTAGATGTTTCCCCAATAATTTCAGTTTCAAGTACCCCTTGCGGATTTCTATCCATCCATCTGTCAAAGGAGACAGGTTGAGTGCACCCTGGACTACTCACCAATCTTTCACAGCCGTTGCTGTTTTCAAAAGGAAAATGTTGTAAATTTTCTACACTGAAAGTCATGAGGTTTCTTTTTTTGCAACATAGCCACCTGACACTCTCTGTTGTCTTGGTCAGTTGGCCTAGTAAGTGCCGGACAGGCAGGTAAGAGGTGATGCAAGAAGCATGCAAAAATAAAGTTCAAAATCTGAGCAAATGTTTCCAAATTAATAAATCCCTTTGAGTCAAGTAGGCAGCTAATAAAAATAATTTGGTCTTTTCTGCTAACATTTCACATATTTCTATTCATTCCTGCACAGTGAAAGCATTAAATGAGTCAATGAATGAAGGTTGTACCCTACATATCAGCTTTTTACAAATAAGAAATACAAAAACATTTTCATATGTAACCATGAAGCTTAAAGCTGTTTTGAAGCTTTGAGATTTGTGCTGCCATCTTGGTTTCACAAGTAGATGTGATAATGAAAGGTGAGTCTGACTTTAAAACAACTTGCTCACTGGCGAAGGACTTTGCAATCGCAAGCTGTTAGCCATGGACAATCCTCCATTTTGACCAAAAAATATTCATTATTAGTAAGATCCATAATGTGTGACCGAGCCCATAGACTTGGAAGGAAAGTCTTTACAGAGGTCAAGTCAGAAAGCTATTTTTCCATAGACGGTCACAGGAAGTCTTTTTACAACCACAGCTAACAGTTTAGGCGCTTCCACACTGGTGTCATTTCTTCTACCCCAAAGTGACTTCCATGCTTTTATACTGAGTATGTTAGTAACTGTAATTTAGTAACTGTTTTTTCATTGTTATGGATTACAATTAATTGTAATTTTATTGTAACTCAATTCAGCTACTAACTCCCCAACACTGGTAACTACTCAGAACACAATGTCACTATACATGGAGCTAAAGAAAACAGCAAAAATTGAATGATGCACTATTACATCAAGACGGGTTTTACTCGCTAATTACCATAATGGAGTATCCATAATAAAACACAAAAGCAAAATTCTGCTGACCATGGTAAATAAATATACATATAGTCTTGTCAAAGTTCTGTCAAGCTTAACCACGTATAAACCAGCACCTCTGCATATGTGCAATGTGTGGTTTCGCCTGCATTGGCACTGTTAGCTTGCCAGAGCATTGGCATCGTACTGTTTCTGATTATTTCTCATTCATCTAGGCTGGTGATTGTCGAGTGGTCCCTCCCTCTTTACTAAGTAGCACATACCCACTGAGGGAAGTCTAAAGCATTTCACATTTCATCACATTTTCACCGGGTCCTCATTTGAACACCTCATTTACTTAAAGCATTATATATAGCAAGTTTGGAAGTAAGCTACGTATTCTGAGACACAGCAAGCCTCTATTCATGCAGATATTAGCATTTAGCCCCAACCACGTCGATGCCTCAGTTTCACAGAGGAATTTTTATGACACTGGACTCTTATTTAATCACGCTAAAAGAAAAATTGGATAAAAGACACACTCACGAACTCTAAAAGCTGTAATCTCATCCTGGTTTTTAAAAAAAATTATATAAAGAAATGCAAAGGGTGGGAGGTGGGGGAATTTACATTAAAATCGCTCAAGACTTGCAGTGTTTTGCAGTGTTAGTCAGTATAGATGAGATGCATGGTCTGTTCATGCACGGCAGGCAGGGATTGCAGTTGCTTACATTAAGATTGCATGCAAACACACATTCACACTAATCAACTTATAGACATAGACATATAGGATAAGTGTCATATTAAAAATCTATACATTGTGGTATATAACAATTAGGTTGAAGTAATAAGCATTAAATGTGGTGGTAAATACTGTCAGTGATAATGCATTTTAAAGTGCTGCACTTAGCATTTTTTTTCATATTATGTTTAGGATTTCTATTGAGAACACTTTTATAGGATCAGTGTGTTACCCACAAACACTCTGCCTAAGTGAAGTTATGATTACTATAATGATATAATGTGCTAACCACCTCCAATCCTTCCCCCCGACACAGAAAGATTGATGGTGCCCAGTCAGCTTGTTCCCCGAGGAATCCTTTGAAACTCTGCAGCAATGTTGATATAACAAAGATTCATTATGACTTTTATAAAATAAGCCGTCCAGTAAGATTATGAAAATGATTTATGGCCATTCAAGCAAAACATTCCTAATTTCTAATAAACTGCAATAATTCCAGAGCAATCCCGTCCATCTAAACTGGTTATACTAGACGTGGTGTCTCTTGCTAAATAAGTTAGCATTTGCAAACAATGATTTTCTCTGAGGCCTTTGACCACAGGAATTTGACAAACTCCTGCTATTAATCCTGGTTAAAATCCAAATTCCAGACAGCACAAATATAATTGTAAGGCAATAAAAAGTCCCAGATGGCTTTGGAGTTAATTGATGCATTAAAACAATTGTTTCAATGTTCCTTTATCGTAATGCACAGCATCATTAAATTTTCTGTGGGTGAAAAAAAGAGCTTATTTTGATTTTTAAGACAGTGTTCAAAATGGGTTTGTTACACAAACTCTATCTTTCTTTGGAGTCTTGTCATTCCAGGCATTTGAAAGGGAAACAGAATTTCATGTCCCACACTGAGTGAAAGATCATTTACTGCATGAAATGCTGCCTTCCAAAAACTGATTAAAAGCTGAACCGGAGAAGCCAGACTGCAGAGGAATCAATCATTCTGCAATCATGTGCCACTCTTCCTGGATAAAAGTGTTGATCTGATTCAACGCAATCTTTTCAATCAGCCCGCAGATCTGCTAATTATTCATTGTTACTTTTGCTGTGGTTCCCTGGCCTTCTTCAAACTACACCAAGTCTCTCCTGCTGAGTGAAACGTGGTTTCAATAACAACACTCCAACAATTTGACAATCATCACGGTTGCCATTCGCCACATCTGAAATCAGCACATTCTTGGCTCCGTGCGTCACCTTGAGGCAGCTCAGCGGAGCCATACCTCTTGTGAAATGGATGCATGCTGCTCTTATAATATTCATGCCAAGGTCAAAGGTTAAAAAGTCTCATCTGACGAATAATACTTTGACTGACCCAAGGCGGTGTTTTGCTGTGAGTGAAAAGGAGCTTGATTTGTCATTTGGCCAGTAACATGAGCTCATCAGTACCACATGAGGCAACATCTGGGCTGTAATGAGCAACTGCAAGAGCTCTGATTGACAAAATAGCCAGAGAAGCCATTTTACCTACATTTCATACACTACTTGAATTAGACTTGGCGAACTTCATCTCAGATCGAAGCTGTTTTCTCTGATTGAAATACACGTGACCAAAGAATCAATAGTGAAGGGAAATACAGAAGTCAGGAAGCACTCAGCAACATTATGTGTTTATTTAGACTTTACAGGTGTGACAAGAAAAACAATTTTTTGAAAAGTGTGTTAAAGTAGCCAAAATTTAACAACACTCAAATGCCTTTGACACTGATTCACAGTGATATTTATTCTTGTGAATCTCATTGCAAACAGCAGGAATTCACTCTCTAGCTTTATTTTCTACATTTGAACCTATTTTCCTGATGTTAGCTCATCTGAAAGTATAGTAGTCCAGCTTCTCCAGGGTGGCACATCAATGCCATTGCCAGAGGTTTTGCTGTGTCTCTCTGCTGTGTCCATGGAGGTTCGCTCAGACCTCTACAGGCTAGGCAACACTTGTACCTCATGGCACCCTGAGGGCCAAGAGGTACTGGCATCATATATTTCGGTCCATCTGACGCCACCAGCTTGCACCTCAGACTGTCCAGTTTCCCAGGGAGGCCCTCGTCAAGATCTGGGAGGAGATCCCCGAGGACACCGTCAACGTCTCATTAGGAGCATGCTTGGACATTGTCAGGCATACAAACTACTAAGTACCATTTTGAGTTACTGGAATGAAGTTTTAGCAAAGTGGACTAACCTGACTTTGATTTTCGCAGTGTCTTTGAATTCAGCCCTCTGTTCATTTCCATCAAATGAATGGAAAGAAGGAAGGATGAAATGGCATAATATTATTCTTAACACATTACCTGGTCCGTATCAGAAAAAAACAGGGTTTTTTTTATACTAAATAAATAAATACAATTTCCCTCTCTTGCCCCTGCGAGCGGTCTATTCTTCAAGCCCGGGTCCTCTACCAGAGGCCTCGGAGCTTGAGGGTCCTGCGCAGTATCTTAGCTGTTCATAGGACTCCGCTCTTCTGGACAGAGATCTCTGATGTTGTTCCTGGGATCTGCTGGAGCCACTCCCCTAGCTTGGGAATCACAGTACCTAGTGCTCCGATTACTGCTGGGGCAACTGTTACCTTCACTCTCCTCTCCACTTCTGTGTCCTCCTTTGGCCAGCTTATTATCAGGGTACCTGATCACGGGCAGGGCGTAGGTGTTGATAGCCCAGATCTTGTTGAAGTACCATATATACCTATATAGATAGATAGATATTTATATACATATAGATATATCTGTGTGTGTGTGTGTGTGTGTGTGTGTGTGTGTGTGTGTGTGTGTGTGTGTGTGTGTGTGTGTGTGCGTACACACTGAGAATCTGTTATATATATTTTAGAGAATTCCAAATTCCACAAAAATGAGAAAATGCCAAATTGTGCAACATGTGCAGACCATGAGTGTGATGTGAACATTTCTCTGGAAGTGCTTTCCAAGAATCCTGCATCCTGCTTTTTAAAAGGTGTCACAGAGAGAAAAAAACAAACATGGCACAGGTTTCTAATGTGTAATATCCTTTCAATTACACCTTATTAATGTTCCCTTTTATATCTTTGCCAAGTCTTAACGCTCTACCTGATTACTGTGCGCAGATTAAACAAACCTTAAAATTGATTTTATGACTCCATCCCTACTGCCAGATTTGGTAAGGAGGCTTAAGGTGCAGGGCAATGCACCTTATTAAAAAAATAATAATAATAATCTCAGCAAGCAAGCTGACATCAGTGTAACAGTCATGGACATTTGTGTTGTAGTTGTTATATGGCTGTGGTTTTCCATTAACCATAGCAGTGAGCTGTAAATATTTAATAATTACTGTTTTATGTCTTGTTTAGAATCTATCACTTTTAATTTCATGCCTGCAGATCCATCAAAGAGGCACGTCCATGTTATATTTGCATAGCTTAGAACAAATCCTGCCAACAGCAGGAAGTACTTAGCTCAATCATTGGTGAAAAGTAAGAAGTGCAGCTGTTTTATAAATGCACTCATCTCATACAGTACAGCATTTTTTTTCATATATAATTTGTTGATTTGAGGTAATGGAAAAATGCATTTCTTGCATGTAATTATTACCATAGACTCTGTGTACAGCATATCCAGCTGTTGGTTTTGCATGTTCATGCACAGTGAATTGGTACAGGTATAGACGAGATGCAGTTAAATAGTGAAAGTGTTGCATATGAATATGAGACATGAAGACATTTACTTTCATTTCATCTCTGAGCCGAACCCATGTTGGGTGGACAGAAAGCATCAAAATCATCTGAACTCAAATCTGTTCTTTATGTCACAAGATATAAATTTCAGACGTCAGACAAACCGTCACTCCCAATCATTCTTTCTTGTCTATAATGTTACAGAAATTGAGAAGGATTTGAAATACTTATAATGTTTGTCCAGAGTTATAAGCTGTTAGAAACCTTCGGCACTGCAAGCTAACCTAAACGTTCGACCATCCAATCAAAGCACATGGTTTTGTTAATGTGATAAGCCTAAGAGAATTTCCACAGTTTGACAGTGATTATGTTTCATCCAGAAAAGGGTGCAAACTAAGTCAAGGATATCCTCGCCCCACCCTGCCTCAGCGGGCGGGCTGCCTGCTGCCTCACGCGCAATGCTATGCTCACTATTTTCCATCATTCATTCTCAGTCCAGCTTTGATTTCAGAAAAAAACAAAACATGTTTATTTCAAACGCGCAGCCCTTCTCACTCATCTTTCTCTTTGTTTTTAACATTCTCTCTCAGCTTTCTCTTATTGCTTCACAGCTCTTTTGCCTTTCTCTGTTTTGTTCCCTTCCTCGCCTTTGCCTTTGTTTATCCTCTCCAGCAGGTCCTGTGGTCTTTCTTTAGCGTCCATATGCTCTTAGAATTAAAAGTGGGGGAATGAAGGGAGAGAAGAGATGGGCAGCTCAACCCTCCTCCTGAGGGAGCATCTGCTTCTCTCCTTCCTCTTGTTCACCATCTCTCTCTCTCTCTCTTTCTGAGTAACAAACAGCGCTGACCTCAGACAGTTGGATGCATTACAGCAGAGCAACGTGATATAAAACAAAAAATATGTGGCCAAATGACAAATCAGGTTAGGGACGTGACCGAGCACTAGTTCATCACAAACATTTGCAGACAACTATTGCCCTCATATGTTGTAATCTTACAGAAACACCTTTTCACCTCTGATCTTCCCCGATACGGGGTTTATTAACATTTGGTAAAAATTAAAGGTCATGTATTCCAGGTGCTCTTCATAACAGTCTGCAGAAGTTCAGCTGCTATGGTATTTATATTATATCTTTTCAGCAGATAACGGACACATCTGACTCCAATGTCTGTAATGCAAGCTGCTGTGAGGACAAGAACTGCTCGTGACAAATTATAAAAAGTCCTTTGATGATAAATTGTAATGACTTTGCAACATATGTTACCAATACCATTATAATAACAGATTGTGAAGCCATTCAGTTGACGTGTTTCAAAGCTTGCAAAATTTCATTGGCAACACACAACATTAGGTTCAACTATGTAGCATTTACAAGCAGAAGGCAGCTAGTATTAGTGCAGTGTGTGTCAGTAGTCAGAAACTGTCCTATAAAGACACATCATGTATTTTATAATAATGTCTTTGATTAACATAAGTTCATTCCCACATGCAGTCCTGTGGAAATCTAAGTGCAGCCAGCTGCTGCTAATCAAACGCACCACCTCCATAAAGAAACTGAAGTTCTGGCAGTTTGCTGGTCTTGAACATTTAGGTGTGTTAATGCAATGCCACAATCTTCCCAGGAGTGGACTACCGAGCAAATTCAGCCCAAGGTCAGATTGTGCAATGCAATTAATGACATGCAAAAAAGACTGAACAAGTACAGTTTGTTTGGAATGGTTGTGTGGAAAAGGGCAGTGCAGCTTAGGCTATCAAAGTTGCATCTAAACAAATCACAAGACCTCTGGAATAATGTCCTTTGGACAGAGTAAACCAAATTGAGATGTCATACTTCACAGCACTCACGTGGTGAAAACCAAACAGCATAACAGCACGAGCACCTCATACTAATTATCAAGCACGGTGGTGGCGGAGTGAAGATTTGGGCTTGTTTTGTGGCCACAAGACCTGGGCCCCCTTGCTGTCATGACTCCACCATGAACTCCTCTGTATACCAAAGTATCCCAGAGTCACATGTGAGGCCATGAGTCTGACAGCTAACGCTTAGCTGAAACTGGGTCATGAAACAGGACCGTGAGCCCAAGCACAGCAGAGTCCAGACCTCAACCCAATTGAAGTGTTGTGATATTACTTTAAGAGAGCTGTGCATAAACAAATACCCGCAAACCTCAGCGAGCTGAAGCATTGCTGTAAAGGAGAGTGGGCCAAAATTCCTCCACAATGATGTGAGAGACTGATAAAGTCACACAGAAAAGGATTACTTCACTTTTGTTTTCAACAATATATCATTTTGCATTTGACCTCTTCTCATTTCACTCTTTATATCTTTAAAGAAAATGAGCTGTCTAGTTAGTTAGAAATATACTGTAGTTTAATATTCTATAACAAGCTCAAGTTATTCATGTTCAGCTGACCTACTCCTACATACTATAAAGTTTATATACATATTACAATTCTAGTCCATTAAAAGTAAGTACTGCCTGGGGGGAATTTGTACTCTCAGAGTGCCTCTTGTAGTTTTTATTTTATAGATTTTTAATTTTGTTTTTTTTATTTATATTTTTACTTACTACGTACTTCTCTGTGGATTGAAATAGTTGAGTTGCTTCTAAAAACAAGGAATCGGAATCAAACTTCCATAGAGCACATCAGAAGGTCACCACGCCGGCACCCATAAGAAAAATGCTTTTAATTGCTTCAAGCTGATATTGCTCGAGAGCTCTCCTGGTAGGTCATCACTGTTACAACACAGCAAAAAAGTTCAAGGCTTTCTTTCAAAAACTGCATTGCCACCATCAGTGTGTGACAAGTCCAAAGTGCATGCAGGTCAGTTTAACTCCCAGACTATTACTTGCAGAGCCCCCATAAAATCTAGACTTTGTATTTCTGACTGAGCAAGGCCGTTCCCTCGACACACACAAGAAATGTTTGCTTCAGAGTGAAAAGTAATTCAAGTTTCATGTTGTTGCTGTTGTTTCTTTTTTAAAATCTCTGATACTGTTAGTTTTACTTGTTATAGGTATCTGTGCATCACCGGCTTTTCAGCAGAAAAATGGTTTCATAATTCAAGAACTTTACTTGAACGTTCCCTCATTTGATTTACATATACAAAAGTATATGAGTGAAATTATTGCAAGGGTATCAAAGTTTGATACATATAAATTTACACCCACATTATTTGCAAATTAGCTTAACCTGAGGTTTGGGACACTTAATATGTATCAGACTAGCTGTTGATTAGTAAGCTTCAGTATGCTTGTAGGCAGATAATGATTTATACCCACTTTAAAGTGCCCCCATGTATTCCTCTCACCCACAACCGGTCGCACCAGACGGATGCCCCTCCCTGAGCCTGGTTCAGGTTTCTTCCTGTTACAGGGAACTTTTCCCTTCCCGCTCTCTCATAGGTGATCATCTGATTGTTGGGGTTCTTTCTGTATTGTTGTAAGGTCTTTACCTTACAATATAAAGTGCCTTGGGGAGACTGTTGTTGTAATTTGATGCATTATAAATAAAACTGAATTGAATTGATAGACTGTTCAAGGTGTACCCTGCCTTTCACACTGTAACAGCAGAGCTAGGCTCCTGCCTCCCCACAATACTCAATAAGAGTTAAAGAAATGGATGGAAAAGTCACATTAAGTCACATTACATTCATTAAATAAAGTGTTACTTTTAAGTTATTCCTAAGTATATATTAGTATATTTCATCGAAAAACTTAGAAATGCAGTGTTTTAATGAGAATTTTCATGGCAAACAGGCTGAAAATGCTTTAAGGTTTTAATATCGTCACTTTGTGTGACTGTATTTGGGCCAGACTCACATTGTAAAATGAGAATTAATAACCTGCTGCAGCTTACAACTTGTAAAAGCATCTCCTCGCTATTTATTTGGTATTTTCTCAGATTTGTTTGCCATTTCACTGTGTGAGCACACATTTTTACTGATTAACTCTGTGGTTTCCAGATATCCATCAATAAACACAAAGCAGCTGAAGTGCTGTGCTCTCAGTGTGTCCATAAATTACCAATGAACTGCAGTAACACACCCCGAGCAGTCATTTTCCATGAGCCATTCCACAATATGATCGATCTGAAATTTCATATCTCCAAACAATGCTTTGAAAACATCCAGTGAAATACATCAGCCTTGTGCTGCCCTGGAGAGGACGAGCAGCTGTTTAAAAGGAGCCGAGCAACAGATCCGGGCCCTGAAACACGGGCGACATATGATGTGTGTCTCAGCGGGTGCAATAAATGCCGCAATAAAATTACGACAGTGTCAGTGTTTCCAACATCCATGGAGGGAGAGCAGCGAACCCATGACACCAGGCACACACTGCGGAGAGAAGGACTTTTGTTATGACTTATAAATTTAAAAGGTCTAATAATATGTGATACTTAACCAGGAATATTTCATCAAACATTTCATCATCTCCTTTAATTTCTGGGGGATCTTGCCAATATTTTCATCGCTGATACAAAAAAGCCCCTACAACTATAATTTATTATATCTGAGACTGCTGATTTCATACTTTTGCTAAAACAAGCAAACAAGAGGACATGAAAACATATTTTAATCCAACACTTTTATTGAGCTGTATTATAACTGAACTCCCTACTTTTCTGTGATTATGCAATGACCTTTGTTACTTTGTTCCGCTGCCTGTGTCCCTGAAATTGCCTTACTCATGTGCGAAAACCTGTCCGTCCACTGTGAGAGCTCTGCCCTTGCTAATAAATATGGACAAAATCCACAGGGCACCATCCCTGCTCTGCTGACTCAGGCTAGATAGAACAAGGCGTGGGGAGTCTTCTTTTTGGCATCAGGGCAGGATTGCAGATCTGGAATTACTGGGCATGGTGCCATGCGACACTGGTGTCACACACACGTGTTCTGCATGTAAATGCATATCAGCATGCTTTAAATCAATACGATTACACAAAGGGCTTTCCTCGTCGTGTAGAGGAGAGGGTGTGGAAAGGGAGCATACCTCTGCTTTGTTGATGATTCATGTGTACAGATAAGGTTTGCCTACAACATGCCCATACCTGACTTCCAGCATGTGCAACCAAAACGTTAAGAGTTAGGTCCACTTTTGAAAGCAATAAAGCTCCAGCTACACTGAGCTGCAAGCCTGATGCAATTGCATCATCGAGGAACAGATGTTTGTGACATTTTGCATCCAAACTCTCTCTCCCTGTTGCCTTGCCTCACTGTTCCCAAGTACGTTGCACTCATGTAAACCCCTTCCTTGATGTCAGCGCACCTTCTGGGACATTTACAAGAATTTCCCACTAAACACAGAGGAATGATGCTTGTAGTTAAGCGAAATTAAATGATACTTCAACAAAACAGTATATCACAGCAACAACGGTTTCATTACGGCTTTTTATCAAGGAACACAAAGAAAAGGCGAAAACAGAGATCAGAAATAATATCAAATTCATACTGTCAGTCTGGCAGCAGTTCAGACTGAGGGGAAACTGAACAATTATTGTTGTGTTTCTAATAGAGTGTCATAAGCATGTAATAAGCAGAGGCAGAGGCTGAGGCAGCTAAAGGCATATGTCTGTTTTAGGTGCATTTTTTTTTTTAAAAATGTACAGACACAAGGGTTCAGCAGCAGAATGATAAGATAATGATCAAAACAACCTGCTCACAATGAAAGAACAACCCTGGGTTTTGTTGTGTGGCAAGCACCAGATTTCTACTAGGCTAATTACAGACCAGAGGGGGTAAAAGCTGAAGCTAGCAGCTTAACACACATCAGTGAAAGAAATCTTTGAAGTCCTCTGCTCATATGTGTCCTGTAACCACAAGATGCTAAAATAAAAGATTATTAAAGACTTTCACACTAATGTATGTTTACGTTACATCTGGTGCGTTCTCTTATAAGCGAGGGAGAATTCATGCCGGACAAGCACAATACACAGTTTTCTCCTTTTGGTTCACCGTTAAGCAATAGTTGGAATATCACAGCTCGAATTCTCTCTGGCTTTCAAATCTGTCAGTTAATTGTAAAGCTACAGTCAGGGGCGTTTCCAGGAGTTTTTCAATGGGGTGGCACGGGGAAGATTAAGAAGAAAGTGGGGGGAAGGACCAAATACGGTGTATACGGATACAGTGCAGAGAACTGGGTGTAGGAAAGACTGTGTCACAGCACAAGAGCCTGAAAATGGTTCTCTATTAGATGCAAAGTGGTGAAACAAGTATTTACACCCTTTAAGTAACACTCATAATTACACTTGCATAATAGTACAAAAATGTTTGCATCAATATATACTTTAAGTAAAAGTAATCATTGTGCAATCATATTTCCACGCGGGTGATGCCAGCCTATGCACCGCCTCTGTGACACACCTTTGGTTAGAGCCAGGCAATGGTTGCCTCAGTGATGGAAAAATACTTTAGCTCTCTCTAGGATTTGGGTGCTCGTGTCGTGGCTTTTTCAGGCAAGCAATTGTAGCGTACTTAACACCTTTACTAACACTTGGTTTGATCGTTGGCTGGATGTTGGGCTCAGGGAAGAAGTTATACAGCACTCCCACTTTATTAAAACCTGTTTTGTTTGTTAGGTTAGTTGGTTGGTTGGTTGACTGGTTGGTTGTTTTTGGCTCAGGCAATAAATTGTTGATTAACACCACTTGTATTGAAAGTGCTTTTGTTAAAATATAATATATAAATTATGAGTTTCTTCTTTTCTACCGTTTTCAGTCAAGCAAATCATCTGTGTACAGCCTCATACCACTGCAAAAGTGATGCTGATATTCTCATTAATTGACAAGAAAGTAATAAAGATGTTAAACTACATTTTCCTTTATAAGAGTAATTTATTCATTGTTTTTTTCCAAAATTAATGAAGCAAAATAATATAAGAAATGCCACTTGAATGAGATAGCAACCAGTCTACAGTGAATGGGAATGTCAGTTCTTTTTAACTCTACTTTCCCAAGATGTTTTTTTAACCTTATAGTCTTCAGCACCAACTGATGGCAATTAATCAGAACTCCAGCAGCTCCCTCTGGGTCCTGAAAAACCTTTACATAACTTTGGTTTCTCACCATGTCTGTATTCTGCAGCTTTTATCCTTCCACCTAAATCCCCCACTTTTCTTCCACACACAAATACAATGTAAATGCACACACAGGTCAAGTAGACGGTTGGAAATCCAAGCTTTTGATAGTTACCTTGGGAAATGTCAGGGCTTGGGCAGGTCGACTGAGCCATTTTTTCCCACACCTGCTGCTTTGTGTCACTTTATGCCACAGCTTCATTTCTCATTACTGTGTTCTAGCAGATGCACCAAAGATCACAGGTTACACATAAAGAAACACACATGGCCATGTTAAGTTATTTATTATTATCTTATTTGCCGTCAAAAATAAACAAACCCCGGGGTGGTGAACAGGTAACCAGAGCAGCGAGTGGAGCCCGTGACATCAGACACCACCAAAGAGAATTGACTCTTTTCTCAGAGGCACGGGAAACACAGGATTCAATCTAGGCCTCCCACAGTCCGCACGCTAACCAGCCACACAGACCCAAATCTTGAGTTACCACCTTCCTCTTTTCTCTTTGTGCATCTCTTCTTTCATTAGCGAGAAAGATAACTAAAGTTATTTTAGGCCCTGAGGTGGGATTACCAGCTTTTTCACACCAAAGAGGCTCGTTACAATCTTTAGGACTGTTTATAAATTAAGGAAACTAAGGAAGGAGCTTAAAACTTTAACCGTCACCCTGAACATTTGTAAATACTGTTAAATAAAAGATTTTTTTCTTTATGATGTAGATCACATGAAGGAAGCCAGTTTGTATGAAATAAGAGAAGCTGCGCATGGCCGTTAACTTGGGCCTGGGAAACAAACTCAGTGTGAATGATGCACTTTCTCAGAACGTAAATTTCGGACATAATTAAACGCTTCTCAGAACATCACCAAAGAAGTGACTGATGGCAGGAGCGTGTTTCATCCGTCTCAACCGGAACAGCTACATTTGGCCAAATAAATAGAGGGTATCGGCTTTCCCACAAGCCCACTAATTAAATGTAGAGGCTTTTTTCTTTTTCTTTTTTTAAGTATCACTTTGAATTATATCAGCATAGGTTAGATAAGGCAACATCCTGATACACAGTGAAGAACTCAGGCAGTCAGGAAAGAATGAAATCACGGGCTTGGTCTTTAAATTTTCATCTGATTCCAGTAAAAACATTTACCCAATCAATTGTTACCCTAAGAAAGAAAGACAAACAATCACTACACCATGGCTCATTTAGAAATAATGGGCAGGCGCCTCAGTGTGCCTGTGCCCAGAGGTGTCATACAGTCATGTTTTGATCAACATGAACAAATCTGCTTTGGTAAGTACAAGGCAGAGCTTTACTGTGGAAAGAAGATCTCAATAAGACATTAACATAACAAATGAAGGCTCCAAAATGCACCTTGGGAGACAATGGCTTCAAGCTGAGTTTATGCAAAAACAGGGATTGGCTTCACATTCAAATACTGGGAAAATACAAGGATCAGTTATTACAGCACTTAGCTGTTAAGATGTCTCTGTAAATATAACCAAGCTGAGGGGGAAAGCACATAATACACTGTGATTTGTTTTTAAGTAAAGGGAATATGGTGGAGGAACTGAAGACAGAGCAGCAATGGAATGAAGGTCAGGTAGCACCTGTTTCACATCAGCATCTAACAGCAGGAATATGAGTCAAACCATCTGAGCGCAGCTCTGCCCATCAGATTACTGCTTGGCATGCAGTGTGTGTGTAAAGAAAAAGACAAAGACAGCAGTTACAATACATTAGAGAGAGCCACAAAGGAAAAGCAGGGATCATTTCCAAAAACTCCTCTGCTAATGGAAACATCCAAGAAAGCTAGCAATGATCATGTCTCTCTCAGGGCTCTGTTGTGCGCTTAACTTCTCTTCACACTCTATGCATTCAATGGAACTAGCATATGTTCAAGTCAACAATCCAGTTTAGTTCAGCATCTAGTAGTACTAAATAAATTGATGCTTCATCTTGAACTCATACTAAATACATAAATACAAAGGTCTGTATGACTCAGTCTCATGTGGCAAATTTCTCTCGTGCAAAATGTGTTGCATAAGAAAAATGCACAAAGTACATTAAATCAGACACAGGACACCTTTAAAATAGGAAGATTTATTACGGGTGTGTCATGTTTTTGTTTTTCCATTAAGGCAGTGCTGGTTATTCAAGTACCTGGTCTTGTGAAGCTAGTATTTTTTAAATTGTTTCTAGTACACAAATCCCATGAATCCATTACCTTCAAATACATCTAAAAACATGAAAAAGAGTGGAAATGTATGCAAGTGTTCAGATGGTCCTTCTCCCAATTCCTGATAGCTTTAAAAGAAAAGGCAGACTGATGAAAAGCAGAGTTCCTTCAATTCAGTTTTATTGATATAGCACCAAATCACAACAAGAGTCACCTTAAGGAGTTATTTATTGTAAGGTAAAGACCCTACAGAGAGAAAAGCCCAATATTCACACAACCCACTTTGAGTAAGCACTTGGCGACTGTAGGAAGGAAAAACTCCCTTTTAACAGGAAGAAACCTCTGGCAGAAACAGGGTCACGGAGTGACGGCCATCTGCTGCGACCGGTTACGGCCACTGATCTCAAAACGCTGGTTGTATATTCTGAGCAGAGCTTTTCAGAGGTGGGGTGAAATATTATGAACAACATTTAGTATCTGTACTCAATCTGATTTCACTTGGAAGTGTGTTCAGTAGATGGTTGTCCAAATTTAGATCTGCAGTATGGTATATTTTACAGTTTCTTGTTACCAATACTCTCTTGTCTTTGAATATATCCTGAAAGAAACTCTGTGGTCAGACTATTTATACATTTGAGAACTAATTTAAGAAAACATAAGAAAAAAAATAAGATAAGCCAGTTTTTAAGTCACTATGTTTGATAACTTATACCTGAGATGGTTTTCTCTCCAAAGTTCACCTTTAATTGCTAAATATATGTGAAAAATCTATTTTTTAAATTCGCATTTAGCTACACCACACCCTCATCTTCTGTTCCACCTAATTTATCACATTATAGACGATAAAGATGCCGTAAATTCTATTTCGCTGTGACTTTATGTAATTAAACCCCGCAAAATCCTTCTACCAATGATGGATTAGACACATCCAAGACAATACCACATAGCGTTACACAGTTTTATAGTAAGTCTTGTTAACTGTGGCTTGGAAAAGTAATGAAGTGTGCCGTCATAGTTATCACGGTTACATCTGTATTCAGCTCACAACTATTTTAGGTGTGTGGATCCACGTGGATGAGAGGCTAAACCCACAGAGCCAGCAGACTCGGACTGTGTGAAATGAAACACAGAGATGGTATATAAATATTGCGGTAAGCTGATGTAATGATCTCAGTGGTGTGGTCACGATCTACAGAACACACATTATGAAGTATGTTCGCTGCAGCTACGACTGTCCGGAGTTGTAAAGCCTGTTCGATGTCCTCGTGCTCCACCTTCAATGAGAAGACAATCAACAGATATAAAAGTACCTATAAGCAACCTGTGCATGTGCCAGAGGGCTGACAAAGCCACGGTGCTTCAGGTTTCTTGTTGTGTCATCCAATCTACTGTATGCTATTCTAGCTAATCCCTTCTTAGATTATCCCCCCAGGCATCCCATAGGTAACACCTGTTGTTTACCTCTCAGTCATCAGGACACAAACAGCCTGGATGAAACCCTAACAGTCATTCTGTGGCAAATTTCAAGGAGGCGTGAGCAGGGTAGCATCTTCTGTCTCCACCTCCTCGCTCCCTGCCCCCATCCCGCTCTCTCACTCTCTCTCTCTTTCTCCTTTGGACAGCCCCACCGACAGCTGTGGAGTGGAGAGCGGGCTGCTGACGTCCTCTGGGGTAATTGCGTTGTAAATGTGAGGTTTGAGGGGGTAAATAAAGAGTTCTAAGGCAGGACCAAAGTAGCCACAAAGAGAGACAGAAAGAGACACGAGGAGAGAGGGGAGAGAAAAAAGCGTAACATGACACCAACCACTGCCTCTGTTATAAGAAGCTTCACCGGCACCACATCGACCCTATATATAGGTTGTGGGCTACTTTCCATTTCGGTTTTCCATCTTTTTCTTTATTATCTTTTTTACTCTCACCCTTATTTTGTCTGTCAGTCAAATTTGGGTGTCATAAACATTCGCTGCACGATGAAAATCACAGCATACATTTCTAGGAACACACTTATATCATGGTTTCTGTAGCCTTAACAAGTTTTTCCTGGAGAAATACATTAGTGGATAAAATACTAGAGGAGGCCTTTCTGCTCTACTGTAGACATTATTTATGGTTCATCTATTAACAGTGAAGTGTTGTAGCCCAGCAGCAGCGACTACATTTCTCTGAAAGGCTTTACATAAAATTCTTCTGTGTGTTTTCCTACCGGGAGGAAAATCTGCACCATTGACTCATCCATCACTGGAGAGAGAAAGAGAACATTAAAATAGATTTAGTAATAAAAGAAAGGGGGAGAAAGATAATGCCTTCATCAACTTTTAATTACTACGCTTTAATTACTAGAAAGGGAAAAAAAGGTCCTGTGTAAGATGACAATTTCACCTTGAATCAGGCCAGTACAGGTTAATTGTATTAAAGACATCATTCAGGAAAGCTAAAGAAGCTAAATTAATATCTCCTTTCTAATATTTCTAAAGGTTTGCCTCTTTTTTCACAAATGGCAATGCTAAACCTTCCTATTATTAGTTAGGTACACCTTTACCACTGCTCATTAACTTAAATATCTGATCAGTCAATCACATGCCGGCAACTCAGTGCAATTAGCTATATAGCCATGTAGGGGATGGTCCAAAAGAGAGAAAATGAACTGCAACTCTCTGGGGAATAAAATGCCTTGTTGACATCAGAGGTCAGAGCAGAATGACCAACCTGACTTCAAACTGATAGGAAGGGAACAAAAAACAAAGCAAGACGCATATTAAATCAAGGTATGCAGAAGAGCATGTCTGATCGCACCATGCGTCTAACCTTGAAGCAGATGCGCTACGACAGAAGACTGCAATGAGTGTCACTCCTGTGAGATAAATACAGGAAACCTGGTCTGAGGAGTCTTGATTTCTGCTGTTTAGGAGGCAGAATCTGGTGTAAACAAACTGAAAGGATGCATGTTGTGTGAAGGGTTCAGGCGTAAGGTGGTTTAATGATGTCGGGAGATAGTTTCTTGGAACGCTTAAAACAAAATGAGCACTGTTTGAAAATCCCAGTGGTTTACACATTTGTGTAACTGGTGAAAGATCCAGGTTCAAACCATGTCACAAAGCTCAAATCATCTCACACTTGAAAACCGGAATAAGTTCATTTCTCTTAAAAGTCGTCCTTCACAGTCACTAGTTTTCAATCCAATAGAGGATCTTTGGGATGTGGTGGAACATGAGACTCTCACCATAAAGTTATAAAGCTGTAAAGTATATGATCGGGAACATCCCAGTACATAATGTCTGCTATTTTACAGTAAACACAAGGTAGGCAGCACCTGGGGATGACAGGAAGTTATTGGTCTAGCAAAAGAGCATGTCGCGAGGGGAAATGAATACATTTTGTTGAAAACTTAAAAACATTAAAATCTTGGCGATTACTACTATCTATGTAAGGTCGTTGCACAGAAACTCCTGCAAGTAGTCGAGATGCTTCAGTCTGGGTGGACTCAAGCAGAGATTTCACTTTCCACATCCGTGAGTGAGTCTCGATGGAAATGTTTGCATGCCTGTTTTTGCGACTGCGTGGACGTCTAAAGAATTTGTGCACCAGTTTCTCATATGCCCTGGGAGCCAACTTCAAGCAGACCTTAAAAAAGTATAGCAGCAATGACTACTGTCATTGTGTCTCTAGCTGTCCATAACCCCAACTGAGCATAATTCAGGCTTTAGTAAGACAGAAGCAATAATGAGTAAATGCCAAATACAGTAATTGTGCCGATGCCCATTCAAGTGACCTTTGACATAATCATGAATTCTGAAAACAGTTAATAAAGGCCACCAAATGAGAAATGAGACACAGTTGTCAGGTTGACAGCTTTTGCCAGTATTGAAATGAAAGCTACTGTACATTAGGTAGAACTGGCTACCTGTCCACGTGGCATGCTGGAATAGGTTAAGTCTTAAAAGACATGTACCACTGCCAAAAAAATGAATTAGTCAGGAGTCTTTTTAGGCCTGTGAAAATCACAGCGGGTTTTAAAAGATTAGTGTTTTTATGTGATGCTAAAGTATCAGCTATTAAATGTCTTTGTGACTCGTTTCATCAGATTTGTCTCTCAGTGTGTCAGAGCACAGCTCTTTTATTTGTTAGCTTCAGTGTGACGTTCGGGGAGACATGCAGGCGGTCCCTGGTTCCTTGTGGTTCCTGCATCAGCTCCGAATCCGAGTGGGTGGCTGACTAGCTGCTTGACTGGCATTCCCCCAGGGACACAAGGAATGACAAAAACTTAGAAAAACAAAGGCAGACCAAAACCCCATTCGACTTGCACAATAAAATCCTAATTAGCTACTGGCAATAATGATAATAAAAATATAGTCTAGACATGCTGTATTGAATAAAAAGAGGGAATTTTATGAGAGTGTAATGCACAGTTTAAAAAAATAAATAAAAAGCTCCACAATTGTGTCTGCAGTGCCAGTGACAGTTTATATTATCTTGTTTTATGAATAATAAAAGCAGCTTTGCAGTTTTCTTATTTGCTGATGTAAAGGGAAAGTATGCTGGTGGGTGTGAGTGAAGTCTGGGTCAGACTTGCACGCTGGAAACAGCTCAGTGTTTCATTAGCTTGCCTACTGTTGCTTTATTGTTATTGAAGTGGCTGTTAATTTAAGTTAAGTATAATGAAGAGCCTGCTGAGATTTAGGGACCATGGAATAGTCTTCTACAGTAATTCTTCCACTGTGCTTTGTGTGTGTGATTGCGTGTGTGCTTGAAAGCCGTTTTTGTCCACGCACCCATCTTAAGCAACATTGTTTAATCCTACAGTGCTTTTTTCCCCCCTCTGTATATTTCTGTAGAGGTAAGAAGACTGACACTGCTCTTTTATTGCAACAATGTTTGTAGATGGAGCCAGCAACTACTGATACTCAGGAAAAACAATTGGCCTTGTTCTAATAGGCCAGCAGTAGTAAGGAAGTAGAGTATTTAAAAAAAAAAAACCAAAAAAAAAAAACCAAACAACTATTTTAAATCACAACTTTATAAACTTAACTTAATATTTTTGGTTCTTTTTTTGGTCACTGTCATATTGGTCAACTGGTTATCCTGGTTCTCAGATGATCCTTTCAAACTTCTGCTAAACAAACATTACTTTCTTTAGAAATCCGGTGTATGCCTGTTTGTAACAATGACTGTGGCAAGATCCTTTGTCAAGGGCCTTAATGCCTCAGTGTTTTATTGTGTGGAGACAGTGTGGCGATGCCGGTTGGTGCCACAGCGGAGGCCCATAAAACAAGTCATTCTCTAATTTTGTTTGTCGTTTGTTGCATGTAACAAATGTGGCAAAATGTCCTTCAACTGTCTTTCTAAATATACATAACATGGTGCACTGTAGAAGATCCGCGGACGGAAATGTGTGCTGATTCTTTACCGTGGTTGAAATGCAAAAGTGTCTATTTTTGTCAAGCTCTGGTGAGGAGTTTTTCCTCATGTCTGCAGCGTGCGGGTTCCCTTCAGCTCGCTTTGATCTTTTTCTGGAATCAAATGTAATGATTGTGGCTGACTTTGAAATCTGGAAACGCACTTGCTGTGCCTCATTGCAGAGCTCCTTTGCCTGCCTCGCGACTTTAAGCTGCTCTTTATTTGAGATACCGGACATTTCTGATGAGAAACTGTGAATCCTAGGCCATGGATTGTCTCATTAGTGCTGTGATGACAGGTGAGTTTTCACTGTCTGAACATAAAACACCAAAGTTGAAGGACAATCAAGCTTGATTGTTTCAATTTTTCACCTGCGGATAAACAGATCTGACCATTCAGGCCACTGCATTATGGAGTGTGCCCCTAGCTCAAAACATGCACTGGTACACTGAATACTTAATGATATGGAACCAGTAAAATAGTACTATTTTACCTCAAACACACTGCTAGTCCCTGCTCCGGGTCAGTCGGCTCTCTGAAATATGTATGAAAGCGGCTGTGATACTGCTTCAACTTCTGCAACAAACCATGAAATTCTCCCTGCTGCTACCTTGGAAAAATGTGGAATTTCATGTAGTTTTTCTGAACTCAGTGTGTAAAGGCCTTTCAGATGAAAGGATCAGTGCCACTCTTATCTTTTGATGTAGAGCTAGAACAAATCATACATGTTTTTTTTGTTTGGGATATGTTAACTGCGTAAAATATACAGTCATTGTTTACTGCCACGTTGTTTGTTTGTTTGTTTGTTTGTTTTGCAACCAGAAGTTATCTTACACGGATGAAAGCTTAGAGGGATAATCTATCAGCTAATGTTAGCAAACCTGGTTAGCACATGTGTTCATAAACTGCCCAGGTGCAATGTAGACGCAGATATCAGCTAAGCAGTGCTAATAAAATACAGTTTCTATCCACTCCAAACCTTAAGCATAAACTTCTGGGATGCTTTGTACTACATAGAAAGTCGTGATATTAGTTAAATAATGATCCAAAAGCTTACAATAGCACATGCACAGTGAAGAGGTCTTCAATCACTCCACCAGCTGCCTGACACAGCCCACGCCAACTCAACTGCAAATGTAGAGTTGAGACAGGACCTGTTTTAACATGGCAGCCAATGGGGACTGTCTCCTTCTTGGAACCAGCCTCAAGTGGCACTTGGTGGAACTGCAGTTTATGCACTTTTGTGTTGTTGACCTCATTTATAATCACCGTAGGTCGCTGCTGGGAGCAAAAATGTGGTTAATCGAGTTTAGCATACAGACTGCAAATAGGATACACTAGCGCCTCTACAGCTCAGGCAGAAATATAACATAGCATAAGTCAATGAAGCAAAGCAAAGAAGCAGATACAGTTCAGTTGTGGATGACTAAAACTAACTGTAGTAACAAATGATTTTCAACAGAGCAGGTTGTTTCCTTCATCTATATATTTGACTTTATCTCTATGGTGAATGCCATATTTGATACATATTATATACTTTGTCTGGGTGGTAAATATTTTTTTATAAGTCTATGACTTCCCAGTATGATAAACTCAAAAATCAGATAGTATGACTGCAGAGGTAGCTGTGCATTATAAATTGCACTGCTACTGCTAAATTCACCTTTGGATCACAAGTACTTCTGTATTATTAAGTAAAATAAATTAGGAATTACAGGAAAATCTGACTTTTCCAGTCAGATTGCCATTGAACAGGCTGCTATTCAAAGGTCAGAACTCAGCTCCAATTCAAAGATAAACACAGCATAATGCAAAAACACGACAAGTGCCATTTCTCTGCTTAAACAGATTTTGTCACGAAAGTAGTCACGCTGTCAGAATCGTTCGTGTGACTAAGATCTAGTCCCACATCGCCATGGGAATTCATCTTTTGTGAAAGGCTGAATGGAAATCTGTGCACTTGGTTATTACAGTGGAGTATTAGTGTGCCACGAAGCAAGCAGCACTGACATGCAACTGGTAATATAATAACGTACTTGATAATAGAACAGCTTGTCTCTTTCAGTTTTGGTACTCTTAACCGCTTCATGTTTCACTCCTTCCCAGTGTCTTTCTCATTTATTAAGGATGATCTCTATATAATGAAACGCTGATAAACAGAACGCCTGTCTGAAGGAAGACCACAGAGAACAACTTAATGTGTGTTAGACTATAATGCTAAACAGAAGGAGAGCACAGTCTGTCTTTCATGTGGTAACGGGACTATTTGTTGGAGTTGGGGCACCATGCCTTCATCTTATTTAAAGGCCTTTACGAGGCAATATTTCTATATATAAATATCTTACAGTTACAAACCCTGTGGAATTTTTTTTCATATGATAACACAATTTGTAGTCAAAGCATAGATTGCTTTCCTTTGTCAGTTCTTGTAATTTATGAGCCAATGGTACAAATGCCATACAGCTAAAGTCTCAAAACTTTGTCTTTATTCACATTATGGGACTTTGAGGGATTTTACAGTAACCATTTTGGTATGCCATGCAGTTATTCCAAATTTAGATGGTTAATTGCCATGGAACTTGTTATAGATGTTTATTGTGTCATGAAGATGAACACTAATGACTGTGGTCAGTTTTTCACCTATTCCATGACATGTTCCTGGTTCCACTTCCATTTTAAGTCATTTTTTTCAATGAGATTTTGTACCCCGAATCATATCTCATGGATGATTCCAGTGCCTATTTAAGTCCTCTCTCTACAGAAATGTTGTGCTTAGACTGACTGCAACATATTAGCAGCCTGTGTTTCTAAATTAGATGGCAATTGCAACTGCATCCCTTCACCAGTCTCTCTGAAAGGGAGTCCAGTCAGTCCAAGTCGGACTCAAATTGTTTGGAAATGGGTTATCTCCCACCACGAGAGCCATACAATAACAGAAGTCAACGTCTGGGAGACCAGTTGGTTGCTGCAGCTACTGGAGATCAGCTGCCAAATGTGAAAAGAAATTCAGAACAGTCCTGAGCCATCAGCACCATCATTAAGTAAACAATTTAATCTGTTCAACGCACCAATCATAAAGGTGTCGTTCCCATTTCTTGAGTGCTAGTTAGCATAGAGATTTTAGCATGACCAGTAATGTTTTTAGGGATGTGGTAATCCCTGTGAGTTCCCCTCCCCCATTATCCTGTCTAATTTCTTTAGGGCACAGTTTGAAATTAGGCAGCTCTACCTTTTTGGTACTGTAATGAGTTTTGTATGTCCTCTCTTGCTCTTCAGTTGCTTTTAAAAAAAAATATTCCAAGAGGCTTGGACTGTTTACTTATCCAAGTGTTTAAAGATACATGATGAAGGATTTAGTGGCACCTCCATGTGTTTCAGACTGCAAACAAGTCACTGCACCTTGCACACCTTCCAACGGTAAGTACTAAAAACTTTGTTTTGTCTCTTCTGAGTTACTGTACAAACACGGAGGTGCAACATATCAGAGTTAATTAAATCACAACAATTTGTATTTTAAGGGAATACTGTCTAGTGGAAACATAATTATAAAGATTATGCTCCATTTCTGACTAAGGAGACCCCTGAATCCTGCACACTCATTAGGTGTGCTGGACTTGAAAACAAGCTTGTAAGTTGTTTTTCTTTACAGAGATTCTAACTTAGCTCTAATTTTACGTATGAAACATTTATCATTGTGACGCAAACGGCTCCAGTTGACACATGCGAGCGCAATCCAAAATAAGAGTTTATATTTTTCAGCTGAACAAAGAGGCCATTATCTCGGGGGCAGACCGAAGACGCTGACTGCTGATATTTCTGTTTGCTTAAACTTTATACTCGCAGTGAAACGGTGTTAATTTTGGTTTGCGGGTTGTTGGTGGTCGGGGGATTGCAGAGCGGTGCGAGGAACAGATGGTGTGAGTAAAACCTGTTTTAAACACTCATCCAGCAGTGACAGTGCAGCTTCTTGTCCTGTCTTTATTGTGAAAGTTCCCATTGGAACAGCCGCTGAGTGAAAGACGACAGCATTCGTGACACAGCAGATAATCATTTTGAGCATTTGGCACAATATGGTAATCACAGAGAATGAGAATGGGCCAAATAGTCATACTTGTTTAGCAATCAGCAAATGCAAGAGAAAATGCAAGAGCCCCATTCCCAGCCATAGCACACACATGGAAGTCTGTTCCCACTAGTGTCTTAAAATAGTCCCAGAGGGCTTTTCAATTATACAGGCCACGTAGTAAGAAGGGGCCCAATCATAAAACCAGAGTGTTTACCTCCTCTCTAAATCTTATTCTACTTTGATTAAGGGGGCAGACAACGGCTGTGGGGCTGGGATTGAAAGGACAGGGCCGGGGCACGATGTCGTACTAAAGTGCAGGAAACACAGTAGATGGTGTAATTGTCAGTCGTGTGTGACCCCAAGGCCAGCAGAGCATCTGCTACAATGCTAAACTGGTCCTTAAGAGTTGAAGTACAGATAGAAAGGGTGAGTGGGGGTTATATAAGTTGCAACGCTGGATTAAGGTGCATAAAACTGAATTTCAGATCAATCAGTATTCAAGGGGAATAACTTCATTTCACACATGAAAGCCAGAAAGATATATAACGAGGAGTAAAACTAAACCTAACATGTCTTCTCTTGAGTCAGAGAGGGAGGGATTGAGAAATAGTCTATCAAACTGCATTCTGGGAAGTGTAGGATCCAGTATTTTGAATCACATTTCTGTCTTTTAACTTCATCAGTAAATCACTCAGATCTTTTAAAGGACGTTTTGGGAACCACGCTGCACTTTCTTGGTTCCCTCGAATGAGAAGCTCACCAGGCATGTGCACAGTGATGTAAAACAGGAGGAGTAACGACCGGACTTCCTCAGCTTGAATCAGCGCGGCCCGTTTCACACACAGTCCGATCAAATGCTTGTCGTCAGAGTTGTGTCACAGGATTCCCTCACTGTCATCATGGAAATATTTCACCCTCCGCATGCGTATGCAAGATCGTGAATGGGTTACTTTGTCTTTATTTATACAAAGGGCCGCATGCAAGGGTGTGGATTCTCCTGTTCCCAGGTTTCTTTGTCCATCTGCTGCTTTGAGGAACAAGACAGACGGGTTTGCACAAAGCTCCCTTTTACTAAATTGTAATGTAAATCACAACAGCAGCAAATCTTACTTTTCACCGCTGAACCTGCACCAGAAATCGATAATTTAACCCCTTTGGAAAGGCAGTTTAACTTCACCGTGTGATACGAGTCGTCTGGTTTACTACAAATGAAGGGTGGCAGAACGTGCTCAACACTCTAAGCAATAACTGCCGAATTCCCTCACTGCTGAGGGACGACGGTATTCATTAAAAAGTAAATATATTTAACAAACGCTTGTTTTTAAAAATAGGGCCTGGGTATAAATCATTGATGCTCATTTAAGACCGAATTAAATTTTTGTTGATCTTTAATTCAGCAGGTCAACCGCAGCACAAACACCCCCATCTGATCTTTTTCTGCTGGCTGGATGCCCAGGGGATTATGCTTTTTAACGAGCTTCTCCTCACAGGAGGTAGATCATCCCTATCAATATTTCAGCGCATATATTAACATTATCCAAATTGATTAAGTGCCTCGGCAACCTTAAATGTTGTTTATCAAAGGAAAGGTCACTTGATGTATTTGGCTGTCCAACAGGGTATCTTCCTGAGGGCTCCATAGGAAGACATGGTGTAATATTGATCAATGCTTTAGCTTAGCTTAGATTCATCGCTGCTAATGACTCGAGTAAATGTTTACACAGCCCTTCAGGGAGACTGTAAAGAAAACATCAATGCACATGTTTCAAAAATAAGGGAAAAGGCAAAATGAATCAGCAAAGACAACTGCCGCATACAAATCAAAGTTCACGTCAGCGACAAACCCATAAAATGTTCCTAAAGACTTAGATGAGTCATACAAACACTGGATAAAGTCTCACCCTCGCAGATGTGCTAACCCGCTTCTCTTTCTGGTTTGGGCTTGTGTTCTGCAGGGTTTGGGGGTTTTGCACGGTAAAAGGAGGGCAAAACATATGACACAAAAGACAAGCCTGCAGCAAAATGTTGAGCCTTATAATGTAACATCACAGGTAACGCGAGACAAGCCTTTTGTCTGATTGAGCAGGAATTTGATAGTGAAAATAGAACGCAGCAGTTGCAGCTAAACAGCGAGCACAAATGCTTTCCTTCCTCTTTACTGTCAGCTTATTCTAGCGCTAATGACTGATGTAAGTTGATATAACGTTTGATTAAATTTGAGAACCGAGGATTCAATTATTAATGCTAGCCTTCTATGAGCTCATAGTGGTGTAGGATGCCTATCTAATGCTTCATAGGAGAAGGTAAGATGATGTTACAGAGTGAAACACAAGCATTACATTTCCTTATTTTTATTATTTCATAGCCCCATGGAGAACAGAGTGTTGGGTTTTTGTGTTGTTCTTTTAAAAACCCACTCCTCATTCTTTCTGGCTTTCTTTGGGCTGAAACGTAGAGATTGCAGTTGAGGAAGATATTAATCATACGTTCACAAGCTCCTAGGATGGTCCCTCGTGTCAATTCTCACTGCTAATAAACAACTTTTCTGTCTAAACTCTCTCGTTCCATGTGGACAGCAATCCATAGTTACTGCTTAATACCATGTAATAAATCAAATATTAGAAAAAGAATTATGCATTACAAGAGATTGCACAATTAATCAAAAGATTCCTGCTATGTTTACATTCATCCGCTATGTTTTTGCGAGTGATGTCAACCATTTGGCAAAGCGTGCGCCACAATTTCCTCCAACTTTCAGAGTTGTTTTTGCCGACTCGAGGGGGTGTTTACATGAATTTCCCCAGTTGAAACTCTTTTTTTGGTTGTTTTTTTACTGATTATCCCAACATGACTTGACATGCATAATAGGCTTCCGGGCGATATACAAGAAAGGACGGCAAATACAATAAAAAAGTTACATTTTGTGTGGGAATCAGAGTCCTAAAGCTCAGGCGCAGCAGTGCTCTTTGAGCTGCTGTAGATGCAGAAAAATCAAAAATGAATATGTTTGTTTTTGAGAAATCGCCCCAGCTGATCAGGATTGTTTCCCTGTGTTGATAGGGGAATAAAAACATTCCAATCTGTGATCCATGTGTAAAGATGGTCAACTGAGGACACAAAGACCACTGGTTTAATTTATTAAATGTACTAACTGAAATCAGATCATCAGAGCTGCGTCAATAAAGGCATTTCATGCATTTTGATTTCAGGGACGTTACTTTTCCATCTTGTGTTTCCCCTGAAATATGATGGGAATGCAGCATTCATGGCTCAGCCTATGGGCCTTTTATATATGGAATCTTTAACAGGATAAGAGCAAACCTACACGGTCCACAAAGATTAACTGTTGCTATACATCCATGTTAATATTTCTTTGTGTGAAGGTTGCTAAATATTGCTGGATCTCTCACTCAAAACTCACTAATGTTTGGTAGGGGCATATAACAATGGTCATTTTAAAAGCAAGAATAAACAAAGCCAGGTTAGGTGAGACCTCCGCAGTGGCTGATATTCATTTCTCAGCATCTTGTACCAAACTCCCATTTTAAAACAAGCCAGATCTGCAATCATTATTAAAGCCACAAAGCACAAAACAACACTTACAAGACACAGAAAACGATGTCGCAATCACACCGAGTGAGGTTTTAAAAAGCCAGCCCTCCCTCCCTTTACAAACATCAGCAAGCCTATGGTCTGCAGCTCATTCATGATCTACCACTATGGACTTCCTGCTTGAAAGTGTAAGTGTACCATTTTGACTCAAAGCAAAGGGACGCCCTCTTTCTTTTCTCTGTCTTTGTTTTGCAACCATTCATGCCCTCTGGAGCATATGCTCCACCCAAACAGTATCTCCATGGTGACACACATACTGTATATAGACCAACCTTAAAGGTGTGCGTTTGTATGTCTTCTTTTTTTCCATCTGTACTCAACCGACTTTTGAACTGTGACAAGGGTCGAATGTCAACATCAGCAGATAAGGGGTTTCCCTCTTCATGGCCTCCAGTCGCCCAGGCAACATTCCTGAGTCGACAAACATTGAGCGTGTGCATACCAGAGGATCTCCCAGGAAGTCCAAAAGGCTTTCCTGCTGTGTTGTTGTCACTGTTGCTATAGTAGTGGCTCCCAGCCAGGGAGTGTGTGCAGGTGAACGCAGGTACGCTTACTGTACCTGTTACCCTCCATTCAAAGTACAAGTGGAAAGAGAACACCGTCTACCTAAGGACATACCCAACAGATGTCACAACTGATGTGATTGTGAGGTCTTTCTCAAATACAAAACATTGCGTTCTGGTACGTTTGTGCCTAGAAAGAATGTACTGACATGCTATAAATAATAGCTGTCTTTATTTGATGTACCCTCTCAGACACCTTTAGAACATTTCAAGTTCAAATGATTACAGCTTATTTTAAACTGGATCTGAACATCTTTTAGTTTAGCATTTCTAGCTTATTGCTAATTAGCTATTTCGTTTAGTTTCAGTTAAATAACTTTGCTTATTTGTTCATCCATTACATTACATTTAGTGCCTACTCGGTTTGACAACTCTTAGTGACCAGTTTCTACTAATGTACTCCATACTTTTAGCCACAAAACTGACAACTTTTAATAAATCCATTTTTAGCTAATGGCTCTATTTAAAGTGTGTCTCTTTAGGTTTTAGCTAACAATTTAGCTAACATTGCACACTTTATGAGCAAAAGTTCATCTGTTTGGTCCTCGGAGGGAACATAAAAGTCTGCTAAATCAAACATTTGGAGCTCACCGCTTTGGCGACCCCTGGGAGCAGCTGAAGGTAGTTTTAATAAACAAGTTTAGTTAGCAACTTTATTTCTGTAGGTTTAGCAAGCAATTTCAATTGTTTAATTACACTTGTAGCCAAATAATTGACAACGTTCATCAAGGAAAATCTAATAAATAATGCTATATAATGCATATCTACATTGTTAGCTAACAATTTCTTTTATTTAACCAAAATGTTAGCTAGTTTTCAACTTTTAGCTTTTATTCAACAACGCATTCACCTTTTCCTTGTTACTTATACTCATATTCCTTTTGGTTGCTGTTTTTCCAGCTTCCTTACATTTTAGTTAACTTAGAAACGTTTAAGCTCAAACTTGTTCAAAGCCCGTCTTTCCTCGGCCTCTCTATCTGCGTTTGTCTGTGCCTCTTGCTTTTTCGTCAGAAACCTTTTAACCAGTTTCCCTGCACAACATTCCTCCAGTCTCGTGAAAACATAACAGCGTCACTAACAGAACAATTTACAGAGTCAGAGCAGCGGTGTCAGACCCCAACCCTTAAAAAAGTCATTGTACAGTGGTCCTGTGTGTTGCGCGCACACGCTGTTCGTCACGGTCACTAGGGAGGCGAGAGGCTTGCAGTCGTTCAGTGCAAACACAAACCAGGGCCATCTGCAAGCCTGGATCACCTCCAACAGCAACACTAGTACACATATACACATGCTTATCCACACACACACTTCACATGATATCATGAGCAGGGTGTCACTGGCTGCACCTCGTCTTTTAATGTGAATGTGTGTGCTCTGGAGCCATCTGCAGATGTTTTCTGACAACCTGAAGAAGTTTTCTGGCTACATTTTCTATAGAGAACTCAGAGATATACAACAAGTAACATTATAAATTACATCACTACGATTTTGGTAAAAAAAAAAACAAAAACAAAAAAAAAACTGTTCTTGCAGTGTTTGTAATGGACTTACATAACACAGATTGTGAACCAGATACGTCTCAGCTTAGGTCTTAGTTTCAGTGTTGTTGGGAAATGTTGAGAAAACAAGTGAAGCGTGCTGTTATGAAACTGTGACTGAGGCTGTATAGCAGCAGGCCAAAGTGAAAATGCCTCTTTCCCTGCCAGAGATTTGTATTGGAAACCACAGATCCATGGCACAGAACCACATGGGCCTTCCTTTAGGACTACAGAGGAAAACGTGTGCTTATTTGTCTAGAAAGCTTTAATATAGTTTCTACCATAACTGTAACTAAAATCAACTGTCTTGTCGATTTTACAGCAAAGAAAAAAAATCAAAGCTAAAGTAAACAAGCCTGAAACAGGTTGCCATAGTACTTAATGGACATCGTATGACTTTTCTCTCCTGTTAAACCTTGTAAATGAGCAGCAACTTGAACTTAAACTGGAGATTTCCCTTACACTGCCCTCTTCTTAGTTGTCCTCCTCCCATCTCTAATGGAAATGTTTTGAAGAGCACATCCTTTACTAATTAGGTCTTTGAGGTTGTCTTCTTGATCCACGGTGCTTGGATACAAAAAAAAAAAAACAGCAGTGGGTTTCCAGCTGTATATACTGTACAGTTAACCATCCATCAAGCTGGTCCTCTTTCCTCTGAAACTCCACAACATCCCTTTGAACTTACCATTATGGATTGAGAAAGAAAAACATATTTGACAGCCACAGAGTGTGAGTAAATTCTCATCACGACAGTCTGCGGTGTCCTCTTATCAGCCATGCGAACAGCTAATACACATGGATTATTAGTCAGTACACGTCCAGATTGTGCTGGAGCCTCTTGAGCTGTAACACAGGCTGTCTTTTAGTGAACAACTTTGTTTACCCAAGGCATATTTGGAGAAGAGCTGCGTTTTTCTCCTTTTCAATTTCAGCCCAAACCCAAACAACTGAACAGAAAACTGTTGATTGTTATGCATCCTTGTAGCTCGTATTTTGGTCTCCACCAGGTCTTGAGAGAAACAGATAATCGGGAAAACATTTATGTTATGTGCTATGTATGTGTTTCCTATTCATTTCTGAAACTTTTTTGAGTTAATGAGTAGTGTACGTTAGAATAATACTAATACCTACTAATATATTAACAATACTCATAATATATCATAATCCGGCTGCACTGACTATCTAACTGATATTCCAGCACAGTTTGCAAGAAGCTCTTCAGCTAAAATTGGGAAAAGAAGAATGAGAAGCAATAACTAGGTAGTAAGCTGCTTCCACAGTGTGTGGCTGCTATTACAACATCAGTTCTGTGGAGTTAATAGACCAACTAGATGGATGCTTTTTTCCGCTCTGTTTTGGACTCCACCAACCTTTTTTTGTCTTGTGCAATCGAGCAAAAAAAATGTTATCATTGGGTCAGTCATATAAAAAGATTAGTGCAATTTAATGCAGTGTAAAAAGCAATATAACAGTAAAATACTAAAATTGCAGATGTTCAGTAACAAACCACATTAGACTAAAATCAAGCGCGAATCAGAGCTGTCACTAAATCGATCTCGAGCGGACTGTTTTTTACCCAGGTCGATGTTCGAATGAGTCAGAGAGACTGACTCATATTTTTGTGTTTGTTTGGTTTTGTATTGTTTGGATTTTAACAGATGCATCAAACTGCTACCATCATGTGCCATACAGCTGATGAGATCTGCTGATAGTCTTATCGTTGTACTCTAAGGTGGTTGGTGCTGACTAGAAAGAAAACAACATCATTTTTGGCAAAGCTTTATCAAAAATTACAATCGCTCGTATTTCTCATCATCGGGAGTTTCCTGTCTCTGTTCAAAGTTTCGTGCTACGCGTGGCTCGTTATCTAAGAGCTATTGTTTAGAGAATTCGATGTTTCATGTAACTGAAAGAGCAGCTGAAGTGATCAGATTTATCCTACCAGTGATACCAATTTGAATGGCTTGAGTGACTCTCTGTATGAGGAATTTGGTCATAATGTGTTTGTTTTTCTATGCTTTATTATTTTAACTGAGGTTTGATTTCCAGTATTTATTCAATCATACCTATTGGATTTTGGAGATAAGAGACAAGAGATTCATTTGTGTATAAGTTGCTTGACCACTGTCAAACTTCCAGCCATTTTCAGCTCTTTAAATCTTTTGTATCATCACATAATATTTACTTAAATTATATTATGCTTCCTTCAGTGTTTACACTGGGCCACAGACTTTTCCCTAACAATGCAATATGAGGCTAAATAATCACACCTCCTAACCAGAGTGCTAACAATCTTGGGATGATTGTGGAAATGAGCTCTACATCACAGCTGCACAATTCACTCATCTCCTCTAAGATCTCCCAGAAGAAATATTACAAGCTTATTACACCACCATTGCTCTAATATCTCCAGTGCTGCCTTGGAAGCGAATGCCATTTTGCATTTGCAAGAACAAGCTCCGTTTAGTCCATGCAATTTGGGCACTTTTCTCATTTCTCTGTTTTGTGCCTCCTCATCATCTCTGTTCTCCGTCCTGCTGCCTGTGACCCAGATATCAATCTCAGTACGCCATGATGCCGGATGCCTCACTTCCTAAGATGCACGAGAAAGACAGAGGAGCGAGGAGGATTTTTTATGATTAAGATTTTTATGTTCAGATGTATAAAAGAGATGCGGCACACAACTGGGATATACAAACCAAGGTGGGAATAGCACTCTACAAATAAGTATTGTTTTGTATTCATAGGTTAGTTATTTAAGATGATCAGCTGTGTGATTAAATTTGAAGATTGTGTGTGACAGATTAGAAAATGTATGTCTTCTCATATTGAGTTTAATTAAAAGCAACACTAAATATATACGTTTCATGAACATTGTTACACTCATGTGACATGTCTTTGCTATTTCAGTGTCAGTAGTGCCATCTAGTGATGGTTCTTTGGAGGAATGCTGCTGTTATGCTGCATTACAGGGAGGGTTTGGCATCATTAAATGCTTCACTTGTATTTGACCCCTGAAGGTAAAGTGGCTCAGAGCCATAAAACCCCACGAATCCCACACTTGCGGTATGCAAAGCCAGCAGCTTTCACTGTGAGACCGTGAGGGTGTCCAGGTGGGAAACATCAGGGGTATCTCAGGGAATTAACTGGGTCAAGCCATGAGACTCATAGAATGAGTGCGAGAGATTTTCACCAGTGAAACCAGAATGACTGAAACTATTGCTGGGTTGTTGGGTGGAAGTAAAGAAAAAAAACAAACAAATGGAATTTAAAGTAGTGTTGCGTAAGGTGAGGGTTAATCTCTGTATCACCCCACCAGCATAATTAGCTTAGTCACAGACATATAGGTCACTCCCTAAAAACTGTAAATCATGTAGTGGTTGAAATTCATCAAAACCGACCGCCGTATCCTGTATGACTCATTAGATGTGTTGAAAGTAAAAATACGCAGACCAAAATAAAATAAATAAATAAATAAATAAATAAACTGTCTTTGGTGGGAAATTATGCCTCTGTATTTACTGTGTAGTCAAAGAATAAGCAAAAGAGAAGTGGTAGTAGAAAGTGAGAGTGTGTAGACAGCTGAAATGTCTTACTCATGTTTTCCTAGTCCACTCAGTATTTACAAAATCAAATTTTATTCAACATTTCCATTGTTATTACTCTGCTCCTCGTTATTACAAATTTAACAATATGATACAGTTTTATTTATATAGCACATTTAAAAACACAAAGGCACACCAAAGTGCTTCACAGTAATACAGAGAAACAACGTAGGTCAATAACAAAGTACAGATCGGGCACTAGCACAGACAGAATGGAGGCACTAATAGACCAGAAGAGTTAAGTAAAACAGGTATCAAGCCTCAATTCAGGAGGAAGGTCAGATCGTGAATACAAAATATCTACTAAGAAGATAAAAAAAAAAGCAGTAAAATTAATAATAAAATAATAAAATTAATAAAAAGTTTAAGAAGGGTATTAACTGGTTAGGAAAGCCAGGTTAAAGAAGTATGCTTTCAATCTTGATTTAAAAGATTGGATAGTGTCTGAGGCATGAATAGAAGCGGGGAGGCTATTCCAAAGGTTGGGTGCAACTGAAGCAAAGGCAGGATCGCCTTTAGTCTTCAGTCTAAACTTTGGTTGGGCCAGGAGTAATTGACCTGATGATCTTAATGCACGACAAGGAGTGTACAGATTGAGGAGGTCAGTGACGTAACTGGGCGCAATATTATTCAGGATTGTAAAAGTGAGTAGCAAACTTTTAAACTCAATGCGATATTTGATAGGTAACCAATGTAAATCAGCAAGAACTGAAGTGACAGAAGCAAATTTTCTAGCTCCAGTAAGAAGGCCAGCCGCCGCTTTCTGAACAAGCTGTAGCCTTTGAAGAGAGATGGATTGGAGACCACAGTAAAGAGAATTGCAATAGTCTAACCTGGAGGTCACAAAAGCGTGGATAAGTTTTTCAAGTACCCTGCGGTACTTGATTCACATAGAACATTTTTCAGTGTATTTGCTGTAGTGATACCAAGTAATAATAAGAAATAAGCAGAAAATGATTTACTTTATGATTTACATCACACAAACTGTTTTTTTTTTTAAACAGAAAAGTCTGATGAACAAAAATTTTAAAGTGTCAAAACTTATGCTATGAATGTGCAGTTTAGTGTGTTTTTGAGGAAATAAAAATTGGCAAAATGACAAAAAAAAAACCATAAACTCTTGTGTTGTTTCTCTAGGTACACCTCTTCAGTTGCTCATTACTTTGAATATCACATCAGTTAATCACAGCTCCTCAGTGTTGGACTGTGTATTTCATTAACTGCTAATCTACTAAGATTTTGCCACACGGCCATCTTTAGGGTTTGCGAAGAATGGCCCGAAAAATAGGAAATATCCAGCAAGCAACATTTTGCTGAGGGAAAAGGACTTGTTAATGACAGAGGAGCTAAAGCGTCGAGCTCATAGGAAGGCAACAGTCACTCAAATAACCATTTTTACAACCAAGGTATGCAGAAGAGCAACTCACAACCTGTCCAAGTGGGAAAAACATCGCCTTGTCTGATGAGCCTCAATTTCTATTGCAATGTCTGGGTGGCAGGGGCAGAATGTGGAGTAAATAAAATAATATGAAACCATGGATCCATCTTGCCTCGCCCTAAAATCAAAAGCAGGTCAACCCAGTAATACCCGCTAAAATAAAGTGGCCAACTAGCACATCTTAGGTCAACAACTACCAAGAGTTAAATTCTAACACCAGCAGTGATCCCATTCATGGTGATCTCAATAAGACACTGCAGGTAGGAGCAGTTGACAGAAACAAAACAAACAAAAGGAACCTGCACCAAGATAAATACACTTTTTTCCCACCTTTTATGGCTGCACCTACCTTTTATACTAAAGCGTGTACCAACACCTAAGCAGTGACTAACTACCAAACCGTCATCACTCCTCCACAGTCTGCCAAGTGTCCGATGACTCAAAGCATGGATGATGTCCAGGCAAATGCAGTGAGAGTAAAGAGCCTCTGAGCCATTGCAGGGATGGATGTGTCATCGAAGGAAAAAGAAAATATGAGTGAAAGAAAATATGTTTCTGAGATCAGACTTAAGGGTAAAGCCGGAAATGTTTATTATGCAAAGAAATTAAATGTTATCCTAGAATAGAAAAGGGGGAAACAAATAACAGCAGGCAAACAGGATAAAGGGTAAAGCAGTCGTGTTTGATTTTTAAAGTTGCTGAAGAGTTATTTCACCGCATCCGTTTGTTTGTTTTCTTCTTGGCTGTCTAAAAACTTTGAGATATCATTATCTCACCCAAATACACCTAAATATTTGATGCGCTCATCTCCCTGATGTTCACAGTTTTATTCCAACTCCTGCAGATAGAAAAAAGGGGAAAGATATGGTAATGACATTTCAACAAATCAAAGGGAGACGTGCCTTTGGAAACGCACTGCTCTCAGTGCACGCACACTCAGCCTGCAATGTGATTTTTAATTGAATGCAGCTTTTGTCATCCGAGTGATCGATGGATTTAAATATCAGTGGTTCTTCTCTTGTGAGGGTCAATGGGTTTAAAAGGCTATTGCATACATATTACAGTAGGTGGCAGTGCATAACATGAATTCATTTTGTGCAAAAGCCTTTAAAGTGGTACACATCAGTATTGTAGTTTTTCTTTCTGTCATTTTTTTTGTGTTTCTGAGTCACTCTGCCCTTAATGAGGCCTGAAAAAAACTTTACAGCGAAGTTCTGTGGTTTTATTTCATCAGTGTCGATCTGGATTGGATCTTGATATGCACTCTGACACACGGAGAAGACGAGAAAGGAAATATAAAAAAAGATGAGCATAGACACCAATCATTATGTGACCAGCAGGGCAACAGTGCACAGTCATATTGAGGTTTTAATGTGTCTTTATCTTCTTTATGTCTTACTAAACACTGCACACCAACAGGCTGTGCCTTACTTTCCTGATAATACAAATTGCATAGTGTATTATAAAAGAAACAAAAGTGTATTGAACTGGCTTTTAAAGGAAACAAATATAATCTCTGTTATTCATCATACCGCTGAGCCAGTCACATGTTATTTGACTAAAAAGTGGTACTGCTCATTATCAACATTTTGTCTATTGATTTTGTCACTGGGATAGCTGATTACAAGCTGCATGTTGGATTGTGTAATACAACATGCAGCTTGTGTTCAGGCTGTCCATATATATAGCAGACAAGTTCTATGGCTCATTATATCACATTTCAATGATTTACAGTAATAAATTCATTATTCTTTATTCTTCATGACACATCTGCCTGTAAGTGAAACAAACATGATGACATATGTAAGAAATTCCAGTGACTGCTGAAATATTTTAATGCTTCCAATAGTTTCCTTAGTATCAAATCAGCCATCTTTCCCACTGTTCTTGTTATACTTTCTGCATTAGGTATGATGCTTAATGGATTTATTATATCACCTGTTATAATAAAGAGGTGCTGCATAAGCTAACAAGAAAGAAAAATCAAGGCATTAAGTTTGGTATTTATCAATAATGCTAATTCAGTGTATCTGTGGCATAAACCTTATGGTCTAATGAATTTGTTAAGGACTGTTTATCTGCCAGATCAGAGTCATTGATACTGACTCATTACTCCAAGTGAAACCCACCATTTGTGATCAATATCTGACCATTAATAGTTTAATTGCTGAATTAATAATAAATGTGACTTATATGAATAATTGAGAGGAGTAGTAATGCAACACTGATAATATGAATATGTGATATAAATGTACATTCTTAAAGTATAAAGTGCTGGATAAAGTGTTAAAAATGTAGCCAATGAAATGATAAATGACTGAAAGACCAAAAAATAAACACACTTTGAATGTGTGGAAAAAAATTTGTAACGCCGAATATCAAGCTCTTTCCACTGACCACATTCACAGTGAGATGGGGTTAGGGATAAAATTTGCTTGTGTTTCATCTGACTGGTTATAAAAGTAGTGGGGAACTGGAACTAGAACACAAAACAGCCCAATAATAATGCATTTCTAAGGATGTTATACATAATTTTCCATTTCACAACACCTACTAGAGAGACTCTGCCTGAGTTTAAATACACTTGACTTAAGGACAGCTACTTTTTAATTTAAAAAAAACAAACATATTTTCTAGCAAGCCTTAACCAAAATCAATCCCACAGAGTCAACACTCTACTCCTTTAACAACAGAAACAGCAATAGGGAGAAATACTTGATTTCATACAGCGGTCTGAAGAAAACTCATGTCTCTGTTATTAAGACTGTGGGCTGCTGTGCATCATAGTGAGTCCAGGGCTCACCAGAACAGACAGTAATGAGCCTGACCTGTCCCCCGTGGCTAGTGATAAATGACATGAGGCCTGAGCGGCTTTGCTCTCTAGCATCTGATTGACAGCACGGTGAATCATAATTTGGTCCTGCGATACTTTACGTATTTGATTGTGTTACGTGTACTCAGATACAGTTGAGAAACACTCCTCTGAGAACAGTCACAATATTCAATGTTCAATGTTTAGTGATTAGTTAAGTTTTGGAGCATCCTTCATGTTGTGTTGTTTTCCTTGATATGAGCAAATATGGAGCCGCACAACAGTCAGCTCCCATTAAAGGATTTTATTAGCTGTGCAGTGTTTTCAAGCTCAAGGCTCTTTTTTTCTCGACTTCTGAGCCGAAATGTTGCAGAGCTTATAAAATCCTTTTACCGGAAGAGATCCATCTGTTTCAGTTGGGTTTTTTGTATTATTATTATTATTATTATTATTATTATTATTATTATTATTATTATTATTATCTTTTTATTCGGCATCGCTCCCTCTTCTCTTCTCATTCTCATCTGCCCATCAACATATTTACTGACTGATGAGTTTTCCATTTTTTTGAATGAACTATTTTTGATTATCTTTATTTATTAGCCAGTATTAACTGTTAACTCTCTTTAAATATATCATTGAGCACCCCACCGTATACAGGTTTACTTTTACAGTGTCTCTTGTTCCAGGTAAATTAGAGGTTTTCCTGCAAAGAGGAATCTTTCTGCCTTTTCCTAAAGAGGTTTCAGTCAGATTCAGAAGAAAACTTCTAGCAAGCTTTGGTAATTAGAAGGTTGTTTATTTGATCATAATAGACATAAAGATGCCAAAAGATTGTTATTATTATTAATAATAATAATAATTAAAGCTGCAAGCAGCGTTATGAGGGCCCTCGCACCCCAGCACATCGAGCCACGCCCAACACCTACAACCAGCACGTCCGATCTGATGTCACATTGATGGAATTCATGCATTTAAACACCAGGTAACAATTCATCTCATTCAATCATGATTATAGTCGTCCCACTAGGTGGCGCTCTAACCATTACTGACAAATGGCATAACAAACATTTCCGAGCTCGAGTCTCATCATGCCTGTGACCTTTGGGAGAGATTGGACATTGTGTTTTTGAGTGACAGCAGATTACTGCTTTTTGGCGAGTGATTGAAACTCCACGTGCCGCCATGACCACCCCGTTTCCCTGAATGTAAAAAGCTTCGCAATTTAACATCACAAAGGTCTTTAGATTCCACAGAGAAGATATCGCGTCAATCTGACGAAATCCCTTGGAGGAGTTCGTCAAAGAACGGTGCCTGAAAAGAGGGGAAAATGTCGCCAAAATTACACATTAATTTTAAAATGGCTGACTTCCTGTTGGATTTGGGATATTGTGCCAAGAGACTTTTTTCTACATCTTGATATCTTACATAAGCTTACCAGGTTTCAGACTCATAGATAAAACACAGAGCAGGGACTGATGTTTTGAAATATTGTAGGGGGTGCTCTGGAGCCATTTTGCGCTATTCAAGGAAAGTGATCACATAACAACAAAGCCTTCATCACATTAAATCTGTGGGCCAAATTTCAAGAGTTTTTAAACTTTCCAAGCCCCTCAAAAGCCACTTCATTTTTCATGGTGGTCTGTATCCCTGAAGACGTCTGTGTCTGTCATGCTTAATAAAATTACATTTATTCATTATATTAAACCAAATACACTACATACACTATCCCACCTTAGTTGGGATAGTGTATTTGAACTGGGAGGGGTACGAAAACAGAAATCGGTTGAATGCAGTCTGCTATGTACTGACATCTAGTGTTGAGATTTTGCACACTGTTACTTTAATCTTGATTAATATTCACAATAAAAATATTAATCAAACATTTTGAAGTCTGTATGTGTTTCATAGTGTCTAACTGTTCTGGTACATTTAAACCTAACAATTACTACATGATGGAAACACGTCATGTTATCTCTTTTAATAAAGTTTGTGTATGTATACACAGGTCATGCTGATATTGAACAAAAAACACAAAGATCAGATGTTAATCAGATTTATTTGCTCTCTTTCCTTCTTAAACATGTTTTTAATGTTAGTTATGATTCAGAATTGGTGACTGACCCTTTCTCACTGTCCCTCTTCCCTTCTGTTTTTCTTTTCCTTCATCTTTCTTTCTCCCTTTCCTATCCCTCAGTCATGTCTGCCCCGTCTGTAACAACTGAAAATAAAATAAAATAAACAATAACAACAATGGACCAATACGGCAAGGCCGTGATGATCCATTTGGCAAAGTAAATCCATTGGGTATCCTTCTTGGTCTTCAGACAATTCTGACAGCTAAAGAACTAAATGGGACAGGCAAAAAAAAGAAAAAAGAAAAAAAAGAATTGGTGACTGAAACAAGTATGACACATACGGACATCAGGCAATAAAGACACAATAGATATAACCTCGGTAAATGAAATTGGTGTACACCAGGCCAAAGCAATGGTTTTGACTGGAACAGTGTTAAACCCCTGGGTTTGATGTCATTAATCAAATAAAATTTAAAATAATTTATTAAATGTTTGAACAGAAATATTTAAATCTTCATTTAGTTCACTAATTCCAATTTTAAATAACTGACACATTTAATTATTTAATGGTGTATTTAATTCATTTATGTATTTAATTTTGTCACTCCTTGCCCCCTAATATTAATATTAGTTGTAAATAAGAAAACACACGAAGACAAAAAAGTACCCCAAATTGGATTAAAGTCGTATTTCACCAATATCTTTTCCTTGGGACCCAGTTTTTAAACACCTGAAACCTTTGACTCAGATATAATGTGTTGTGAGACACGTGTGGCTCCTGAGCCACTGTCTGTGAATCACAGCATTCAGTAATGTCCATGACCCACACATTGGATTCCAACTCACTGTTCATCTAAGACCTGAAGTCAGGATAGCTAATAATTTATTGACAGCTCCATTACATGTGTGTGTCACAGGTCGTCTCTAGAAACTCGACATAACCACAGTTAATGCCTTTTATGCATTCATCATTTGCTAGAGGGCATTGAAAACTGAATAACCTGGCGCAAATTTCTTCATGTTTGCTACCTCACGGTCCGATTTTGAGTGCGCATGCATTGGCACCATCTCCTTCCAGGTAACAAGGAAATTAAATCATTCACATGGGTTCCTGATTGGCAGAACTAACTCGAGAAAAAAAAATTACTCTAAATTTTGAGTTATGGATAGCGTTTTTTCTCTAAAGAGTGATACATGTGCCAGAAACGGCTGCCCCTGCTTCCTCCTCTGGATGCTTCTGAATTGAAGATTCACTTGTCCTCCTCCAAAAGGTCCAGGTGGTGTACCAAATGAGAAGGAGGGGAAGAGGGACTGTAGGAGAGTTAATATCAATAAAAGCTGAGCAGGAGCTAAGAGCATGAACTATGAGAGGCTGAAAACAGAGCAGGAACTATGAACTAGGGGACTCAGAGCTAAGAGGGAAGTGGAAAATAACATGAACTGTGACACTATGAACTATGGCGCATTCCGGAATTCTGAACATTCCGGAACCATGGCGCATTCCAGAATTCCGAACATTCCGGAACCTTGGGGCATTTCAGAATTCCGAACATTCCTGAACCTTGGCGTATTCCAGAATTCCGAACATTCCGGAATTATGGCGCATTCCGGAATCCCGAACATTCCGGAACCTTGGTGTATTCCGGAATTCTGAACATTGTGGAACTATGGCGTATTCCGAAATTCCGAACATTCCGGAACTATGGCGCATTCCGGAATTCTGAACATTCCGGTATTCCGAACATTCCGGAACCATGGCGCATTCCGGAATTCCAAACATTCTGGAACCGTGGCGCATTCCGGAATTCCAAACATTCCGGAACCTTGACGCATTCCGGAATTCCGAACATTCCGGAACCATGGCGCATTCCAGAATTCCGAACATTCCGGAACCTTGGCGCATTTCGGAATTCCGAACATTCCTGAACCTTGGCGTATTCCGGAATTCCGAACATTCCGGAATTATGGCGCATTCTGGAATCCCGAACATTCCGGAACTATGGCGCAAGGCTCTGGATTTCCGAACATTCCGGAACGTTGGTGTATTCCGGAATTCTGAACATTGTGGAACTATGGCGTATTCCAAAATTCCAAACATTCCGGAACTATGGCGTATTCCGAAATTCCGAACGTTCCGGAATTCCGAACATTCCGGAACCTTGGCGCATTCCGGAATTCTGAACATTCCGGAATTCCGAACATTAGAGGAACCTTGGCGCATTCCAGAATTCTGAACATTCCGGAATTCCGAACATTAGAGGAACCTTGGCGCTTTCCGGAGTTCCGAATATTCCGGAACCTTGGTGTATTCCGGAATTCCGAACATTCCGGAATTATGGCGCATTCCGGAATTCTGAACATTCCGGAACTATGGATGTGTCCTTGATGCAACACAGTTGATTTAAGTGCCAAATGACATCCTCAATACGTCTTGAAGTTCTCCAGAGGCTTGGTAATATGTAAACCCTGCAGGACACCGGCCCTTGAGGCCTGGAGTTCGACACCCCTGTGATAGACAATGGGCAGGACTGTGTTTTTTAAACGCAATATGGATAACATCTTGGAGAAGCTCATAGCTTTGAAATGGGTAAGATCTTGGAGAAGAAGAATGGGAATTGAGAGAATTGGTGACCAGTGACGGACATTTGACCAACTATAAAAGCTGGATGCAGCTGTTCACACTAAACATAAACATTCACCGTCTTCACTCATGCAGCTATCTCGCTGGCGCCAGCTGAAGGCCTGCCAAGGTCGAAGCTGACTGGAACAACAAAAATTCTTCCATGATAAACAACTGTTGTCAGCACTCTTTGTTCCTCCTTTAAGGCCACATGGGTCCACTGGAGACTGTTGTCCTTCGCTTAACTGGGTGTTGTGACACTTTCTCTCAGCTGAACACGGGATACACACACGCACACACACATGTACACTGATACTGATACACTCTCACCGTCACCCTCCCTTCCCCAAATCCAATGCCTCCTCCCATGCTTACCTCCCATCTGATGTGGACAGCGTATCAGCTGGAGGTGCGATCAAATATTGCAGCGGTCCCAGATCCAGCTGTGCACACTGGAATGTTGTTTGTCTGTGTTTTATTGTGTTATGGTGTGATGATATCTGTGCATTCCTGGATTATCCCTTTATGTTACATATTTCACTGTTTTTTCCTTTGCTACCTAACCTGGCCTGTCTCCCCAATGTCATGTGTATTTTATGTATGGTCAGCAAGGTCTGTCGTCTCAGTTGTGGGCAATTCATCTCATCTCATCTCATCATTATCTGTCCTCCAGGGAGTTAATTATGGTTAATTAGGTTAATTATGATCAGTGTTGGGACTAACACGTTATTAAGTAACACGTTACAGTAACTACGTTATTATTGTGGTAACGAGCACGGTAATTAGTTATTATGCCATAATCAGGAATGCGTTAGTCGTTACTGGGATTTAGATAGAGTCGTTACTCGTTACTTCGTGTGGTGGCTATCGCGGTGCTTCCACAGATTCAGTAACATTAGCAAGTGGTGGAGGCCAGCAGGTGGAGGACGGAAAGGGGACGCAGAAGGAAAAGAGACCAGAGGCGGCCGCTGGTCCAAGTGTGAACTGAACTTCAGGTAAGAAGTTATGACCTGTAGTCTATCTGGATCAGATATAAACCAAGTTTAGGTGGAGTTTATTTTCGTTATTCTGACTTTTTCCATACTGTGTACTAGCTAGCATGACGGAGTTTCTATAAAGCTGGGTGGGTGCTATGAAGTTAATGATGTTGAACTTTATTTTGTTCATAAGTTATTAGAGTTGCCAACCGTCCCGTCTGGTATTCAGAGAAAATATTACGCGTTTCGTATTGAGGTGAAAAGGAACAGTTTGTCCCGTAATTCAGCTACAATGAAAAAGGCACAAAGCTGGAGTTATTCTGTGTCTTTGCTGCACAGTTGCCTCTTCTTCTTTCATTCTCCCCCGTCCCTCTCCTGTGTCTACTTCAATCATGAAAACTGATCAACGATCAGCTGATCGGCTCTCTTGTTTGTTTATCGCCCACTTTGTGCCAGAAAGAGGAAACCAGCCGATGTCGCGTTAAACAACAGCAGCACGTTTAAGCTTGATCAGCTGTTGTTAGAATTTATTTAATATTAAATTCTACTATCAACTGATGTTTGCTGGAGCCACAGCTGCAAATAAGCTGCTGGTCATGATATCGGTTTGGTTATCTGGTGAGAGGGAAACATGAAGATGAAACCAGGAGACGTCCTTACTGAATCATCAGAGCTGAACAGGTGATGGAGAAACATGTTTACCTTTTAGGTGACATGAATGAGTTGAAGGGAAGTTATTAGATTAGATAGAACTTTATTAATCCCTCGGGTGGGTTCCTCTGGGAAATTCGATTTCCAAAAAAGCACAGCACCGACAGAAGCTACAGAGTTACAGAATATTATATATATATACACACACACACACACATATATATAAATACAGAGACAATATAAATAAAATATACGAAGGGGATAAATAGAATAAATAGGAATAAAAAATAAAAATACAAGTGAATTGCACATTTCAAGTATTGAGGTCTATTGCACTGTTGACTATTTACAAAAGTATTGCACAAAAGGTATTGCACAGTGAGGTGAAGAGGCACTACAGCTTAGTTGTTCCCCCCTCCTTTGTCCTCCTGTTTCCCCTCCCTCTCCCCTCCAGAGAGGAGTTAAACAGTCTGATGGCGTGTGGGACAAAGGAGTTTTTAAGTCTGTTAGTTCTTGTCTTTGGGAGAAGCAACCTGTCACTGAACAGACTCTTCTGGTTGTTAATGGCCGTGTGCAGAGGATGCCTGGCATTGTCCATAATGTCCATCAGTTTCTTTAATGTCCTTTTCTCTGCCACTGTCACCAGAGTGTCCAGCTTCATGCCGACCACAGAGCTAGCCCTCCTGATCAGTTTCTCCAGCCTGGATGAGTCCTTCTTTGCTGTGCTGCTCCCCCAGCACACCACAGCATAGAAAAGTACTCCAGCAACCACCGACTGGTAAAACATCCTCAGGAGCTTCCTGCAGATGTTAAAAGACCTCAGCCTCCTGAGGAAGTACAGTTGGCTTTGGGCTTTTTTATACAGGTGCTCTGTGTTGCATGACCAGTCCAGTTTATTGTCCACCCACAGCCCGAGGTACTTGTACTTGTTGACCACCTCCACCTCCTCCCCCTCTATCTGAACCGGCAGTGGACCTGCTCTAGACCTCCCGAAGTCCACAACCAGTTCCTTAGTCTTTGAGGTGTTGAGTTGCAGGTGGTTTGTGTGACTCCATGCGACAAAGTTCCTCACCAGACTTCTGTACTCCTCTTCCTGATCATCCCAGATACACCCCATGATGGCTGTGTCGTCTGCAAACTTCTGAATGTGGCATAATTCAGAGTTGTAGCAGAAGTCAGAGGTGTACAGGGTGAAGAGAAGAGGGGACAGCACAGTTCCCTGTGGTGCTCCTGTGCTGCTGACCACTGTGTCAGACGTGATGTCCTTCAGCCTGACGTACTGTGGTCTGTCGGTGAGGTAGTCGGAGATCCAAGCAACTAGGCAGGGGTCCACCTCCATCCTGTTCAGTTTTTCCTGAAGCATACAGGGCCGGATGGTATTAAAGGCACTGGAAAAGTCAAGAAACAGGATCCTGACCGTGCCTTTTCCCCCATCCAGGTGTGAGTGGGCTCTGTGTAGGAGGTACAGGATGGCATCCTCCACTCCGACATCCGCCTTGTATGCAAACTGTAGTGGGTCCTGGGCATGTTGTACCTGTGGTCGGAGGAGGTTGAGGAAGAGCCGCTCTAGAGTCTTCATAAGATGTGACGTCAGTGCCACCGGTCGGAAGTCATTCAGCTCATTGGGCCGGTTCTTTTTGGGGACCGGGACGATGCAGGATGTCTTCCATAGGGCGGGCACTCTCCCCAGTCGCAGACTGAGGTTGAAGACTCGTTGTAGCGGCTCCCCAAGTTCAGCAGCACACGCCTTTAGCATCCTAGGACACACCTTGTCTGGGCCTGCTGCCTTTCTGGGGCGAAGCTTCCTCAGTTGTCTCCTGACCTGATCCACTGTGACACTGGGAGATATTTGGGAGGAGGGGAGGGGGATGAACTGTTTCTGAGAGACAAATAACACCAGGATCCTTTTTTAGGTAGCTGACAGCTGGTAACTGTGCAGGTGCGGATCTAGCAAAGTTTTGCCAGGGGGGCCAGATAGGGCATTAACAGGGAGAGGTGGGCACAAGGAAATACTTTTCTTTCTTATTCTCATTTAAAATGTCTAGCTTTTAAAAAATAATTATCTGAATCTTACAACAAACGATTGATAGATTGATACATATATACCATCAAGACAGTGAACATCACTGTCACAACAGCGTTTGTTTTCATTCAAAGGCTTTATGATTTTTCCTATAATGGTGGGCCGGTCTCTAGTCAAAATGCCCGGGCCAATTTTTTGTCCCAGTCCAGCCCTGTATGCAGCTCACCTGCAGTCTGGTGTTACCTACATCTTCCTATTCAGAAGGCAGAATTTCAGAGTTCTGAGTACAATCGAAAGCACCACGACTGCAGTTTTTGTGTTGGATGTAAAAGGCGCACATCACGCTGTGACGTAAGCTAGAATCATGGCAGCAGTCAATGACGGTCCAGGCGTGGGATTTCTCTTGTGGAAATATGCACATTATTTTTCCTTTCTTTTGGTAGGTGGCACAGTGCACTTGTGGCAAGTAAGCAAGCTAGAAGACTGGCAAAGTTATGGAAGCAACACATTAACAAGAGAATTCTGAGTAAGTTACTTTCCCTAGTAACTAGTTACTTTGAAAGTAACGAGTAACTTAAAGTAACTGAATTACTTTTGATAGAAGTAACTAGTAATGTAACTAAATTACTAATTTAAAGTAACTTACCCAACACTGATTATGATAAGATATGGTTAATTATATAACAGTTGATTGGTATATTTGGAACAATGGGACCTTGAAAAAAACCTTTTGTTAAATTCTAAGCTACCATTTGCTTTCTTTCTGCTACATCTCCTGCGTCTGATCTCACCTGCAGCATGAGTCACTTACCTTTTCCGTCACCAGTGAAGCTAGTTTTTTTTACTTTTGTATTGGTGGCATTCTGGCTCTGTTTTACTCTTCTGTACCACCTTTAGGAGCCAACAACAGGTAAACACGAGCAAGACCAGGTACTTTTCTTTCAAAAAAGATGTTTAATGAAAATTTAAATTACAGCAAGACTGTCAAAAAACTGGCTTATCCTGGCTTATCCAACTCCCCCATTACATAAGAACATAATTACAGTGTGCCAGAAGCACAAAATACCAAAAAGTGCACTCTTATCCTCAAGAGCCTGAATCTGCGCCTGAGTCCATTCTGTTTGACATGGAAAGAGTGGAAAACACACACAATCACACACACACAAGACAACACAGGCTGGCAGTGGGTCAGAACCACTTCTGCGTGCAGGGTTCATATGTTCTATTTGAAATCATCAACGATGAGTATGGGCAAAACAAAAACAATCTTTATAAATATCTTGCCTTTCTTTTAGCTTGTTCTGCAGGTGTTGTTTTTCTTTGATACGATGCTGAAAATGCTCTTGTGAGAAGTTTAAATGTTAATTGCTTATATTTAATTATTTTTAACAGTTCTAAATTCAACCAAGTATAAAGTCCCTGCTATTTATTAATATAAATCATGAAAGCTATGCACCAGCCATGCCCAAGTCATACAAACTTCATATTTGAAAAACAGCTGTACAAATTCAAATAGCTTAAATTCATCATTCATTACTCAACATTTTCTTCCATATGAGATAGTTCAACTTATGAATTTCTTATTTCTCGTTTTAACTTGATTTGAGTCATAGGGGCTATAACCTTATTGAAGTCTCCAATAAACCGTCTATAAAAATTGGCAAATCTTAGGAACCGTTGCAGCTCCTTCTGAGTCTGGGGCTTGGGCCATTCCACCACAGCCTTTTTTGGGCCGGAGTTGCCCCTGCTCCACTATGATTCCAAGAAATGATACTTGTATATGAAACTCGCATTTCTCACCTTTGACGAAGAAATGGTTGTCCAGGAGATTTTGCAGGATGAGACCTAGTGATGGGATTTCTGGCTGGTTTTAGAGAACCGGCTCTTTCGGCTCCCAACCGGCTCTTCAGGTTGTTTTGTTGCTTTAATTAACTTATTATTAACAACAATTTAAAATTCTGTACAAAAGGAATTACTAATGTAAAAAAAAAAACATGGTTTTATTTATATATGTTTATATATAAATATATACGGGGGCCCCTAGAGACAAAGCACGTACAAACTCCAAAGCACGTACAAACTCCAAAACAAATTTCTAGTGTTAACTGAACTTCCAAAACAGAGCTACCTAGATCACTTAAATTACACAATCGAAAGCATATGTGTATTGTTTGTGTATTTATACAAAAGCTGTCAGGGTCCTGGGTCGGAGTGACCCAGGATCCCTGAGCAGTTATGAATTATATTATTATTGTATTTGGTGTTGCTGTCCTTCTCCCTGTTTGCGCGCGTGTGTGTGTATATGTGTTTCTGCGGGCGCCTTCAGGCCTGGTGGGTGTGGCCCTGCTGGCGGACTGGCCACACCCGAAGCCACACACCTGCTGCTGATCAGGCCTCGTCGGGGGAGCTACTTAGGAGAGTCTTGGAGCTCCCACCGACGCGGGATCATTGCGTGAGACTCCACGTTAGTCATCCTGTTCAGCTGCAACACCCTGAAAGTAAAATACAGCAAAAAATAAGAAAAATCTAAGATTCAGTGGCACTAAGTCCTGTCATTCTTAAAATTATTTTCACCTGTTTAGCAGGATGGATGTTTGCCCAGTGCTGCAGCGGTCATGTCAATGGGGGATCCGGTGGTTTCTCTGTGAATTTCACATTCCCGTGACGCAAATGTATTTGTCACTTTTTACAGAATCATACTCAAAGTAATGTCAGTAATTCCAAGTTTTAAACGCTGCATGGTCATACTCTGTCCCGCACTCCATATTATCCATTGTTGATCTGCACATGTTGCTGCCACGGACATTGCAGGCTCATACGTTATTGTCATGAGACACTCTCACAAACAAAATCCCTGTTTAGTAACACAGTAACGCAAGTAACAGTAATCTAATTCCTTTTATTGCAAAAGTAATCCCTTACTTAACTTGTTACTTGAAAAATTAATCAGATTACAGTAACGCGTTGCTGTTAACACGATACTGCGAATTTCTAGTTATCACTATATTCACGTCTTTTTTCAGTTTTCATTTTTAGGTTTAAGTTTTTGTTGTGTGCATGTATCCAAGCCTATACAACATTGGTATCACACATGAGGCTGGGGGCTCAGAATCGGTCTGGCAAAGATGCCATTCTGGCCCACTGGATGATTTTAGAAAATGTGAAAGGGGGCAAGGCATTCATATTACCCCAAAGTATTGAAGTAATAAATAAATGATTTTTCAATTTTTGGCATTTTACTGGCTTAATTAGTGCAGTGAAGAGAGACAGGAAAGCAGGGGAAGAGAGAGAGAGCCTATGGTTGCCTGTTCATCCCAGCGATCTAAACCGGCACCCATAAATAAACAATTTAATGAGAAAAAAACTTCATGTTCTTTTACCTACTATTTAATCTACTCTAAAAAATGCCATTCCTTTTTGTTTTAGTTTTGTTTTGTTGTTGGTTTTTGGAAATAGGCTGGATAGAAATAGTAACTTCCACATCTACAGCCAGTTTAAGATTTTAAGCAAAATCTGGGACTCTCCACTGAACTGAAGAAGTAAAATGTCTTCAAGGAACTTAAAGAAGTCCAGTTTTCCAAGCTCCTTAGATTGGTTTTGCGGATGATCACAAAATAGCATTTTACAGTGAGGAAATCCCCCAAATCTTAATCCAGTTGAGATAGTCAATCCTTATAATCCAAGTGAACAAACAAAGAGCCACAAACTGTGATCACCTTGGAGCTCTGATAAGGCAGGAATGGATGGCCATCAACCATCATTTGGCCACAGAGAATTTCAGAAGTTATGAAGAAGAATCATCACTGTACACACTGCATAAATTTGATTTCTTTCCCAATTAAACTCTTTAATCTCATGAAATGCTTGTGATTGTTCTTTATTGTGCTGAAGCAGAAATCAAGTGAACATCATGCTGTATAAGAAAAATTCAAAAGGAACAAATTAAATAAGTCAATCATAAGACATCACCAGAATAACAGCAGCAGAAACTGATTTTAATAGTTTTGCTGCCCCCTAGAGGTAAAGTAGGAACCAATTTTCTTTTGTCCACTGTCCACTTTCTGCTGTGACATAACAAATTTCCCACGTGTGGGACTAATAAAGGTTATCTTAAGTTTTGAGGTCTGTAGTGATTGACCAAAATTGGTGTAAATTTCACTAGTCTGTATACCTAGGTGCTTGATGTTATTCACCTGTGGCCATGTAAATGATTGGAACACCTGTATTCAATGATTTTTATGGGTTAATATGTTAAAAGTATTGACTTAATGTGTGACTGAGGATGGACATTACCAAGACGATTTCAAGAAATAAATGACAAACCTTTGTTAAGGTGCAGCAAATGGCAGCACAAACATGAGCACAAAGAAAAGTACTGGAAACACACGGGGAAGATAAGACTGTTTCAGTGAAGGCAAGAAGGCAAGCGCTATTATAATTTGCTGCATATGGAGTGGATGTTAGCGAGGAGGATAGTAGGAAGAGGGAGCCAATGCTGGCCCAGTCTTTTCAGGCTGTGATGATTACTGCCATGACTGCCCTATTTCCATGGCTTGGAATCCTGATTTAGGTGTGATATATGAAAGCACATGAGTTTGTGTTGTGTTTTTTTGTATTGTTTGAGCCAGTGTGCCAATTGAAGGACCCTTTGATGGGTTCTTTAAATAAATAAATAAATAAATAAATAAATAAATAAATAAAGGCAGATGAACAACCATTGATACCAGGCAACTATAAAATGTATATCTTGGCCCCAATGAGACTATTAACTCTTGCAGCACCGGGTGTTCGTAATTTTGGTTCAAGTGAATTGATAAACTTTTTGAAGGCAATTGACTCACACAGTTATGTAGATATCCCCGTCCTGTTGTCTCGGGATGCATCACGCTGCCTTGCCTGGGTTAGCTTCTGTTTTCTGGGGATGAGGGTTGAGTGTGCTCCCTTACCTTCTCAAGGTAAGCTAGGTTAGCCTTCTTGTGTGAGCTTTTCAAGTGCACTTTAAGGTTTGTGGGATTTTTTCCCTTTAGAAATGTCCCTCATAATTTGTCTCTTTCCACTACAAGACACTTGCTTTATCCAAAACACAGTCATATTCAAAGTAATCCCAAATTGGACTCTGGCGCTTTCTCCCGACTTTTCCTGACATGATTCTGCGCGTGGACGGAGCAGCAACACAGACGACTCGACTAACGTACTTGCCACCTGCTGGCATAATGAGACAGCAAGAAAAAAATCTGGAAACTAAACTTCATTTTCACCCTTGACTATTGTATGACACGCACACATCAATGAAAACTAAACACATTTTTGCTATAAATTCAGTTAATTTTAGTTAGTTTTGTGAACACTCATTACAGTTTTAGTTAGTTTTCCTTTTTTTGTTTTTATTTTTATTTCCGTTAACGAAAATGTTTTTTCACTTCTAGTTTTCGTTATTTCGTTAGTTTTCGTTACCAATAATAACCTTGGTTATGATTCAGAATTGGTGACTGAAGACTGCCATGACCACCCCGTTTCCCTGAACGTAAAAAGCTTCGCAATTTAACATCACAAAGGTCTTTAGATTCCACACACTGGAGATTGTGTCAATCTGACGAAATTCCTTGGAGGAGTTCGTCAAAGTTTACGGTGCCTGAAAAGAGGGGAAAATGTCGCCAAAATTACACATTAATTTTAAAATGGCTGACTTCCTGTTGGATTTGGGATAAAGCTCCAAGAGACTTTTTTGTACATCGTCATGTCTTCTATAAGCTTACCAGGTTTCAGACTCATTGATAAAACACAGAGCAGGGGCTGATGTTTTGAAATTTTGTAGGGGGCGCTGTGGAGCCATTTTGCGCTATTCAAGAAAAATGTTTGCATAACAACAAAGCCTTCATCACATTGGAGGTTTGCGCTAAATTTCAAGACTTTTTAAACTTTCCAAGCCCCTCAAAAGCCACTTCATCTTTCATGGTGAACTGCATTGCCACCAGGGTGCGCCGTTCAGTCTAAAGTCACAATTTTCGCACTGAAGCATCACGAGGGACTGATGGTGATATTCACCGCTTTTGAGGTGGCCACAATGAACCTGTGAAAATCAGTACAACAAAATGAAAGACATGACATTTCCTGTTGCCACTAGGTGGCGCTCTGTGTATTCCTGACAATGGGAAGATCAATCTGTTCAGGGCGGGTCTGACATCACACCTGTAAAGTCTGGTACTGATCAGACTGGATTTCATTGAGTTATACTAATTTGTTTCTTCATGGTGAGACATGAAAGTTCGCCATGCCACTGGGGTCACACCCTTTTGCGAAAAGTCACAGTTTTCACTATAACCCAAGACCAACTTCTTAAGGCTTTCCTGGAGAAATTTGAGGCTGCAGATGTCACCCATGACAATACTGTACCCCAAAGTGTAAAACATGACATTTCCTGTTCCCACTAGGTGGCGCTGTCCCTGATGTCAAATATGGCAATTGAAATATGTTCAGGGGTGGAGCCTTATCATATGTGTGCTCTTTGGTCCAGATCGGACAATGTATGACAGAATGAGAGGCAATAAGATTTTCATGGCGAGTCATCGAAATTCGCCATGGCACCACCGCCTCACCGTATCACGAAAACTCAAAAGCTCTGCAATTTAACATGGCACAAGGGTGTAGTTGACACTGACCAAAGATGAAGCTTATATGACCAAATCCCAAGGAGTTCGAAAAAGTTCGAGGCATGGAAATGGCAACATTAGAGCCAAAATGTCACCTTCACTTCTTTCTTTTCTTTTCTTTTTTTTTTTTTGCTTGCACTTAAGATTTATTGAACAGTATACAATATCAAATACATGCATTCTTTTTTTCTTTTTCTTTCTTTTTTTTTTTTTTTGTGCCTGTCCCGTTTGGCTCTTTTGCCATCAGAATTGTTGTCTAAAGGCAAAGAAAGATGCCCAACGGATTTACTTTACCAAATTGACCATCCCAGCCTTGCCGTAATGGTCCATTTGATTCACCTTTTACTCTTTATTTTATTTTCACTTACTGAATACGGGACAGACTTGACTGGGGGAAAGAAGGGGAGAAAGAAAGAGGGAAAGAGAAACAGCTGAGAAGAGGGACGGGGGAGAAGGGCAAAAAACAAAAACCAACAGAATGAGCAGAAGAAAAAAAAAAGAAAAAAAATGCATACCGTAATTGTCGGGCTATAAGCCGCTACTTTTTGCACAAGCTTTGAACCCTGCGGCTTTTAGTCAGGTGCGGCTTTTCTATAGATTGTCCATGATTTTTGTGATATCGTAAGACGATTTGTTTTGTTTGTTCCGCTGTTGTACGGCACTACGTTGCCTGGCGGAAGGATCGGGGTTCAAGAGTGGTATGTTGGTCACATGTCCATCCGCCAGGCAACATAGTGCCGTACAAGTAGCGCGAAAAACAAACTTCAAAGTAGCGCTATGCGTTCAGCGGGAGTCGTGGATGACGAGCGGCGATAAACTTGCGAAAAGCAAGTTGTGCTCAACTCTACCGGTGGATTCTGACAGCGTGGAAAAGTGTGCAAACATCCACGATCACCAACGGATTTCGAAGGGCTGGACTGCTGCATGATGAAGAGGAGGACACCGCCACGGCCCTTCTGAGGCTGTTCGACTCCGACACTGACAATGACAATGAGGATTATCTTTGGTTTTGAAAGTGACAACGAAGGAAAGAAGCTGAGAGTGGATGACGAAGCCATCCTGAGCCTGTTCGTTTCCGACACTGGAGAAGAGGACTTTGGTGGTTTTAGTGCGCAGGAAGATGGTGGTGAATGACTGACTTTTCTTCTTGTTAAAGCCGTGTCACTGCACCTGAGCCTAAAAGGTAGTCTGAATCTATTTTTCTGGTGTGCTGTAGGTTACTGTTATGTACTACATTTGTTACTCATTTATGAAGCACAGCACATGTGCAAATATGTACCCATAACTTGATTTTCAAAATATTAATAAAAGGGGTGTGTCTCCAAACAGCCATCTCTTTCCTGACAATTCGCTTTGTGCATATTCTCTTACATATGATAAGTCAATATTGAAACACCTGCGGCTTTTGGTCAGGTGCGGCTAATGTATGTACAAAACAGGATTTTCCCCTGATTTTAGCTTGTGCGGCTAATATTCAGGTGCGCTTTGTAGTCCGGGAAATACGGTATATCAATCACCTGGATCACCTGCTGAGAAAGAAAAAAGAAAACAAGCAGAAGAGAACAAGATTAATAGAATAAACAACATCACAATGATATATGGGAATATGACAGTAAATACTAAATATTAAACATTATTGTGCAGCACATAAGATCAACAGAACACAGTGTGCTTTGAGGTAGGAGCCAAAAAGGGTGTAGTTTGTGGGTGTGATCACCCGTGTGTACACCTGTGAGCATGGACGCGCTTGTTGTTGTTTTTTTAAAGGTTCCTTCATGTAATGATCTGCTAGAGGGTGTGGGGGGGCTACAGCCCCGTCCTCCAGGGCATGAAGCAGGTATGGAGGAGATCAAAACTCCAGACATCCAGAGGCCCCCAGAACACAAGAGACCAAGGAAGACCAACAGAGGGGCAGCCGCGCCACTGTCCCAGAAAGAGCTGAGGAGAGCCCCAGATGAGGGCTCACTCAGCAGCCACGGAGCAGAAGCCAGGGGGAGTTGCAGTGACGCGCCCGTGAGCTCCACCGGCAGCCAGCCGTGCCTGAGTGACCGAGGCACCCCACCTCCGAAGTGGCCCGAGCGAGCCCCAGGCTCCAGGCCCCGATAAGTGGCCGCCAAGGAGTGAGCCGGTGTGTACCTGGATGCCCATCCCCAGACACAAAGAACCACCAACGCACCGATATCTGAGGGAGTCCGCCACTGGCAGGGGAAGTGGTGGTAGGGGGAGATAGGCCTCCAAACCTTGGAGGGCCTGAGATGTCCCCAGAGAGGTGGCGCCTGACACCCAACCTGACATATAGACACAGACATACAGGCACACACAGATACAAACATCCATTCCCACCCTCATGCTCTCATATGCACTTACTCCACACTCAACCAACGTGGAGACAGACATAAAGAGATGCTGTACACACGATCACACTCCCCAAGCGTACTCTACAAACCGGGTCTAGGTACCCTTGCCCCTGGAGGGGGGAACTGCACCCAGACCCAGGTGGTGTTACCCTTTTCCCTGCGGTGGGGGGAGGCTCCGCAGCAGCAGGGAGCCCCCACACTCCAGACCGCAGTCGGACGGCCAACTCCTCCTCCTAGCCCCCCCGCTCCAGCAGGCCGCAGAGAATGGGGGTGAGAGAAGACTCCAAACCTCCCTCCACCCGCTCATTGTAGTGTTGATGCATGTGTGTTCTAAGGTGCATTTAAAACCCAGGAGGGCATGGAGCTACCTGCCAGAGAGCAGCAGGTAAGCGCATGGTCCCTCCTGCTAGCCCTCAATGTCTACGTGTATTTAACATTGAGAGGTGGGCAACGACGCCAGGGGTGGGGTGTACACCCTGATGGTACTTTGGATTCCGTGTATCGTGCCCACCCCCAAGATCCTATATGTATGTGTAATGAGAGTGTGAGTAATGTGAATGTCTAAGTTGTGGGATAAAATTGAGGCAGAGGCAGCCAGAAGGGGACGGGGAGGGGGGGGGGTAGCCTCCTCTGCACCCTGGTGACATACCCCTACTCCAAGGTCCTGCATGTGTGGGTGGTTGTGGTGGAGCGGGAAGGGGGAGGCAGCTGGAGATGGGGAGGGAAGGAAGGGAGGGGCAAGTGACCCCTCCCTGGGGCCAGCTCCCCCGCTGACCCCAGTAGGCACCCCCATACTCCGCGACCCGCCAGGAAAAGGGGGCCCAGGCCCATCCAGACCGGGGATGTCACCTTCACTTCTAAATTGCGGACTTCCTGTTGGGTTCGCGTCAATGGCCCAACTAACTTTTTTGTTTGTCTCGGCATGATACATATGTGTGCCAGATTTCATACATGTAGCTCAAACCATGTGGTCATAGGGCTGCATTTAACAAGGCATAGGTGGCGCTCTAGAGCCATTTCCCAGTGCTCATATGTAAAACCATTAAAATACAAAATTTTTCACCAGACCTGGCATGTGTGCAAAATTTCATGAGTTTTTGAGCATGTTTAGGCCCTCAAAAAGGCCCTTGTTTTGCCTGAATAATAATAAGAAGAAGAAGAAGAAGAAACGGAGCAGATACACTGAACAAAAATATAAACGCAACACTTTTGTTTTTGCTCCCATTCCCCATGGGATGGACGTAGAGACCTAAAATTCATTCCAGATACACAATATAACCATCCCTCCCAAACAGTGGTCACAAATCAGTCCAAATGTGTGGTAGTGGGCACATCTGCTATATTGAGATAATCCATCCCACCTCACAGGTGTGCCACATCAGGATGCTGATCTGACATCATGAGTAGTGCACAGGTGTACCTCAGACTGCCCACAACAAAAGGCCACCCTGGAATGTGCAGTTTTGTCTCACAGCAAAATGCCACAGATGCCACAAGCAATGAGGGAGCGTGCAATTGGCATGCTGACAGCAGGAATGTCAACCAGATCTGTCGCCCGTGCATTGAATGTTCATTTCTCAACCATAAGCCGTCTCCACAGGCGTTTCAGAGAATATGGCAGCACATCCAACCGGCCTCACAACCGCAGACCTCGTGTAACCACACCAGCCCAGGACCTCCACATCCAGCAGGTTCACCTCCAAGATCGTCTGAGACCAGCCACCCAGACAGCTGCTGGAACAATTGGTTTGCACAACCAAACAATTTCTGCACGAACTGTCAGAAACCGCCTCAGGGACGCTCAACTGCATGCCCGTCGTCCTCATCGGGGTCTTGACCTGACTCCAGCTCGTTGCCGTAACAGACTTGTGTGGGCAAATGCTCACATTCGATGGCGTCTGGCACGTTGGAGAGGTGTGCGCTTCACGGATGAATCATGGTTCACATTGTTCAGGGCAGATGGCAGCTGAGAATGTCCCAGTTCTTGCATGGCCAGCATACTCACCGGACATGTCACCCATTGAGCATGTTCGGGATGTGCTTGACCGGCGTATACGACAGCGTGTACCAGTTCCCACGAATATCCAACAACCTCGCACAGCCATTGAAGTGGAGTGGACCAACATTCCACAGGCCACAATTGACAATCTGATAGACTCCATGCGACGATGTGTTGCACTGCATGAGGCAAATGGTGGTCACACCAGATACTGACCGGTTCTGGGTCCCCAGACCCCCAATAGCGCAAAAAACTGCACATTCCAGGGTGGCCTTTTGTTGTGGGCAGTCTGAGGTACACCTGTGCACTACTCATGATGTCAGATCAGCATCCTGATGTGGCACACCTGTGAGGTGGGATGGATTATCTCAATATAGCAGATGTGCCCACTACCACACATTTGGACTGATTTGTGACCACTGTTTGGGAGGGATGGTTATATTGTGTATCTGGAATGAATTTTAGGTCTCTACGTCCATCCCATGGGGAATGGGAGCAAAAACAAAAGTGTTGCGTTTATATTTTTGTTCAGTGTACAATAGGGCCTTCGCACTCTCAGTGCTCGGGCCCTAATAATAATAATAATAACAGCAGTTTAATGGAGTGGATGGACGAGTGAGTAAAATGTCGAGCTTAACCATTTGGCACTGCCGCTGGTTTCAAATTGTTTCCATTTTCTATCCATTACATTTTTTTAATAGGTTGACCTCAATTGTCCCCCAGGCTAAGCAATGTTTTGTAACCATGGCAACAATCAATTTTCTCATCTAATAAGAAAGCTAAAGAGCAAACTCTCCAAAGTGTCCTATTTTCTTTTTTCTTTTTAATAATTCACTTACCTGTATCGCTAAGGAAGATTGGTGAGTGGGAAATTTCATTAAAAAATTACCCCCAAATGAAATCTTCTATTGGAGTGAATAATTTTAAAAGCAACTTAATGTCAACGATCCTTCACAGGTATTTTCTAATCTAATCAAAATTCGACACAGAAATGTCCTCGGGTAGCAGTGAATACCTGCTGCTGTCTGGTGTATTCACTCGGAAGTGAAAGAAAGCATTTATCCAATAGAAACGGTGTATATTTATAATTTAATGCGATTTAGGATTTAACATCTGATCATTCATCAAGTGAAACAATCTGTCACTTTTTAAAAAAGCATTTAATTTATACAGCCTATGCATAATGTATGTGTTCATATCATTAAACTTCATTGCACCGGCAAACGAATAAATCGAAAACTGGGGATTAAATGACAAAATGTGCTTTGCTTTAACAGGACTACATTTTCACTGAATCAGTAGCCCATAGAAGCAGTTCAGCTCAGCTGTGATTTATAATACATGACACCCTTTTTAAAAGCTCTGAAAAGATCCCAAAAAGCAATGTGATGATTTAGTTGCACATAATACACTGTATTAATGAGCTCATTGAACAGAGACTGCCTGGACTAGCAGCACTTCTCTGAATCAGCCCTTTACATGCTGAAGTACCTTTGCACACTTTCAACAGTGACGTGTTCACATACTGACCCCTGTTCACTTAGTGACGCCTTGTGGACTGCACACAGACGTCAAACAAGTGCCCATCGAGTGCACCGAAGTTTGGTCTGAGCCTTTAAATATGGGGATAAACAGCATCGCAGCCAACGGATAATACAATGAAAAGTAACAAATAGGAGAAAAATCCTTGTGTGGATGATGATTCACGGGAAGAAAACATAGCAACAGACTTTGGCAGGGAGTCTGCCTCCAAGCGCAGAGAGGAGTAAAAACTTGCAGAAGAGTAGTGAAGGGAAAGCGCTGAGGCCATCTGGTTTCCCAAGGCGGAGATGCCAAGTTTAGGAAAACACTGATTTCTCTGTGCTTTATCACAAATTGTTATCAAGGGGACAATTGGCATGCCTTTGTCATAATTTAACATTTTGAGTTTTGTAGGCAGTCCTCTTAGCTAAAGCGATAGATCTTTGGATTAACGACTCTTTGTTATAAACTATTTCTTTCAATTCCAGCACTCACTTTTGAGTTTCACTTTATTACTGTTTGTCAGGACTGTGCAGTACACGGACACAATGGCACCGTAACAAGCCACACTAATTAAACCCTTAGCAACAACCACAAGATTGTTGCAGACAATTTGCAGTAAGGGTCGACTGAAAAGAATAAAAAATAAACAGAAAATCATTTGCTTCATTTCAATAATTAAAAGTTAACAAGTAAGTCATACAGACGTGCTCGGGAATACTATTTTGAGAGGAAAATATGTCTGCAGTTTCTCAGCCATCTACAGGTTGTCAGATTTCAGATCTATGTGGAAAGATAGTAAGAGGCTTCAGTATGTACATGTCTATTCACATATCTGCTGTAAAAGACAGATGTGCAAAGGAGGTGCTTCAAATGCAGCACTTTGCTGTTTAAAACTTTAAAATAGAACATTTCAGAATATTTGACACCACCCAGAATTTGAAAGAGGTTACCCAACCAGCTCTCAGTGTCCCGGCACTTATATTTGATGGCACTGCGATAGAAAGTTTCTTAATAAACAAGTGGTATAACCTTAAGGGGCGATCGTGGCTCAAGAGTTGGGAGTTCGCCTTGTAATCGGAAGGTTGCCGGTTCGAGCCCCAGCTTGGACAGTCTCGGTCGTTGTGTCCTTGGGCAAGACACTTCACCTGTTGCCTACTGGTGGTGGTCAGAGGGCCTGGTGGCGCCAGTGTCCGGCAGCCTCGCCTCTGTCAGTGCGCCCCAGGGTGGCTGTGGCTACAATGTAGCTTACCATCACCAGTGTGTGAATGTGTGTGTGAATGGGTGGATGACTGGATATGTAAAGCGCTTTGGGATCCTTAGGGACTAGAAAAGCGCTATATAAATACAGGCCATTTACCATTTATTTACTTATTGGGTTTGATTTAATTCAGTACGTTTCATGCGCAATCATCTGTGATGTTCTGAGGACAGCGATACTTCTGCTGAGGAGACATTAGAGAGGTTAGAAGTAAGTTTAATAGAAAATATGAAGCTGTTTTGTGTCTTTGTGCACGTAGTCATGTTCCTATGATGCACCCCAGCTCCTTCATTTATTTCGTAAATAAAGGAGACGATCAGACTTGAAAAGTCCATCTACCCAGACTGATTTTCCACAGTAGCTCCTCATACTTAAGGTCAGCTGTTAATGCAGGAGACCGTGTCCTCTGTATCCAGTGAGAACTTCCTTACCCTGATCATATTTCCATAACCATGACAGTGTTTGTTGTTACACCCTTATAATATTGAAAGTTGTAAAAAGAATTTCTCTCATTGCTCTGCAATGGAGTTTATATACATCACCTCTGAGGGTCCTACTGGATCGTTTGAAGCTGCATTGCTAATAATAGCACTAGATTACAGACTAGTGTGTCAGTGATCAGAGAGGTAAGAACAGGTTTATGTAAATTATTTTCTTCAAGTTGAGAAAGTACCCAAGCTTTCCTGACATGTTCTGACACATTTCGCCATCACTGTTGAAACTCAAAGGAGTTATTTGTCACTCAGAATAGAAATTGTACTGTTTGATTTCCTGTTTTTTTTCCTTTACTTTGTTTCATTGCGCTATGTTCATGTTTGCACTGCGTGCTTATTTTTATGAGTATCAGAGTACATTTTATCATAAGATTGAGAAGAACTTTTCACAGCATCAAAAATACTTGCACCAAGTTCTTTTCTTTGTTATATAGTAGTGTGAGTGGGCATAAGTCTCGCTTTACTTTTTTCTTATGTTTTATATATATTTTATATATATATATATATATATATATATATATATATATATATATATATATATATATATATATATATATATATATATATATATATATATATATATATATATATATATATATGCACGGTATGTACCACCGGCAGATAGAGGAGGTGGCTGATATCCAGAAATCCTACCAGTGGCTGGACAAAGCTGGACTGAAAGACAGCACAGAGGCACTAATCATGGCAGCACAAGAACAAGCTCTGAGCACAAGATCCATAGAGACTGGGGTCTATCACACCAGGCAAGACCCCAGGTGCAGGCTGTGTAAAGATGCCCCAGAGACAATCCAGCACATAACAGCAGGGTGCAAGATGCTAGCAGGCAAGGCATACATGGAACGCCATAACCAAGTGGCCGGCATAGTGTACAGGAACATCTGTGCCGAGTATAACCTGGAAGTCCCGAGGTCAAAATGGGAGATGCCCCCAAGGGTGGTGGAGAATGACCGAGCTAAGATCCTGTGGGACTTCCAGATACAGACGGACAAAATGGTGGTGGCTAACCAACCGGACATAGTGGTGGTAGACAAACAGAAGAAGACGGCCGTAGTGATCGATGTAGCGGTTCCGAATGACAGCAATATCAGGAAGAAGGAACACGAGAAGCTGGAGAAATACCAAGGGCTCAGAGAAGAGCTCGAGAGGATGTGGAGGGTGAAGGTAACGGTGGTCCCCGTGGTAATCGGAGCACTAGGTGCGGTGACTCCCAAGATAGGCGAGTGGCTCCAGCAGATCCCGGGAACAACATCGGAGATCTCTGTCCAGAAGAGCGCAGTCCTGGGAACAGCTAAGATACTGCGCAGGACCCTCAAGCTCCCAGGCCTCTGGTAGAGGACCCGAGCTTGAAGGATAAACCGCCCGCAGGGGCGTGCTGGGTGTTTTTTTTTTTTTTTATATATATATATATATATATATATATATAAAATGTTTTTGTAAAGAATAAGCTGGCGATACATGTGACTGTAGTTTATGGGTGTGGCTGTTTATGGCTTCACTGAGACATTTCGTGCCATTTCTTTGTGCTCATACTAAACAAATGATAAACATGCCTCTGAGACCTGAACATAAACTGCAAACCACTGTCTTCATATCTCCCTGCATGATCTTAATGGCTTGAGCGAAGCACTTTGTATGTGAAATTTGCTGTACAAATACTTGCTTTGACTAATATTTCAGCAAAAAAGTGCATATTGTTTATGTTTAATGTCACTTCTGGAGGTCTCATTCGTGATCGATGTATTGAAAAAACCAAATTTAGCCAAACAGAGCAGAACTGCTGACACAGACAGGAAGACACATCATGAAAAGTAAACACAGAGATAGCATAATGCTAAGGTCATAGATTAAAAGGAAATGGAAAGCACTAATGCATCCTTTTAAACAATCTAATGAGAACTATTTATATATGTTAATATAGTATTCTAGCATAGAGTCTTTACAGGATCTTTGTTATTGGTAAATGAATAATCACTTATGTTTTACAGCCATGAAAACAACATATTGGTACTTGTTATTCTTGTGGTGAATGAAAGGTGTGTAAAAGCAGCAGATGAGATAAGGATATGCGAGATCCTGAAGAAAAACTGGAAATCTGGCATTTTTACAGATAATCATAGCTGGTGAGTTATTTTGTGAGGTTCACATGGAGTTCCTGTAATTATTGGAAGATTTAATGGTGCTGAATATGCCAGACGATTGTGCACACTGTAGCTTAGGAAAACCTGGGGATAAGTGATAATTATTTGTTTGAATGTAGTTATTTTAAGCTTTTTCTGCGACGTCAGAAATATCTCCCTGTTTATATTAGATTGAGACCACGTGTGCATTAGATGGAGAAGTTAATAATAATAATAATAATGGATTGCATTTATATAGCGCTTTTCGGGGCCCTCAAAGTGCTTTACAATTCCACTATTCATTCACTCTCACATTCATACACTGGTGGAGGCAAGCTACAGTTGTAGCCACAGCTGCCCTGGGGCAGACTGACAGAGGCAAGGCTGCCATATCGCACCATCGGCCCCTCTGGCCAACACCAGTAGGCGGTAGGCGAAGTGTCTTGCCCAAGGACACAACAACCGAGACTGTCCGAGCCGGGGCTCGAACCGACAACCTTCCGGTTACAAGACGAACATCCAACTCACGTTGTATAATTCTGAAGATTTCACTGTGAATCACAATTGTGCAACTGTGCATCTGCATTTCAGCACGGCTCATTTGCTGATACATCCATTTATTTCTTGTATTTGTTTCCCTTCTGGAGTGTGAATGAACTCCTGCCTTATTTGTCCATACCTTCTATTTCACCTCAGGAAGGGTTTAATGAGAAGAATAAAGAATAGACTATTTAGATATATGTATATATGTATGTACATGTATTTGCTGTGTAAATGACTGAATGTTTGTTTTTCTTGTGCTGGAAGTTGTAGCTCGTCTGCACTTTTGCTATACATGATATAATGAAAACAAAGACTTCCAGGTCTAATTCTAACAGCACAGTCATGTCGTGTGATTGTTAACAATCCAAGCGGCATATCCATTCATCAACATCTTACAATTAACCTATTAACTTTTGATTCATTGGAGCTTTATTTTTAAAGAGGAACATAAAGAGTACTTGTATAACAAAAAAACATGAAGTTCTCACGAAGTCACATTTGAAGTGTTACTGCTTGGTTTTGGAGGTTTTTTTGTTGTGTTTTTGTTAATGGCAGACATGGAAACCCTAATGGTAGCACTTACAAAATAATAATAATGCACCTTTTGTTGAGGACTAAAGGTTTCAAATCTTAGCAGTGCTTTCTAGATCAGTTATAATCAGTTAGAACAAAGGACAATTACTGCTGATGTGCAGACCTTCTTTTCCTTTTCATTTATTTTATGGTAATTATGAAGTTATATGTTACACGTTTTTCATCCATTAAACCGAACTCTCTTTCCAATGAGGCAATGTCTCCTCACAAAGGATCAAATAATCGCGTCATAAGTTAGAAGTGTGAGTTTTTAAACGGATAATGGATTTTAAAGGCACTTACAGCAGCATTCACAAAGTGGGCCAACCCTAACTTCCTGCAAATACCCACACCTATTATTTACAAATCATAGGCTATTTGATTCTATAATTTTTACTTAAACAAAAGCGAAAAACATTTTTTAAAATAAAGTAAAAATTGGGGAGGGGGGGGGGGGGGGGGCGATTTAGGCCTCCAATGCAAACAGTTGATGACGGACCAGCTGTGCAGCTGCAGTTAACATGGTGCTCACAGTGAAAAGCCCACCAGTGTTCTCTTGCATAATTGCACTGCCACTAATTGGTAGTTTGGCCACAGATGTATTGAGCCGACTGGAGATTTTTAAAGAGCCTGCTGCACCTACACGCTGTGGGCAACCTACGTGCAGAAAGCGCTACGTAATCTGTGTGTGTGTGTGTGTGTGTGTGTGTGTGTGTGTGTGTGTGTGTGTGTGTGTGTGTGTGTGTGTGTGTGTGTGTGAGTGTGTGTGTGTGTGTGTGTGAGTGAGTGAGTGAGTGAGCGTGTTACAGACAGGCAGTGGAGCGTCTCTGGTCTCTCGTAAGCATCGCGGGGTTTAATCGCTCCTTCTCCTTCGTCTGCAGGAGGCGCCCGTCGAACCCGTCTGTCTGTCGTCGTCCCTTCGTCGGTCTGTTTTAGCCGTTGTCTTTAGACAAGTTGAAGTTTGGAGACAATAACCCGTCCTTTTATTTTACACCCCTCTTCTCCTGCTCTTTGGGTGAAGCTTCACTGTCATCCCGGAAGATTCAGCACCTTCTCTCTCTCCTCAGAGGAAGTTGAAGCAAACAGGTGCGTGAACCCACAGCTCGTGTATCCATCGCCCTTATCTTAAAATGTGTTAAAATCGTCCGTTTGATACTGCTAACATCTACACAGTTATTTAGTTATTTATGCATTTTTATCACACACTCCAACACAATAGATCCGTTCTCTATTCCGGTTATTTCAATTTATAGTAAAATCCATTCATCCATTCATGGATGCTTAACAAAGGCTGTGACCAGCAGTTCCTACAGGTGGGATTTCCAGCAGCCTCAGAGCACAGCTGCCTGTATGGGCTGAACCCCACATTTGCACAAATATTTCAGCCGGCGATATTGGCTTGGCAAACCTGTCGGAGGGAAAAGAAGAAGGGCGGTGGCATCGTGTGTGTGTTTCTTTCTTTTTAATATCGGGCGTTTCATTTCATCCCAGTGTGCTTTCTCACTGTTCCTGTTTTCAGCACCCTCACAGCTGTGTGTGCGTAAAATAAATAAATAAATACATCGGGAGCCAATCGAGCAGCCATGGACGCGTTAATGAAGGGTTTCTCTAAAGCCAAGGACGGGGTCGTGGCAGCGGCCGAGAAAACCAAGCAGGGAGTGACCGGAGCGGCTGAGATGACGAAAGACGGGGTTATGTATGTCGGTGAGTTCTGGATTTTAATTTTATTGGTGACAGTGTTGCCAGAAAAAAATCGACGGGACCTTTCCAATGCTACTAATTCACTAATATTAGTATAATTACTTCTATTATAGGCTGATTACTGAATTCAACAGGGGACTTGTGGGTTATATTTCTAATTGACCTCCACCTGTATGTTGTTACAGGTACTAAAACAAAGGACGGAGTCACAACAGGTAACAGCATACATTATTTCACTGCCTCTCTGCATGACTTTACCCGTTTTCTGAATTCAGTCTGACTTTTGGTTTGGCTCAAGCTGTTAGAAAATGTAATCTATCCAAATCCACAGGTGGTCAGTAAGAGAGCTGTACTGTAACTCTGTAGGTTGGGGTTATATTTCACTGTTTAACTCAACACAAACCGCCTAATCCCCCACAGGCTATGCCTTGCCATTTCTCATACATGAAATACAGAGAAGCAGAAGGAGGCCGTCTGCTGTAGGCATTCAGGGAAATGGCTGTGCTTTTGTAGGCAGGTGGGATTATGAGAGGAAAACACAACAGCGTGATGTCTCATTTATTGTGAAGGTGGACAAGGGATCTTTGCTTCCAGTGGGACTAAGCGATGCACATTAGATGATCTGATAATCTGCTTTCAGGTGGTCCGCACAGACCAATCTAATGTCCTATGAGTACCCACGACTTGACTAATTATCCCATGTAGCACTGCTGCATCCCTGTAAGCCACATTTTGGCTCACTGCCAATCAAGACAAAGCAAACATCACCTCAGAGTTGACTACACGGCAATCTGAACAGTTCTTAACTGTTTTGCAAAGTCACAAATTAGCATTACAAATTCCTCATGTTTAAATTGTGGGCCAACATTGGGTTTTTCCAGTGTTGCTGTAGGGAATACTTAAGCAAGACATCAAACAGACAGCAGAAGGTTTGGTGCTTGGCGGCCCACATGTCAATTGTTAATGACATTTTCAATCTTAATTTCACAAAGAGATCTCACTAAAAACACTCTGCAAGATGCATACAGGAACGCTGTTGAAGACTGGATACGTCACAGAGAAAGCTTTTGAATGAGAAAGCTTGCAGCCAGCTCCCAAAGTTGGCCTGTCAACCAAATGATATGTCAGGTGATGATCCTGTTTTAAATAACACCGCAGGCAAAGCAAGTACGTTTATTTACACCAAAGAAAATTATCATTGGCAACAGTTGACTGGGACATACTGTTGCCACTAAACAAATGTAATTGCTGTAGTTTTGGAAGTAAAAAGTGTTCCCATTCTTTCCATCAAGAATTTGTTTTTGTTTGTTTTGTTTTTTTTTACTAGTGTGACAGTGTGTTCTGGGATTATCTTGCAGAAATAAGCAAGACAATTTCAAAAAAGATATCGTCCAGATGTGCAAGTTAGATGTGCTATCAAACAAGGTCACACCCAGAGAAGGCAGTGGCCTTTCTGGATCTTGTTCATATATGCACACACACGCACACACACACACACACACACACACACACACACACATATGTGTGTGTGTGTGTGTGTGTGTGCATATTGTTGTGGCTCTATAGAGATACATCCTCTATTCTCCTCCTTTCCCTACAGTTGCAGGTAAAACAGTGTCTGGAGTTTCTCAAGTGGGTGGAGCAGTGGTTACTGGAGTTACTGCCGTGGCCCAGAAAACCGTGGAGGGCGCGGGCACCATCGCCGCTGCCACCGGACTGGTCAAGAAGGACCCAGCCAAACAGGTAAGAAAGAAGACTGTGTTTTTCTATATCAGTATAAGAACTGATATTACGATATGTAAGACACGTATATAGAGTCTGCAGTGTGGGTTACAAATTTGCCTAAAGAGCTAAAGATCACTGGTTTGATCTTTGGGGTTGGATCTGGTGCATAGCTCAGGTATATATATGTATATAAAACGGTGTGGTTTACAAAGTTTTAGATATTGCAGTCTCTGAAGAGGATGCAATCTTCTCAATACAGTCGGTATATATAACTCCAGCATTGAATACCCAAAGCTAATAGGTAGCACAAACACAGACCGTGATTACACAGTTACACCAATTTTAAACCATCATCTGACAGATGGAACTATACAAATTAAGGATACAACCTCCTTGTTTCATGCTATGACGAAGACCACAAACATTAGCATGTATGATAGCGTGGCTAAATAAATTGATGTACCTCGCCCTATGGAAGCTGGGATAGGCTCCACCCACGACCCTGAATCGAATAAGTGGAAGAGAATGGATGGACGGATGAATGACATTAAATTTTGTGTTGTACTACTTATTACTTTTAGGTCTTCAGGGTTTGAGTTTTAGACATTACAATTACAAGATGATAAGTGATAAGACAAATTCCAAGGGACTCTGGAGTTTTCCAGACTTTTCTTTTCCTCACCAAGAAATTTTTGATAATTTTGCAATTTCCAGTCATAACACATCCATGTGTCTTAGAATTTTAATTTTAGCATGCATGACCGAACATTATGGATGCTTACGCTTCCCCACGGCCAAATCAATATACCCTATATGCACGCAGTTAAAACACACCGCAGGAAATGTCATTTGGAGCCCAGCACATCCCTCCATTTCATGCTGTGGTCGCAAGCCATAACCCATTACTGTGCCAAATGGCCTCCTGACCTTGAGTCATTTGTCATCAATTCTCATATTTCTTCTCTGAAATGGAAGGTGTTACATATTGTTAGTTTTCCTGTGTTTTTCATCAGTCAGTCTGGCCTTCGTTTGTCACAGTAGGAGGAAAAGGCGAAGGCGGTTTACCGTAGCAAACCATTTACTGCTGAGACACAAGTCAAATATAAAGTATGACTCTTCTTCTGCCCTTTCAGTGGGTTCTGTGATTGTGTATTTTGCCACCGTCTTTTTATACATCTCTCTCTTTGCCTTAAGACTGAGATTTTGAGAGCAACTTTTGTATGGGTAGGGCCTAAACCACCAGTTAAGACAAATTTTTTCTGAAATTACAAGTAGCCTTTTGATTTCACTAAAAGCGCTTTGGAACAAAATCTTATGGTTGTGTTAATGTCGCAATCTTACACCTGCATAGAAAAAGTTAACTATTAACCCATGATACATTACTGTAGCATGTAGTTTGTTGTATTTTTTTATCTGATGTCACAGGAAAGAGGAAGGCTTGACTGAGAACATAAATCATGCCCTTATTTTACTTCATATTTTACTTTAAATTGACCCATACTTTGAAAATAAACACCATGGCAAATTAAAAATGACTTGAAAATAAGGTTTGAGACAATTATCTGATTAGGATAGTGTTAGCTGAGGTCAATGCATTTTCCCATAGGCTTCTAGACAGTCAGACTTCTTTAACCAGACAAGTCGCCCCCTGCTGGCCGTGAAAAAGGTTTAAGTCACTTCCGAATTGATTTCACTTTTAAGCGTCAGCATTAGTGTGTCTAGGTTCTTCATATACATTGATGGGACAAAGATAATACAGCAGCACACCGAAAATAAAGTAAACATGGTCAGAAAAGTGAAGCTAATGGCTCTTTTTAATTACTTTCACAAGTTATTCCTAAAAAAAAAAGTAAATACTTAACATTTGTCAACGCTGTTAGATCTTAATGTGTTTTTGCGAGAATCCCTGAACAGAAACAGCAAAATTAAACGTGTCAGTCACCTTTAATTGCAACTTTAGATCTTCACTTTTGCACTTCTGCTTCACATCAGCTCACATTAACGTTGCAACTCTTTAGCACTCGAAAAGACAAACTTCAGCATAAGCAGCAGAAAAGGAAAGAAAAAAAGCTGTCACCACTTTTGTTGTCAACACACAGCAGTTACACTCTCCTGAACTTACACTGTTATATATCTGGATTAATAAGGTGTTAAATTGTGCTTTTCTGACGGCAGCATTAAATTTGCCTGCAATAATTATCCTCCTCTCTCATAACGCTGCTGCGAGCAGCAGGAAATAACAAGCCGGCCAAATATTTCCCAGGGCAACGCAGAGACTTTGTCGAACGTTTGTTGTGATGCTCTCTCTTCCCTTAATTAGTTATGAAACACGGGAGAATCCATAACAGCAATTTAACAACAGCATGCACACACATGCACACATTTCTTTAAATCAGCCTTAATTGGCCGTGATTAGCAAATAAGTACCCAGTGGAAAGATAAGATACCAAAGAAATCATTGAGCGATTTCTCCTGCCGGTGGCGACAACTAAAAGGGTAGAAAGGGTTTTTCTGCAGCTTTTTTTTAATGCTTTCATCTTTTGTTGCTGGCAAAAAAAAAAAAAAACCTAGAGCATCTGATTTTTTTATGAAAAGACAGAATTGGCCGGCAACACCTTTCATCTTTCACAGAAGTTGTTTATTGAAGCAGCGAGATAAATATTCAGTCTAAAGGAAGAATCGTACATATACATTTCTGCACACTGTAACTACACACACACATTCAACCAACCATGCTTCCAATGTGTCTGTACAATAACTTTTCTTTTTCAGTGTCAGGTGAACTCACCTGTCAGGCATAACATTCCACATGTAGACTTCTGTACTTCTGTTATACCTTCTTGAAATTGACTTTAGATTTATAGTGCACATGTACATTTTTGCCACCCTTATTTTTACTTTATTGTGAGATTAATAAAGTATCTATCTATCTATCTATCTATCTATCTATCTATCTATCTACCTACCTACCTACCTACCCACACACACACACACACACACACACACACACACACACACTTTTCCCAGTGAGAAACTAGAAAGAAGAGAGCATCAGATTGTCCTCATTTAAGCGTCATTTCCAGCCGGCTCAGCCATTAAACTTCATTAATATTGATTTTATTTAAAAATTGATGCCAGGTTGAGCGATTCCCTCCTTTAGCTGATACATACACACAGACACACACAGATCCACAAACAGAGGATGGTGGGATGCTGAGTTTTGATTAATCTCCTCATCTGGTTGTTCCGCCAATTCATCATCTGCTGGTGAGTCATATCATGACAAGAGAAAAGTGATGAGGATAGTGGGAGAAGAAAATGAGGCGAGGGTGGGCAGCGTAGTAGAAAACGTGGCGTAGGGCAGAGGGGAAAATGGTCTCAATAAACACATCTTATTGATGAAATCTTTTCAGCCGCGTGTGATAAAAGCTGCCGTTTCACGTAAAGCAGTTTTTGCTTGAAAATGGCTCTGAAACAACACAACGTGGTCCCTAGAGAGCTATCACTTTAGTAGATTCGCACAATATTGCTTCACTGAGATATATGAAGCAAATTTCTGTGTAAAACTTTTGCCCAAAGTTGAGTCTGATCGCAGCAAACACACAAGGTAGAATTCACTGTTACAGTGAATGTCTCCGGCTCCATAAGGGGAACAGATGGAGGCTTGATGGGTGGTGTTAAATGCAACAGCAGGAGGACAGGGTCCAGTAACTGGAGCACCTCACATCAGCCTTTCATCTCAGTGCACTGTGACCACTCCCCATTAAGGAAGGTCAGTTCAATGGCACAGCGCAATCAAGGGAAAATAGGAGGCATCACCCACCCCTCGCCCAGTCTTCATTAGCGTTTCACGCCTCGTCCTTGTCCCGCTTTTAGCAATCACAGTGACCGCCGCTCGTAATGAAAGTTGTGAAATGAGCATGAATGAATGCATCCGCGAACAAAGCTGCAGCACAGTGAACTGTGCACGCTGTTTACGTTCAGTCTTTTTGTTTTATACTTTTCAAAGTTTTTAGCTCAGTCACACACAGATGAATTAGAAGGCCGCCACTTCAGATCAACTCATTGGTCGTCTGAAGATTTTAAATGAGAATAACCACAATTACAGAAGCTTCATTTTCATGGTTAAATTGAGTCTGTGTCACAGGCACAGCAGCTTTAAAAACTCAATGTTAATTGCTGGAAGAAGATAAATGTTTTGCTGACCCACCACTTCATCCTGACCTCCTCCATAGTGGATTTTGTGACTCATTAACAAAATCAACAGGTTCCTGTTGATTTTGTGAGACGCAGAACACGTAGGGGCTGATGCTGTCAGTCCACCCCAAATATTTTTTTTATTTGAAATATTCAGATAGATGACTGTAGAAAACTGTACAGAAATGTCCTCACACGTCCTTTTAAATTACTTTTGCCAAACTTTCAGTCATGTAATATTCCTTCTGCAGACACAAAAGCAGGCTCAAGGGATCACTCAGAGGTACTGTAGTCCCACAGCATATGTGGGTCACAAATGCGGAGGATGCAGCCGGTGTAGTTACAATGAACGTAATGACTGTAATTTGTTTTGGACAAAGGTGTCAAAGAAATATAATTTGATGTAATTAAATTGTGTCAGATCTTAAAAATGGCTCCAAGCAAAAATAGTGCAATCGCGCCCATTATCATATCCTTATTCCAAGGTTTTCCTGTGTCTAACAATTTGAATAACTGGAAATGGGAATATCAGTACATTTAAAAGTGAAGGTCGGGTCTTTAGGCTTCGGTTTGGCTTGTTAACTCTGTTGCTTGTTCACACTACAAGCAACAGAGTTAAAAAAAAAATGGACAACCTCAGTAGCTACACCTTTTCTATGTCACATGTCATCCTGGGGCCTGTGTGTATGTGTGAACATTGTGATCGGGCAGGGCTGAAAAAACCTTGGCTTTGTTGTGCGTCACACAAGCATCAGGTGTCAGTTTGGAGCTTCCATTGAGCAGGACTCACCTTTGGCTTCTCACCTGTAGACTTATTCTGAACCACACACGGGACAAAAGTAACCCCATGACGTCATGCAGTGGTTATGGATGTGTAGTGTAGTCTGTGAGTCTACACAAAGAGCTTTTCTTTTCCCCAGCAATAATCCCATGCTGTGCATGTTTGCTCAAAGTGACCACCGTTCTGAGTGCCGGTCTCTAATACCAGGGAAGAAATTTCATTTCTTTGAAATGACAGTTGGATGCAGTTAGTAGCACATCTACAGCTCAGGATATTTCACCTGCGTAACCATGTTTTTTATTCTTTCACTTTTCTTGCTGTTTTCTAATTTAAAATACAGTCGCATTTTAAAGATCGAGCACAAATAAAAATACAATCTTTCTCTTTGGTCTTTCTCCAGAGTGACGATGCCTCAGCGGTACAGGATGTGGCAGAGTCACCAGTTGATATCGACCCTGCTGATGTCACAGAGGTAAGGCCCACCTGCCCCCACCGACCGTGTTAGCTGCAAATCACACTTGACTGGATAAAGTCTTGCAGGTGTAACCTCACCTAAGTTTTATTAGAGGTATTACGGTATAAAACTATTCATTCATTTTAACACATATTTAGCAAATGGATAGTTAGCTCAGGGACACGATAACTCGCTGTGTCTTTGGCATACCCAAGACAATAATCTTTAAATTACATCAACATTTCTGTTAAACAAATGAAAGGTTCATATATTATTTGGCATTTGCTGGCAACTTGCTTAAAGGTTACATCCTGCTTAAGGCAAAGACAGACTGTGAGCAGCTCCAGACAGCCACCAGAGTTCATAAATAAACCATTTAATGGGTGGTGTAACATTATCTCCGTTACTTTGCACAGTTTCTGTGATGTAATGTCATTAAGCTGCACAGACATGCATCTTTCAAGGTGAAAACGATCGCGCCGCAGGAGGTCATCTGCATCCCAGATGATAAATCCAGACCTCTATTGTTTTTGGCCTGTTTCAGGAGGACTCTGACGAATAACCTGCTGGGGAGCGTCGCTGTCGAGGATAAATGATCGAAACATTCCATGTTGCTCTGCCAAGTCCCGTCGTGCCTCGTTTTGGTCCTTTATGGAGTCTGTGCTCAGCGTCGGTGTGCGTGCGTGTGTGCGTGTTTCCGTCCGTGCCGCCCCGTACGTCTGTACAATATCCGTGTAAATGTTGTGAAGATCGAAAGATGTCGCGTGAACGTGTTGGTGTGCGTCGGTGTGTGCCTTTTAAACATCAGTCTCGAAGGAGACCTCAGGTGTGTGTCCTCTGTGACCAGCTGTCATTTACAGTGACTCCCTCCCACTGAGAAAGCCAGCTGATCACTGCGTGTCTATGCGTGTGCGTGTGTGTCTATATATTTGTCAACTGTGTGGCTATGTCAGTAACTCAAACATGGAAATATACTGCAGTCTACAAACACCTAAGTGTCTCTATATAAATGAACACTTTACAGTGATCTGTTTGAGATGGGAGCAGAATAATATTCTCTATTTTTGTCTGTATACTGTCACTGTTTTTTGCGGTGGACTATAAAGTGCTGAGCTATTTGTGCTTTTCATATTTTTTAAGTTGTCACTGATATAACAGATATACTATATCATGTTGGATGGACTTTTGAAAACCCAGAGCATGTAAGGAACTGATATTCATTTAATGGGAATTAAATGTTGAATAAAATGTGTAAAAGTGTGAGACCCATGATGTTTTTAGAATTGTGCTTCATTGCTCAAATTAAATACAAAAGGAAAGAAAAAGCTATTGTCTAAAATAAAAGAGTGTAAAAAGAAACAAAAAGGCAAATCGCCTTTAGTCAGTAGTTGAGGAATAATTAGGGCAAAGCTATTTAAAAGTGACAGATGCGTCTTTAAAATGAATGCAGGAGATAATGGGCAGCCACTGTAATTTGGCAAGCACCAGCGTAATATGTTCAAATCATATCTGTGTGCCAGCTAAGATCTGGGCTGCGGTGTTCTGCACCAACAGGATGCGGTGAAGTCAGCTCTGACTCGTGCCAACACACAGCGCAGTAGTCACGACAGGAAAAAATAAAATCCGTAGCAGGGAGTGTGATCTGATTTGAAAGATTCAAATCTATCTATATAGATCTATATCTATATGTGTGTAGACTAGCTTTAAGTAAGTTGGCTGACCTATAACAATAAAAACGTGTTGAGAGCATTTTTAAAATTGTGGTGAGCGATGTTATGTGAATAACAGTGTATGTTAAAACAATGATCACACTGATAGTTCACAAGCTGGATGTCAAAGCATCTTCACTTTCTCACTGAAAGTGGGACAAAAATCAGTCTGTCCCCCTGATGACAGCCACTTCATTAGGAACAGTTCATTAGGTGTTCAGCTGCTCATTAACACTAATATCTAATCAGCCAACTACGTGGTAGCAACTCAGTGCATTTATGCATGTAGACATGGCTGAGAGGACCTGCTGAAGTTCAAACTGAGCTTCAGAATAGGGACGAAAGGTGATTTGAGTGACTTTGAACACAGTGTGGTAATTGGTGGCAGATGGGCTCGTTTGAGTATTTCAAAAGCTCCTGATTTTCAAACAACTATCTCGAGGATTTTCAGAGAATGACCCAAAAAAGAGTTCTGTGGATGTTTACGTCAGAGGTCAGAGGAAAATAACCAGACTGCTTCGAGCTGATAGAAAAGCAACAAAAGCTCAAATAACCACTGGTTACTGTACAGCCAAGATATGCAGAAGATCATCTCTGAAGGCAAAACACATCTAACCTTGGAGCAGATGGGCTACAGCAGGAAGACCACACCGGTTGCAATTCTCTCAACTAAGAAAAGGAAACTGAAGCTGGAATTCACACAGGTTCACTACAACTGAACAACAGAAGATGTGAAAAACATTGTCTGGTCTGATGAGTCTTGATTTCAACTGCAGCATTCTGATGGTAGGGTCACAATTTGATGTAGACAACATGAAAGACTGGATCCATCCTGCCTTGTATAAATATAAAGAACTCAAAGCGGCTGGTGAGTCTCTCAGTTCTCATCAATTACTGGTTTCTGCTTTAAGAGATTTCGGTATCGTCTAAGGATTTTGGTAATCAAAGATAATCTAGGATTAGATGTTGGCATGCAGCTTAAACAGAACAACCATGTTGGGCTTGAAAATGTGCTGTAGCCAGCCCTCCAGCTGCAGGCTTTAGAGAGTGCGAGGGGAGGGAAAAAAAGAGACAGACGTGCACTCACAAAGGCATGTCCTTGCAATTAACACTTCCAGCATTTTGCTTCCTTGGAGAGACAGCACTCTTCATCAACACTGAGGCCAACATGTCTTTTAATCCTGCAGGATTTGGTGGGTATTTATTGTTCATGACACATCAGTCTACAGCTGCAGTAGCCCACTGTTTTATGATGCACTTGATGAAAAGCATACATCATATTCATGCTAAAGCTGGGGTAGGCTACATGTTCTGGGGGCTGGTCATTTGGACCAAATCAGGTGAGCACTATAAAACAGTAAAAAGAAAATTAAGATGCACAGGATAACTAGTGTGCGTGGTTCAGATTTCATGTGGGCCATAACGATAAAAGTACATATTTGTACTTGCATGCCTATCTGGTGGGAGGAGCCTAAAAAAAGCAGAAATAGTTGACTATTTTTAAATGCTGTTTAGATTTTTATTAACCTTTTTTTCTTAAACACTAGACAAAGTAGCATTCATATTGCTGTTTCCTCAACACTTTTTTCATGCCGTAGTTGATAATCCTCCGTTTTTATCGTTCAGCCCAGCCGAGTTTTAGTTTTGTCACACCGTCCACATTTAACAGTAACCCAGTGGCAAGCGGTGTATTAGCTGTGCTCAAAAGCTAATACACCGATAAAAATCAGGAAGCTTACCTGCTTCACATCTCTGTTTAAGATCCTTTTCTCAGGCATGTCCAGGTGGCTTTTCCAGGGACGTTGCTATTCTAAGACCGCTCGCTGGAAGTCCGACTCCAACCATCATGGTCCTCAAACATTGCAGGAGCAAAGGTCAACTTCTAATTCCAAGTTTCTCATGGAGAATCATTGCTGGTAGTGAGAACTGAATCTACAGCTACTCCCAAGCAGATTTTAATTTAATTAAATCCAGGAGTCCACAGTTTCTAAGCAGAAATTAGCTAGATTGCAATTTTTGATCAAACCTCATATCTAAATAATAAAGTCTCAAGAAAGCCAGAGAATTCAGATGATTTCTCTGGCATGATGCTGCTGGTCTGCCTCCTAAAGCAGACTTCCTATCAGCACAACATGGAGACGGATCTAGGTAGCAGCTGTCTTTAATGTTTAAGAGGACAACAGATGATACATGAGCAAGTGTGACTCCCTAAAGGTGCACAGGAGTAAGCACAATAACCTTCCACTCTCAGATCAGCATGCAGTTGACTGGCAGTGATGAGAGCTTGCAAAAAGATCAACAGAGAAACAGCTAGAGAAAATGACCCAAATGGACAAGGTAAGCAAAAGCAGGGTGGGGGCAAGCATGGAGACCAGAACACTGCTGGACACCAGCATTAATACACTTCTGGAGATGGTTAGGATTTACTGGGTGAGCATGTTTTTAAGAAAAATGCGGAAATGTATCCAAACAAAATATTACGCTGGCTACGACAGCTCCAAAGCTAATGTGAGTCCTGAATGAACTTTTGTATCGGCTAAGGCGTGAGCAGATCTTGCTGTTGTGTTCGTGTCTGCATGTAACAGCAACATAACTCAAAGAGAAAATTCATCTCCACTAAACACCACACCGAAGCCTTTTTAACCAACATTTCCTGCCTTCCTACCAATCAAACCATACACGCAACGTCTGTGTACCAACCCACATCATCTGAATGCCTGCTTCCTGTTCAGGTTCTTGGTATTGTGTCAATTGCCCAGCTGCAGTCTGAATTCAAAGTGTTTGAACTGTCCTGTGATGCGTGCGACCTGATTTCTAAAATCCACTCACAGCGAGATAAACCACCGAGATCATCAAGAACCGCATCGGCAAACGATTCTCAGAATCGCTCAAATCATTTCACTCAGACTGGATTTGTAAAGATACATTTGACGGCCTCGTGTTTCCATGTTGCAGTGAACAAAAATAGTTATATTTAATATATATTTAGTACATAATAAAATACTTTGTTTTTAAGCTTTTTATGAATAAAGGCTGCTAAGTAATAAATTATTACCATAACCCTGCTAAGACCACAACCTTTAATTTGTGCAGGACTGCATTAATGTGAAGACCATGCAGCTGTTTCCAGGTGTTTTATACGACAGAACATTAAACATTTAAAATGAAGACCGATGCAGCTTGATCCATGTGCTGTAAATTTATTTACATTTTTATCATAGTGGGAGTAACCCTGACCTTCTTTATTGGAAAAGTATAGCCACTGTTGACAGCACACACAACAGCATAACGTTGTGATGGTTTCTGGTTTTTAAAAAAAAGGGAAAATGCGAGCAAAATATTCACTCCTCTGTTCCTTTGTGGACTGACACTTCCAACAGCAGTATCCAATTGTCACATCAAACGCCTACATGGGAATATGTGATAACATGGTGTGCAATCATGACAGAGAACTCTCAGCTGTATATTCCATATATTTCAACCTTATACATGTGATCCACAGCTGAACTGGAGAGATCCATTTGAAAATGATCAGACAATGGGGAGAACTGGTGGAGATTAAATATTTCACTTCTTCTTCCTCTTCAGGGATTTCCACTCTCCCTCCTGGGTGGCCAGACTGCCCATTAGCTCTTTCACTTTTCTCTTTCTCTCTGCATCCCTGAAACACAGAATGTGTAAAAGTTAAATCGTCTACTAAGAGAAGCATGAACATTTCTGAACAGATGCTGGAGTTGTATCCACACCTGTTCATGACCTCGTTGAGCTTCTCTCTGGCCAGGAAGCGTGAGTCCTTCCTGATCTCTCTCAGAGCGCCCTTAAACTCCCTCTTGTATTTATGCTTTAGTCGCTCCTTCTCTCTCTCCTCTCTGGTGCTGCCACGCTTCTTTCCATAGTCCAGCCTGATAATAACCAAAAATGGCACACGAAATATTAAAAAAGAGGGGAGACATCCATCGTAAATCTTTGGCTACCTGAACAATCTGAACTGCTCGATTTGGATGAGCAATTTATTTTGGTGCTTACACTTCAACAATCTTGGGCGTGAGCAGCTTCAGAGGAATAGGCTTTCTCTTGTCAAAAACAAGCGCACTCTGAGTCACAGGCATACTGCTAATGGCCTCCACGATCTCACTGCTAAGCTCCTGCAATGACAAACACTGTTACTAAACACAGAAAATTCATCCAATTAAGATAAAAATAAAAATAAAAAAAACCCCAAAAAGAAACAAAACAACAAAAAATCAGCACAAATCTGTAACTAACCTGTAATGGCTCTGGTAATGTTTGGGTGGAAAGATGTTTTGAAAGAAGCGTTCTGATTGGCTGAAAGATGTGTGTGAAGGAGGGGAGGTCTTTGTAGAGCAAGCAGCACCTCTTCACCAGGTCGAGGCAAGTAGACAAACACGTTAACCTGTGAAAAAACACAATTATGAACATTTCAGTTTTATAACTTTTCTCATGTTAATTAGCCTCTATATACCTCAGGTCCTGAAGCCCAGTTCTCACTTCACACATATGACTTCCTTTCAAACACTGCTGCACGTGCAGATCGCAACATTTGATTTTACAAGTACCGTATTTTCCGGACTATAAGTCACACTTAAAATCCTTACATTTTCTCAAAAATTGACAGTGCGCCTTATAATCCGGTGTGCTTTATGTTTGAATTCTGGTTGTGCTCACGGACCTCGAACCAATTTTATGTGGTACGCAGCGCTTAAAAATCTGTCAAAAAAAATGTTTTAGTACGACTTTGGTAAGCTATGAAGCCGCACTGCTTGATGGATTGTCTGAGCATTACGGCTACCGTAGTCAGGAGCCTTGAAGAGCAATCTGGGTCCTAAACTCTGTCGTCTTCAGGTCCCAAAGTCAAACGAACACTGTGGCATCACTGAGAGTTAAAAACTGTCTAAATTCTTTCATCTTTAATAAAACAATCAGCGTTTACCAGGTGCAACAATTATGTTTAACATCCAGGCATCCATGAAAAGTTTAAATGAAGGCAGAAAACTAAACAGCAGTGATGTTTGTAGGGTTACTGAAGTTGAACTAGCTGACGTGATTGCTAGCGACACAGCTATGTTAGCATAACATAAGCACAGTGACGCTGGAGGATGAACGCTAACTTTTTTCCACTCGATAAAAGTTAATGTGAGGGTTCCCGATGGTTAGAGACAAATGCAATCGCATGGCAGGATGCTGTAAACGGACCAAACTTCAGTCAGGAGAACAACTGAGATAATCCATCCACAATACAAGGTTAGTCATTAATATACTGCAACAACACGGGAATAGAGCAGCTGCGAGAGAGTTTAACATGAATGAATCAATGGCACGGAAGTGGAGGAAGCAAGAAGAATGAGTCGAGGAAAGTTTGACTTATCTGACTGTTTTGTTTCGCTTAATGCGTCTTATGGTCCGAAACATACGGTAACTGTTGCCTGCTGTCTATAAATGTCACTCAGAACTACAAATTACAAACATGGTGGAGGCCGGGTTGTAGGATATACGGCTGCTTTTGGAACCGGGACACAAAGACCCACAAACAAGAAGCTGAAGGCAGCTACGGTAATCGTCTTCCAGACCATCTCAAGGAGGAAATGCAGCATTTGGTGACGTCCACGGGTTCCAGACTTCAGGGAGTCATTGACCTCTCTAAAAGCATTAGCTCAATTTTCTGTGTGACACTGCACGCCTCCATCTTTACACATTTTAGACACCCTTTAACCTTCAGTGTACACTCACTATCCTCGCCTGCTTTATCACCCAGAAGTAATTACCACACCCACTGGCCTCTTCACACACAGCTGCTTGTGTGCATGTGTCACTGTACGGCCTCAAGGAATGCAGAAATTATACTATGAAACTGAGCAGAGGGACTCTCATGCAGTGGCGTATATAACACTGTGGGAGAACTGGACTTGATCAGACCCCAGGGCACAGGATTTAAAGATGACTCACTGAGTACTATTTGATCAAGACTCATTCTGAGTCATTAGGAACACAAATACTGGAAAACACGACCTGCCCTTTGTAAACTGTACATCAAAATGATTAGCAGCTCAAAACTGACTGAGGAATAAATTGGAATAATACATATATCAGCCATGAAATTAAAGCTAAGGTGGATAACACTGATTATCTCACTGCAATGGTATCCTTCTTTTAGATCGCGTGGACATCTTTGTGAATGTGTCCTTTTTATGGGAAAAGACAGCAGTGTGAAGAAGGCGAGTGGAAGTAGAAACCCTGGATGTTCCATGTTAACATCCAGCATCATCTGGATGTTATTCTCACCCATACCCCTCACATTTACACTTCTTTATGGCAACAGCATTCCCTAATGACACTGAGAACAATCGCAGGCCCACTGCAGAAATGGTTCAGGGCTGGTTTGAAGGACATTATAGAGTTCAAGGTGTTGACTTGGCCTCCATATTTTGGAGGCTCTTTTAAATTTTTCCCCCCATAAATACAACCAGTGGCTGCTGTATTTATGTCTCTGCATGTTTAATGAAATGTTATCGATAATTACCACTCATTACAATACATTGATAAGTATTCGTTTTAGTTGAGCATGAATAAAAATGTATGTTCTGACAAACTGTGCACAATCATGATCTGCTGAAGCCTGAAGCTTAGCTTTGTGCCCACACACCAGCTGCTGTGTGAAACCGTGCTGGCGACTCACCCGAATTCACACAAGTGGATAAATCAGCTCTGAGCCACTCAGCGTATCCAGGTAAACCAAGTATGAAGGCCTATTTTAGGTTTATCAGATGCAAACAGCGGTGGCTGTAATAATAATGAGCATGTTTATCACACAATAATTGCATTAGCACTGTGGAACATGCAGCCAGTTACAGAGAAGATGCGTATGAATGCACGCTTGTGTGCTTCAGTTTTGTCCTTACAGGAAAAAAAAGACAAAAAAACCAACAAATTAACTTTTTTTAATGTGGCTCCGTTTTTTTTAATCTAATTATTTCCTTTTTGGTGATCCAAACTGATCATGAACAGTGTGAAGGAGAAGACAAAGGATTTTCTCACACTCCCTCTCTGTCCTCCCACTGTGCCTATAACTGTCTCCAGGAACGTGTTAATCTCTGTTATTACATGGTTATCATACATACTACACTTTCAATAGTCAACAATGGCACTCCTAGATTTACAGATTTGTTGTTGTTTTATTCGGCTACTCTAACAAAGAAATTTTCTAATTTTGGCATAAACCGCGTGTCTGCATCCATCCTCCATGTTCTTACCAGGAGGTTTTGTGGTTGGAGTCTCAGCTGGAAAACAGCTGAACAACTCCGCTGGCAACAGGTGATGATCAAACGTAATTCTGCACGTCACTCTTCCCCTCTAAAGGTCTTTATTAGGATTATTCACATGCAGCATGGCACATCGGCTAATGGAAAAGGCTAATACAGTCTATTGGCTGCAGTTTTGTCTTCTCCTTACCAAATTACAGCAACAGTCTCACTGAATGACCCTGAATCAGCACTTTCATTAAGAACAACTTACCCCAAACTCTTCTAAAAGACGTTGCCAGTGTTATAATTCAACTAACTTCACTAACCCTTCAAAACCAACCGAGATATTTCATCTTGATTTATGTCCAAAGTTACACTGGTTTCATCTGTTTGTGGAGGGTTTCTTGTTTGTTTGCTTTGATTTTTGGAAAACCTTACTTCACCTCACTACTTTACAGCTAACTCTACTGTACAGTATCTATATTGTATTTATATTATTAAGCTAAGCTGCTGTCCATTTTTTGGCTGCTATAACACTTAATTTCACAATTTTAGGGATAAATGCAGATATTTTCTAATCTACATAGAACAGCCAAAGCGATTATTTGTATTGGACCATTTTAATAATGCCCAGTGCTTGTTTAAGAATTAAAGAAGCATTGAACTAGACTTGACTGAACAAGCAGGGTCATGTTTTACCTGTGGGTATCTCTATCAGGGTCGTTTTCGAGGTCCAGCTGCTGAGTAGCAGAGAGTGGGAGGCTTTTTTTGCTCCAGCTCCTGCAGGACTCTGACGATGACAGCACTAAAAGATCGCTGTATTTTCCTGATGCTCTGAAGGGTGGCACCACAATGTAACCTGCAACACAATGTCAGAGTATGTCAGGTCAGTTTCACACCTTAACAAAGCATACCTGCCGTATAAAAGTGTCATACCCAAAGATGCCTTGTCCTGCACTGCCAGGTGTAGCGTCCCAACCAGGAAGTTGATGAGCTCAGGCAGGAAGCGCTTTGAAAAAGAGACATACTCCACTCCCAGAGAGCACAGAACTAAACCTGATGTTAGGTCCTGTAATGATCTCACTGGGCACTGAAAAATTACAAGACATAGACACAAGCACACAAGATTCAGGATTACTGTACACAGAGAGACAGATCTGGAAAGAAAATGCGTTTGTCAAACTCAAACACATATTTGTTTCAAATAACTTACAGAATGTTCACATAACAAGGAGCATGGACTTCGTCCCTCATCATTTCATGATCTTTGGAAAAGTTTACTAACGCTATGCTAAATTAATTTTTTTTGTTTTTTCTGTTATCAAACTGTTCTCCCACTAGGAGCTCAGTCTGAGTGGAGTTTTTTTTCTCCTCCTCTTACCTCATGTAGTGTATTTTCGTTGTTTTTTCCTATCAGCCTACCTTCCTGACATGTCTCCCCAATGTGATGTTTGTGTAAAGTTGGTCAGAAGGTTCCTTTGTAAGTGCGCATGCGCCATTAGCGTGCTGCCTGCTGTAACCCTAATTTCCCTCGGGATTAATAAAGTATTCTGATTCTGATTCTGATATATATGCATTTGGTTAATTTGCAACCGAGGCTTAATGTCTATTTGGTACAATTCTAGCAAGAACAATGAAAAGAGAGAGATTGTCATCTAGTGTATATTTGGCATTTCGAACAGGTCTATTCTAAATATTATTTTGATTTAACTTCTGATTTTTACCTGTTTAGAATTGTAGCCTCAAGTGATGTGTGGGTAAGCATTTGTGTGTGTATGGAAAGGACAAAATATGTGCACGTGTGTTCGTGTATGTCTGTTGGTAACATAGAAAGGACTACCAGGATTCAATGTGATGGCCTCCTGACATTTAACAGCAACTGTTTTCTGAAGTTCCACAGAAAAGTAATTAATCACACACACACACACACACACACACACACACACACACACACACACACACACACACACACACACACACACACACACACACACACACACACACACACACACACACACACACACACACACACACACACGGTAGCAGCTAGGCAAGTTCAACACTCGATAAGATCCCAAACTGCTCAAACAACACAGATATTAAAAGATATGTAAAAATATTAAAATGTCTGTTTGTACCTTGGTGAGAGCCTGGCTGATGAAAAGCAGCGCTGGAGTTGTAACTGGGTGCCTGAAGTCTGAGGTAGGAAACAGCAGGGCTGTCACCTTAAGGTAGATGAGCTTAAAAAAGAAGGAAATATACAAATGAAGGTGCAACATATACAATAATAAGTGTCTTTACATTAGAGAATTAATTTTATTAATCCTACTTTAAAAACATCTGGGACAAAGTCCAAAGCATTCACTTAAATCCTGAACATAACACATCAAACGTTAAACATCTATTAAATCTTTTAAGAAAACAGTTGCACTTCTACACAGTCCTAGTTACATTTTGACTAATATCAGTTTGAACAGTGTCTGATTGTTGAGTTGCCAGAATCAGATGAGCAAAGAGAGGATCTGATAAAAGTAAGCTCATCCAGCTCTTCTTCAGTTCTTACCCCAGGCTCAGGGCAGCAGAGTGAATGATTCGCAGCATGCCTTGCTGGCTTTTACTGAGAGGGATGACTGAGCGACGGAGGCACAAATAACAGGCCTTTAAACAGATTGGCAGTCAACTCTCATTTTATTCCCCTTTTAATCACAGCAGTGGGTTAGTGAGCAATATTTACAGTGCAGATTGATTTTTCATCAAAACTAAATCAAATTACTAAAGAAACCATTTAAACCAGGCTAAACTTTGTTTCAGTGCAACCACTGCGGCCTACTCATCATCATAGCCTGACACACAATGATCCCCACAACAGGAAATGGGCCACTGCTCAATCCATCATTCAGAGACAATGATAATAAGTTAACAGATTATATAGAGAGAATCTACCTGCTCTTTAGAAATATATACATTTTAGAACCAGTACTTTCAATCAGGTTCTCATGACTAACATGGCAGTATTACTCACTCACGCACGCAGTGCAGCTGAGTTAAAAGTTCTGTGTAGTGTGTTAAGAGGTCACGGTACAAGCACTGATCAAAATCAGCTGGGATGAAATCAAACTGTAAGAAGCTCTATTGCTTAAAGATGAATCACTAGTTTTCTTTATATAACACTGGAAGGTCTTAACATTGATTCAAACATTGATTCTACCTGAAGCGAGAATGGCGCAGGCCTACGAATCAGTCAGTCCCTGAATGAGCTGACATTTAAAGACTCCAAAATCTATAAACACCACGGTGAACATCAAACATTTACCACAATCAAAGTAAGTAATTCATACCATGTCTAGTGTAGGGAAAGCTGCGTGACCTTTGACCTCAAGCGTCTCTTCCATGCTATGAGCGGCATCTCCGAGGATGCTCTGCATAGCCTTACAGGCTGCATCTGGAAACATCTGGCACAGAGCGTACACCTCGCTGCAGAGGGATTTGCAAAAGGTAAAGAAATGTCTTTATTTCAAGGACTAAATATTTTGAAGCCTCTTTCTGAACTCACGGTATGAGCTTATCAATGGTGCTAAGTTCAGGTGGACTCCTAGTGGCCAGCTCTCCGATGTACTCCAACAGAAAGCCAAAAAGTTTCTGGAACAGAGAGAGCTCTGTGAATTCACATAACGGTGAAAGCTGCCGACTCATCACACATGTGCATCCAACTCTGTAACTGTACCTGCAGTTTGAGTTTATTGCCTACAGCCAAACTGGGGTGGTTGCTCTTTTGAGTTCTGGCCACAATGAGGCGCTGGTTGTCAGAGGTGTGACCACGTAGCATATCCTTCAGATCGTTGTAGCTCTCAGGGGCTGTGAGAGGAAGAAGAAGAACAATACAGTATTGGATATTTTGTAAGGGAAAGAACTAACTATAACTAAACATGACACTAATCTGACTTTTTTTATTTTATTTTAATGAGTAATAAATTCTGGTACCAGCAAATGTGTATGGGAGCTCTGCTTTGGCTGCCTCCTGCTGGGCCTTCACTTCCTCTTTGCTGAGAGTCTTCTTCGGCTTGGGGCTGGCCTCTTCCTCCTCCTCATTTTCGCTTTCTTGCTCAGACTCGAGGTCTGAGTGGCCATCATCTTCACCACTTCCCTCCTCTTCTTCCTCCTCCTCCTCCTCTTCTTCTTCTTCTTCCTCAACTTCATCCTCCTCTGCATCCGATTCCTGTTCCTCACTGCTCTCGCCCTCTCCTTCTTCATCTTCAGCCTCATCTTCTTCTTCTTCCTCCTCCCCCATGTTCCATTTTCCATCCTATGGACAGGAATAACACATTAAGATAAAAATCAACAGTCATACTAGGAGGAATAACCCAAAGTAACAAAACTGTTCTGCATTGTGTCGTCTCACACCTGATAAGCCAGAGTCTTCTTGTCATGCTTATCCAGAACGAAGCCGTCATTGAGGTCATCAGCAGAGAAGTGAATCTGACTTTGTGCACCTTCCACGACTTCCTCTCCCATCATCCTCCTGAGACGGTCAGCCTGTAGAAAGATCAGATGATGGGAACTGGTCGTTATCAATTACTTCTCTAATTAAATTCACCATTGAAGTAAAATCTCAAGGCGATCTCAGGTGACCGTAACTCAAAACCCTGCAATCTGGAGAACAGCAAAGCTGCTTTTTTTGGAAAACCTGTACAGTTATTGGTTTCTGTTAGTTACATTGTCCCATGATTCCCAAACTTAGGGGAAGACTTTTGAAAGGAGAAAAACTAATCACAGATTCTGATAGGATAGGGAAGGGGTTAAGGATTACAGGTACTTAGATCTCACAAGGTCAAACCGCATTTGAATGCTGCCTTTGACGTGACTGTCATAAGAGCAAGAAGCTACTTCTCCTGTCAAAATGTAAGAGCTGCATCGTATAATGCTACAATGTGGCTTTCCAGCATCTTTTCTACGTGGCTCCTGTTAGCTGAGAGCTCGATTTATTGGGACAGTGATGTCTTTGCATTAAAATGATGTGTCTATCAAGAGGTATTTTCTCTTTTTAAAGACTGAGAATAAAACCTGATTTCAATTAAAAAGGAAAAAAAACAAAGAAAGATCAGGCGATTAACATCAAAGTGGTCAAAGGAGCTTGCAAAGAAAAGCGTCTGGACTTCTTTAAGTTGCAACTTAAAGAAGTCCAGACGCTTTTCTTTGCAAGCTCCTTTGACTATGATGACCTGGATGACTGAGAACCTTCACAGACAATAATATCAAAGTGCTTGACAGCTGCAGACAACAAGGCAAATTTCCACAGAGCAAATGTACCTCGAGTTTCTGCAGCTTCTCTCTCTCTTCCTTGGCTAGCTCCTCTGGAGTTTTCATCTTCTCTGAGGGCTGAGCCTTCATCTCAAAGCCGAGCTCTCTGACCATCATGTCATATTCCTCCAGCTAGAAAACACAAACATGAAGCAAAAGGTATTTATTACAAAAAAACACACACACACACATCTGGGTGGAATGGTCTTTTTGCAGACTCATTTGTGTATTCCTACTTTGGGTTTCTCCTCCTGTTTGTCAGCTTTGGGCGTCTTTTTCACCATCAGAGACTGTATGTTCTTCCAGTCTTGATCCAGCTTCTCGGTCAGCTCCTGGGCCTCCTCTCTCTGCACCTGGCGTTCCCTCTGAAAACAAGCCCCAGACATCAGCCCTTAGCAGTTTAGCAAAGTCTGTAATGTGCAACAATATGACAGGCAAAGGCAGCATGGGCCAAAATCCATCAGCAGGACCGAAGCCTTACCTTCTCCTGCTTGGACTTCTGGATGAGCTCTTCAATGAGCTCCTGCCTGGATTTTGCCCTCTGGCCTCCCTCCTCCTCCTCCCCCAATGCCTTCTTCCTGAGGAGACCACCTCCTCCTCCGAAGTGGGACGCAGTGAGCTCAGCTAGGTGTGAAAGAAAAATAATGTCACTAATAAATGCCAGCTGTGTCATCTATAATAACACTCGTGTTCACTCCAAGCTGTGGGCTGGGAATGAAAAAAGATGGGCAACATGTTTGGGAATATGCAGGAAAATTAATTAACATTAATTCCCCCCATATCAAGGTGAGCTTATCTGGAGGATAACAAACAGTGACTATTAAAATATCAAAGTATTTAAATGAAAATGGATTCAAGGTACAACAGGAATATAAGAACCATGTAGATGTGGAAAAAATCCCTTCATCTGGCACTCAGACTCACCAGACAATAGACCCTTTTCTTCTGATTCATCATCGCTATTCACAACATCATTGAATTTCTCCATTTCAGCCAAAGACTGGCCATAATGAGTCAGCTCTTCCTCCTCATTCAGGTTGTACACGTCCTTCTTCTCATGGACGCGCTAATAATAAAATACAAAGTAACAGAAGGTGTAGGTTTGGTACATCTGTGCACAAGCCAGTTTATTTTCACTTTTTTCATTATGCAGCTTGGACAAAAGAAGCGACAAATCTTTGCCTGTAAGTCTAGTATTAACATGACCAGTTAGGTCAACAAGTATTTAAACACAGTCGTTATTATGCTGTGATAGATTAGAAGTGAGCCAAGGCTGTGTGGAGCAGGGAAATTATTTTACTGCTATTGTTAAATAATCATCATTATTACCATTGCATTAATAATATAATCTGGAGTTTATATTGCATTCAGGGGTTGAACAGTGTGTGTCTTTCAGAAAGGCTAAAAGTCACAGGCTGACAGGAAACAGGCTTGCAGAGAGTTTGCAGAAGCAGGAAGTTATTTTGAGCAGCAGGCTAAGACGAGGCTTTAACAATGTAACAGATAGCTTTAAGAAGGCCTTAAGATGTTATGCATACAGTTATTATGTTGACCTTGTATTTCAGGTGCAGTTATGACTATTTTATACACAATGCATATCTGTGCTTATTAAAGAGTTGGAGCTCGGTCAATTAATTGGGGGTTGGAAGCTTTGTTCGGCGCGATGTCCGGACAATCTATTGTGCAAGTGATTTGGAGCCATAGAAGGAATTTCAGTACATGCTTACAAAACACTTATATATCAGATCATTTTATATTAAGCTTTTAAGTAGAGGTTCTTGGTTAAAACATTTATTTAGTAGAGGACATACACATAGTCTCAGTGAGCCTCTGGTCTGGTGAAAGGTCAGAAGTGCAACAGGTGAATTGAGAAAGAGCATGTGAGGTCGTGACACACACACATGAGTTAGATTTATTTAGAGGAGAGATTAGTCATGTCTCGGCAAGAAAGAGGAACAATTCACTTTAAGACAAGAACGGAAAGTACCAGCCATGAAAATAGAAGATGATCTTCTGGGTTAAAAGTCATTGTGGTGTTGATCTGATCTATGTATAAAATGTATCTGTGACGCATGAAGGGGCGTCAGTAAATCAAACCCTGATGCTATAAAATATCTGTTCATGCTTTGATTAAGTCGAAGCTCAATTGCTGTCTGCGTACAGAGTTGTCTTCCCACACGTGTGTATTCATTAAAAATCATTGTTGGACCAAGAGCTTCTGGACCATGGGTGGTTTGTACTCTCCCTCCTCAATTTTGAACCTTAACAGCTGCAATGAAGAATAAACTGCATTTAGTTTATACAGGCTCTAAAGGAATTAGAAAAACTAAAAATTGATCTATCAGGCCTTTACTGAAGCCACCTTCAGATGCTGCGCAATTGTGGGTCTTCCTGTATCCAGTTTTCTCTTTAGTAAGTAAACAGCACACACAGATGGCATGAAATCAGTAGGCTATGTGACCATAATCAAAATCTTCAAAATAAGTTTGATAGAAACAACTACTCAGCTGTCATGTCTCCAGTTGTTTGTGTCCTTGTCAGATTGTATATTCAAGGCGTTTCTTTCACTAAGAGGTCTAGAATCAACATTTCAGGCCATAAAAAGGAAGTGACGAGACTTTGGTTTTTTTTAATTGGAAAAAAGAAAAAAAAATGTCTGAAATTCACAAAAAGTTAAATGCAGGTTTTTTGTTAAACTTCTCAGGTCTGGACTTGAATCACATCATGACTGGTTTATAGCAAATCTAATGAGTTATGGAGGATGTACACACTGATTAAGTAAACGACTGATGCTATATCCACAATGACGAAAGTAACACACACAAAAAAGAAAGAAATCATGTTAATCACTAAATGCTTGGCTTATTTTATCTATTCTTTATTTCACAACCTGACGATCAATGTGTCCTTTCAGGCAGCAATAAACACATCGCATCACTGACCTGTCTCTCCATCGTGAACCTCTGGAGAATTTTGTCTTCGGGTGCCATCTTGGTGTCATACTCTCCAAAACGTCTGTCAATAAATTTGCTGCATCTGTTCTTCTGTTTGTATTCCTTCAGCAGGGTCTCTTTTCTCTATAAATTAAAAAAAGAACTGCTTATTAATTACAAGCTGCCTAAACCCTATCAATTTAAAAAACAAAAAATAATAATAAATCACACAAATTAGAAACAACAAATGATGAAGATTTTACTTTTCTTAGCACTTCTGCTTGTATTTAGACCAGTTCACGGCTCTCTCTGTTCTTACAACCCTCTCAGTGACTCCTGCAGAAAGTCCCTCTCCCAGCATGACTGTGTGAGCACCAGGCTTCACAGCACAGATAGTGTTAAATGCACAGCGAGCTGTGAGCAAACGCTGCCAGAACAGAAAAGTTTGTGGCTTCAGTTCTCTGGATCTTTGGAGATTTTGGCTTAAGCAGCAGAGCTTATATACAAAACAGGTAAGAAAATGTCTATTCAGATGTCTATTCATATTAATGTACAGAATTCACCTGCTTGCTGCTACTACTGCACATTCACCCAATGTATATACTATATATATATATATATATATATATATATATATATATATATATAGCCGGAATGGCTAACTGAAGGCCGGACGGTCCTGATCCCCAAGGACCCCAAGAAGGGAGCGGTCCCCTCCAACTACCGACCAATAACCTGCCTCAGTACTACATGGAAGCTCCTGTCAGGCATCATATCGGCTAAGATGAACAGGCACATGGGTCAATACATGAGCGGGACACAGAAAGGAATTGGCAAGAATACCAGAGGTGCAAAACACCAGCTACTGGTAGACAGAACAATCAGCCGAGACTGCAAGACCAGACTGACCAACCTGTGCACTGCCTGGATTGATTACAAGAAGGCCTATGACTCAATGCCCCACAGCTGGATACTGGAATGCCTAGAATTGTACAAGATCAATGGGACCCTAAGAGCCTTCATCAGGAACTCAATGGGGATGTGGCGTACAACACTAGAGGCCAACTCCAAGCCCATAGCACAAGTTACCATCAAGTGCGGGATCTACCAAGGAGATGCTCTGTCCCCACTGCTGTTCTGCATAGGCCTGAACCCCCTCAGTGAGATCATTAACAAGACTGGCTACGGATACCGACTACGGAACGGAGCAGTTGTCAGCCACCTCCTGTACATGGATGACATCAAGCTGTATGCCAAGAGTGAACGAGACATCGATTCACTGATCCACACTACCAGGCTATACAGCAATGACATTGGAATGTCGTTCGGACTGGAGAAGTGTAGTCGGATGGTAACAAAGAGAGGGAAGGTAGTCAGAACTGAGGGGATTGAACTACCAGAAGGCAACATTGCAGACATAGAGGACAGTTACAAGTACCTGGGGATCCCGCAGGCAAATGGGAACCATGAAGAGGCCGCTAGAAAGGCTGCAACCACCAAGTACCTGCAGAGGGTCAGGCAAGTCCTGAGGAGTCAGCTGAATGGTAAGAACAAGATCCGGGCCATCAACACATACGCCCTGCCCGTGATCAGGTACCCTGCTGGGGTAATAGGCTGGCCAAAGGAGGAGATAGAAGCCACTGACATAAAGACAAGAAAGCTCCTGACCATGCATGGAGGGTTTCACCCCAAGTCCAGCACCCTGAGGCTGTACGCTAAGCGGAAGGAAGGGGGCCGGGGACTGGTGAGTGTCAGCACCACAGTCCAGGATGAGACAAGGAACATCCAAGAATACATTGGGAAGATGGCCCCAACTGACCGAGTGCTCAGTGAATACCTCAGGCAGCAGAAACCCAAGAAAGAGGAGGGAGACGAGGAACCATCATGGAAGGACAGGCCCCTGCACGGTATGTACCACCGGCAGATAGAGGAGGTGGCTGATATCCAGAAATCCTACCAGTGGCTGGACAAAGCTGGACTGAAAGACAGCACAGAGGCACTAATCATGGCAGCACAAGAACAAGCTCTGAGTACAAGATCCATAGAGGCTGGGGTCTATCACACCAGGCAAGACCCCAGGTGCAGGCTGTGTAAAGATGCCCCAGAGACAATCCAGCACATAACAGCAGGGTGCAAGATGCTAGCAGGCAAGGCATACATGGAACGCCATAACCAAGTGGCCGGCATAGTGTACAGGAACATCTGTGCCGAGTATAACCTAGAAGTCCCGAGGTCAAAATGGGAGATGCCCCCAAGGGTGGTGGAGAATGACCGAGCTAAGATCCTGTGGGACTTCCAGATACAGACGGACAAAATGGTGGTGGCTAACCAACCGGACATAGTGGTGGTAGACAAACAGAAGAAGACGGCCGTAGTGATCGATGTAGCGGTTCCGAATGACAGCAATATCAGGAAGAAGGAACACGAGAAGCTGGAGAAATACCAAGGGCTCAGAGAAGAGCTCGAGAGGATGTGGAGGGCGAAGGTAACGGTGGTCCCCGTGGTAATCGGAGCACTAGGTGCGGTGACTCCCAAGCTAGGCGAGTGGCTCCAGCAGATCCCGGGAACAACATCGGAGATCTCTGTCCAGAAGAGCGCAGTCCTGGGAACAGCTAAGATACTGCGCAGGACCCTCAAGCTCCCAGGCCTCTGGTAGAGGACCCGAGCTTGAAGGATAAACCGCCCGCAGGGGCGTGCTGGGTGTTTTTTTATATATATATATATATATATATATATATATATAGTATATATATATATATATATATATATAATGTTCTTCCTCTACACCCCACCCCAATTTTTTTGCACATGTCGAGGAGCGTGTCAGGCTACATTTCACTGTGTGTTATACTTGTATAACTATGCATGTGACAAATAAAGAACCTTGAACCTTGAAAAGCTTTTAACTAGAGCTGGGCGATAGAACGATAACGATATGTATCGCAATATAACTTTTACTCGATAGAGAAATTAAGCTATCGCGATAGACCTCGCCGCTCTTGTCCTCTTAAAAAAAAAAAAACAAAAAAAAAAACAAGGTCAGCCAATCCAAACTAAGTAGCGCAGAGCCGAACCAATCACAGCCGCAGCGTCACGTCGCGTGACTTGTTACGTACAGCACAAGTGCCAAGCCGCACATGTGTTTGTTTGGGAAGCAGCCAGCGCGTAATGGAGGAAATGAGTGTGCCGACTAGAAAAATCAACCGAGCATGACCGAAGAGAAAACAGATGATGGTTCCAGCGCCGGAGAGATTGTCGAACGGAAGAGCCATAGAAGTTCCGTAGTGTGAAGGTATTTCAGCTATTTCAAGTCTGACAAAAAACAGAGTAGCGTGCACTGTAAATTGTGCTGAAAGCAAGTCTGGAAATACAATAAACTGGTGCATGCGTCACGTTATTGTTTCGGTGAAATGAATTTCTACAATACTGTTACTGTTAATTCTACTCTCTGCAGTGTTTAAATGCTTACATATACACACAGTTACTGTCCGTCCACACATACGACCCGTTTCTGCTTCTGTGCCCCAGCTTTGTTTACTTTTTCCCACTGAGGCTTCTAGACTTCTGATTGGCCAACATTTCCGCACGGTTAGGAATCTAGCGCCACCTGCTGCTTTGGCATGTTCATAGCAGCGTTTTCCTTCATTTCTGCCTTTATGTGTGGACGGGATTATTTTTTTAAAACGGAAACGGAAAATCTCCGTTTTCGAAAATACCCGTGTACGTGTGGACGTAGCCTCAGTCTCTGACTGGAAGCGCTAATTCGTCATTCGGCTTTTGTCAGACTAAAGTAACTGTTAACACTGTTTGAAAAGCTCAGCTATACAACAAGGAGAGATTGAGAATTTCCTTTTAGTTCTCAGTTTATTTGATATTGACAAAAGTAAGTCAGTTTTGTCTGTTCTTCTGTTAAACAAACTAAGATTTCTTTTTAGAATTAATATTTTGTTTCTAAGTGGAATTGACAATTTAGTCTGTTTCGTTTGTTCTATTTTGAAACTTAAACGCTTTAGCGGCTGCCTTTTGTGTAGTTTGCAATATTTGCCTTTATTTATCTGAAAAAGTCTCATGTTCCTTAAGTACATCTACCCTGTTGAATTTATTATGGGAAATAAATATTTAAATAAAAACAAGCTGCTGATTATTTCACATTTTACTTGTGAGCAACGGCACATTTAAATCTTACAAAAACAGTTATTTGGCTTATATCGTGATAGATATCGTTATCGCCTGAAATGGAAAAAAAAACATATCGTGATATGAAAAAATCTCATATCGCCCAGCTCTACTTTTAACTGTCAAGTTAAAGGTCAAGTTAGCAGGAAGTCTTCAGTTTAGGACTTGAAAACACAAAACATAAAAAGATATAGTTAATAGTTAAATTCATATATGATTTACACGATGTTTAGATAAATAGTTTTCAGCACTGACGGTCGCGCAATGCAGTGTAACTGGTCTTTCCAAAAATATGAATACAATTTAATAAAACAGTACTGAGCATCAGCAAATCCCTCTAAAGTGAGCTCACACCTGAACACAAGGTCAGGTGAGTTCATTAAAACATAATAGGGGCTGTCTCTTACCTTATTGACGGCTTTGGATCGAGATACACCGGGCAGACCCACATCATGCTTGCTTTTTCTCCCCAGGACATCAAATTTCTTTCTGTTGATTTTCACTTCAAACGGGTTGTTTTTGATCTCAGAGGAGGTTTTGGTCTTTCGCACCTTGTCAGCAAGGCTCCTCTTCTTCGGCGCCTTCCCCATCTGTAACAAAGCAATGGCTGAGTTAACATTACTGTCTCTTCCCCTCCTCTGGTTGTTTACAGCTTAAATCTTAGATCCTATGATAGTTAATTATGTTTATTTACTTCCTGGGAGTCTCGTTTTTTTCCTGCGACTTCTACAGGATACAATTTTTTGTTATCGTTATACTGGGTTAATGCTAGCTTAAAAATTAGCTTTTAAAGCATTCAGGTTTACAAAACAGACACACTTGTTAGATGAAAATGCCAAATGAAATAGCACACGATGTTAAATCCACAAGAAAAAATATTGGGCTACTTTCAGGACAGTTAGCTTCACTGTGAACCGTCAGCAGCTTGTAAACAAACTCACATTTTCACAGACAGGAGGTGCTCACCTTTGAGCCGCGTCGGATTATTAAGTCCAGGCGGAACAAAAGATTAGGAGGGAAGGCTTCAGCGACACTAAATTCAAGAAATAATTGTTTAATATATCCCTGCCCACGTTGCTTCACTGAGTTTCCATTTCTTCCAGCGTGCACAGCCTAAGGTGAAAGTTCACCACAATAGAGCAGACATGAGGTACTTCCGGTGGAAAAGCTCCTACAGCGCCTCTAGAGTTTAAAGATGGAAGTTCACCCTTCAAAATCAAGAAGTGGAGACGAAGCCTCCTGCAGTTATCGTAGTAAATTCAAACTGTGTTTATACAGATGGATGAAAAATTAAAAGAAATTGAAAGAAAGCCCAATAAAGTAGCTTAGGAAGGGTAATATTACTAATACTAAACATTCCAATATAATAGAAGCAGCCAAAATCTGTGAAATACTTTTTGTAGCAGCGTTTTCAAGCATATCATTTTTTATTTATCCATCTATCCATCAATTCATCCATCCAATTTGTTCTGGTTATCCAGTTCAGGGTCACGGCAATGGGGTGAGATGTGCCAGTATGCTACAGATCATAGAGAGACAGACAACCATTCATACACACCTACAGCCAACAATTTAGAATCACTCATTAACCTGATGCCACACAGACTGTGGGAGGAAGCCAGAATACCAAGACAAAACAGACACAAAGAAACATGCAAGCCCCACACAGAAAGGCCCCAGACTGGATTCATTCATTGTTTTTTTTGTCTGTTTTTCTCTTCCAGTGAGAATAAAATGAGACAGCTCATTTTGACCCCAACAAGCCAAACAGAACAAGTGAATGAAATAACTTCTAGCAACGAACATGCTGACCTTGTGTCTGCACAACAATTTTATTATAAGGAAGTACACCCCACTGTGTCCAATTTACACCCAATGTTTTGACCCCCTTAAATATAAACTGGAACTGCATTTTGAAGGTCAATGCAGTGTCCTGCAATTTAGGGTTTTTCATCAATGTTTACTATCTGCAGAAAGCTGTATATTATTAATGTCCAAAATTAAAAGCAGAAACAACTGAACATAATTCACTGAAGTACAGAGTGTTTCGTGTGTTGACTAATCTGCTAAACCACATAGCAGGAGGGAATTGCAAAATTGTAGTGGTGAGAGTCAAAATGCTGCTGCTGGTGGAGATGTAGCAGGTAGAGACATGTATGAGGTTCTCTAATTAGAGTCTGAAAGGCTAGTGACAGAACAGAGGATGAACAGTTCACAGAAGAAAAGCTAGAGAATGATCAGGCCTGAGGGTTTGAAGGACATGGGGCAACCATAAGGAATTAAGACGAGGAGATGCGACCATGATTTGTCTGAGTTATTAAAATTTACGTGATCCTATAAGGATAGAAAGGAGAGTAAAGACTATGAAAGCCCTGGCTGTTTCACAGTCGTCATCTCAAAGTAATAATTTCTGTATGAATCCAGGAAGAATGTCCCATCAGATCATCAGCTCAATTAATCCCAGAGGCACCCAAGGTTGGGATGTTTTTAACAGTGAAAGTGTGAAACTCTTCATCTAACCTGAAAACAGGAAGTAGACTGATTCATCACAGATCTAAACATTTTCGAGAAAAGCACAACCCCCCTACACACTGTTTCCCATGGAGTGGTGATTAGACTGGAAATCAATTTGAGGTTCCCATGGCTAAACTGACATCATTAGCTTCACTGCAGGCTGACTAATGAATAACTGCATCATTTTATGGGTAATTAATTGTGGCAACACAGCTGTACTATAAACAGATGCCAGCACATCCACACAAACACACTTTTCACATGAATCAAAGCATAGCCACCTATTGCAAAGAGATTTAAGATGTTTGTGACTGTTTGCCAGGATATTATCATGAAATCAATGATCCTGCATGTAAATTAGGTTAGCATTTCTTTCCTCCACAACTTAATGAATTGTTGCTGACATTCCAAACTATTTTTCATTGGCTAATATGACCAACAAGAAGACAGAGACACACAGGAGAAGAACAACAAACACACTTTTAGTTGTTTGATTTATTTGTGGCTTGTTTATCAGATCAGAATGATGGTAAATACATACAGTTAATGCACTTGGATTCATTTAACACAAGCAGCTAAACCATTATTCTTATCACTGATTCTACAGTATCGCACATTTTAACAACAGCAGTTGGTGGATGGGATAATGTTCTGAAATATAGCTTGACGTTTACGTAGAAGTGCAGAACAGTAGTAAACAGGACAGTTTCACTCTTGTACTTGGTACAAACTGAGGTTTCAGATTTCATGTTCAGAGAAAATGCACTATATTCACTTCTTAATTTAAATTACTTCATCATTAGTCATAGATATCTTAATTTTTTACAGGTCAACACAAATAGCGCACTCAGACACTGGTTTGCCATGTTATGATGAAAGGCTGATCCACATAAACATCCTTTGAAGTCGCATCAATAATCAGCTCCTATAAGAAGAGGCAGAGAAAACAGAGGGCGACTTAATCCTTTCGTTCATTTAACGTGGCCTGTTCTTCGTTATTTGTGAGCTGTATAATATTAATGATAATAATAACGCTCTTTAATTATTTACATTTAAATAGAGAAACCTACAGTGTTTAGATGTGTATAACAAAAATGAGCATCCCACAAATGCACTGACCTGGGAGTCAACGTTGTGCTCTGGGGTGAGATTATGTGCCACTCCAGCTACAGTCAGGGTAACCTTTGTGATCTTAGTACTGCCTGCACCCCAAACCTTCACGACGCCCAGCTTCAGCCGATCACCAGCAGTAAGACCATTGTGGGTCACCTGACTGGACAAGGTGTTCTAAATGAGAGGGTTGGAGACAAGGAGGAGGGTTAATGAAAACCAAATACATCCAGTGCAAATGATTACATATTTGATCTGTATCACTGATAAACAAAATAATAATAATAATAAATTCCACCAGCTATCAGTTTTACAGGATTGCGGTAATTGTATGACATGTTGGACAACAATCGGCACTGGAAGACACTTTAAGCCCTTTGGTGTATCTACAGATACTAAATCTACTCTGAGATCATGTCCAAGTTTTTCAGGTTTGTGAAAGAAATGCTTTGAGCTTGTCTGACTGCTAAACATGAACTTTTGCAGAAACCTTCCAACAAAACTGGTGGTGACTACATTGTGGCTTTTATTGTTTTATTTAACTAAATGGTGTCGAGGAAGAAGAAACACAACATTTCATTCTCTTCTGACTAAGCATGTTCATTTTAAGCCACAAAAATTTAAGCACAAAATACCTTTGCTCTTGAGTAATTTGAAAGCATCTACTGAGTTATCATTTTTTTACTATAATGGTCACTTATCTGCTTTGACATAATTAAAATTATGTGTTAATATTATATCATTAAAGCACTAAAACATTTTTCTTTTCCCTTTTCTTTTCTATTTTTTAATACCGGTGTCAAAATATTTTCTAAAGTTAGAAATTTATCTGAAGAAAAACATATTTCAAACCACCAACTGCTAACAGTTAGCCTTTGACATCCACTTAATTTGGCCATTTTGAATGCTAAAGCATGCATTTACAGTAATAATGACAATGAAAAAAAAACACGATACGTAGTTGGCTCTTGAACTCACCGACTGTGCTGAAAATGAGATCAGAAGATATTTGTTGGTCTCCACCGTGTCTGAGGAGAGAAAATACGAACATGAAAACAAAATAACTGACACAGAGACAACTTACGGATACGTGAGAATTTGTGCCGATGAAGACTTGAGTTGATATTCATTTGACTAAATGGAGAAAATATAAAAATGATGTAACATAGTAATGACTCGCAAGCAGACGAGCCATAACAATAACAATTAAGTAAAATAAGTAGATAATTGGCTTAACGTATGCAGAGTAAATATACACATGGGTGAATAATTAATTGGTGGCGTGAATAAGTGAACATGGAACTGGTTGGATGAATGACACCATGACCAGGTAAGCAAGTAATGCATTGAGAAAAGAAAATAAGACAGCTAGAAAATCACCATTCGTTATCAGGACTGGGGATTAAAAAAGTAGCTCTAAATTTTAATAGCAGTCCAAAGGAATGTTTGTTGAAGTATTTCAATTTAAGCAGACGGACTGACAAAGCAGCATTGCCTTTCATTAAAAGAAAAACACAACAAAGAGCTGGCAAGATGTTTATCTACTGACTAACAGGATTACTAAAATGTTAAAATAAAATAGCACTGTGTTCTGTGTGTTTGTGTGTATATGCATGTGTGAATAATCACTCTATAAACACATACATTAAATGTCAAACCCCATGCTATTCGGTGTGTTGATAGGTGTAGGTGTTTAAGAGGGACCTTTCACTTACCAATTCCCTCGCCATCATCCCAGAATAAAGATCCTTCAGCGGTGCCGCTGTCACTCAGAGGGACGATCAGTCCTAGAGGATTCTTCCGGCTAAAAAAAAAAAAGCAGTGGAAATGTTTGTAGCAGATATCTAAAGGACACCGTCTGTTTAAACCTGATGCTGAGAACAAACAGGGGCCTGATCTCCTTACTGTTGAAAATGATCATCACCTGAGTGTCCCACCTCTCATTCCCACTCACACTTAAAAACATTCAAACACACAAGCAATATGTGTTTCTCTCTCACTAACCGACAAACAAGCACACAGGTCATGCTACACACAGGATGCAGACCTGTAGCTAACTGTATGGGGCATAATGTGTGCTCACCTGTAGTATGTAGTGTTCTCGGGCTTCTGCCAGGGTAAGATGTATCCTCCTCTGATGTGCAGGTTAATATGGTCCAAGGGTGTCGGCATGTTAATCATTTGGCCACGCACTCCAACATCTCCGGCCTGATGAAAGAAATGATTGAATGCTATTAAAGTACTAGAGGCACAGGTAGAGTGTGAAGGCATCTTTTAATCAACAGAATTATGCAAATGCATTGATAACAAATATTTGCTTTTAAATGTTATTGCTATAGACAAATACTTACTGTGTGGTAGTCATACCAGCGTGCGTTGGGAAGATAGCCATTCACATTTGTGACTCCCTGAAATCAGTCGCAAATAAAAACAATCAATCCCAACACTAATGGTGTAGACATTTAAAAGAAAAAGGGGGAAAAAATGTGTGTGTGTGTGTGTGTGTGTGTGTGCGTGTATGTGCGTGTATGTGCGTGTGTGTGTGTGTTTGTGTGTGTGTGTGCATGTGTGTGTGTGTGTTACAGCATACCGGGTCAAGTGCGGGGCTGATAAGTAGGGCAGGTCCCCAAAGGAACTGTTTGTAGATTTCCCATGTAGATTTGTCGTCCACAAACCTGCGATACAGCAGCACAGACGCCATTAAACCTCAGTATTCAAGCACTCATTCAGGATTCAGTGGCTTCCAGATGAAAGCCAATTAAACTCAGCCAGCCAGCTCCTTAAATACCAGCTGCAACTTTTTAAGAGTCACTTAAATTGATCTTGTTTTTCAAAGAGTTTCACGTGTTCATGTTTGGAAGTTGCCAAGTGTAGCTAATCATCTCACATGCAGTGCCTTGCTCAGAGAGCTTTTGAAATGCCGATATGAAAGAAGTGCAATTGTCAAGAAAAACTATTCTAACTTTCTTACCAGTTCTAGTTATTCTCATGAGCAAATTACTTAAACTCCATACAAAAGTCATGGGTAACCAAAGTGAGTTTTATCTACCACTTTAACTGAACATCTGCAGCCAGTCAGAGATGTTTTGTTAGTAGTGTTTGTGTATTTGTGTGTGTTGTGATCTAAGCTTACTCGTGCAAAAGTGGTCTGATCACTGTGTTTCCTTTTGTATGTGCCTCATACATCAGCGTGTACAAATAGGGCAGGAGGGTGTAACGGATGTTCAGGACATCCCGGCTTGCTTCGGCGAATGGTTTATCCCAAGCAACAGGATCTTGTCTCTAAAAGAAAAAAATGTAAACACATTATTATTTAAAAGTTTCAAAATTTCAGCTTCAAAAAAAGCAAAGTTCATGAGTAAAAGCACCATTTTCATGGCACTGTTCATGACACTAGACAAACTCCTAATTCCCAGATTGGTGTAAAAATAAATTAATTCTATAGATAATGAAATAATTCAATTGTTGGCACTGAATCCAAGAGCAAAAATACATTTTAAAACCTTTAGATTTTAAGATCCAATGATGGTTTAGTAATTTAAGTCAGACTGCACAAATATAAACCTGAAAAAGTCAAATAAGCTGATTTTAAAATTCACAATCCAATCCATCTCTATGGATGCATATTTAACCCACTCACCGGGTTGCCCTTGCCATTGTGGTTGCGTGAGTATGGATAGAAAGCACCCAGCTGCATCCAACGGAGACACATCTCATAGTCAGGTTTATTAAAGAACCCGCAAATGTCTGCCCCGGTCTGAAAGAGAGAGTCAAACCCAAAGTCTTTTGTATTTTTAAGCATCATGTTGAATCAAATCACACATTGCATTTCAAGATGTAAATAATGAAACTCAATTTAAGCTACTGTATGTTATTTAGTAAGTACAAGATCACTCAGAGGGTCAAAGCCAGGAGAGATGATGATACTTACGTAAGGGATTCCAAAGAGACTGAACTCCATCATACCTGTAGAGCAAAGAAACATTGGAAATTATGTAAACTGATTAGAGTTTTTGCTTCGTTTTAGGGGTTTGGGATCATGTTAACCTATGTGTTAAAGACAAAATATATATTTTCAAAACACAATTACGAACAGCACGTTTTATGCAGAAGAGTAAAATTAAAAATAAATGTGTATGTGTACCAATAATGGATTTGTAAAGCTGGTCCCAGCTGGCATTGTTGTCTCCGAGCCAATGTCCAGCCCATTTTCCACTAGAGGGGTAGGTGGACCTGGTGACCACTATGCCTCTTTTACCAGTCACGTCCAGAAGGGCACTGTGCAAAGGAGAAGGACAAGCATATTTGCCTTACACATGCAAATAACACACGTGCGCATACATAGTCGAGCAATTAGAATAACATAAAAGTGTCGTCTTTCTTTTAAAGCAGTTATTCATTTATTATAGAAATGAATTATCCAAGGTGCTATTTTTTAAATTAAATTAAGCTAAAGCAACTGAGCTAACAGCCTGAGCGTCCGCGTATCCTTTTCTGCAGCTAATTCTTCTCTGCGGTGAGAAAAGTGTTTCACTTCATGGACAAATGTATTTTCACATTGTTAAGTTAAATAAACATGCTGAAAGATATGAATTTTCAGTCTTACATTTACATTATTTTTATTCACCTATATGCAATTGGACTTTATTCCAATTATGGATTTAGATTATGATGACAATTTTGTCTGCTTCAACATATTAAAACAGATCTCTGGCATGATTTGCATTACTCAGATGAAATATCCTGGATGCTTAATATGTAAAAAAATAAATAAATAAAAAAAAGCGCTTGACCTTTTATGGTTAATTGCTTTTCTTAAATACAAAACAATAACAGCACCTGCACAGATACTGATGTCAGCAGGAAAGAAAACAATAACGCACAAAAACACGCATACAGACTTGCAACGACACACACACATGAACCGGCACATATATAAACGCATATTCACTTACTCATAGGTTGGCTTGGTGTGCGACCATCCGTACAGGTTATGGACATCATAGTGTCTGACTCTCGTTCCATCACTGAGTATCTGTTCACTGTTCATGCACAGAGTCTTGTGGTTTAAGCCAAGATGTTTGGACTCCAAGGCTGCAAAATGCAGGCACATGTAGATAAATATAATGAGTTTAATAACCTAATTATTCTTATTATTGTAATCTAATTAGGATGAACAAAGACAACATTCAGCCTTACGTGGCATATATGGTGGGTTCTCTAGTTTTGGATCACCAAGACATTTCCCATCAACTGTGCCGTGGACAAAACTGGCAGGTTCATTCATGTCCTGCATGGAAAGGTAAAGTCCAGATGATGAGAGTGAAAAGGACATCTGGTATAAAGGTGCCTTTGTTACATTTTCTACTTCTGGACACTCACGATCCAAAGGCCATCAAACTTCATCGTTTTCTCGTAGAATTCTTTGATTTCTTGGTGCCACCACTGTGCTGTTTCTGGCCGGAAGAAGTCTGGGAATGCGGTGTATGACCTGTAGAGCTGGAGGTGAGAAGTCTTAAGTTTAGGCACATATTAAATATATCTGAGGTGGTGAGGTGAATGGATATTATTGTACCTGTACTTGGGTATCCCAGTCCAGATTCTCATCTACTGTAACGTTGGGATAATCAGGCCAGACCTGTAGAAGAAAGCCACAAAAAAGCCACAGAGTTTAAATGCTTTATTTTACAGTACATACTGAGCTACACACATGTTGTCCAAACTCATGTAACCTTTCATTCCTTCTTACCTTGCCCCACACAATTCCATCACTGATGTGTTTGGGCCACTTGATGAAAACATCTGCTGCTTTGCCTCTCGCAAAGGCTGGGTAGGGCTGGGTCTCATTGCCTGAGATAGCGGGATCCTGGAAATAAATATGCACAAGTCTTGTGTGTCCAGTGGTAGACAGTGGCTACTTTTTCAATAACATTTATCCTTTGCAGATATAAATGACTACCATCACATTCAAACATCTTTTTTTCTTCCCTGTGGTTACTAATATGTCATTACCAGGATGAAGATGAATCTCATGCCCTCTTTTCTCATGCTGTCAACGAGTGCAGGCAGTCCTTTAAACTCTGAGTCCAGGACAAAGTCCAGCTGACGCTCCATGTAGTCAATGTCTGCATACTGCACATCCTGGAACAGACAGCAATTCAAGCTCAAATGAACAGATGTTTAACTAACTTTGAACAGCCTGCCACATGTTCACCTGAATGCACTTTATATAGTGAGTGGATACAGTTAACTTTTATTTAAAGTTGTTTTGTTTGTTTGTTTTTTAAATAAACCCATTACTAAAGCACTAAACAGCTAAATCACGTTTTAAAATGAAAACAGGAATAGTATTTAAATTATAAATCATTTGCTAACAAGGCATCATTAGCTGGGTTTTAATTAATAAATATGTCATAACAAATAATGGTTCCTTTAGACGAATGTTTAAAGAATTGAATTATTAAACTTTGTGCAGACTTTCTCTCTTTTTCACAAGCATTCATAAATTAAATGTCTTTTATTTAAATAAACAAATATCATAGGTGTGCACACTTCCTCCATCGCTGAATAATATATTCTGCCACAGAACTGCAGAAAGTACAAACATCCTGTCTCCATGAACTTACATAGGGTATAGCAGCTGCCCTCATGTCTTTGTATAAGTCTGCTATTTCCTTGTCATTGGCGTAACCATAGCGACAGAGTTGGAACCCAAGAGACCAATAGGCAGGTAGAACAGGTCGTCCAATCAACTGTTAAGAAGAAAAACAAACAAGGATGTCAAAAAGTGTTAAGCACAGGGAAAAAGGTGTTATGCGGGATTGGCTAAATAAGAGTGCACAATGAAGCAAAAAAGTAAGGTGCTGTATTTTATCAACAGCTGCCCAGAGTCAGGGCCCTGTAAATTACATCTAGCCTATTTGGAGCACAAAAAGGAAAGCTGGCAAAAATGCTGACTGTGAACGGTTCTCAAAAGACACGATTAGCATCTGAGAGCAAATTAATAAAACATATAAAAATGTAAGCTTAGACTACGTGTGAATTTGATTTAAGGTGAGCAAATACAAATAGGTATCCTGTTTCATATATTAGTAATTGCAGAACAATAGAAAATTGTTTGCAACCAACGGGAACTTTTTATTTGAAGCATACCCTGCTCTGCTTAGTTCTACGACACAAGTTACCATGACGATATACCCCACAAACTACATAGACGCAAACAAACCAGAAGTCCAGAAGACGTACCTCAGTGTACTCCTGCACCACCATCTCGGGCGTAGGTCCCAGGACCATGTAGAAATCCAGGATGCCACCCAGAGTTCGGTAGGTTAAAGCTGGATCAGGTAGGAAGGTCACATCTACAAAACAAAGCAAAAAAGACATTTACGTGACATTTTTATTACTTTCAAATGTACATTAAATTTACAGTAGGAATTACTATCCTCGCAAGAAATGTATGGATATAACAGTATGTGTAATGCACGTTCATCTGTTTATGTTTCAGGGGATGAAAACAAAGGACACAAAAGCAGGGGTGTGCTTATTTTGTGATGCTGGTCATGCAAATATCTCCCCATCAGAGGAACATGTGCGCATGTGTGATTATGTGTAGATGCAAAAGTGGACCAGCAATAGTGTTTATTCATCAGTTCCAACGTGATGTGTGTGTATTTCGCTTACCCATTGCATTGCTGTTTAGCAGCAGCACACCGTGAGCATCAGCTGTGTTCTCAAGGCCCATGTAGAAAGGATGGACTCCATAGCAATTCATCTTGTACTGCAGCAGAGACACACAAAAGGTGAGCATCAAGTGTGGACCATGTTTAACATGTACTATAGCACGCCCCTCCCCTGTTTTATTTCCCTTAACAGTTGTCTGAACCCTGTGGAGCTATTTTTTAAGCTTAGCAACTACCCATGATAATGTCAAGGACATAAAGTGATGGTGTCATGGTGAACTCTCATGTCAACAGAATCTCATCAAAGTATCATGAATGGGCTTTAAATTCTCTGGCAGGTTCTTTACAAGTCATCTCTATAGCCTCTACAGCTCGTGCTGCTAAAGATATTTAGTGCAGGGTGCTCTTGTATACAGCAAGCATGAAACCAGTTTTGATGAAACACACTAATGCCTAAATAATCTATACCTTTCAACCATTCCTTCAGGGAAGTTATGCTCTAATCTCTGCATCAAGAGTAGAAATAACAACTAAATATTGTCAAATAGAGAGTAGCACTCGTTTTTTTACATTGTTTGCAGATACATATACACATGTGCGATGTTACAGTATGCGTGTTAGTGTGATACTTACACCAGGAGGCTGGTCCTTGGCAAACATGCCCCAGGTGTGATAGTTGAGATCGTGCTTGTAGGTGAGATGCTCTGTTTCCCCAAAACCATAAACATACTGAGATGGCAGCTTAGTTGACACTTGGATGAACATGTCTGAGAAGGTAAAGCCTGGCACAGATGAATCCCAGCTAAGAAATGCAACAGAGGAGTGAGGGAGAGAGAGGGAGGGAGTTAATTGCGATATGTTTGACATATCTACAAAATAATTTCATCCTTTCTCCCTATCTTTGCTTTATTTAACTAGAGAAGTTTAAATTCTCTGTAAGTGAGTACTAAAAATAAGCAGTAGGAAGAATATTTTGAAATCACTGTGTGAAAGGTCAAAAAATCAATAAAATCAACAATTAATTCACAGCATGCCAACTTCCAACTTTTTTGGAAATGCAAGCCAAGATACTCACATTACGGTTCCTGTGCTTTTCCTAATGACCTGGATGCCGAATGGTTCGTTCACAATGACCACCTTGTAAAGTCTCTTGTTCTCTTCAGTCTCAGGAGTGGCAGGAAGTGACAATCCCACTGGTACCTCATAGCGCTTTGTGTTTGGGTCAAAGATCTGAATGCGGAGGAATTGTTATTGCATTAGCATATAGGTAGAATCAATACAGATGCACCATTGGCTGAACAAAAAAATAAATGAGCAAAATCAGACCTTGAACTGCAGCATTTCACCGGTGTGATAATTAATCTCAACACGGAGTGTGTCAATATCCCGTGACTGTGGACGACCGCTGCTCCTGTACTTCCTGTTCCTAGTGATGTCAAGTGTCATGCCCGAGCTTCTTTCCCGTACTGACGTGACAGTGTAACCATAGTCTTGAGGATAGATGCACCATGGGCCTTGTCCACTGGTAATTGGCTACGTAGGGAAATAAAAGAAAGCATAGAGATTTTAAATATGTGCAACTTTGTTTCTAAAATCGCTGGGAGACTCTACAAAATTAACAAATTTAAAGCAATAGTCACAAAAGCAACACATCAAAGGCTTAAATAGAAACGTTATCTTATTTTTAATAACCCCAACCGGTTCTGGTTCTGCTGGAGGTTTCTTCCTGTTAAAAGGGAGTTTTTCCTTCCCACTCTCGCCAAATAGCTTGTTCATAGGGGGTCATATGACTTTGGGGTTTGTCTTGGTTTGTAATATTGTAGGGTCTATCTTACAATATAAAGTGCCTTGAGGCGACTGTTGTTGTGATTTGGCGCTGTTTAAATAAAACTGAATTGAATTGAATTGAATATGCACCCATCTCACTCCAGTCATGATTGGTGCTTCTACCTGTTCATACCTGATACCTGATTCTGACACTATGGCAGTAAGAACAGGTGTCATGCACCATAAACAGTTCAGATCAAAGCTTAGAATTTTTTTTATTTTGAATTAATAACAGGATTCAAAAAGGATTACTTGCTTAATAAATTATTTAGAAAAAGTTTATACTTCGTTGTCATATGCACCTATCTTGTGTTTTAGAAAAACACATGTGTATGTGAGCATATGACCATTTTTTACTTACATCCCAGATGCAGCCTCTGGCCTCGCAGTTAGCCTGATCCGCATGTTCCTCTGGATGGCAGTCGATGCGTATCACTTCCCACTCCAACACGTAGGTCTCCCCGAGGGTCAGTCTGAGGTCACGCAGGAACAGCACCTGAAGTTTAAGGGAGGAAAATGTTTTTGCGGTGATCCTTTCTGAGCTGTCTCTGAATTCAAATTTCCCCATGCTAGTGAGCTCAAAACCTGCTTCCTCAAGATAGAATGTGGGCTTGATGATGGATGTCCTCTCATTTCAGAATTATTTGTAATGTTTCTAAATTAGTTGTTCCTACAGCAATTAATAATTATTCTTACAATAATATTGTAAATCTTTTTTTACTTTTGCCTCTGCATTGATCATCTGATGCTCAACTGGAGATAAAAATAAATGTGTGGCGTTTTAAAATATACATTCTGCTGACACGTGAGTAACAGTAACATGGTGTTAGCATTGCTAGCACTATTACACCATGTGTTTTGTACATTAACTTTTTTTGCGAACATAATTTCCTTCGATATGAAAAAAACAGTAATGTTGTTTTTATTTTACATTTATTTTGTACGTAATCATGTCGATGCACATTCATGTGTTTACCTTCTTGTCTCCATCGTGGTGGATGTTGCTGGGTTCTAATGTGGTAGTAGAGTTTGTGGTGCCAACATGAGTCACAGAGATGGACACGGGAGGAACGGGTATCCCAAGGATAGTGATGTTGTCAAACTTCAGGTTGTTCGGATCATTGTAACCAGCATGGGTCACCTGCATAGTCAGAACTCCCTGCAAGGCAGCAGATACATAATCACACGATCTGACTTTCTACACATTATCCCAGATTTAAGAGATACAGCATTTATTTTCACTGTTGCCCTCGAGTAATGTTAACATATGAGAAATGCACATTATGGACAGGAAAAGCTAAAATTCTCATGTGGTTTGGAACTTTGAACTTTAGCGCAGATTGAAAGGAACATGTCGGCTGGATTTGAAAAAGTGCTGCATGGTTTTGTGAGGTGAACTCACCTGCTTAAGAGAGAACTTGTAGTGGATGTAGTTGCCATTCTCAATTGTATCTGTAAAGAGAAGGATGTGCAGATCTTTGTCTGAGTAGATGAACACGAGTGATTCACAGGTACATAGCAAAGTGGCTCACTTCTACTTGTTAATGTAAGTGAGCCAACTGAAAGTGATTTCAGAGTCACATCAATTAATTAACTTTTTTGCTAAAAAAAACAAACAACCAAACTTGTAGTGCCCCAGATACAACACATTTGCAAACAAAAAGGCAAAAGATGAGAAAAGAGATAATACCTCTGGAATCTCCATCATCCCAAAATAGTTCCCCATCTGCATTGCCGTTGTCATCAGGAGCAATGAGCAAACCCATTGGGTTACGCCGACTAGTTAAATATACAGAAACAAATGTAAAATTACAAACATATGAATAAATGAACAAATCCATCCAATGAATATAGTCCAATAAAATGAAAGAATTGTGCAGTATAAAATTATGCGCACATTTGTGTGTGTGTGTGTGTGTGTGTGTGTGTGTGTGTGTGTGTGTGTGTGTGTGTGTGTGTGTGTGTGTGTGTGTGTGTGTGTGTGTGTGTGTGTGTGTGTGTGTGTATACCTGTATGTGGTAGTGACATCAGGTTCCTGTGTGGGGAGGATAGCTCCACCTCTGATGTGTAATCCGAGCTTGTCAGCTGGTAGATACATTTCCATGTGTGTTTTTCGGACTGTTAGCTTTTGCATCTGATCAGAAGGACAGAAGAATAAAATATTATATCCCTAACTTTCCTCTTGTGTGCTAAATAATCCATGCAATTAACTTTTCATTTTTAGATATGGATTTTTAATTGTGTTTTAGTTCAGTTTCAATTTAATCAGGGTGCCCTGATCCCTCAAATCTGTTAGTCATCATTAGTAATTGTTATTTAAACTCCAGTTTAAAACTAGAAGGGGCGTATCAACTAAAAAAAGGACATAATAATTAAATATGTCCTTTATAGCACACTATAATTAGTAAAAGACTTATGATTTGTAGAGTAGCTGTTCCATTTTGTACAAGTGGACTAAGCACTAATATATGACTTCCTTACATTATGTTGAATAACACTGGACCTCATTATATATCAGTCAACTTTTAAACCTGTGTCTTACCTTAGACGACAGGCTTCATGACATTTGGGTGTTAAAATGGTTTTCAAAATATTATAAAGATAAACTTCACATTGCTCTCTTTGTTTTGTTTTGTCTTTCTATCCTCCATTCATTTCTTTATTGGCCCACAATCAACCACAGTTGATATCTAATCACTTGAAGACAACATGCTCACAGCAGCCTAATCTTCATCTTCCTTTCTACTTGTCCTGTTTTTCTCTCTTGTTTCTGGTTTTTGCTGTCTTTGTGTTGTGCTGTCCAACGTTTGCCCTTTCTTTTCATTCCACTGCTTATCGATTTGTTTTTGCAGTATTTCTTTGCTCTGTAGCTTGTTTTTCATGGTCACTTTCACTGCATCATTACTCCTCCACTCTTCTATACTCCTACCCAGATAATAACGGGGGACTAACCAGGACAAGGGTCCAGCAGCATGACAGCCAGCGTAATCATTCATCTGATCGGTGGATGCTTTCCATCACCGCCATGGCGCCTAAATAAGGTCCCAAAGGAACTTAACACCTCTTTTATCTTTCTGTCTCTTTCTTCTCTTCTCCTTGTCCTCTTTCTTGCTCTTTCTTCTCACTCCCACTCTGTCTTATCGCCTTAGTCTCACGATTTCAAACAAAGAACTTTCATGTGAAACATGTTTTTGTCACAGTGTAACATGATGCTCCATCTATCTGATCTCTTTATTTTTTAATCTATTTTCTTATATACCTATTGTGCTAATTCACCTCAATGGGATTTTTAAGGCAGTTGTTTTTTGTTCAGATTATATTGAAGATATTATTTTAACTCGATAACTGGGTTTGCTACATTTTAACAGCTGCTCATACTTTACTGTCTGATTTATGGCAATTGTACCTAAAAACAGTTACTTTTGGAAGTGCACTTAGCTTGGACAACTTCCTGAAAACAGCAAGAATTTGACCTGAAAGTAGTGCAGTGTCCAAATTGAATTAATTATACAACTGCTTTTTTTTTCTATAGATCTATCAAGACAATCACACTAAAGGAAATAGTCGTGCTTTATGGAAAACATTTTAATCAACCAGAACATGTTCTTACCGACTCATAGTCATACCACAGAGCATCTGGTACATATCCCCACACCATGTCTACGCCCTGAACAACACAAGAGCAAAAGGCGTCTTTAGCCATTTTCACATTTTCATAATTTTATATATCTAAATACAGAAAGAGCAAGAAGGAAAAGAAGAAAACAGATGAGTAGGGGAGTGTGTTTGTGTGTGTTCACTTACAGGATCCAGTACAGGTGTGATGAGCAGGTGTTTTCCCCAAAGGAACTGGCGATCCACTGTCCAGGTTTCACTATCAGAGTAGAATCTACGACGAGGAGGAATACAAGTGAAATTAGATATCTGTCATCATGTCGTGACTGACTAAAATATATTTTAGATTAAGGTCTATATGTTTAATGTTCCACTGTTTAATGCCAACTTTTTTTTTTAAAAAAAGCTTCATATTGTTTATATATTGTTACTGTTTCTGTGTCTTTATTTGCTGATTATACCTTCTTTTTAATTTGTCTGTGTTTTTCAGTTTAGGCCTCATAGCTTAGCTGTCCTTACATCGGCTAATCATGCCAGTTTTCCATCATGCTTTACAATGATTGAATCATTGGAGTAATCTCCAATCATTTTTTCACTTCTATGTCACAATCACTTTTATCTCATTATTATCGTTATTTTTCCTTTTGTTATTTGGTACTAAATTGATTTAAGACAATATGCTGAGTGACTTACTCATGCATGACGGGACGTACAACAGTCTCCCCCGTGGTGTGGGCTTTGTAGAACATTGTGTAGAGGTAAGGCAGAAGTGTGTAACGTATCGTCAGGTAATGTTTAGAACTCGCCACCAGTACTGAGTCAGCGCCATATGAAGCTGGATCCTGAGGCTGGAGACAGAAAGACGGATTAAAGGGATGAGGCTAATAAGGAACAGGTAATGGGAAAAGAAAATAAAGATTTGTGGGGGGGTTTACTGATAAACTAATGGAAAAGTGATCAAACAGCAAAGGGGCGAGGGAAGTAAAAAACTAGAGGATTTTAGAAGGACTAGAGAATTAGAAGAATCGAGTGGCAATAAAGCTGTCAAAAGGATGGGTGAGGTAGTGCAAACAAATACACATTAGGCCTGTTCATAATGAATAATCACAAAATTACTTTTACATTACGCTTTTTAATTACTTTTTACATTTGAGCGATCCAGAGGTAAAGTTCGTAAAGACAGCTAGTAAATGAAAACAAATTATGCGTGATGCTAGTTCAGTGACAGTGGTGAGGGCAGGCTGTGGTCCTTAATCTGATCTGGGTGATCTTTTAATCCCATAACTCGTTTGTGCGTCTGTGTATGTGTTGGAACTAGCTGTATGGGATGTGATGAGTGCCATGAGTAGGGCAAAGCAAAGGTCACACTTCAGCTGTCTCTCCCCAGCTATGCAAAGCTTTTAACTGCTCGGGCTCTACAGCACCTATAAAGTGTTATGAAATGAAATGAAGTGTATACCCTGCAGCACTTTAGACCAAACAGGCAAAAAGTGACATCTGATATAAGACTTGTGACAGAAAAAGCTGCCTTTAGAGTACCTTGTAGCCCTCAGCGTTGTGGTTCCGACTGAAGGGATAGAAAGCGCCGACCTGCATCCAGCGACGGCACAACTCTTCAGGGGAGTCGTCAAAGAAACCACAGATGTCGGCTCCGATCTGAAACACACGTTTAGCCAAAACCAGCTAATTTAAGTGTATCTTGTTGTATTGGAAAAATGAAAGTTGAATAATATTTGACAAACTCCGAGAACAGGGAATGTCAAGGATTTTAGACAGATTTGATAATGAAATATTTCTAGATTATAGTAGCCAAAATGGCACCAATGTGATAACTTAGCCCCTTATTTGTCTTTTGAAATGTCTCTCTTGATCTTGGCTCAGTCCACTTGAGATTTACTGGCAGTAGCTGTTGGTTGTAATCTTTATTTACATTAATTGCACAATTGAGTCCAAAAAATAGACTGCATTCAAAGGCCACTCTGCAGAGACTGTTTGCTTTCTATTATTTACTTATTGGTCACATTTTACAGCAGGCTCAATGGGAGGGAAATGATCCAAATCCCTTTTGCCCTGTGTTCTATATGTGTCTTCTGAGAAACCTAAAAGGCAGGCTGCAGTGATACAGTCCCAATAGGAGTCCCTGGCATGTATATACAAATGCCTGATGTGCACAGCTGGGGAAGTGTGTGTGTGTACATCTGACTCACTGTTTTTCTACTGTTGTTTGAAATCTGTGAACTAGGCATATATGTGTCCGTGAAATAGTTTGTGAAACCCTCTGTTTTATTTTTTTCTTTACCTATTCTATGCATCTGCACATGTCATATGTGTGTGATAATGGTTAATGTTATTATCATACTTTTATATGTTGCTAAAGTGGAAAAAAAACATCTTTCTTTTGTTTATATTCAAAGCTTTTTGGTCAGCTAGCATTTAACATTTTTTCTGAAGGTTTGCTACTCACATAGGGTATTCCAAAGAGCCCAAACTCCAGCATGCCAGGGATAGCCCATTTCATGTCATTCCAGGTGGCAGCATTGTCGCCTAGCCAGTGACCTGAATATTTTCCCACACCTGGAAAGGAAGAGCGGGTCAGCATCATGGAGCGGTTTTCTCCAAACACACGGTCCATAGCTCTGTGGGATGGAGAGAAGAAAGAAAGGAGACAACCAGATGATACCGGATCACTAAGTTACAAAAGGACAGGGGGACAAAAAAAAGCAAAAATGCACAAGTAACAGAGAAACAGGTATCAAAAGTGGATATGAGGGGTAATACTGTACTTTTAGAGAAATGAGAATTAGGAGATGTAAAGTAAACAAAATTCATTTGTTTGCTATAACTTACTTATGAGTCTCCCCTAATCTAAAAACACTCTTTCTTGGTTTTCTTTGGTTTAGTTACTCTGAAATTTAGCCAGTTTAGCACCTTTCAATCTTAGAGATAAGGCAAATTGCACAGTATGTAAGATATTTAATCTATCATAAATGGGCATTTGCATTAGCAGGATTTATGCTAAGGTTCCATTAGTTATGCTAATGTTATGCTAAGGTTAGCGCTAAAAAAAAGCTAGCATGAAGCCTGCTAATGCAATGTGTCTGGCATTAGGAATAAACTAAACAGATGTGTTTACAAGTCAGGTGTTTATTTTAAGTATCTGTGCAGTCAACTAGCTGTTTTCATGAATTTCAGGCAGTCTGTACAAATCACTCTTTAACTGTTTGCCAGCCCCTACCAGATTCTCATATCAGCGCGCCTTTCTAGGTTTGTGTACATAAATTATCATTAAACTCATGTTGAGGGCCATGGGTCAGTAACTTCTGCTTCTACATCACTTGATTTTGAAGATTATGTATGTTACACTGCTTGTGTACTCACTTCTTAGTAGCCAGGACCATAGAGTAGCCATACAGACTGTGGACATCATAGTGGTTGCCCCAGGTTTGCTTGGCATCCATACACAGAGTCTTACTGTACATGAGGTCATCCAAAATTTCTGGGGGAGAGAACAGATAAGGGGAAAGTTAGAAGCAGCACAGAGAGAATACAGGATGCAGAAAAGGAAGAGAGTGAAAGGATGAGATAGGCATTGATGTACTGTATACTTTAATAGGAAGTGGAACGAGAGCAATAAAAAGGGTGGCATCAGGGGAAGCTGCTTTTCATAGTTATGATCTTCCTGTCTGGGAAACGGTCAGAACAAAAGACATGGCAGAAGATTCATTTTCAGAATTCTTCACAGGGGATCCACTATGCCTGATGAACTCACTATGTTTGCTATTGTTGGACGTTCAGCTGCACTTCTATGATATATCCTATTTCATGAAATATGTAGCATTATCATGGCTTACCAGAACATAGAAAACAATGTCTCTTACTTGGAATGTAGGGAGGGTAGTTGAGTTTGTTAACAGCACAGCCCTTCGATGATCCTTGCTTGAAATTAGCAATCTCATTCATGTCCTGCAAATGCATATGAGAATATTTTCTTGTAAATATACAAGAAATTAGAGAGTAAAATTTATTTGGTGCTTCTTTATTGGTGCCGATGTCCAGCCCACAATTTGACTAGCAGCCCCTGTATGCATAATACCTTCATTTTATGTATTTACAACTGACTTACAATCCAAAGTGCGTCGTGTTTGACCTCCTTGGAGAACCGCTCGTACTCATCCACCCACCAATCGATGCAGTTGGGGTTGGTGTAGTCTGGAAACACGGTCTCCCCTGGCCACACCTTGGAGGGAGAGAATGTGACATGATGTTTACCAAAAAACCCTAAAACTTTGAGGCATAACTCATATTCCAGTGTTTTGTTTATACACCTGACCTTCCAGGTTTGGGAGAAAGCTTTAACAGCTTTTTTAACATGCGTTTAATAAAGCAAGAGGTTAGTTTACACAATAACATATATGCAGACAACATGAGATGGCATGAACAGCCAAAATTATGAGCTCTGAGTGAGAAATCAGTGTTCCTATGAAGATGCTGGAGGAACAGTTTAGGGGCGTGGGAATAACAGAGAACAGAGATGATGATGCGATACAGAAAAAGGAGAGAAGGTAAAGGATAAAGGGGCTAAAGAGACAAATGAGCCGAGCAACAGGAGAGAATCAATAATGCAATAAGAATCTGTAGACATGTCTGTTTGAAGTCAACGTTAGTGATGCACATTGAGAAAAATGATTCATCCACTGAGAAGAGTGGAGGTTTGGTGTGTGCGTGTTAGGATGACAGGAAGATGTTTTTAGCAGATGGTCAGAAATTCAAGGTCAAAGTTTACTGGTAGTTCCTTGCAGATGCCATCTTTTTTCCTTCAAGACTAGATTTTATCATCTCCAGCTGCGTACTTATAATGACAGGAGTGTAAATAAAATGTCAGCAGCTGTAACTCCATACGTCACTTTATTATTGCCTTTTTATGGTCTTTTTTGTACATGTCTCTATCAGACCCTGTGCGTACTGCCTTTCTAAAGTCTCTTTCTACCTTCCATCTTGTCTATCCTTTATTCATCTATCTACTTTGTCTCCTCTCCCTCATTATGTCTTGCTTCCTGTGTATGTCACCATACACTCAGTGCGATCGTCGATCTGTTTCCCTGTAGATTTTCTTCTAATCTGTTATTTGTGTCCATCTATCTGCACCTACCCTTTCTCTGCACATGTCTTTGTCTACATTTATAACCTTTTCCTTAAATCCTCCACTCTCCCCGCTGCTCTGTTTACGCTCATCTTTTTTAACTAAGCAGAAATGTTCAGAAATGTTTGAGTGAGGTCCTGCTATGATGTTCTAATGCACGCCAACATTGTTGTGCCACCAGGAAAGGCTTTTATCTTGTTCTTTCCAAGCAATTTTTGCTTGGTTGTAAAAGCAGAATAAATACCAGGTCTGTTTATGTATCTCCCTCATTACAAATGCAGCAACAGCAGAGGTCCCGCGGCAGACACCTTTGTTTTTATAGCCGAAAGACAACAACATATGTAAATAAAGCACAAACCACACATATGTGTGCACTCATAAACCACAAAGTAACACAAATACATTTGATCCAGACAAGCGGATGCAGGTGGATGAACACAGGGTGTATACAGCATGTATTTTTCTACTAAATTTGTGACTTTGTGTCACAATAACAACAATATCATATGATGGTACTGTAATAGTCTAGTTTTACTGGTCTTCCAGGTAAAAACAAAAAAAAAAGAAAACAAAAAAGACATAATAGTATATAGTAAAAATATATAGTAACATATAGTAAATATATAGTAAAAAAAAAAAAAAGATTAAGTACATAAAAGGAGTGGTACCTTTGGTATTTGATATCATTAACAGAGTAAGTAGCAGACAGGTGCTGCTAAGCAAATACGCTTGATGCATCAGAATATCAGGCTTGTACAATGTAGCTCACCTCTCCTATCAGAGGAGTCTTCCCATCTGATTCAGTGACCCAAGCATTCTTCGCAGTGCCACGGTCATAAGACTCATATGGAGCATCTCCAACCCTCTTGCTGGTGGCTATTGCGGGATCCTGGGGACAAATGATACAGTCATAAGAATATATGCTCAAATCAAATCAATAAATTCATAAAAATTACACGACTGTCGTCATTTTCATTTCTTCTTTGGTGTTGCTGATGTAGCAAATGTTACTGTGCGCTAGAAGTAATGATTTAAACACTTTGATGTCTGTTTTTGATTTGAAGTTTTTATGATTTCTTCTTATTTTTCTAGGTTACATAAATACACCCAATATGGCCACAAAGTACTTCTTACCAGGATAAGGATGTATTTCTGCCCCCTCTCATGGAGATAGTCAGCAAACCGAGGAAGTTCAGTGTAGTTAAGCTTGTCATAGGTGAAATCTTTTTTATTCTCCATATAGTCTATGTCGGTGTATTGGACATCCTGCATGGGATGGAAAAAACACTGCATTGATATGCTATGTCCATGCAATTTTCAATTCTCAAATGAGAGTCTGATGTATAAAAGGAATTTTAAAACTCAAACAGACTGAATCTTACATATGGGAGGCCCACAGCACGGTTTCTCTCCACTGTTTCCTTGACTATGTCGAGGTTGGTGTAGTTCCACCGAGAAAGCTGGAATCCCAGTGACCAGTAGGGAGGCATGACGGGCCTGCCAGTGAGCTGAACGGCATAATTGGAAGTGTTTTTAATGTAATTAGTGAGCCACACAACAATATTAACAAGAAACCTCGCGCCACATGTTTTGCATTTAGTAAAATCACCTCGAGGAACTCCTGCACCACTTGTTCCGGTGTGTCACCAAAGACAATGTAGAAGTCAAGAAGCCCTCCAATAGTCCTGTAGGTCACAGCTGGGGCAGGCTGCAGTGTCACATCTGGAAACAAACAGAAAAAAGTAGCTTAATCATAGCAATATAAGTTTATGTTGTGATTTTAAAATAAGTCACACAAATTTCCCACGTGTCTGATTATTAAAGGTTATTTTATCTTATTTCCTTTTTTTTTGCAAATGCGTCACCTTTTCAGAATATATATGTGTGGGGTGGGTTTTTTTTTTTACACTTTCTGTTGGTTTTTAATCAACTGCTAGTGTGTGTTCTTGCATTTGTGTGAATATGTCTTTACCCATAGCATTGCTGTTCAAGAGAAAGACCCCGAATGACTTTCCACTCTCATCTTCCAGACAGAGGAAGAAGGGATAGTGTCCGTAGAGGTTGTGTGTTCCCTGCAGAGAAGCCACAGTGGGACAAATGAGTATACAATAGAGGCATGTGGGACACTTACTGAAACTGAGGGGGTGACTACACAGAATAATCAGCTTACAAGGCATTCAATTATAGGCCCTATGAGAAGGCAAACAGACTTGTAAGAAGCACATGCAACATGTGCATGCTGTCCTCACCCCATTAGGGAAAGCGTCTCTGGTGAAAATTGGCCAGGTTTTCCAGTTGGTGTCATGGCGATACTGCCTGTGGACGTGCTCCCCGAGGCCGTAAATATTATGTGATGGAAGTCTGGCAGACAGCTGTATGTACTGATCTTCAAACACCAGTGGTGCGATTGTGGTGTCGAACCTGAACGTTATGAGGAAACAAAGGACTAAATGATCACTGGGAAGTGTAAAGACAGACTGATACATTGGGATGTGGGGAAAGGGAGAGCAGGTAAAAGGGAAACAAAGAACCCTGAAAAAAATCTATTTTTGCCCAAATGCTGACTTTTAAGTAATCCGATTACATGTAATTCTGTTAAATAAGTGCAATGTAAAACGTTAAATTTAATGGGATCTCTCAAAAGCAATGTTCTTGGTTGGTATGCTTTCACTTGATACCAAAGATATTTTCCTTAATGATTAACTTAAGGATTAATGATTACTCAGAATTATGACTTCATGTTTGAGTGAAGTAAGTAAAGGAATTAGAGTGAAATGGAACTAGAAGTAAACATAATTACTCTGGGAGATGAGTTTTTAGAGCAAATTAAACAACAAGGAGGAAAAACACACAGAGACAGGCCAGCCCATTAATCTCTAATAAGGCCTCTGGGTAGCATTTGTCTAGTCTTCAAAAGAAGCCATACACTGCTGACGTTTCCAGTTCCATTCTTCTGTTATCTGTATTTATCTTATCTGAGGAGTACTTGATCAATGTGGTGTCAGCTAGGGCCAGCCAAGCATGACTTGTATCACCATCAAAGTAATCACGTGTTGCATGGGCATTATCTTACAGAAGTTCTTACACAATGATTTCAAATGATGCACAGAATCATTGATAATCTATTAGTATCTATCCTCTGTTGTCTAAAGCGACAGAATTCTGATAAGTTATCATTTCAACAAGCCTCTATTGCAATAAATTTTTTAACAAATATATCCTCGTCCGTCTTTATTTGTGCAGGCATATGTGCATACACAACCCTATTTTCCATCCATCACAACAAATACTCACGGCACCTACGCAGAGTGATTGCTTACACAACTTTCTGGTTCTCCTTCCTGCGCACAGTAAGGCCAAAGGGTTTCTGTGTGACCTGCAGTGTGCTGCTGATGGGAATGGATGGGTTACTGGGAAGACTGCTGATGTGTTCATGGGGGACCTCGAATCTGTTACTGTTGGGATCGTAGATCTGAGGGAGAGGAAAGGAGTCAGGCCTCATCTCACAGTCACAGTAACAATTTCTCATGTATATTGCTATTTTTGTATTAAGCATCCTTTCATTAATCCAAATCCTTTGACCATTAAATATATCTGTAAGCTGCAGATTTGCATACGGTGTAAGTGTTCACCTTAAATCGGAGACGATTGTTTGTCTGCATTTCTGCCTCAAGCGACAGTTGTTTTATCTCCCCACCGAATAAAGACGGAGAATCCATTCTTATCAGGTTTGCTTTAAGAACTGCAAAATTAAACAGAAGACAATAAGATGGTAAGAAGGTTAATATATCATCCACATAATACATCATATCCACATACTATAGAAATCAATTGGATACATCGGTATCAGACAACCAGCAGCAGTTCAATTTGATTCCGTTACATTCACATACTTCCATTTAACAGTCGTCTCAGTGTCCCAGCGCACTTAAATTGTAACATTAGAGACATAAACCTAACGATCTAATGATTCACTATAAGCAAGCATTCCTGTCTCATTCCACAGCTGTAGCATCACATTAAAATTGTCGGGTGAATTAAAATGGGAATCTGTTTAAACAATATACTTTAGTCATTCAGTGATAAAAGGGTGCAGAGCTTATCGAGTACGTTGTCAGCGCTAATATGTCAACGTGTTTGATGACATTTTAACTTACATGTAGTAAAAAAGAAATTAGTTCATTTTTATGTGACAGTTAAACTCACGTCATAATGCATATCTGACTATGCTCATGGATGGAAAATGCATGAAATACCCAGCACTTCACATGAGGGTAGAAAAAAGAAAAACCTGTTAATAGTGCCACATTTATACCAAAAACTTTGCCATAGGCAAAGTTAAAAAAGTGAAAAAGGAAAAGAAAAATTATGTGAAAAAGATAAGTGGAAGGAACAAGAGGCGGTTAACTAGAAGGCCACTTAATTTTCCTCTGTTAGTGAGTACATGAGTCCCAAAACAGGACAGAATAAGAGGGGAATGTGTTTTACCGTAAGGGCTTGATGAATCCTGCGATTCCACGGTGTATCCATGGTTGGTTGGGAAGAAACACCAGGGAACGTTACTCTCATCCCGTGGGCTCCAACAGCATCCACGCGCCTCACATTTCGCCTGTTCAGTGCATTGTTGTTGTCTTTATTATTATCCGCATTAATGTCACTAATGCTGTGATTAGTATTACTACTGCTTTTTGTCACCACTGCAAATGTTTAAATAGACATTATAAGCAGTGCAAGAAAAAAATTACGTTAGTAGTTACCCACTGATTATAACTTTTTTTCTGTGTAGGCTCTTTGAGGGGGAAAAAAAACATATTCTGTTCACACATTACTTTGGACTCTAGGAAACTATGGTGACTTATACCTGGGAAGCTCCAGGATCAGGGAAGCAGTCTACTCTCTCGCCAAGAGGAATGTTGGGACAGGTAGGGACAAATGCTTTAGTTGTTCCTGGCAACAACAAAAATTTTTTTAAATATCTCCTTGAAGCCAAGCAATCAAATCAATATTATAAAATGTAAATGCTGCAATTTTGCTAGTGTAAATTGATATGGAGATTATTCTCTGCATTGGGAAATATAATCATGATCAAACACGCAAAGAAGGAAGTAATGTAATATTTTAAGGGTAAAGAAGAAACAAAAAGCAAACTAGAGATATATAAGAAAACAATAATAAAAGAAAAATGCTAAAAACACTGAAATCAGAGTAAGAGTAATTTGTATATGTGCAAACAGAACTACCTACACTAAAAGACACATCACAGGGATTTTAAAAAAAATATGCACTTGTGGTATATAGATATTTATCCAGTGGGCATATTGTCTGCCTGCAGTCAGGATGAAGGACTCGATTCAAAGGAGGTATCATTTAAAGGTATGTGACATGCCTCGGTGGTCCACCTACCCTTTTTGACAGCAGATACTGTGGTGGCAGACAGAACTAAAAAGGTGATTGCAGTCGCGGTCATCGGCATGAACAGATCCATTAGGGTCACCCCCAAGCCAGAGAAGCGTCTCCTCCCCATCTAGCACACACAAAAATGAACATGAGCAAAACACTATAAAGGCCAATAATCATTAAAACCCGGGAATGGATAAGAAGTTTAACATTTCACATTTTCATTGCATCAACCTTGAAGTTTCTGCAAAGGCTTTGCAAAACTGAGACAGAAAATGTAATTACCTACAGTAAAGAACGAGAATGTGAGACTACAATAAACCTAAAGTTGGATATTGAAGACAGTGTTCAACAGTCTTAGCCTAATCTTTGCAGATGCACCCATCAAGCAATTAGGTTTCACGCGAGTGTACTCTCCTCCATACTGTAAGGTATAAGTAGTAATATTTTTGAGCTGAGCAGCTAAACAGCCTGCCTCTGTGGTCTTACCTTGGTTCCCTCCACAGGTTGGGGCCAAGTGCTCAAAGTTTGACAGCAGTAGCACCCTTATAAACCAGAGGATGAGGGAGTGTTGTGCATTGTCACAGAGACTCAACCCCCTTTACTTTGTGTGTGTGTGTATGCGTGTGTGTGTACGTGTGTTTCATGCAGGTCCCAAAGCCATAAACCATCTATCATTCGATAGAAGTAGTGTAGCCTACAATCTGCTTAGCAGGCTGTTAGAAATCACCCCATTATCATGCACACTGTGCATGGACATGGTTGTGTGGTTAGAATTTAACTAAAGATTATTGTGCATACTTAGCCATGACTTAGCAAAACCCATAGTTAGTAGTCTATAATTAGCAAATGAACATAGCCTCTCTCCCATCCCAACTTTTGAGATGTTGGGATGTTATTTTATCAGTTTATCACTGTGCAGCATCCCCTGCAATATATATTTTTTAATATATTACTATTAATATGTTATGTTTGCATTTAGTCAGCACTTGCTGTTTTAAAGCACTTCATAAATAAAGTTGGCTTGGTTTGGATTATTTTTTAAAAATATCTCCTTAAAAATACGAGAAAAATAGACAACTGACAAAAAAACATAAATAATTAAAAAAAAAAAAACCAATTACACTCATAAAAAAATATGTGTAACATAGTTGCAGTAGCACATTTACATTTCAGCAACAGCAATATGGCACTCATTCTGTTACATGATATGTTGAAGGGTTGAGAACTAGTTTCAAATGGCGAATATTGTACGATAGAAAAATCCAGTCTCTAGAAAGTGAAGCACTTTAGCCTCTAAGGCACGTTCATTTGGTCAATTATTTATGGGCTTGGCATTTGTTGATAATCACATGCTGCAATAAACACATAATCAAAGGACTGATTCTTGATTAAAATCAACAATAACAATAAAACACCCTAACAGCATTGCATTGTGTCCCAACACAACAGAATAGTTACTAAATATCAGCTACAACAGACACACACACACACACACACACACACAAAAGGTACAGATAAGGAAACATTTATTAGGCCTCTTCCAAACACTTTTTTAGCAAAGCAAGAGATTTTCAACATTACATTTCTAAATTTACTAGTTTTCTTTGAAAAAGCATAAATTATTTTGATTTGCACACAATAACAGAATTATTTCAGAAATGTCCTGGTCATTATTCTTAGATCCCAGAAAAACTGACCTTTTTATTGAGGCTTAGCACAAAACACTGCTTTGCAATGATGTGCTTTAACTTTGTAATGCAAACATGCAAACTGGAATAAGAAAATCTGCTCTGGAAACTAACTGAAACTAAACCGAATTAAAAACAAAAAAGTCAAAATTAAATAAAAATAAAACTACTTAGAAAATACAAAACTATAATAACTCTGAATATATATACTGGAAGCTCAAACAGATGCTGTCTATATTTGGAAAAAGAAGGGAGAGACCCAAAGAGCACCATCCCCACAGCGAAACACAGGGGTGGGAATATTATCAGCATCCATGCATCTGGAAATGGAAATCTCGTCAACGTGGAAGGAAGCACAAAGAACTCACAAAGAAATTACCACAGTGGTAATTGTCATTTTAGGTTACAACCTTACACACTCAAGTATTACAGTGTTAGCCAGCATATGAAAGAAATCAAAAATGTTCACCGGCACAGTGAATTAAGTGTATTTGACTGATAATATTAGATGTTGTCTTTATCAGTTGTTAAGTAATTCCATAGCTGCATAACTAGAATGTCTCCAAGGGTTTGAAGTCAACTATGGAAGTAATAATGGGTTTTAATGCAACCTCTGTTGGCTTGTTAATATGTGGCAAAAATCCACTAGATCCAGTGTTACACCTCAGTTTCAACACTAATGAAAAAGAAAAGAAAAAAATAGGATCCTGCACTACAACTCAGGAATTCGTAAATAAAGCATAAAGCATTGGGCAAAATTCCTGAGCTAGCTCTGTGGTCCTGAGCAGAAGTTCGTCAGGCTTTCTGGAGGGCTTTTGAATTTTTTTTCTTTGGAAATTGGTTGCTTTTTCATTTTAGTCCTGTCCATTATAGCTTACCATTTTCTATGAATTACTTGTGTATAAAAAAAAGTCCCCTAACTCAATTGATGAATCAACATTGTGCCTACACATAACAACTTAGCACTGAAAATATTTTTAAAATGTATCTTGAGGCACTTTGTTACTAGCAGCCTGTTGCAAAACCACAAAAATTGTGCCTATTTCTTTAGATAAATCTAAAAAAGCAATACCAAAACATTTAACATTCAGAAAATACTATTTTTGCACAAACAGGATTCAGAGGTGTGGACTCGAGTCACATGACTTGGACTCGAGTCAGACTCGAGTCATTAATTTTATGACTTTAGACTTGACTTGAAAAAATGTTCTAAGACTTGTGACTTGACTTGGACTTTTACACCAATGACTTGGGACTTGAATTGGACTTGAACCGGTTTACTTGAAAAGACTTGATATTTTACCCCAAATATAAAATTTAACATGCATATTATATAGAGATTGAAAATGTGACGTCATTCACGGGTAGAACCGCAAAGGATTCTGGGAACTCGTGGCAAGCGGTACTAGCGCACGCAGGCTTTCAATTAAAATCAGACACAGCGATAAAAAGAAACACAAAAATGTCAAGAAGCCGTTGTATTATTAACTGCAATAGCCGGTCGCATGACAGCCACGGGAAGCCGACGGGTAAAGAGATCGGTTGTTATCGGATTACGTCGTTGAAGAGAAATTGTTCGAGCCATGTTTCCGAAGTAACAAAGACGCGACTGGATTGCAGCCATTCAAAGATCAAATATAACGTCCCAGAACACTCCAGCTCACAGGTTAGTCTGCTCCAAGCATTTACACGAAGGTCAGTCTGCTGTTGTAGTTAATGCGTCATTTTCATAACATAATTGGTGATATAGGTTACAAGCAAGTCTGGCGCTGAACAGAAATGGTCGCGCTATGCTCCTTTATTTATTGTGCATAAATAGTGAATTGTCCTGACACAATATTGTGTTTCGCTTCTGTTATTATGGTACACTGATAAAAACATATACTTTTATTCACAGGATAAAACAGGTTTTTTGTATCACTAATTGCCCAGTACGATTACAGCATACAATATTATTGTCACTGCTACATTTCTGTGATGCTACCAGAAATTATTTCCACTACTAATTAATTACCGTTGAGCTCAAAGGTCCTATTAATAAACGGTTAAGGAATGTGTATTTATGACGACGATTTGTGAGACTGGTAAACTTATGATATGTACGATGGTCTTTACTTTCTACACGGTGCATTTCAAGGTCCTGCACCCATCTGTCGGTAAACTGTACCTGGGCTTGTTGCAGTGACCTGAAGTTACTAAACTTCACGAGTGTATGCACTCACTCCAAGAACCGTATGATTATAAATATGCATATAAATATGCTAAGATGAGATAGCTGACTTCATCTAACTAGCAAATGTTGTCCAGGCTACGTTGGTGATACAGTTTTTTTTTTTAATGTGTATGATATTTTTGTCATGCGATTTTAAAGCCGGTCCTACAACCGCATCCAAGAATAACATGCAGCTTATCTCAGAACTGTCGGTGAAAATTATTCTTGGAGCTAAGTTTAATTGAGCTGCATTTTAAAGAGGTGCAATTTCACAATTTGTGTATATTTTCTAAGTTCACTATTTTGTCATGTGTTGAGAAAAACACAGATTTTAAAATTACATGGTCTAATATTTACATTTAGCATAACTGCAACATTATTTTTTCATTTTTTTTTTTAAAGACTCGAAAGGACTTGAAATTCAAAGTTTCAGACTTGTGACTTGACTCGGACTTTTACACCAGTGACTTGAGACTTGACTTGAGACTTGAGGATAAAGACTTGAGACTTACTTGAGACTTGCAAAACAATGACTTGGTCCCACCTCTGACAGGATTATTAAAAACTATTATTCCTTAACAACATCTCAGAAAAATGGACAAGTGACAAGTGCAGGGTTGATAGAATTGCAGTAGGCCATTTACATTTCAACAATATCCAACATGGTTATCATTTTGTCACATAATATGTAAAGGATTGTAGTCTAATCTGATCAATGGCGAATATAGCATAATGGAAAAGTCATTTGCCCACAGTAGAAAGCACAACATGTTATTCTCCATGGCATTCATTTGGTCAATTATTTATAGGCTCAGCATTTATTGTTGGTGATCATAATCTGTAATAAAAACATAAATCTACAGCATTTTGTGTCCCAAGAGAATGGAATAGTTACAAAATATCAACAGCACACACACACAAAATTTATGCTGTGTCATGCTTAAGTGTGTCAACACACACTCATAAATCAAGAGTATGGCAATAATTGTTAGTATTCAGCTTTGATAGTTACTTCAATCAGATTAAGATTAAGGTTTTAAAACCATAAAAGCATCTAAAGTGCTTAAAAGGCAAACAGTGGACAGTACCTAGCGGTTGCCACGATGTTGTGAAAGACCATCATTCACTGGATAAATCAGGCCATACTTCCTCCAATAACACAAGTGTTTCTTCTGGAGGTGTGGTTATGAAGCTTTGCCCTGTCCTTCAACTCACCTGTAAAGAGACGGAAGATTATCTTCTCTTGGTGATAGGCGAAATTGGTTATGATCGCTAGCTGCAATAGTGAGGCTGGTAGTGTTTTCACTCTGTGAACTTTGGCCGTTTGTCTCTACATGTGTCATTCTGCCAAAATGAGGTCCTAAAAGACACCTCCTGCAGTGGGAACTATAACAAATGGTGTGTTTTTATGGTGCGTTTATGGCACATCTACAAAAGAAGGAGTTTAAGAACAGAGCGAGAATTTAGTAAAATTCTAATTCTTAAATGCAACTTCAGCACCACGGTCAGAGACAGATCGGCTGTTTCAGCAAACTGGAGAGAGGAAACATAAACAAGCAATAGTGCCTGTCTTAACATGACCTCTCTCAGCAGGCTTTCAGAAAACTAACACTACATCTAAAAAGTTTGGACTACTGCTGGAGACCACTTCAAAGAAAATACTATGAGAAAGTCTTAAATGGATGGCGGCGAAAGAGAAACTATATTTCTTCTGACTTATCTTGACAAACCCAGTTTATTACTGCATACTTAAAAAAGGGTTGTCGAGTTCCTTGCAGGAGACTTCTACATCATCTACCATGAAATTCCCTGTAAATGACCACTATAACACAAAAGTGATTTTAATTGTAGTATTTTTATTCATGGTTGTAGAAAGGAGGCAAATAACCATGACAAATAAGCAGTGAAGTGTTAAGTGTGTGGATGTTATGATGATGAGATATTTAAACTATAAGCAGTTCAGACTGAGGATACAAATCAGCAAAATTAAGCAATTTATAAAAACAAAACAAAACAAAAAAAAGAATATGGTACACTCAAAGGACTACAGGGGGCTTTGTTGTTATCAGGACACTAAAATTAGTGTGCCATATCTAAAGGGGGTAGTTATAGTGATGCACTCTTGTCATGCAGTCCTTCAGGAGTTCTCAGCTTATACGTTCAGCAGTGTAAGTAAAGCACCTGCGATGCCTTTTGGCTCCTCGTGGGTTAAAACAAGATGGAGAAACAAGTCGAGCAAAGCATGGAATAGGCCTTGATATTAATGCCCTGCAACCTCAAGCGCAACTCATTTTCAATCTTCAGATTACATCAGGTTGACAAGAACGGAAGCGCTTCTCCAGTGAACTTTTTGTTTTGTGCAACTGGAAACAGGTGAAGGTATTCAGGGACAAAGTAGGTTTGAGCAGCGTGACGTTTCACACGAAGAGGTCCAGACATGCTTTATAACAGCCATTTATAAGTTCTGTAACAACTGCATCTATAACCGACTATTTCAAAGTGTTGTCTGAGTTCATTAAAAAAAGGAAAGAAAAAGAGGGAGGCTCACAGTGTGCTCACAGGAAGTAATCATGGCTCAATCTATTCAGGGAGTGAAATAAGACAGTTTATGCAGAATAAAGTTTGGAATTATACACATTATGTAGTATTGAGACTGTAAACAGAGGTAAATGCAAAAAGAAAAAAAAAAGAAAACCAAACTAAAAATTAAAGCCAAGCTTGGGAAGAAAAAATATGGGAACCACAAACTGAGATTTTTTTTTTTACACATTCCTTCATACTTATGTCTTAAAGCCAGTAGCAAATACATTACATCAACCCTTAGAATAATCATTAAGCGCAATGCCTGCCCACATTTCCTGACTCACACGCCGCTGTGAACTATACTCACACTAAAGCTTCAGTAAAAAACACCATCTGCAGGTTTGCAAGCACCTCAGATGGATATTTTAATGGTGCTTGTCTGTGAAATATTAGAATAAAATTCCACTTAAAAAAAAAAATAAAATAAAAATACAAATCAGTAGAAATCAAAATCGATAGAAAGCACTTTACAACTACCTAACCAGGTGGGTATTTAGAGTGTTTAAAAACAGAAGCAAAACCAACATCCAGGTGTGTTTAATATCGAATGCACTGATTGGTTTAAATTTAAAAATAAAAAATATGGACTTTTTTTTTTCCCACAAGCACGTCCTCTACTGAAGTGTCGCTCTCTTCCTCTGCCAACATGTAATTACATGGATGCACGGCTTCAGGGATGCAATTAGTGCTGTGCAAGTTGTAGTTCCCGCTGTCAGAGTTTCAAACCAGTCAAATGAGAGGGTATGAGCTTCTCTGTCTGCATTCAATGTTTTCTTGTTTTGCTTTTGCTGAAAGACACTTATATATTTCGATACAATCCCAATACATTCTAGTGGTTACAGTGGTTTAGTAGTAATCTAAAAAAATAAAATAACCTCACATTACTTATGTGGGCCTGTAGTAAGAGCCATGCATAAAAGGCCAGATGAAGTGGACGAGACAAAATGCAACACTCACTCGCAACTAAAAGCCGCTACTAATTAAAAACCTTATGCATTTCATTTTTTACATTGTATACAAAATTGGCACACACAAGGGAAAATAGGTTAATAAGCCAGCGGCAAATTATATATATTTTTTAAAAAGTAATGGCGTGTAACTGTGGCCTGCTTGAAACTTGACGGTGTAATGATATCAGACAAAAAGCAGAGACAAAAAAAAGAAGAAAGAAAGAAAAAGAGACAGGAGCCAGCAGTGAGGACCGATCCAACATTCTTCAATCTAGGACTCAGACTTTTTTTTGTTTTTCTTCAGGAAGGAAGGAGTGCGAAACTTCTTTTTCTTTTTGGAGGGGGACTTGCTGGGAGACTCGTCACCCTCCTGGTCGCCGGCGTCAGCGGCTTCCTCCCCCTCGGCTGTGTCGGCAGTGGCGGGGGTGGAGTCTTCGGCAGGAAGCGCTGGAGCATCTGAAGGGTCATCGGGTGTTAAATCTGGAAGGGTCTGTCTCAGGGTGGCTGCGTCACTCTCATCCTTAAAGGTTTGTTCTGGCAAGGACTCTGGTGGAGGGGCAGATGGAGAGAGTTAGTGGACTCAGGGGACAAACTAATGGAGCTGCACTGCTGAGCGGCGTTACTACAACTGGGTAAGCTGCAAAATCCATGCGATTTTCTATTTTAGATGCATCCACCTTTCTCTGCAGTCCACACAGTCATTTATTTATGTGACATAATAAAACCATCCCAAACACTACTGACTTAAGGTGCTTTAGTCTAAGAAAGCTTCAGTGACCACAAGTCTAACACTTGCGCAGGCAATACTCACACTACATTTAAAGAAAGAAAAAAAAACAAACTAATAATCCACTACTTCAACTTTGTAGCTTTTTACAGAGCAAAACCTCAACCAAGATGCACTGAACACCGCTCTCATTGGGAATTCTTCTCCCTGTTTCCTTTCATTTCCATCACTTTGACAGGCCTGAGCGAGCACTCTGCATTCTTTCTTTTACCTTCATTTAAACAGGGAAATCTTAATGAGGGCAGTTCCCTTGTTCATTTGTACCCTGTGTACAAACAAAACAAAATGAAATACAACAGAGCACGCACAAATCAGAGAAACATCCACAACGCAAAGATTCTTTTTTTTCCCTTTTTTTTTTAAAAAGTGTATTTTAGTGTATTTTTCAGGGGAAGGGAATTAATTCAACACTGCATCAGCTCTCAAAAAGTAGTAAGCATCAACAGGAGCCACCAGTATGTACAGTATTAATCAAGCTGCTGGGAAGGGAATAAGATGTTTGCATACTTGTTGGCAAAGATCCCGTTTAATTTCTAAATACTAAACTTGTCCATATAGTCATCATGATGTGAGGGGTTATTTTGCCAATGGGAAGCTTGTTTATGAGAGTGCCTTAAAACTCCAAGTCAGTACTGACGTTGGAAAGTTTTTCTAGTGACCTGAACTAATTCTCGTCTTTTAAAAAACCAAACAAACAAACAAACAAACAAAAAAACACTCCCAGCAAAAAAAGAAAAAAGATAAGATAAGATAAGAAAAGAAAAAAAGTGCTGCATCATAGATGTTCTGTTTCAAGGGTCAGTGGCACAAACAGCATCCTAAAAGTATTGCTGCAAGCTCGCACTGGATTTTCATTATTTTTTAAAAACCGTTTGCATGCAACAGTGACTACTGCAAAACAAGACTCGAGAAAACAGCAGCGCATTTCAGTTTTCGCATATCTTCATGTCTGTCAGTATACAGATAAGGCCGAACAACACAGACAGATAAAAATGGAGACCAAGCACCACCACACAGCCAAGCTTTTGGCTTCAACCAGCTAAACCAACAGCAAGTTCGCTCAGAAAGCCACAAGAGAAATAAAGCACTCGTGTACCTGGTAAAGGACTCGTCTGGAAGACAAACGACATTCAAAAGATATTTTCAAAACATTACCTGAGTTTTTTTTCCCCAGAACAGAAACATACAGTGTCATATAACAGTTACAGAAATGTGCTAATGTGCAAGAGAGGTTTGATAGCGAATAGTCGACAGGAAGAAAAGAGGTTAATGTGACACAGTGAAAGTACGGTGTGAGGTTTACTTCAGGAACATCCTCCACTTACTCCACTAGAGTTAAGGATCTTGCAATTTGTTTTGTGAATGTCAGTCTTTTTTCATTCATTCATTTTTTTTCTTGGCATGAACTTGAAACACTAATTATGAGTGAGGAGCTCTGAAATAACCCATCAACCCCTGAGAAAGAGATTCAGAGGAGTCTAAACTGTCTGATCAGTCACACACCCCGACAAAAAGGGGTTAGTTTAGATCACAGAACACTGCTCTGCTACTGAAGCCATGCAAAGAGCGGGAAAGGGGGGAAAAAACAGGGTCGATGCTCACACACAGGCGTGGGAGGGTGACGGGTTAATTATGAAGGTGTGGAGGAGGTGGAACAGTACATACTTACTATGGTAACAGGTACTCTTTTGAATTTCCATCTCCTGATTGTAATCGCAGCCACAAAAAAAGAAAAAAGCACAAGTAGAAACAAATGTCTATGCAGATCAAACCACAGGCACTGTGTTAAATTAAAAAAGGAAAATCAAAAATGTAAAATGAAGATAAAAAATATATAAAATATTTATATATATCAGAAGATTAACAAAAATAAAGAATGGTTGGGAACCATTCTTCATAGACCCCAAGTAGATGGAGAATGGAAGTGAAGGGGGAACAGGAGATACTGTACAGAGAGACACATGTTATGCAACAACATTTCTGGTATTAGATTACACCTGCAATCAAAGCTAGATACCCGTTTACCCCTTAAGATGACTTCAACTGAGATTGCTCAATGTAAAAAATAACTTCCTGTTTTTAGAGGTCAGTTCCAGTATCATTAGGAATGATACCACTGACATGGGTGTAATCCAATAGTAATAAAGACCAAGAGGAAGAAAATAAATGAGTCTGTCCTATGGTCCATCAAAAGCTGATAAACAGGCTCTTTTTATTATCAGCATTTCCAAACTGAGCTTTCGGCAGATTATCAGCCCTAAAAATATTTCTTATGAAATAAACAAAACCTCTTGGCCTGTTATTACAGAAATTAAAGCACAACACTTATAGTAGTATTATTAAAGACCACAGCAACAACAAACTCAAGAGACAGACAAGCAGGTGGATAGGCAGGAGCCTCTGCATTCCCGCTGTAGACCCTAGAAACACCCAAACCTTCCAGCCACAGAACTGGAGAAACCCATGCTGAACCAGGTAGGAAATAAGTGAGCCAAGTATGGCAGGCTAACTTACCTTCCTCTGCTCTGATTGGGGTGCTGGGTGGTGTGGATGTGGGTTTGGGGTCTTTGGGCTCGTTCTCAGACTCTACAAGCTGCCCTGGATCTGGAAGAAAGGCGAGTAGACATTAAACAATTAAATAGCCATTACATCAGATTATAAGGTTATCAGTAGTTATCATTGTTTTGGTTTTTTTGCCTAAATATACAGTTAAAAGCCACATTTTTATGTCAATGAGTCATTCTGTGCCAACACCCACATAATGCAACACAAAAGGAGAGGGGAGATAACACACACACAAAAACTAAACAAAATAAACAAAAGCTGTAAGCTTTAATCAAGAAAGCACTGCAAACCTACTGATACAGACACCACTAAATCAACCTTAAAAACATCCCCAGAACCTGATTCAAATCAAGGTTTGATGGAAATTAGTCAGATGCGCAGAAGGGAGAGCCGACACCACCAGAGATGTATCCAAGACAAGTTAGCAGGAAGAGAATGACCATTGTTCTCCACACAGGGGATACTCTGATTGGATGATTGAGCTCAGATGCAGCTTCATCAAGAGTTAATTCTACAGAGCAAAAATTAATACATAAATAAAACTAAATAACATTTTTTGCATTTGAGGAGTGAGAACCCTGAAAGAAGAAGAAAAAAAAAAATAGAGCCAGAAGGTTTGAATGTTAAAAATGAACTTTACTCTAAGCATCCTATCTCCTCAGCCCCTCGTCCAATCAAACTGCAGAAAGGTATATGATCTGCCTTCGACAAAACATCAGAGACAGGGGATTTATGGGGAAAAAAAATAATCAAGCAAAGGCTTCAGAGATTAGAGTGTGGGTATGGAGGGTGCTTGCACATGGTAAAACACTTGCAGCAGACTCCAAACCCTCAGAAGAAGGAGAGAACACAGCAGGCGGGGGATTCCCAGTGTCCCAGGGCTGAGCAGGGGAGGTGGGAAGTGGAAGGCCAGAGTTTAGGCAAAACTCCACTTTATCTGGTGTACATGGAGCCTGACCTGCCTTAGCTGCATCTACCACCGAGGGCTCCTTGCTGAGGGCTCGCAGCACAGCACAGTGGAAGTCCCTATGTGGAGAATCTGGGGCTGAAAAAACCTCATCTGCAGTCGAAAAAACATCGTCTGCCACTGTTCCTGCAGAGTCTGCTCCACTCTGAGATGGCTCAGCTCCGCCGACAGAAGAGGAGCCGTGCTCAGAGGCTGGTGTGGCAGCTGTAGGCTGGGCTTTCTCTAAGCTGGAAGAGTCAGCTGCAGACGGTGGAGATGATGAGGCTTGACCCATCTGTGCCGTTTGAGGCGCCGGGCTGGGTACAGCAGAGGCTGATCCCCCCCTACTCATGGATCGACCCTGCACTGTGAATCCGTGTGAATGTGGGTGTGTGTGTGGAGAGATAACATCACAGTATGGCAAGTATGAAGTTTATTCTGTAGGATTTATTTTAATAATAAGCTGATTTTAAACGTACTTCAAGTCTTATTGTTTACATTTTTTCCCCCAATCATGTTTATGAGGTCATGAAAGCTCAGATATTTTCTGTGACGTTATTTACTCTGTAAACCACAAATAGGAAAATTATTGATTTGCCCCAATTATAACAAATCTCTTGAGGAAGGTCAAGTAAGTGGGACTATAGAAGAAGGGAGCTGTGAAATGCTGTTTCTTTCCCCTCCTTAAGACGCATAGTTATGCGTTGTTATCAAGTCTGATTTTATCGCTAAGAAAACACATTTCTCAACTCTTTAACGTTTTCCCCCTGAGATCTCCATTTATTGTCCATTTATTTATTTATTTATTTACTTTTTGATGGACATATGAGTGACGCCAGTCTCAATTTTACTGTACCTGTATAATGAGAATGACATTGCGGGTGAAATTCAAAATAATTAGCAACGGCCAAAATACTAAACTCCAGCCCACAAACTGATGGGTAATGACATGGTGATTGCAGCCATCTTTGATATACAGTTTATAATTGAATGTTTAGATACAAACAGGTAAAGCAAACTTCCAATACACGTTTATGTTACTTTAAGACTAAACTTATAGGTGAAATCATTTTAAAAAGTTGCAATGTTGCTTTGCTCTTCACCTTCACCTCCTTTCTGTTTAAGCTCCACCTCCCTGCGGTACTCCTCCAGCTCCTGGTCGGTGAGTTTGGTGAAGGGGTTGGGCCCCTGCTTGCTGACGATAACCTTGGGCTGATACTCCTTTTCGATGATTGCCTTGGATGCAGTCACCAGTTCACCCTTCAGAACACAGAGAAGGGGAGGAGAAGGGAAAGCACAATCAGCAGATCAAAAAAATAATAAAATCCACGTACTGTAAGCTATAAATGGCATTTTATATGTAGAAATTTCTGTATTTCTGTAGTTGTTCTTTACAAACAAAATGTAGTCTGAAGTGTGAATATTAGATAAGATGCAGGCAGAAACACAATATTAGCATCATCAGCCATGAATTCATAAATGTAAGGCAGAAGTAAAAGTTAGGAAGTTTCCTCATTAAAAACTGCACAAAAAAGGGAAAAACCCAAAACAAAACACATAAGAAAAGAGAAACCTTTGGTATTCTTTTAAGACTTAATTAGCTTTGATATAGCAAAGCACTGAAGAGTCCAGTTCAAGCAGTCCAAGCCAACAGCGTAACAGAATAGTTACAAAGCAAATATTCATAACCTTTGTGCACTCACAATAACCTTTTATTTCACATAAAAGCATTTCTGGGCCTTGCACACATAGCCCGCCCACCCATTGTAAGTATGTGCCATTTGCTTACACAGAGGATGTATGTGCATGAGTTAAGATAGCTGTGTCATATAGGGGGTGTGGGGAATTCACAGCACAGACCACTACAATACACAACTTGAGATGAATATTACTGTAAGTCAGTTGTTTATATATCACACAATTTGTTATACATGCAGTAAAATTCACAATGTTACTGGATCTAAGCACTTTTCACTGCTCCTCTTGGGTTAAAAACAAAAGTCTGAAAAAATATCCATCCTTCAGACAGAGTCAGCAGAGTGTACTGAACATGAAGTATCCTTACCAACAACAAAATTGTCAGTTGAAGAAAACCAGTCACAACGTTCAAAAACCCCTGTAATCTCTCACTAAACTATCACTCATTAGTTCCAGATATCTGCCTATCTGCTGTCTCACAGGTCGAATAATGGTGTGAAAAAAGTGATTGGAGCAGTGAGTACCTTTCTAATAGATTTAGCAGGACTATAGGAGCCCTCGGACACATCAAGGCCATCAATAGTGTCTGTACAGTCAGACAGAGGGGCGTCCTGCAATAGTAAACCCAGTGAGGGGGGGGGAGAGGCAAAACCCAGCTCTAACACTAGAACATTCAGATTAACACTGGTCCAAGCAGCCACGAAGGTGCGCAAATATTCACAAACCTTTCACACACACAAGCACAAAGGGGGAAAGACTATGATTATATCTCATTTCAGTACAAAAGTTAAGTTGTATAGTATTGTGTTGTGTTTAAAGGTGTTCAAATACATGATCTCACAAAGTCAACTCTGGTGGGCATAGCTTTAAAAAGGAGGCCCAAAGAGCATAAACTGATTTAAAATAACCCAACATTGTTGTATTCATTTACTATGAATTCATAATAATACTTCAGTTATCGTTGCGTTTAATGACTTTCCACCTCTGCATTCACACCATTCCATACAAACATATATTGGAAATACATGCAGAGAGAGATGGTTCCGCAAATAGTCATAGGGTTATGAAAAGGCTTGCAGTGACTGAACAAAGAGCCAGAAACATGCACTGTAAAGGCAAACTCTCCACACAAGGGGGTGCTACACAGTGCAAAACAGCAGTTAATCAGCAGTTATGCACTGGTAACGTTTTAAATTACCCCCTATAGCTTTATTATCTTAATCCAAAAACGATTAAGAGCTCTGTTTTACCAGAGCTATTAACTTAGCTAAAAACCAACGCTGGACAGGAAGGACGAGTCATGCAGACAAACGGCAGGGGGAAACATTTTAGGATGTTCCCACTGCTTTGCTTTGTCCCTCACTCATGCACTTAAAAAAAACAAAACAAACAAAAAAAACAATTATTTGACTATAACATGGAAATCATTTTAGCATTGTAAGAGACCAGCTTGCAAATGTTGTGTAAGGTAACAACCATTACTCTGCTACAAACAAAATAAATATTAAAAGCAAATTAAAACAAAGGAAAGACAATGTATGAATATGGACACAGCCTGAGCTGGCAGGTTTGGAGAGGAGAATGAGGTTGCCTCTCTCACTTACTACTCACCTGCCAGATTGACACTCTCTGTGATCAAAGAATAATTAAAGTTAAAGTCACCCATGCTCTGGTAAACACAACGGATGACATATTTTTGTTCTTCGTAGTTATTCTGTCATAAATCTGATTTTAGTAGCAACCATGTCTTTCGTTAGAGTTCACAGTGGCCAGTACAGCTTCATGCACAATATTCACACATTGCAGCCTCTTGGTTTAGGAGGGAAACTCCTGACCTGGACAGAATGTAGATTTTGTTTTAACTGAGCCAACCTCAATAGAAGACACTAACAGACACAAATCAAGCTAGTTCAACAGTGCACATTCATCTCCAGGTCAGGAGAGTTGTAGCTGTGAGGTGTTTCAGTGCTCAGTTCTCACACTGACCTGGTTAAAGGAGCGTTCGACCACAGTGCTGGCACACAGAACCTGAGACTGGGGCCCTGCTGTCTTTATGTCCTGCAGGTTCTGCTCCCGGATCTACAAACAAAAATATTCAACTCATAAAAAGGACAATAAAAGTATCCTGTTAAATATGCTCCTAGAAGGACGAAACACTTAAAGCAAACAGGAGAACGCTGTGATACCTTATTCCTCATTTCCAGGACTTCCTTTGGGTTGGTGTTCAGTGGGATGAACTGATTGACTGCAGCAGCCTGGCGGAGCCCATCTTCCTTTGTCCACTGTAAACACCAGATAAAGAGTTAAAACCAGCTAAAACCAGACACATGAAATGACATGACAAACCCAAGCACAAAAATATAATCAGACAATACTATGCAGGCTTCACAAAACAAGAATCATGCTCAACTGAAACTGACAAAACTGGTCTGAATGGGGGAAAAAAAAAAAAAAAAAAAAAAAAAAGTGAACCAATGATGATGAGGCACCTTTTCCACTTTAAATTCAGGGGACTCCTCTACACCACAACCAACATAATCTATCCAAGGCTACTTTATCAATGTATTATATAGGATTTTCCCAGTAATACAGAATGTTAACTGACGCTTCATTTCCACAGAATGACTAAACATACAATAAAGCGGTAGATTTTCATACCTGACGTTACTAGATTTCATACTAGATGAAATGTGACTGGGAAGCTTAAATCAGTTTGGAAATGATCATTTAGGTTAGTACTTAAGAGTCAAAAAATAAGGCCTGTGGGCCAGAACTGGCCTGAAAAATTGAGCCTTGACTCCTGAGGTTAAGGTCACTTAGCAGATACACCTATGGTATGAATTTCAAAAATCCTACTTTGCCTCGTTCTCTAGTTATCACATTTATAAACTTGAGCGCTCACACCGCCCAGCGGGGCGACAACAACAGGGGTAATGATTCTGACATCCATGTCTTAGATCAAGGAACAGTAGGCTGTTGGAAGGCAAATGTGAAATCAGAGCTGACATTAAAGGATTTACAGCAAACACCGTGTTTAACATTATTTAGGTGAGTATAAACTCATCTGCCTTTGAGATAATAAATGACAAAATGTTTAAAGGTGCCTATACACAGATTTAAGCAGACCTAGCAGCTATAAGTTCATTACAAATCACTTGTATAACACTGATCTAATACGCTTTGGTCCCTCCGCTGCATTGTTTCCCCCTGCATCCTCCTCTTCGATGCAGTCACAAAAACAAGTTTTTGTTTGGATGACTCAACTTCATTTTCTTCTTTGGGATTCCAAGAAACATTTGGTTTTACTTCCATGTTGTGTTTGGGTTTGTATTTGTTTTTTTTAATAACAAGTGACGTGTTGACCGGTGAGTCACATCACGCTGCGTTCCAGGTCACAGCAGCAGTCATCCTAAATTTCTGACTTTGTTATTTTTTGGTCACAAGACTGTCACTGTGCTCCACAGCAGCATCACTGGTGCTACAACCAACTTCTTTCATCAACAAAAAACCCTCATTTGTAATCATCATTGATATGCTATTTTAACTTAAAAACAAGAACTGAAAACATCACAGGATGGAGAAACAAAAAGTGGTAAAAAGGGTAAGGCGTGGAGGGGAATAAGGAGCTGGGTGGGTGGTTAGTTGTGAGGGAGAAGTGAGACATGACAGGGTGGCTGAGTGGGTGACTAAGACGATGAGGCTGGCTTACGAAGCGAGAGTGGCAGTGAGGGGTGAGCTGGCATCACCAAAGTCATTTTCCAGGCTGATACACAACAACAAGGACGACAGAGATAAGAGAGAAATACACCCGAGGACACCCGCCCATGTTGGGACAAAGAAATCGAATGTCACAACACCACAGACTAAGAATATCTTACCCAGCTGAGGATCAAAGTGTTAGGTGTCTTGCTAAATAATGTGTTCCTCTTAATGTGAAGAAACAACCCATGGTTGTAACGCAAACCTGGTAATGCTCAGCATGATTGCAGGGAAAACCCATTTCCGCACCAAACTGAATGAGCAGCAGGTGAATACAGAAATCAAATCTTCAGCTTTCATGCAAAATGCTTTAATTCAACCTTTGAAAACTAGGCATGTGTAAGCATAAGCTCATGACTTCATTCCTGTGTTTGTTACAAGCTTGGCTGGTTAGCTGCCAAACTAGAAGATAGATGAGGAAGGGAATCTTGATGGAAGTAGCTGGATTGGGTTGGTTGAGTATGAGATGAACATGTAAACACGATATACTCACTGAGAAAGAGTCTCACACACAACATTTCCTACTTTCCCAACAGGAGATAATTAATTCAAGGGTCAGGTCAAATTTCAAAAGTTTTAGTTCTTTCTTTCTTTTTTTTTGAACCCCGCCCCAAACAGATCCACTCATGCAGGCCTTGAGGTGCTCAAAGCCACTTTGGAAATAAAACTGAAATCAGAAGATTAGAGAGAATATGAATAATAGGAGGAAACGCACAAATGCACAACTGGGAACAGTTGCAAGTGTTTGAGGAAAATTTAAAAAAGGAGCAGGCTGCATAACTCTGTAGTGAAGTAAATCTGGAATAATCCAGTGTGTGTAAAGTATATTTAACCTGGAAAAATAAATACTCTCATCATGCCACCTTCCTTCTTTACTCTATAGTACGTCTATACAGATTCCTAAAGATTTTTGGTGAATAAAGCCTCAAAACTCAAAGAACTTTTTTTCTTAATTTCTTTTTTTACTTCATTATCTTCTCACTCTTCTTTAAGCAACAAACGTCACGATGCACAGTTGTGTATTAAGGGATTGTGAACAATACGGTGGTCAGGAGCAACATCACCTGTTTGTGCCACATTCACCTGCCTACCTGCAGACTCATGCCACACCCCTGCTGCTCGCTCCTCTGGGAAAAACATCAACACCAACAATGCATTTCACTACTACACATGCAGTGGGGCATGCTGTGGGCAGCTGGCCGGGCATCATGAAGTATTAGGATACCAGAATAAGAGTAAAAATAGTCAAGACATAATCACAGCTGTGAGGTAAGCTGTGAAGTACAGAGACTGCAGTAGAAAGATGGATTACTGGGGCATTTAAGCACTAAGAAAGAAAAGCAGTAAAAAGATAGATTGCACCGACTTGCATTTTAGCAGGCAAGCAGTTCTGTGAGAAAACGTGAAAAACTTGCAACATTCTTTTCATTTTCATTGTACTCAGACCCTCAGGATGCCGACCATCTACCCGTTACCACCAACAAGGTAGCTGTAAAATCTATACTATGAACAATAAGGTAGGCACAGACCAAGCAGTTGGTTATACAGCTTGGCACGCAGACACCGGACGAGAGAGACTGCAGCAAGGGTTTGACGTGATCATGTGTTATGTTCGTCCACACCTTAGGCTTCGACTTGGGGCTGCTGCCGTCGGCCCCGTCCTCAGAGGGCTCATCGGGGCGGCCGCTGGCATTTAGCCAGCGGGTCTTGTCGCGCTGGCCGCGCTGGAAGCTGTGTTTCAATGGGGAGCGAGCACCTGAGTCACTGTCCTCCCCATATGAGTAACCACCGTGGGCGGAGGAGGCCATGTCCACATCACTGTACTTTTTACCTTTGTCTCGCAAGGCTGGGCAGCGGTAAGGATAGCCCGTTCTGTAGCCCTGGATGGAGACAAAGCAAAAAAATGTGTGACTATGTATGTGTCTTGCATATAACTTAAATCATCCCTCTCCCTTTGTGCTTACCAAGTTGTCGAGCATTCTCATGAGGGCTTCAAACTCCTGCTCCCCGACTTGCCACTTGGGATGGGTTGAGGACCCGTCACCAGCTGGCTCAGGGACCTGTGGGCGTGACTTGTATTTCCCAGGGTCCAACATCACCAGATTATCTGGCCCTCCAGCGCTGGCCAGTGTTCGTACCTACAAAATATTAAGGGGGGTATACAAACAGACCAAACCATCGAAAGATCCAGAATCCAGAAACAAAACCATAAAAAAAAAAAAAAAAAAAAAAAAAAAAAAAAAAAAAGAGAATGAGGACACAAGCACATCAAGGAAGAGACACAGACATCCAACACAAGGACAGATGAACATGTATAAAGAGACAAAGAGACAACGGACAAAAGCATTAGTTGTGAAAAACGCATACAAACATGTATGACAACCACATGAAACAACAAAGCCAGAATATTACGGATCGTTTGACATTAAAAAATTTCAATGTGTTACCACTACCAGGTGGTTCAGTGTCCTACCTGGATCTCACAGGCAGTGACCAGATTGTGGATGTAATAGAAAGCCTCCTCCACTGTTTCACCTACTGACACCAAGCCATGGTTCCTAAGGATCAACACCTGAAACAAACGAAATAAAAAGAAAATTCCCTTTAGAAATAAATTCTCTCCTTTTGATTTCTATTACACACACAAAGACTCTGCTGTTACCTTGCTTTTAGGGCCAAGGTTTCTCTGTATAAGAGTAGTTTCTTCATCATCCACGAGGATGCCGTAGTAGTCATGGTAGGCCACCTCACCCAGGGATAGGGCCTCAGGAGAGATGGGTAACAGTCCGCATTTCATGGCTGACACCTGCAAAAAAAATAAACAGGCTCAGACAACACCTAACCAACTATGTTTTTAAATTGTAAATTTACAGCATGCACTACTGTTGCTTACCGCTGCCCCTGCAGGTGTATGTATATGTACGATACACTTGACATCAGGACGTGCAGCATAGATGGCAGAGTGGAGAGTGAAACCGGCCTGGTTGACTCCAAGGTTGGTGCTGCCACGGTCTACCATTTCACCTTGGAGATTAATCTTCACCTAGATGGAATAGCAGATTGTATGAGGTTGTATAACCCCGTTTTGAAAACTTAATCTCAAAAGATGTAAACTCATGCAGCTCAAGGTATTATAATATGAGGGGAAATTGCTTCATTCAATAACAAAGGGAAAACAAAGCCTCGATTAATGATCTGAAGTGCTTCTTACCAAACTGGAGGCAGTGACTTCACTGTAAAGGAGCCCAAAGGGAACAATAAGGAAGCGCTCCTGGTCTGAATTCACTCTGACCTGTAAGACAAGAACACAGCAATGTTAGATTACTGAAGGTGGCTCAAACTGAGCAGCACTGTGAGGAAACAACACTCACAGAATCCTGAACAGAAGTAAATTTCTATGGCAGAAATTTACAAATAGCCAAAAGTGGTGGAGGAAAAAAACAAAAACTGGAGTTACTGTGCAGATTAGTGCACTGTTCAGAGTAGGGCTGCACGATTTTGCATAAAATGAGAATCACGATTTTTTGGCTTAGAATTGAGATCACGATTCTCTCACGATTTTCTTTTCCAGTATAAATATTTATTGCACTTATTAACTGCACATCAACTTCGTAACAGTTGAGACTGAACATAAAAACAATAAAAAAACATAAAAACAACAAATGTCTCACACTTTGTTGTTGCCGCAAAATGTTGTACTGCTTGAAATTCCGTCTCCACCGTTGCGCGACGCTGCGTGTATAGAGCAGGTAGTGCAACAATAGAAAAATAGTTGCGGGTTGGGACTGTGTAGCGTTGGTCTAGGGTGTTGATCATTTTCCTAAATCCCTCGTTTTGCACAGTGTTGATGGGAGCCATATCTTTGGTCAGGTGATAAGTAATAGCCTCCGTAATTTCTTTGTGCCTGCGGGAGTTCGACGTGTATAGGGAAGTGCTGTATAAGGTTCCCGTTATTGATGTTTGGGTGGTTGACCGGGACGGATTTTCTCCTGTCACTTTCTCGTCATCCCTGACGTGTTCTCCGTTGTTTTTTCCCTGCTAATTTTAGCATCACACGGCACAGCTTCTGTATCACGTGGTATAAGGCTCCGCCCTTGTCATTTGTTGAGCAGGAAGAGTGAGCGCTTGTTTTCATGCAGATTACGTCCCGGATCAAAATGCGGTACAATTGTCGTCTTTTTTTCTTTTTTTAATCGTTGTCATTTGGAAATGAGATCGCACATAAGTATGAATCGAGATCACGATTTTCTAACGATTAATCGTGCAGCCCTAGAACAGAGTATATTTTCAGTTATACATTCTGCTGACCACTAACATTAAAGCTATTTAGATAATGCTTTCAAGTAACTCCCTGTATAGGTAACGAGTTGTGAGAGTTGATTCTAGAAGATCTTTGGGATGTCTCTCTGCTGATTATCACAGTAAAAGATGTAGGGCTTTTTACTTCTTTGCTTATTGGACAATAATGTGAACAAACATAGTATTTGTTCAGTGGTCTCTTTGGGTGTAAAGAGACCTGTTTAGGTTAGCACTCTGGATTAAGCCTTCACTGAAGCCATCGTTTTATGAAATTATGTGCAGTGGAAGTGTCAACTGCAGGAAAAATATGTTTTACACCTTATATTGTGACACAGTCAACAAACTTTTGAAAGTCTTATTTGTTTCGACTGGTGATTGTACACACATCCCAGTTACCATTGAAATTGAAACTCTATCCTTGATTTAAAAAGGGGCTTAAAAATAACCACCCAGAATCATCCCAGGATCATTGTACAGTTACAAGACTTGCTTCTAAAATGCAGCAATGCATCAGACTCAGACTGCATGGGCATACTAAAAGCTGTGTCAAAATATCAACCTGACGTTTTATTATGGAATGAATGAACGTACTGTGAGGTGGTTGTAGATGAGCTCAGACCAGCCAAACAAGTCAGCCAGCCGATAAAAGGCAGCCAACTTGCAGCGCAGCAGCTTCTCGCCCTTGTCGTAGGAGATGGAGTCAGAGCCACGCAGATCATTGACTGGAGTCACCATTCCCAAACCTGTGAAGAAAGAAAGAAAAGGCAATCTCACATACAACAATTAGATGGGTTCTGCCACTGAAATCTGACTAGAGTCTTTGTGCTGAAATCAACTCTGGCATGCTCTGCATTACTCATTGTGAGCACAGACACAGCAGGGCTGAGGTCAAGAAGTCACACACAGCCATTCTCTTCTCTGCTTACTCATATTGAGTGCCGCCATGCCTCCTTGTGGTGCTGCAGGGTACATGGAAGGCATACTGGTGGTCATGAAATCTGCGATCTGCTGCAGAGCCAATAGGCTTGTGGGCGTCTTTCCCTTCTTCAGCTGATCCTGGATCATCGTCTCTAGCTCCTCGCAAAAGGCCTGGAGGGCCGTTGACACAGACACGACAAACAAACAAAAAACAACAAAACGAACAAATGATCAACTTTGAATTTTAAAGGGTGGTAAGAGTAACTTTCAGAAACAGGGCAAATCCTAAAGGCAGAAATAACCACGGATCTACACAGATCTAATATTAATTAGATTCAAAAATGCATAAAACTGAGCCTGTATGAAAGGGCAACTTCTTCAGCTTCTCTCTGCACAGTAAAAACTTACACATCAGTGCTTTTCATGCATATAATCGACCTCTGAACAAATTTTTTCACTGTCCTGGGCATTCTGCTGACGAATCAACGAATCAAGAGATTTCTGAACATATGAACCATGACCTGACTCTGATCCATGAAAACCAAACAACATGAACAAGCAGAATTAATGAATACGTCCTACTGACGGGGCTCTGTAGGATCATGGAGACTCTCTTCCTCTGCTCCATCATGTTGAAGTCCTGTCGCAGGTCCGGTGCCATGTTCCTCTCCCTCTGGTACTCTGGACTGCTCTCATCTACCCGGTCAAAATATCGCTCCTTGTGGGGGGCTGTGGTGGGAGGGGGGGCTGTCACCACCCCGGCACCTGACTCGCCGTTCATCCTGGGCTGGCCTCCTGTAACCGTGTCAGAGACTACTGTTAAACATCTAATAGAGTAAAACAAATAGTAACATTGTACATTTCTTAAGTGGGTTTGTGTGGTAGGCTTAATGTCGCTCTTACGGTCATAATGTAGTCTGTAAAATGAGAAAGAAATTGTTCAATTTAACACTAATTCAAAAACTGCTAAACATATAATTTGAAAGCAATTCATGTTTTAAGTGGTTATCCTTTTACTAGAATATAAATCAAAATTAGTACTTTCTGTGTGTGTTTTGATGGCACACCTATGTACTGTCTGACATACAGTATATAGATTTCCATCATAACAGTCAACACCATCTGTATTTGAAGCTTGGTTACAAAGTGCTTTAACTTAAGGAAGTTTCCTGTTGTAAAAGAGGAAATGAGAATCACCCATCATTAAACCAGAAAGCCAATCATGCAAACCATACCGCCCTTACATCCTGCCTTGGTCATGTGACCACATAGAGGTTATCATTGATTTCCACAATGTGTTTCCTGAAATCACAACAGCACTCCACTGTCAACTCTGGCCAAAGGAAATAAAAGAAACTGAAAATACAGCCAGCTGTATCTTGTTATTTCATAATCTTTGTGATAGATATTTACTTTTTTTTTTTCTTCATTTAGATAGGACAGTGATGCAAAGTCAAAAGCTGGGAGAACAAACAAGGGGAAGATGAGCAGTAAATGACCTTGAGGCGAACTCAAAATCAGGCCTCTGCTATAGCCTTACAGTGTATGGGTTTCCCTGCTCAGTCATGTGAGCTATAACAGTGCATGTTCTGTTATGTTGTTGACATGACTTATAGCATATAGCCCGCTAATTCTAACAGTTACTTCTTACAGCTTTGCATATTACCTAAAGCAGCTGCTATAAAACTATAAACTGACAACAACAATAGTGAGGGATCTGCAGACATGAAGCCAGATTTATAGTAGATCCAAGTTGATCCTCCTGGCTGAGTGCTTGTAAGGATAAATAGTTTGCAGCTGTCTGTCACTGGACAAAGTACTCAAGTGCTGACTCTGAAGGGCACAGACAAACTCATGAGGAAGCGTGTGTGTGTGTGTGTGTGTGTGTGTGTGTGTGTGTGTGTGTGTGTGTGTGTGTGTGTGTGTGTGTGTGAGCCAGCCCATTAGTTCAAATCAATACAAATTGTTGAGCCAAAAGTGCCATGACAACAGCATACTGAACTCAAAGCATCCAGCATCACAGAGGGAGCTGACGGACCCTCTTTTTTCTCTTCCTGTCCGCTTTTATTGGTGTTCTGAGATTTTCCACATCAATAACACCAATATTTCCACAGATCTGAGGTCACGAATTTAAATCAGGACTTGGTTTCCCGTTTTGCAAATTCTACACCAACAATACTTTGTCCAATTTTTTTTACTTAATAAACTTAATCTGTACAACAGATAGGCAGGTTGTAATACCTTCATGTGTGGTATAGTCAGACCAACAATATAATAATTAAAGACCACTGACAGAGACCAAAGATAAGTCCTAAACATGCACCGTCTCTTTATTAAAGTGTCTTTATTAAGTATGATAACAGGTGTGTATCATATCAAAGTAATTATTGTAAATCTAATATTTAAAATCTAATATCAGTAAACATGTCACTTAAACACAGTAAAGCACATCACAAAAGTCTGAGACCCATTAAAGATAGCAGTTACATTTAGCAGCACTAGTTTGGCTGGTCAATTGATTTACCTCCTAATGCTTATGGGATGTCCAACTTTAGTGCCATTTGTTGTCCCCTATGCATTTCAATTAAAGGCTTTCGGCAGACCTCTCACTCCAGCAGTGCCGAGATACAAAGTAACTGTTGCTTTTACTGCTTGGTTCCATCTTTTAATTGCACTTTTATACATTTGCTTTTATTTAGCATTATGTTTAAAAAAAAAAAGACCCTTATTTTAAGATAAATGTGTTTAAATTCAATTTACCAATTACATTCAAACTAAACATGCATTTCCTACATTTTGTGCATTCTATCAAAAAGGTTAGTGTATAGAATTGTCATCATGTTTAGTATTACTCATTGAGCAAAATAATGAAAATGTAAATACTTGAAACAAAATAATCCTTACGTCTTCCACGTGTAAGGAAACTCCAGACTCTGTCCAAAGAGGAGACAGCTGAGGTTGACATGGCTATCTTTGCAATGGCATTCGTCCCCAATTTCCTAAAATCAAGCACTTTTATGTTCTTCACCTTTTGTTTTCCTATCTGTTGCTTTCCTTTTGTCATAAAAACCAACTTAAAGTGCAATTAAGAAATAAGAGAATGAGAAAAGACAGCGAGGCTGCATACTCTTTGAAACCATTCAGGAAAAAAACTCAGTTTTGATTCAGTCATGTAACTAGGGCGTGAGTTATTGACAGAGGAATACAGAGCACTGAGATCTGGTGCCAGACACTCATTAGGGAGAGAGATCCTCTGTCCCTGGCCTATTAATGATGCAAGGGAATCTCCAAATAGTCATTTTTTCCATGTTGTTGGTCAATCTCTATCAACAAAATATACTTTATTTTTTAAATGTACAGCATAAAATGTTACATATTTAATAAAATTTGTCAGCAGCACTGCTTTGATTGTGTACTTTTGCACATATATTTAAGCCATCTGCCACAAATCATGGAAGATCTCAACCTGATGAATCATTATGAATGAAGTCACTGAAATATATGCCAATCACATAGAGCCTCAATAGGACTAGAAAAGCAACTTTTACAGGTCATAGTACAAAGCTTTCTGCTCTTCAGCCATTAATGTGTCATGTGAAGCTAAAAGGTGTTAATGACGGATCCTCAGTACATGAAGGGGCAAATCAATCATTTTAAAAACTGAAGCAGTGGCAGCTTTTGTCACGCTGCTTAAAAATATGAAAAAAATCGACTATATTTAGTTTGATGGAGAGCTGCACAATTAATCACATTTTAATATCCATCCCAATTTTCGCTTCCAATAATTAAATGAAGTTTTTGAAGTCACCAAGTAACAGCAAATCAAGCGATACCTAAATCAGCGCCAAGTTAATGCCTCCACGAGCCGATCACAGCTGTTCCCAGCACGGTGCAAGTTTCCTGGACTAGTATGGATAAGTAATACTACAGATAGACAGATAACCAAAGTCAAAGGTGAACATCACCATCCATTGTTAGGAAATAATTTTAGTGATGTTAACCAAGAGGAAATCATAGAGTGCTGAAGAGCTGTTGTTGCACTGCAAAGCAACACGAATTAAAGACTTTATATTTTGCCTCTAGGAGAGGCACGTAGGTCAAGTGGACCTCATTGTCTGCAAAAATGTTTTAATTACCAGGATTGTAGCTCAATGTAAATGTATTTCAGTTAGTGTTACGTTTTGGTGAAACTTGATTCATTATTTACACATTTTCTTCTGAGAAATTCACTGAATTTACATGAACGAGGAGGACAAATTTTATCTTTATGCTAAAAATCTGTACATTAGCTGCAATGTAGCACAACATGGATGTTAAAGCACTGTTATGTTCACACGAAAGTGTAATAAAAACATTTTTGTCACTAAAAATGAATAATCAGAATCTCAATACAGATTAAAAAAAAATAGTGATAATCATTTTGGCTCTAGTGTGATGTGCAAAACATCCAGAACGACAACTTAAAACCCAAAGAATGCTCTTTAAAAAGGTGCAATAAGTGTAAGTATTTTATGCATGTATGCAGGGATCATGCAATTATCAGACTAACCAATCGGGCCAATCCTTTTTCACTTATCAGTATCAACATTCTTCTTTCACTCCTCACTGATCCCCCACCTAAAAAACTGACTGTTTACATATCACGAGTAAAATCCTACCAATGCTGAGCAAACAGTAACATTTGGAAGCAGCTCTGATGATCGAGCAAAGCTGTGGTTTGAAGGTGGGCAGATATTGCTGAACTTTCAAAAACCATCACAATCGCCTCTGCTGAAGTTGCAGCACCACACCAGCTGCCCTGATGCCCATGTGCCAAATTAATTAAATCAGGCTAAGAAAGACAATTTGCATCACTTAGCGTCCAAAACAGCTGTTACATGCTGTTGCAAGGCAGTGACCTCTTCTAGAGTAAGCTATTCATACATCATAAACTTTTTAAAATCACTGTACAATCATTTCACTTTATTCATAATAGCTACAGGCAGAGTTGAGACTAACACATACCAAAGCTATCTGACAACACTGCAGTGTCTGCAGTTCTTCAAACACTGACCCATGTCAGAGTGGGTTACCAGAAAAAGGTCTCAATGCTTCCAGACAGTTAGTCACATCTTTTTCACTTTGATTTAATTTGCGGAAAAGCCACGTTACATTTCCTGTTGATGGTGTTAACTGTTAATGGCAATGAGGCAAAGAAATTGTACCCACAGTCAAGAAACGCAGAAAAATCAACACCACAATACAGAAATATACCTTTTCATGCTGAGTGTAAAACACACCAATTTAGAGCCATCTGAGAAGTGGAGAAAGTTTGCCAGCATTTTCACAATCTGAAACCGCGTGAATTGTAAGACCGCAAAATGTTTATATGATATTTCACAGAATAAGTGCATAAATAAACCGCGTTTGATGAAACTGGACTTTTGTGACTTACTTTGGTTAGGGAAAAAAAAAAGAACCTACAGATATTATTGACACTAATGGCCCACAGCATTTTATCGCAAGTCAGCAACATATCAGCATTATCCATTTGAGCTTAATGCCCTAGAATCAATATCAAAATTGAGACTGTTTATAAAAGCTTTAACTCTGCATCTTTTTCAGTCCATTAGCACTCGGTGGCAATGAAGAAATTTGTGCTTGTGTTGAAGTTTCTAATCAGACAAGTACTGATAGGTTTTTTGATTTTAAAAAAAAATGTTTTGGAGATACTAATAATTAATAAGGTTCTTTGAGGCAAAGTTAATATAGTAAAACCATGAAAACAACATTTAGGTCTGATTGGAATCCTAAATCTTGTTCACATTGAGCCAACTCTGCGGACTAAAGGACTGCAGGAACACTGTAATAGGATCCTTTCATTTAAAGCTGCCATCACCCTAGAATCCAAACCGGCAATGCACAATGCTAAAAGTTCTGCTTAGTGCTGCAAATTCAGGTGGAACCATGTATCTCTTAAATTATATTCAAACCACATAGAGGCAGATGAGAGAAGGAGAGCTGTGAGAGAAAGAAGACAAAGGGTACACAATAATCTGCTAGCTTTCAAATCCACTGCCATACCTGCGTAAACAAAGCACAGAAAGGTCAAAAGGAACATTTAATTTTATGCATTTAACAAAACCCTCAAACAGCACTGAATAAGGTCACTTTCACTGCTATCTCAAAAGCATTTGATACATAATTTCTTACTCCACTCAGCCTCACTTCAAACATCAACAGAGTCCCTCCAGCTGTTAAACAGCAGACACTGCAAATTCCAGCAGGAGCATATTCAGTGCAACTCTTTTCTGCTGTTTACAAGTGACAAATGATCAGATCTCAAAAGCGTTTATTCCTTGTGGACAGAGTAAGCAAAACATCATCAGACACAGAAAGTTTGCCATTTCACCAGGCCCTTTCCTCCTTTCTCCTAAGAAATGTAGATGCATGTGTTCAGCTGGCCTCAGCTCCTGTTAGGAGTACAGTTGCCTTGGAAACCAAACACATCACCATGGAAACACAGGACAGCCTATAAAGATTGCTGTTATGTAAGAACAGCTGTGGGCCAACATCACACTCCAAGGCAGTCAGTGTCAGAAAGCACAACTTGGAATTAATGTGCCACTCATTTAACTAGTTTGGCCATTCGCTATCAGACCACAAGACTACAAGAAAAGAATTCCACTTCCACTATGGTGCCATTTAGAGTATGATAGCAGTATATCCGGTTGCTTTTGCTCTTGGTTTCTTAGTCTGAAGTAGTCCAGGATTTTTAGTAGATGCACCTATAATGTCAATTTCAAGCTCCTATGTTGCCTCATTTTCAAGTTATTTCAGTGCATTTAGGTGTCCAAGCCATTCACCCACTCACCCTCCCAGGTGACAACAAGGCTGAGAGGTAAATATGTCTATCCTGGTTGTTATAATTTAATCTTACAGGAATTATTTTGGAAGCAAAGTTAATATCATCAATCATGCAGTAATGGATTAAATAGGACATTTTGGCTTTTGTAACCACACCCACTGGAAAATCCGTATTGGAAAGTGCTCTGTAGTTGCTGAATAGAGCTCAGGGAGTGTTTAAAGACTACCCTGCAAATGCCGGGGACTTTATAGCTACCTTTACTATCATCACTTCATCTCAGCAGTGTGTTCTCCGCCTTAACTAAAAATAAGGGACACAGAGGTTTGTGTAAAAATGTATTAGCTGCTACAAGACTAGCTGTGGGGTGGAGATGTGAATAATGATCTTTTGATACTGCATACTGGAGAGACAACAACTATGTTAACCCCAGCCTGCAGCAAAGGCAATCAGAAACAGAACTGAAGACTAAGAAACTCTGCTCTCAGGCAAGCTCTAGCTGATGAACAGTGTCAGACTCCCTTATCGCCAACTGCAGTAATGGCAAAATCCCCTTGTTTGAGGTCTCTCTTTTAACAGGGTGCTAAAGCTGATAAAAGAGCACATTTGGTTTCACACTGACTGAGGAAAGTGTGATTTTTTTTAAACAGTATTTGATTCAATATACGCCAAACAAATAAACCTTAGAAAACCCTGCAAATTACTTAATAAAAATAAGCACAAAATTTTAGATAAATAAGGTAGGGATCAGGGCAATATATTTACCGAACTAATGGCACACCTGACAAATTAATGTCCTATAAAATCTTATCCTGCCAAAAAAGAGCCATGCTACAGAACTTTCACCAGTAACTACCAATAGCCTGATACAGACTGAAAGTGACAGTCTGTCCACAGTTTTAAAGTATCACAACAAAATACTCCAGATCCTAAAAAAAAAAAAAAAAAAAAAAAAATTACACATAACATATAATGTAATTGCAAGGAGGTATTTCTGTAGTCTATTGATACTAGATAGTGGAAAAGGGGTGGGATTAAATAAGCTTATGCTTCTTCCTGCTCCTTTTTGAACATGGATGTTATTTGGAGTTGTGGTTGCTCGTTTTCCTTTTGTTTGCTTTGTTCATTTGTCTCTTTTAATTCTATTTTTTTTATACTTTTTCAACATGTTCAAAATAAAGATTCAATCAATCAATCAATCAATCAATCCTAGTCACGACCTTCTACAATATACATTTTTACCCTTAAACAGGAAGATAAACAATAAGCTGTTGTACTAAGCAAATAACCACATTCTCTCTTGGTGACTGATGTTTTGAACTCTTTTGACAACACCCGATACAGATGTTTCCATACTCCAGAGACTGATGAGACAATGATGGGCAGAAAAACAAAAACACAGACGAGGTGGCACATGAAGACCAGCCCCGGGCTTTCTCATCTCTGTGCGCCCGGCTCTTAATAAAAACTCCCAACCACTCAGTGTGTTCGTGCACACTTCAGTGTTATCATAATTTACTTTTGAGAGACGGAAGCTTGGACTAAAACCATCTTTTCCACATGACTAAGCTAAGACTAAAAGATCTATTTTGTTGTGTCCAAAAATATGCCAATCAAATGAGAGACTGAAAAGATTTGTTCAGGGGCAGGAAAAGAAAAACAAACAAACATAGAAACAGAAAGACCATTACTACTTTTTATCTGTTTTCAGCCATTTGACAGATGCTCTGAGACAATAACTCCTTATATCTCCAAGCTGGATGCCCATCATCACTGGGAATAAAGAATCCAATAGTAACTCTTGTATTTCTGCGTGTGTGAAAGCGTCATCTCTAGCTGCTATTACCAGAAAGAATGCATTAGGTGTCATTCCAGCTCTGCCCAGTGCATGTTGTCTTGTCTTGTTTTGTGCACTCCATTGAAAATTAAAGAAGCTGTATCAACAAAGCAATCTACCAGCACTTTTAGAGACTATTTCATTCTCATTAAATTAAACAAGCTAACGTGTTAAAATCAAGAGGCAGCAAATCAAATACACAATGCTGCTCTCATTAGCCATGTTTACACGTGCAAAATGTAAATCTAATTAAAACCTGTAATATAACGTCATTGTTTACATAGAAACTAAACCAAGTGATCTGACCATTACCTGCATTTACACACATCCAAGCATTTGACAAGCGCAGAATAGTCTAACTTTCTGGAAAACAGTAGAAGCAGTTGTCTTTTCCAATGTAAACAAACGCCGCATGTCACAGATTTCAGCTTCTCCCCTCTCTAACATTTGTGAAGTTTGTGTTATTTTTCCTTTTTGAACAGACCTTCAACTTGTTTTTGTTGTGTTGATGTAACAGACATGTAGAGCAAGAATAATTTCACCCTGAACACTGGAAGAACTATTTACATACAGATCAAACCGATTAACAATTGGAAATTTTAATCACCTTAAAGGAGCATGATCACATAACAATCTTCAAATTGGCATGTTTACACTTCTTTTTAATGCAGACAGGTTTTTAATGAGGTTGCTTGTGCCCATGTAAACAAGGCTATTGACATTAATTTACATTAATACTATTTTTTTCCTTGATCAGAAATAATGTCAAAAAAAGAGGAGGGGGCATTTAAACTAGGGCTGCCACAAACGATTATTTTGATAGTCGACTAGTCACCGATTATTTTTGCGATTAGTCAACTAATCAGATCATCATCCATTGGACGTAAAACGTACAGCTTATTGCACCAGCAACATCTGCTCTTATATAACTATCATTAGCTTACAGCTTTAAGTGTTTAAGGTATGTGGTAACTAAAAATAAAGACAAGATGATAGTTTATTAAATTTTAATGAAATTTGCAGATTGTTTCGGTGAAGTTTAATAAACTCCTTGCTATCTAAAATATAACAGGACACCGGAGTAAATTCTCGAGCATCTCACACTTCTGATAATCAGTTGTCTGCTTGATGTTTATTCAGCTGTGTAAAAACGATAACTTTAGTCTCAGCCAAACCAATTTACTCAGGAACAAATAAAATACTAAAAAAAAAAAAGCCAAACAATAACATTTTTAAGTTATCTAAGTGACTTATATATGTTTAACCTGAGTAGCGAAAGACGGCGGTGGGTTTGAAAACGATTTGCTGGGAGTCCAGTGTTCTCACCGGCTCTAGTGAGCCTTGCCCTCAGCTAACTATCGAGCTAGTGGGTAACAGACGTCTCCGAAAACGTCGGAGCGCTTTGAAAATATGTGGTGTCCTGATAAACTGAGCAGATATTTGAGGTTTACACAGCTACATTCTCACCTGAAAATATGTTAAACGTTTATTTTGTGACCCAGAAAGAATAATAAGAGTAATATCAAAACTAAGTAGCTGCCGCCATTGTTGGAAACTGAGCTGGGCTGCGCTATGAATTCTGGGACACAGTTTCTTCTTCTTCGGGGTTTAACGGCAGCTGGCATCCTTGTACATGCAGTGCTGCCATCTTCTATTTCAGTCCGTTATTACACTCTTAAATCCTGCCACTTATTCCTGCGTTTTTTGGGATCTTACAAAGCTTCAAACGACGCGTCGACTATTAAATCAGTCGTCGACGATTTTGATAGTCAACGTAATCGTGACTAGTCGACTAATCGTGGCAGCCTTAATTTAAACAAGTAATTCCTTTTTTCCATTTCATATTCAAACATAGGACTTAAGAGTCAAAGCTAAGTGAAATCTTGAAATCTTATTTTTCAAAATGAGACAACTTTTTTTGGTCCATTTTTTGGGGCTTTTTAAAAAACTTTGCATTTCTTGATCATGCGGTTGAAGCGAATCGCAGGAAATGTGAGAGGGGGAAAAAACAAAACAAACAAACAAACAAAACCACAGAATCGACATGCAGCAAGGAGTCTGCTTAGATCCCAGGGTACTCCAAGCACAGCTTGGCCAACGTCGACCCCTTAAGCATCAAGCATTTTTTACATTTATATTTTTTGTTAAATGCACACACTACAAACAAGGCGGGAGTTACACTGTGTTGCAAAAACAGATTAACTGCAGCCGAAACTTATATTTAAATTAAACTGAAATTTCTTTGCTGGCATCTAAGACATTATAATTTGTTGCTCTCTCACTGGTATAGGCTGTAAAAGTGGGCACTAAACTCTCCCTCTTTCATTTGTGCAGTGATGCATCCCAGCCAACACGGCTCCGACGTTCCATCTGTGCCTCACAGGAAGTGTTTCAGCAGGCTGGTAGTGCTATATTTACTGTGTGCTACATTAACTGCATCACCCTCAGTGGGTCGATGAGTATGGAAACGATATCTTTTGTAACTGCCATGACAAGGTGAGACACTTTTTAACCCTACTGTGAAAATGCAGTTCAAGATTCATCTGCCTGTCGTATGTCACATGGGACAGGGTGGTGGAAGACCATTCTCTGAAACAACACACTCCTCCCTGTGCAGCTTCCCTAGCATTACACTAAGGCCTATGCTATTCTGTATGCATGTATCTGCCAGCTAAATATGCAACCTAAACACAGCTGCATCAAATTGACATGATCTTTGGTGACCTCTATGGTGCAAATTAAAGTTCACCAATGACCATTTTCACATCTGCCACTACCACCTGAGATGCTGCTATAACTGATCACATATGGAGAGGAAGGAAGGAAAAAGTGAAACGGCGAGAAGGGAGCTAAAATGAGGAACACATTTTCAGCTGCACTGAAGTCAAGCGTGTAGGTGTGGGGAGTGGGAGTTAAACACAGTAAGTGTGTATGTGAAGTAGTTCAGTGTGTATCGAGGGTGGCAGCAGACTGACGAAGCTAAACACCATCCTCTGGGAGTTTCGCTCATTCTGGCAGAGTTACCAAATCCAGGGAGTTACCGTGCCTCAACACATACACTCACAAACAATTTATCTTGGCAGTTTGGCTCTGATAATCCTCATACAGTACAAAGTGGGGGAAGGGACTTCCCAGCAGACTTTATAAACAACCCAGACACAGCCACAGCTTAGGGGCTCTGTTCGAAAGCATGGGCCTCAAAACAAATGAGCAACTGTATTGAGATTGACCATCTTTCAATCATCCTTATTCAAGGTGAACATTTAAGGCTACAAGTAGATATTTTCTATCATTGTTTTAGTGCACAAATATGACAAACCTTTTTGTGAGCAACACCACGTTATCAAAAGGTGATCAATTTACAGTTGTATAAGCCACACTAATAAATGAAATTTATCCTTTAAGGATATATTTAAAACAACAACAACAACAACAACAACAACAACAAAAATCTATGTGGTGTGGTACCCACTCCAGATGCCATGCACATCAAGCCATAACACTTTTAGGCTTTCAGCTAGCCCTCATTTCTGTACTATACATTTCAAGCTTTCCATTTGACAGAATGCATTATTCCACGCGTTTCTCTTGCTCTCTTTTGAAAACCCTGTTTATTATTTAAAAGTGTGTGCGAGCCCATATTATCATGCAGGACATAAAGCTGTCTGACCTAGCACAGGAAACTGCTCCATCACCAGCACACACACACAGCTGGAAAGAACCCAAATTTCTCCCCCACTCTTTGGAAACACACCCAGACTAGAGTAAGACCTGCACGGCGAGGAGCCTCTGTCCGACTAAACCTATCGACCCGAACAGCTAGAGGGGTCCAAATTACAACGCAACGGTAACTCTGCGCCAATAAATAATAAAATAAAAATACCACCTCCACCATCACAGGCCTGCTAGGAAAGAATGCTAACGATACTTAGTGTAAAACATTCTGACTACCAAAGTGTGGGGTCCAGGGGAGCAGCTGAGCCCATGTGAATTGTTTAATAAAGGACAGTGAAACGCAGAAACAGTCGTTTAACAGTGCACAGCAGCGTCTGTGCAGACTCCCCCGCTCAATGGCAACATGCTAGCAAAACAGAGCCGAGCCTCACTGAACACACAGCGAGAAAGACACCGATATGAAGAAGCCGCCACGGATAAACACCGTCGCTGAAATGCAAACCAAGTTGATTATATCACCGCTTACCCTCTCTTTGATGAAATTGTGATATTTAAACAGAACACGGTGAAAGCAGGACAACGGTTTTCGCTATTTTTCCTCACGGTGGGGTTTATCTCTCTGCGCTTGTCGTCCCCGCGTCGTCGCTCCGCCCAGCCGCCATCATCCTCACTTGGGTGCGGCAAACGGCCTAGTCCGTCCCTCGCTATTGGTCGTCTGGGAGCACATGTTAACCCATTGTAGCCGCTGATTGGAGGGCGAGTTATCGGCCCGCCCCGCAGAAATGGCTGGATTTATATTTCAGTGTTGAAACTTAAAGCCTATTAAAACGAAGGGTACGCACCTGAAACCTGTCGCAAATGTTTATTTTTAATCAGCTTTACTCACAGCTACACTGCAGTGTAATTTTATTAAAATATATGCTGCAAATGTCATGTAACTCACTTCAGTCCCAGCTTATATATTTTGGGAGCAGCACTGTATCACTTGCTACTCTTGACCTCCCAGGATTGTGCCATTGGATGCTTCACTGATCATGGTTAATGATGGTTTGTGGTAATATTCATTCATAACTTCCTCTGAGTGTGCTTGAAAAACAGTGGCACAAAAAAAACCCATACTGAAAATGGTGCATGTTTTTAGAACAGTAGTGGAAGTTTGTGATCATGTTGTGATTTGATTACATAATTTAAACATGCATTTGCTCATTCTCAGAACTCATTCAAGTGCACCAAATATATTAAGTAGTGATGATCTCTTGTAGGCTAAACATGAGGTAAGTAGAGGAGTTCGCTAAGGTTACTCTTGATTCTTTGCATCCAACAAAACTGTTGGTGCAATCAGCAAACTTGCAGTCATATTGATTTGATGATGATACCATGGAGGCCACTGACAGGGAGTGGGGTTAACAACAGTCATTGTAGGGTATATCTGTCGACAATCGGACACATTGGAAAGCTGGCAGCCAGGGGGCGCAGTTAACTCATTTGGGATAACTGCAGCAGGCTGTTTTTTCTATACAGTCTATGGCAGTAGATGTGAGGGCAATGGTTCATGTAAACATATTGACATGTTCACTATTTGCCACTAGATGGTACTGCTTTGTCAGACTTCAGGCAGACACCTGCTGCAGAGCAATACTGGTTTGCAGCGCTGGTAGGGCATAACATTAGAGTGTTCAAGGTATTCAGAAACATTTCTAAATGAGATTTGAAATTGACACTGTGCTGTTGTGTGGCACAGATGACTGTTTCTATTACTGCGGTCCAGTGTAAAATTAAAAGAACACAAACATATATAATCTAGCACCACATACTTACTGTAGCCTTGCTGCCTCAGGCAAACATATCAGCTGCCTTAGTTGTTTTGGTGTTCATAACTAGGCGTTGAATTCAGAGAAGTACCTAGGCTTTGTAAAACAAATACCATGCGTTTCATTGTGCATGGCTTATTAGAAAAGGAAAATAAGAACAAAAAGTAAATACAGAGGAGAGACCAGCTAAATAAGGAGCCCAAAAAACTCCTTTCCTCTTTCACTTCTGCACACCTGTGATAAAATCACACATGAATTCAGCATTCAAGGGTCCAATTTCCCACAGACTGCTTACCAGATGACTAAAAAAGTCACAAGAAAAGCTCACTTCTCTGCCATATGTTGTTATTATTATCATCATTTTTATTTCAGCACCATGAAGTGTACCAGTCACGCTCTTCAACTGCTCTTGTACTGATATTATAGATCACATGGTTACGTTTTTTACGGCTTAATTTCTTTAGAATTGCACTACTTAGCATTTGAATGTAAGAACAAGCCCAGCAAAACATTCTGAGTTTGCTGGGCTTACTTTCAATGCAAATGGACCACTGGCAGAGCTGGCTTCTGACTCTTGTGGCGTTAATCCTGTCCCGTACCAGTTGACACACACACACACACACGCACTCTCCTCTTTACTGATCTCAGACCAGCACTGGCCCTTCCACTGTTGGGAATAATTGCGGTCTGCCTTGTAGCATGGATACACCGACGAGGGACTCTAAATATATCCAACCAGTGTGTCTGAAGGGCTTGGGCATGAAGATCATATACTTACACTGGAAAGCTACACCTTGCTCTATTAATTTTTCTGCTCTATTGTGTGCCAGTGTGTGTAAGTATATGTGCATCTACTTAGTGCTCTGACACTCACTCTCTTGCTTTTTTCATTTCATGCAATCATTTGATATTCCTATCAACAGCAACAGGAAAATAAGATTCTTTAATCCATATATCGGTCTTTTTTTAACACTAACAAACATAAGTTTGGACGTCTATTTAAACAAGGTGAGGCAGACAAGCTCAGAAAGACCTAGAAAAACAAGCATTAGTAAATCTAATATGATGTAAAATGCAGGTCTTTTAAGTGATAGCAAATCACTCGAGCTGCAGCATTACATTTAAGTTAGCATACATTCCTCCTCCTGGGTCACCTGTTTTCTCTTAGAAGCACATGTCACAGAGTGAGTGAAGATAAACCCAGCTGCTTTTCGTATTCATTTCAGGGCAGCACTGGCCGTCCCCTTTTAACTACAGCCAGCCTTCAGCTCAAAGCTCTCAAATCACCGGGGGCTGATATGAAAATAAACAATTTGTAGTTGAGCAGAAGATGCCTGGAAGCGCTGGCATGTTTAAGGGTACAGCCTAACCAACGACTTGCAATAAAGGACATTAGAGGCTTACTGCAGCTCAGCTGGGCAGGTAAAGTTCTTGGCATTTGTTGCTCAGTGAACCCACAAAGTAGTTACAGAGGTGTACTGTGATACTGTTCTATCTTGTAGCAGCAGCAATCTGTCGTTGACTCAAAGATGGTATTGTTTTCAGCTTGCGGTGCCATGGAAAGCCCCACTCCCTCCTTCTCTGTCCTGCACAACAAGACAAGGGTCAGTCTGTCTTTCCCTCTCCAGTGTGTTTTCAAGTCACTTCTCCCTCAGGAAAATATTGTGTAACCTTTGAACTTTGGCAGTGATCTTTTGAACCCTGGCAGTGATCTTTTGAACCCAGTGGTCCCACCTACAGATGGATTATTCACAAGGATGTTAACAAAAATAAAGACAATACGTGAAAAGCAGTGCAAGACTGTGAAACTTTAAAATAATATCCACAGATATAATTAGTTACATACATCAGTTAGACGCGGCTGCTGAGCCAGGTCAGTCTCTGTTAAAGTATAATGAAATATCATTAAAATATACAAATCAGTCACCTATTACTGTATAGTAAACATCCGGACTATGATCTTCCTTTGGGAGCTGCCTATTATGGTTTAAAGCTGAAAAAGAACAAATGAAACATTCATAAAAGGATAATAAAAGTGCAGCTGTGATTATTTGTTTGTGGATGACATTTGGAAACATGAGCACAATACTACACATAATATTTTGATTTTGTATTTTTATGGAGGGCTGATTTACATAAACCTAAGTAAACAAGTACCTCAATGTTACTTTTCATGACTGAGTTCGAGTAGGTCTGCTAGCTCTATCTATCTATGCATTTAAAAGTAGGGAGCTGGAACTGAAGTGACAATGCACACTGTATAAATATCAATCAAAACATATTAAAATATAATAAATAAGAAGATATTTTAGTATTTTTGAGTTGTTTATCTTTTGTTATTGTGTGTCTGCATGTGTATATATGTGGGAATGTGAGTTTTTGTAATGTGTTTTACATGCCCAGGAACTGCACAAGGAAATTACCTGGCAGCTAAACGTGATACACTACATCTTTTCCTTTTATGTAATTAATGTATTTTGGTTCCTGAAAGAAATAAATGAACAGAAACAGAAACAACATTCCAGATCTCCTATTTAACATATCCTGAGTAACCCATCTAATACATAATTTTATTTATTTATTTATGTTATAAATTAAATTAAAGTTTTTACTAGCAGTATAAAATATTGTTAATACAATATCCGAGTATGTGCAGTAAATGTAAGGTGCGATAGGATTTATTTAAAAAGTGTATTTAATTTTTTTAAGTACAGTATTTCAAAATGATAGTCTTTTCAGTCTAGACAGGTCGCCTGGAAGAAAAGAAAAAAGAAAAGAGGAGCCTGTCTGAATGTGGCTGTGCGCTCTCTGGAGATACCTTGTCTTCTCGCCGCCTCCCTGTGCACCCTCCCCCTGTCTGCTGATATCTCAGCCCGGAGAGTTTTGAATCCACTCTGTGGCCTCAGTCGCCGCCATGCTGAGCTGAGAGAGAGAGCGTCAAGTCAAACTTTGTCACGCTGCCTCAACCCTCATCTCCGTACGCACCGGGAAACGTCCCACAGTGAGTACCTTTAAGTTCAGTGAAATGTTTAACCTGCGGCTATCTGCTCGGTGAAAGTAGCATCTGTGTTTTTTGTCCCCCTCTCTAAAACGCGGAGTGATTCAGGGCTGTAGCCTCGCGGCTCCGTACTCGTGCGTGCCGTCGCAGACTTCAAGCTCAGCTGCACTTGTTGCGCTGTAGCTGAAACCCCAACAGAGACAAAGGGAGGTGTGGAAAATGCATCGTTTTAGTGTTTTACTTCTAAGCCATTTTTTAAAACTCCAGCTTTCGGCTTTTACATTACTCTCTCTCGACGTTTCAGAGCAGAAAATAAGATGTTAGCAGCGGGCGGCTCTGGAGTCCATGCTGTCTTTTAATCGCAAAAACCCTCCTCTGTACTTCATTATCTCTTGTCCCCCAGCTCACACGCATTTTTTTAAAAGTATTAAACTGTTATTTTAAAATGCCAGTCTGGCACCTTAGAGGTCAGTCGAGGGTTTTCTACCCTTGGCATGCATAAATCAAGAGTGCGCTTTCACTGCAGCAACAAAAGCCCTTTATTGACAGCGCTGAAGCACACAGCCACGTAACCACAGTTTATATGAAGAGCACCCAAATGTCACCGAGTGAAATAAAGACCTGCAGCATGCACTCTGAGGCCTCTTGGGGGAGTTTTAGGAGTTCTCCAAGTTTCAGGGCATGTTGTACTACCAAGACTGGGGAGGGTCGGCAGTGACCTGCGCATGGGTTTCATCAGGAGAGCGTTTTCACCTGCATGCATGTCTAATCTTAGGTGGTGAGCAGGCTGCACTGAATAATAGGTTATGCTTTTTGTCTTCCTCCTCTCCACATTTGCCCTCTGACCTGGCAGTCCTGCATTTCTCTGTGACTGTTTTTGGTTCTTTGGTGATCCCCCCACGCCTGCTCTTGACCTTCTGTAAGCATGGAGGGAAGGATAGGGACAGGTGGCCTCTCAGACTCAAGTTCTTCTCCTGATGCCAGATGAAAGGACTGAAGGAAAACTAAAGAGGAACTTTAAAAAAATAATAATTGTTGTAATTATTGCCTTAATTATAAGTTAATCTTCCATTTTATGGGCTGGAGGAAAAAGTGTCTGTTCTGAAAACACCATGAAGAGTAGAAAATATGCATGCATGACAAGGTAGAACTAGACAATTTCAACATTTTGGCTCAAAAAAATAATAATTTTTTTTATCTTAGTCTCAACTTACTTTTTTATGTCTAAAAGAATCTATAGGTAACGCAGCAATTGTTAGCTGCAGACTTTAGTACAACAGAAGTTGTTATAAATTGCAGTATTTGTCTTACCTCAATACGTTAATGACTGAATGCCGATCATTTGAGTTATAAACCAGCCCTATGATATTACAATGATTATATACAAGGTTGGTTTACATTGCATAAGCGCTGAAGAATTTTGGAAAGTGCCAGCATCTTGTTTTCACAGCTTTGTTAGTGACTTTACCAGCCCCGCCTCTCTCTTCTCATCGTCCAGCATCGCAGCCTTCCCTGGCGGCTTCAATATGTAATTCTTCTGCCTCGTCGATTTTCATTCCAGAGGTCCTCGGAGGGTCACATTAGGCACGGGGGGCAGACACCCGGATCTTGTCAATATGATGGGCTAGCTGGCACCAAAGCACGCCAGAATCATGTCAGGCAGGGCCTTCAGGGGGGGTTCACAGAACTAGCCAGAACAGGATATTGCTGTGTGATCATTCACCAGCAGTAGACAAATCATTAAACCACTGGCTGCCTGCTGCTGAGCGGGTCAGACATTTCTGTCTGTCACTCTGACTTTCCCTTGGATTAGAGGTTTTAGTTGTGCTTTTTTTTTTTTAAGGTTGCCAGTGTTTCTTTCTGGGTTTGGAACATCTGCTGGAAAGAAAGGTTAATGTTGCAGAGTTAGTGTTTAGTCTAAAAGCAGTCTGGTTACAGTCATTTAAAAAAAACAACTCTTGTTTATCTCCCCGTACCAGATTAGGATGAGTAATTAGGTCATGTCTCTCTAATTGAAAGCACAGGATTCGCATGTGCTAAGTGAAATCACACAGGACACCGTTGCTTGTTAATGCTAACTGCACACAAACACGCAAACCTATCTTTAGAGTCCTTTAGAGCTGGTTGGGAAATCGGACATTGAGTCAGGAAGCGCTTGGCTGAATGAAAGTTTTGTTTTAAATCTGAACTTTCTGCAGAAATGTCACTTGTTATGGATGTCAGGCCTTATTTAGTTGGATGCCCTGTTTGGGTTTTCAGAACGAGCTCTCGCTGTTTTGCAGAGGAATTTGACAAAAAGTATTGAAATTGGTCCTTGCTGGAGCAGGTCCAGCATTTTTGTATAGGAAGCTTGCAGTAAGCACAAACACAGAGACACACACACACTGTGTTTGTGTTCACATGCAAACACAACTATTCCGCCACCTTAAAGACAACACTTTTAGACGTGCCACCTTCCTTGGCATACCTGCACTGTATTTAGTATGAATTGAATAAAGTCTTAATGGCTTTTAAGGTGGCCTGAGCAATTAAGCCTTTATTATTTTTCCTTTCACTTGTCTACCAGCTCTTCTCCCTAAAAAGGCACAAAAGAATACCTGCAATTGATCTGGGCAGTGGCACCTTCCCCCTCCTGCTTTGGGAGGTTGGGGGAGTCACCGTAAAAAGGTGTTTTGTCTTTGATGCATAATCCTCATTGTTCTCCCCATCTCATTAACAATACAGTTTTCTTAAGGCAGACGAGAGCGTAAACATGATTCTTCCTTCTTTAAAGCTCAGTCCACACCTGCGTGGCGTTTGGCGTTCATACGTCGCCATTCAAGGAAATATGGGGGACGTGTGTGATGTATGGCTCATTGTTTTGGTCTTGCTGGAGTTAAAGGCTAGGGGTCAGTGGCCAGCTTGTGCTCCTCTGATGTTGAGGTGTGCTCGATGAAATGGACATCTGTGGCGGCCTCCCCCCCTCTTCCTTTGGAAACACCCAACCCCCCCTTCGTGGCACACCCTAGTATCCCTCAGGCTGGAATAATTTCCTTCTGGCTGCAGAGTAGCATCTGGTTCCACATCAGCAGCAGACAGTGGCATGTGTAGGCACTTTTATGTCTGCATGCATGGTACTGGCCATGCATAATGCACTGCTGCATTCCAGAGATCGTGTCACTATTGAATGGTGGTTTTGAGTCAGCGTAGGCGAAGGCAAACACTGGGTGTGAAACTGTGTTCTGTGTCTTTTGTTAAGCACGTTCTGAGAAAATATTCCAATAATAGTCCACACCCTTCAGGGTTTGGCTGCTGTAATGGTTTTCATTCGCCGCTATTGAAGATTGCAAGAGAGTTTAGTTGCAAGTTAGAAAGTGTGACAACCGTAATCGCGATAATGAAACTGTATACAGGAAAGCTGTGAAGATTCCCAAGGTGCTGGCCCCCGCAGCTATGACTGATAATGCTGAGAGAGCAGGAAGCTTAGTGATCCGGCGCTGTCATGCTATCGACAGCTTGTTTGATGTTTTGAAAAGGTTCCCAGCGTTGTGTTCCTGAGAGCAGGGAGCTGGGAGGTAATGGAGTTGGGAGACGACGCCTACATACAGTACATTCTGTCGCTGCGGAGAATATCACGGTGTGACACAGCTGACAAGAGGAGGGCATCTTTCATCTGAGATAAAGTAGTCGTTCTTTTGTCAAATGCTCAGCTGGGTTTGTTTAAAGAGGATAGTTTTTCTTTTGTCAGCCTGACGTCACTCAACGTTTGATAGTTCACTGACTGGATAAACAGGAAGAAGTCCCAGCTCCTCTTATTTATGTCCCCAGGATGCAAACTGTCTTCGCTGTTAACCTACGTGTGGAGTTTTTGTCGCTCGGGGCTGAATAAAGGAGTGCACCGGCTGAACCTGCAGTCCCCATTCACTCCTTAGAGAAGTGGGGGAAGAAAAAAAAAAGGGGGGGCTCCTCAACACTCGTCAACAATAGACACACTCCCACAGATGCACACACAGTCACTACCCTAACCTCCCCTTCCCCCATCTTCTCTCCCCTTCCCCACCGCCCCCCACAAATTGTCCCCCTCCCCCTCCTCAGCGATTGTGTGCACTGAGGCTTTCCAGAGGCGCGATCTCAGGGCTCTCGCTCTCCGCCGGTGAGCAGTGTTTGACTGCTGCGACAGGGAGGAAAGGGAATACGAGCAGTTTCGCCTTACGCTCAGATGGAGACAGCCTGTCACTGGCATGTGCCAAAGTGAAATAGGTCTTGAATGCGAGCCCTGTCTCTCCAGCCTTTGCAGCATCTTGCGTTCCCTTTTTTTTCCTTCACCTTCAGTGTTGATCATGCTAGATGGAGAGAGAGAGAGACAGATTGCTCTTGACTGGTGAGCAGAGAGGGAGGAGGTGACAGGCTGGTTGTGCTGGATGACCAGATTTTATTATATTTTTTTTAACATCTGTCATGCAAACCTTTCACGACTGTACCAGTAATAACAGTGTGTCTGAGCCACGTTGGAAGAGCTTCTGTACCTGCAGGATCTTCCCACTCAGATTATGGTAAGATTCACGTCGCACACAGCTCCGGCTGTATGCTGCCACCTAACAATGATAGATATCAACAGAATTTTATTTATTTATTTATTGTTTTGGCAATAGAAGATGCCTGTCAAAGCTTGCTCTGTAGGGTGGAGAGAGTGTCCAAAATGGTGCATGCTATTTTTACCCAAATCTCATATGTGAGGTAAATAATTCAATGTGCTGGGTGTGCTGGGGCATGCAGCAAGGGAGTTTCCACATTACCTTATTTGCTTTTTGGCTGTTCACTCTGGCTGTGTGAATTAATGGAGAAACAGAAAAGGACAGTATCTTATTTATGGAAATCGGTGTTTATTGGCAGACGTGGAAAGTGTTCGTCTTCTTACAAGCTGTTCATAAATCTCCCCCCAGGTTGGATATTTAAATTTTCCTGTAGCTTGCCCCAAGTTGGTCTCCTTATCTGGGTATGAAATCCTTGTAGAAACAATGCTGGGTTTTAATTTGCTCAATTTAATGTTAATTTGTTTAGACTGCAGGTGGATCACACGTCTTCTCACTTCACTTCAAAGCGTGTCGTTCTTCTAGCTCTGAGCAGGTCCTCTTTCGGCTTTGCATGTGTGGAAACCACCGGTCTTTTGGCATTCGTGTCACTTATGTATGTTTTTATTTATTTCCCTCACCACTAGCTGCTTAAATCTAGCAGCACAGTTACCGAGCCAGGATCGAGGCACTGCATCATTGTTTGCACGAGTAGGAGAAGGCGGTTTAATTTGGGGCTCTGGGTAAGGAACTCCTCGCTTTTGCAAGAAAACACCAAATGGGTCCAGCACCACAGTGGGCACGAGGTAGTTTCATACTTGAGTGTCTGCCACATTGTGCAAAACTGTGGCCTCTTGCATATTTGGAAAAGTCCAGTGTTGTAAGAAAATGTTATTTTGGAAATACTGGAAGGAAAGCTGACGTTAGATTTATCCTGGTGTCATGGATGAGTTCAGAATTATCAGCGACAACTCTGTTTGTTCTGGAGTCTATTTATCCTTTTTGGAAATAATTTCAACAACAATAACAACAGCATCTGAGGGAGCAGAGGAAATGGCCTCTAAATCGATTACCATCAATTACTTGGTTGTATACAGACAATGCACAAGATGGACTGAAGTTCAGTGAACATCTGTATGAGTGATGAAGGAAATCAATGCATCAGAGAGGGAAAAAAGATGGATGGCAGATGTAAAGTTTAGAGTTCAGGATGGAGGTGAAGAGTAGCTGTTTGCATAGATAAAAGGAGCAGGAAAAGCCACTGTCCACTCACTGACTGGCTGCTACTGGTGCCTCTGGGCTTGAGGCTGATTTACGATTGGATTGGGTGGGGCAGAGACCTTACCTTCACCCCCCCTCATGCACATTTAGCTGCATATGAATTGGTATTTAATGTTTATCTGCTTACAGGAGCTAAGTCCCACTCCTGCAGGTTGTAATCTGTGTCACGTTAACACATAACTGAGTATAATCTATAAATCTGATGTGCTGCTATCATAATCTTTTAAGGTCAGATAAGCTGAGGAGCTAATGCCAGGTTTGGAGATGGAGCATCAGCCAGCGGGACACAGACAGGATACGCCTCATCTGATCAGCTTATTAAACTTTCAGATTCAGAATCCTGGCAGCAAAGTTAATCTGCTGATTTATGATTTATGTGCATATGTAAATGTGCATCATTAGAGGGGCATTATCTAAACATTTTTTTCAATAGATTTGTATGGTATTTTTTAACACCTTGTTGATAATTATCTTTTGACCTTTTCATAAGGATGATTGATGAATTATTCATCCTTTGATCCTGGATTATAACCAGCCCCACTGATTCATAGTGTCTGTTCACTACCCGGTGGGCTCCTTGGTGCACTCTATTTATGCTAGCTAGCTGGCTGGTTGGCTGCTTTGGTAGCTATGGAAACAGTAAAGCTGAACAGACCAGGCCTTGCTTGGCTAATTGTGAGCAAGTCAAGTGTGTCTGCAAAAGTCAGATGTTCCCCAGCACGGACTACATGTAAGATGGTTTTTGGGGTTTAAAAAAAATTTTCTCCACAAAATTTTTGTCTTTTGGAGCCAAAGATGTGCTGAACTTTTTCACCCAAGAGAAACTGAGATGCCTGTTAATATTCTGAAGATGTCATTGGTCAAAAATGCATAGCTGTGTCTTTAAATTACATAATTTTGCTACATCTGAAATGGATGGCAGTTCTTTTTTTTTTTTTAATTGACTGTTAAAACACATCTTACATTTGAATACATTTCTGAAATGGTGACTATATATGGTGTCACCCATTGAATTACTGTTACTGAATTACTATTATAAAGGTTAGCAGTTGTCAGTTTTGTTTTGTTTTTTATTGAGATAAGTGACCAAACCAAGTCAAAGTGTTAAGCTAGCTGTTATTCAATGCCTATATAAATACAAAGTGGAAACTAGAGTTAAGGCTGTAGCTCATCTGTTTAAAGGTTTATTGGATTGTGCATTTAGAGACATTCGTCTGCATGCCTTGATTGTAATCAGTAGTACTCATGAGGTACTGCTGACTTCCTATCAGCTTGAAGCAATCTGGCAGTTCTCCTCTGACCTCTGGCATCAACAAATGAACAACAGTGCCGGATTCAAGTTCACTAAAATCACCTTCTCATGCAGCAAGTTATCTTGCCCATGTCGGCATGCCAATTTAAAATAAATATAAAAAGAAAATCAACTATAGTATGTTTGTTGTGGGTGTGAAATGATTACGATAGACCAAAACAGCATTTTTATAAACATGTCTATTTCTGGTGTAATGTCAAATATTTTATCTTGGGAGTCTACAAGGATCAACTTGCTTGGAGTCACCCCCAAGTGGTCATTTGAGGAACATTTGAGGAACTGCGGGTACCCGATTGTTTTTCTCATTTCCGATGATTTACTCTAACCCAATGTTGTTGTTGTTGTTTTTTTAACCTCTCTTGTAGACGTGTACTGCGACCTTAGCCCCGGGCGTCTCGCTCAACCGTTTCAGCTGTGTGAAGGAACGTGAAAAGAAGATTTAATGAATCAGTATTCGCTAGCCGACGTGATGACGGACAAGTAAGTGACTTATTGTTATTTCTCTGGAGAGCACGTTCATGTGTAGGCGTGCAAAGAGCTCACAGTAATCAGGCGTTTTGTTTGAGTGAGAAGTAACCAGATGATGCTTGTTCTTGTGGTTATTTTGCTTTGCACCAGCTTGTAGGCATTCCTGTAAGTGTGTTAACCGTGCAGAATTCTAGGAGGAATGGGTTCAGATAGCGCAGAGAGATGTTTGATGTGGTTTACGGTAAGCAGTGTTGGTAAAAAGACAGTCTGCTTGGCCCCTGTAGATGTATGTCATTTGCATCGGGGGCTGATTTGCATTTTCGTTCGCTGTGCTGGTATGTTGCTGTTGCTGCTAGCAGCTCTTTATTTCCCTCACAAAACACAGTCGTTTAAAGGGTTTTCAACCTTTTTCATGCTGCCTCTTCTTTTGCTTATTCTTTGTGTTCTTCATTTTGTTTCCCTTCCCCCTTTTCATTTTGCAGGTTTCTATCTATACTTGTCTGTCTCCTTTTTGTCTCTTTTGTCCACTTGGCCTTTGCTTCTCACTCCAGTGTTTGTTGGATTTGATCTGCAGAGATCTATAGAGAATTTGGGTGCAGTAGGAAAAATAATCTGCTGTCAGCAATCATTATAGGCGGAATAAGTGGTGCAGGTCAGTCAGCTGAAAGGGATGCGCACAAAAACTGCATAAAATAGGTCAAACAAGGCCCAAACTATTATGTGCTCGAGTTTACCAATTTCTCTTTCTGTTTTATAAAGCGACAGAGGGTTATATGCACAGAGTACAGTTGATAAGATTATGTTGTTAGCTGTGGGTCAGCAACTCCAGCATCTCTCCACTTATTGCTAATGCACCTGTTAACCCTTTTGAAAGTGCAACAGGAAAAGGGAGGGGTGGATCTGGTGAATCACGCTGTCTTTATATGAAGCAGGCCTTCGGGTGTCTTCCCTGGTTAACACTGGCGCTCTGTAATGTCAGCTTAAAATATGCATTTAGTTTAGTAAATCCAAATAATCCTATATTTGCCCAGAAGGGAATTTCCCTTGCAAATTAGAAGGTTCCCTCAAGGATGCATTGCAATTTTTGCCGAGCCAGACGTTTTTATAATGATTTGGATGCGGTATAAAGAAGAGAAGATATTCTTGGAAACTTTATTTTGAAAACAAGACGTGGCAGAGTTTTTATTAAGCCTCTGCTGCACGGAATCAATTGTAGCGAGGAACGGGGAGTTTCTAAGTAAGAGATGATGATATTGACAAGCTGGATGAAAGGTATCCCAGCAACCAGAAAGTGGTGGTGGTGGGAGGGTAGCTTATTGTGTGCTAGATGCTCGCCCGTGTTGTAGGATGATTGTTTGACTGGGATGAATGATAAATGTTATGTTGAAAGGAAGTGAGGGGAAAAGTTGGAGGACGTGCCCCCCGATGGTGACGGCGAACAAAGCCTCCCTCAACATGGGTCTACTTAAGATTCACACAAAGGCAGAAGAAGATGGCCACTTATTTTCTCTCCAACACACACACACACACACACACACACACACACACACACACACACACACACACACACTTTTTTTTTCTTAGTTCACTCATGAGCAAACATTTACACATAGCTGGATACCAGTGGACATTCCTGCAGATGTGTGCATTCCACTTGGTATTCCCAAAGTCAAGCTGGCCTCTGGAAACGTGTTTTTTGGATTATTTATAATTTTCTGGCATTTGTTTAATCGAAGAGCTCTGATCTGTGTTTTCCAATCAGATTTTCTGCTTGAGTCAGAAGCTGATTATCCATCTGTACATTTGCTCTAGTATCCTCAGACACGAACATGTTTCAGTTGCTGGATTTTCCTTTGGTACCAGGATGCTCTGGAATGAGGAAAGGTTCTAAAGCCAGATTTGCTCCCTGGTGCTTGGAGGCATTTTTTTTTTCCTGGTTAAATTCAAGCCTGCATAATCCCTTACAACACACTGTTTTTTTTGTGTGTGTGTGTGTGTGTGTGTGTGTGTGTGTGTGTGTGTGTGTGTGTGTGTGTGTGTGTGTGTGTGTGTGTGTGTGCTAAAGTCTAGAGTCTATGTTCTGTTCACTCTGTGTATATTGAGTAAACAGGAATTTCACCTATTTTCTTTTCCCTCTTAAAAGAGTTGCATCAGGGTTGAATATATTACATCACATAGGAAGGACAAAGAGAAGCACAGTGCCTCAAACACACTCCGATACAGACAGAAGTGCGCTGAGTGTAAGCTCTTCATTGGAAATTGCATCTCCATCTGGTGCCTCTGGTCTTTAAGGAAAATGGGGACAGCAAGATAAAAAAAAAAAAAAAGCATTGTTCCTTAAGCCCTCAAACCATACTATCCGCTTTCTTTATGTAACTGTTCCTGTCTTGTTTTCCATAAGGAGATTCCTCCTACTCATTTTTCCTTGCCCTTCGCATCTGTTCTCTTCCCTTTCTACAACCACTGTGTGAATTTGCTCTCTCTCTCTTAGCAAAGCCATTTTTCCCTCTCTCCCTCTGTTGCTACCATTTTCCTTCCATCCCCCACCTGTGGTGGTGTTTGCTGACAGCCTTGTCAGAAACTTTGGATGTTTATAGATGGACAGTAATGGTAGCTGCACAGTGTGCATGTGCACGAGGTTGACACATGCACATTGACAGTGTGGTGTCTATTTATGCGCTTTGCTTATCTGTGTCTAGGCCCCATGTGTGTAATCATGTCAGTCTCAGGGGAGTGAGGATGCAAGCTGGTTATATGCTTAATGGCTGCTTACAGTAAAAACCACAGTGGCACCAGAAATGTGCTAAATGTTGCAGCCTTGTGAGTAAAGATATTTAAGGGCACACCACTCTGCAATTTGACTTCTTTATTGGATATTTATTATTAAATGTTTTCTAGTTTCCTCCAGCCACCTGAATAAAACAGGGGATAATACTGGTCTTTGCTTGTGGAAGTTTGTGCACAATTTGATGAAGTTCAGAAGAAGAATCCTGATGACTTAAAAAATGGCCAGACCTTCCGTCCAGGGTGACATTTGTGGGTTTGAGGAAATTGTTTCAACAACTGTGGGATGAACTGACAATAAATTTGCGCAGAAATTTGTTTCCTTTTCAGGATGAACAGTTGCCAATTTAATGATCCCTTCATTTTTCCTTTTTGCCCACCAGTTGGATTTATCACATACTTCAAAACTAATAACACTTCCATCAGCTGCACTTTGTGGTAATTGCAAATGTTAGCAGAAAAACATACCAAACTGCTCGGAATAAGCATTTTTACCTTGGGAAATATGTTAGCATGTGGAAAGGAGCTATTCAGAGTAGCTTTGTGCCAAACCTGTGTGTAACCTAATAAACTTTGTTTGATGACTCACCAAAAGCCACTTGCATGACTGGAGAGTTACTGTGTACTTTTATGAATGGGAACCAAAGCTGATAAGGCATGCCATAGACATCTGAGATACTTAAAATACAACTTTGGGTTTGGCTTGAACTTTTTACTCGTTGAACTTCTTGCCAGTTTAAACTTTTATGACACATGCACTATGTGGGGGGAGAAAAAAAAGCTACTGGGCCACATTACACCTACAGGAGCTGCTCAGCCATAGAAAGCCATTGCATGAAGATCCCGGTGCACAGATTTTTTTGCCAATGTTAATGAGTCTAACAGAGCACGGGCAGTTTTTACACACTTGGCAAACCTCATTCTGTATCTTTTGCACAATCTGACAATTCATGGCTTTTGAAATTCTTCCACAGACAGTTGATTGTGTAATAACAGTTGATTTGTGTAATAACAGTTGATTGTGTAATAACTAGAAGGGAAGAAATTTTGCAAACTGACTTGTTGCGATGATGGCATCCCATTACAGTATTGCGCTCAAGTCTGTTGAGCTCTTGACAACTACCTTTTCTTTCACAAATGTTTGTAAAGATAGACTGCATGGCTAAGTGTATGATTATTATTTTTTTATACACCAGTGGGAGTGGGACTGAAAATGTCTAAATTCAAAGATTAAGCCATTTGGCCCAGTACTTTTGTCCATATAGTGTAATCTGAGAGTTCATCCAGGAAGTATTTGTTTCAAAGTTCCTGAATTCATTACTGTTACCAAACGGGGAGAGAGATCTTGACAAGACGTTCCAACAGTAGTTCAAACTGAGAAAATCGGGTGTCACAGAAGAGTGGGGTCAGTATGTTTACCATTAGCTGAGTTCCTGAAGTAGGGCTACTAAAGCGTTTGCTCTGGCTTGAAGAGTCTTCAAAAGGACACTTTAGCCCCATCCTCATTCAAGTCCACTCATCAATTTAAAAACCCTGACATTTCCATTTCCTCTCCGTCCGTTCTCCAGACCGCTGTGTCACCAAGGGCATGTTTCGGGGCACTGGCTCGGCTTGCGCCCAGTCTCAACATCCTGAATTGAGACATGTGAAGGCGTGGTGTCAGTTGTGTCATTGAGGTTTGTGGGTGCACGGTTTAAAAACTTTGTATCAGCTGTCACAGGGTTTTGTGGGAGCAGAGGAAAGCCAAGTCAAAGCGCTTCCTGAAGATGTCGAGGGGGATGCACCCTTTGGCCTTCGGCTCATCAATCTTGCGTCTGTCATCTATTTCCAGTTCTCCATTGATGCTGTCAGAGAGTCAGGGAGACGATGCAGCGCTCGTTTGTATACAAGCTTTTTTCTGTTTGGTGGTCTCGTAGTGAAAATTAGTTAAGAGTGGAAGAAGAGGAGAGAAATTTCTACTTGAGGAAAAAAATGTGTCAAGCAGACTAAATTTTGCCCGACCTATCCCACCCCATTGCAGAATACTGTGGTCTCCTCTTTAACAAATATCAAACCCAGAAAGAGCAATAATATGTTGGCAATGCTCGTGCAAATCTAAAGCTTTATTTATGCGATCAGAGAACTAGCCATGCTTGTAGTCGTCACTGCTTAACATAATCAGATTATTCTTTTATACAGTAGTGTAGGGGGCCTCCATTATAGTAACTTACCAGGCAAATGCTAATGAATCTGCATATTTGGGTTGATTTAGCTGACCTGGATTCATTCGAGGGGAACATTTATCTCCTTGTTCTGAGATAGTTTGGGACTTCTCCAGCAACAATGTCCATTCAGCTTTAGTCTTTTTTTCCCCTTGTTGTGTTGTCGATATTTTCTTGCGTTTTTTTTCTGAAGAGAAATTTGATTCTTTTTAAGAACCTGTTGAAACGGACCCAGAGGCACATATTGAACTCTAGTCAAAGCAAGTGAAACTCTAAGCCGAGTTTAGAGGACTGTGTGAATAAAGCTGGTCTACTCGTGTAGGAAGAATTAATTCAGCCTGTTTTCATTTTGCTCAGAGAAGCGGTGCGAGGGAACCGACTGGAAAGTGTTGTGAATGGAGGCCCACCCATCTGTTTCAGGGACAATACGAAGATTTCTACTTTCATTCTTTAGACTAAAAAAATCTTATTTTTATGCACTAAAAAATAAAAGGGAAATAATTTTCCACCTGGCTGCATATTATTCCCTAATGTCTGTGTTATCTTTATGTTTCGTTAGTGATGCACAACACCAGGGCTGAGACTGTGCGAAACTTCATAAGCTCTTTAAAAAATATCAGCTCAGGGTTTTTCCTCATGAATACTTTTCTACAGTTCTTTCAACTGTGGAGTTTCACTGTTTGCTACTTTGACTGTTCTTTCTAGTGGTTTAGAGGATACTTGATGTACTTTTTAAAGTACTGACCAGGATTTTAGTAACGTTTGAAACAATCTGATGCACTGAGTGGCAGCACAACAAACAGCTACGCAGTCCAGAGGAAGCAGATGGGTTAAGAATTTAGCTTTTAATAAGAAGTTCACGAAGTAGACAGTGAAGCATAACCAAAAGGTTGACCTTTAGTGTACATTTACTGCTCCTAGAATTCTATTTAAAGTACTGTGCAAAAGTCTTAAGGCACTCATGTTTTAATATATTCTAGTAAAACAGATTAGGCAAGCTTTCTTCAAGTTTCTTTTAACTTTCTTCAGGAACAATTCCCCAGGTTTCTGGAAGGATATTCCAAAGCTCTTCCACAAACTGTTCTTTGCTGGATTTTTTTCCCTATTTCTTAAGGACGTGGCTTTCAGATACTGTTCATCTGCTGCAGATAGTGTGACTTTATTTTTTTATTTTTATGTGTGTAGCTTTGTGGCCTGTCACTTCTTGCTTGTTCAGTTTCCTCAGATTCGTTCAAAGGTTGCACACCAAGAAAAGTACCTCGTCTTTGGCATTTTTCTCAGCTCTAACTGAAGATGACGTGCTTTTTGTAACAGGCTGCTGGTAACAAAGTGCCTGAAGATTCCTAAATTGTCATGTGTAGAGACAACACTGGTTCTTTGAGTTAGGTGCCTTTTTTATGCTTGAGTGATTCAGAGGTCAGTGTTAAGTGGCTTAACAAACAAAAAACATTCCTTGAAAGTGCTGCGATACAAGGACTCGTCTGAAAATGAGGGGAAAAAGCAGCCAGTGTCCAAAGACAAAATCAATCAATCAAAGACAAAATCTGGCTTCTTGGAAGGAAAATTTAAAAAAACAAACAAACATAAAACAAGGGTGGCTCAAGACTTTTGCACAGTCCTGTACACATTTATTGTCAGATTAAGGTGTTTTAACTGTGAACCTCTGTCTTTCTTTAATTCACAGAATTAATACCATTCCCAAGAGCCTCTACTGAGCTTTACAGTTCAGTGTTAACATGCTAAGCTAAGAAAATGGCCATTGTCATTGTATGGCATTGTAGCATTTACCTCAAAGCACTGCTATGGCAAAATACAGCCTGAAAGCTGTGGACTTAAATTTCTTTACTAAAACTTATGAAATTAAAGGAACAGATTTAATTTAGCGTTTTGTCTGATGCAGAATTAAACATTTTTGTCGTTTTATTAAAGTGATGATTCTTTAGAAATTATGCAGAACAGAAGTTATAAGGTTTTGAGGCTTGGCCGTGACGGATGAGATTAGCACACACAAAGCAAATAAAATTCAGTGTGGAAGAGCAAATACTTCTTTATTTACATGTGGTTGTTTGACATGCAAGGCTGGAAAGGAAGTGGAACCTTAGCTGAGGTTAATGGTCATAACTGGCCGCTCACTATTGGTTCTAATATGATATCACCATGATAATACAGTCTTTGTGGATATTTAAGTTGTTATATAATTGTTTTGTCTTTTTAAAAAATGATTATCCACACGCGTGCGTGTGCGTGCGTGTGCGTGCGTGCGCGCGTGTGTGCGTGTGTGTGTGTGGCTATTGCTTCATCTTTCTATAAATGTTATTTACTGTCATTCTGAATATACAACATGGTTTGCATTGAATCATCACTATATCTGTGTCACCATGGTCTAAAAAAAAAAAAAAAGACCTAGCCACATTGAACCTTCTTCCTCTTGTAGGCTCTCACACACTACATGAATGTCATGTCTGATCTCTCTGTCTTCTTCCCCCCCTCCCTAGCTTGAGAATTTTATAATTCTCTCCGGAGGAAGAGCGTCGCATCCTTTAAGGATTCACAGGTCAGAAACTCAACTCCTCTCCCTCCTTCCCCTCCCTGTTTGCTGTGCAGACCAACACTGCACTGCTCGCTGGCTTGCAGGCTTCAACACGAATGCTGCATGCTTCTCCAACCTTCTCCAACCCCCTTCCCCTGTAACCACTTTGGGGCTTTACTGTTTTTTGGTGTGTGTGTGTGTGTGCGTGCGCGTTTCCCTTGCATGATCTCACTTGGACAGCCTGATTCTGATTTGAATCCTTTTGTTTTTGCAACTTCCTTTTTTCCCCCACCCATCATTCCCTTGTGCTTTCCTCTATGAGATTCGGTGTTTCTTTGCTTTTCCAGTCGTGATTCTTCTGTTCTGCGTCTGCTTGGAAGCAAGTTATCGGTCTGCGTTGCCTTAATTACTGTTATCTAATGATGCATGTAGTGACGGGTATTGTGTACACATGCAACTAGCTTTTCACTCTGGCTTTACTCAGGCCCCCCCAGACAGCAATTGTCCAGTCACAGCTTAGCTACCGTAACTAGGCACGGCAGGTCTGTCAAGCTTTGAATTTCTCCATATGCCAAAGTGGTGTCCGGGTGGCTGAAGATAGACAGAAACTTGGCACCTGAAAGCGTTTGGAGGGTGGTGTCTTTTTATCAACTTTCTGAAACTTGAACAGGAGAGCAGAAGTGTTGTTTTGGTGCTCTGCATGTTTAAATGCTAGCGTGCCCAGCTTCACTACCTTTCTAAGCAACTTTCAAAGCTGTGTTGAGCTTGTGGGGTTACGGTTTGCAAGAGCAGCAGAATCACCAAATGGGATAGAAGATGCAGGTATACTAAAATTAGTAGCCATAGCGTCTTTTTCTCTCGTCTCAAAACCAGTAAAGCAAGAATAAACTCTTCTTTTGTTACTTACAGACCCGTAAGTAATTGTTTGAGCTAAAACGTGTTCATTTATAATCTGAGACCAAAGCTAAAAAGAAGTAGTTCATTTTTTTTTCTTTTTAATTTTCATGAAATTAAATGTTTCTTTCTCTTGAAAAATTCCTCACTCAGTGTTCGTTCGTTCTGCTCGTCCCTGCTCCACCTGCAGTGGTTGCAGACTCGACAGACTGTTTGAAAACCACTTCCCTTAAGAAACTGCTAAATGTGAGAGTGAATGTTTGAACCACAATCGCCGCAATTTCATCTCGGCTCTAAAACGTACACAAAATACACAAAGTTAGCGTTCCAGGTAGGGAGGCCTGACGAGATAAAGTCTGAAAACATCAGCTGGCAGCATGGAGTGAAGTCACAGGAGCCTCGCTCCCAGCAAACTGTCAGTACAGGATGCGTCGCTCAGCCACACTCGATTATGAAAAGAATCCGAACACCTGTGAGATGTTTGCTTTTCCCCCTCAGCAGCTCGAGGCCTATCAACATAATGCAGTTTCCAGCCGCAGCCATCAGCCCGCACCTCTTTCAGCTGTTGTGATCAACACCAAAAGTGCTTAACAGAAATAGGACTGATTAGCAAAGTGTTGACAAATGTTCCGCTCACCAAAGACATGCATTAAAATGGTAGTTTATTCCTGTAGAGGTAGTTTTAAATCAGCTGTGATCTATTACCGAATTTGTAGCGTTACAATCCATTTTGGCTGGTGAAAACATTCGTTTTTGTGGGGGGGTGTTGTTTCTTAAATCCTGTCCTGTTCGGCAGCTTTTTGCTATCAGAATTATGATCTGAATGCACTGTTGTGCCAAACACACTGCTTTTCCGAAATGAGCTCTGTAGGCTCCTCTTGTTCATGTTTCTTTTATACATTTATTTATTATTGTTATTTCAGTTATTATGTTATATGTATACTTTAGATAGGACAACAGTCACATGATAAAACTATCTACAGTGTGCATAAGGCCAGGGGGCGTATGGCGGTCGGTTGAATATTTAAACATTTGTTATAATTAAAGTCAGCTGGTGACAAATGGACCTTTTGTATTGGATTTATTTTTAATCTGCTACTTTCACTGTAAACTGTGTATGCGCCACTTGTGAGAAGTGAACACTTGACCTAATTCTGCAGGCCAGATCACGAGAAATTGGTGTGAGAGGAGTTTGAAGTTTTTCTCTTGGCTCCGTGTTTATCCCTCTCCGAGTGCTGCGAAGGAAATGGTGAAATTAGTGTTTTATGTACTGGTTTGCCAAGTTCAGGAGGACACACTGTTAGTGTTGTGGCATCCTGTGGGCGATGGGATGAGTTTTCACACAGCACTCCAAAGGAGGGTTTTGTCTATGCCGGGCCAAAATTACCACCGTGAAATCAGTGCCTGCTGAAGAGTGCTTTGAGAGAGAGGCAGAAGAGAAAGGGGTCCTCTTTAAAGGCGGAAGAAAATATAGCAAGGTTTCAGTGATGTTTACAGCTAATTTTGAATGTTCCTTGACTGGTGGGAAACTGCAATTTGGAAGATTGTTTGTTTGTTTTGGATTTACCTTATTGCACTCTTTAACCACTTAACAGAAAAAGTCATTAACATGTTGGCTAACATTAGCTGATTTAAAATCCAGCTGCAGAGAAGTATCCCACTCTGGGTGCTGAAGTCACCTGCCCTTTGCTGTTGCTGTTTTAAAAAGGTGGGGTTTTTTGTTTGTTTCTTTTAAACTACAACCAATGCAACTACCATTCACGAGCTTGGGACCTTCAGCTGGGCTTCCCAAAATAGTCTCACAGTATGTGCCCCATCACAGCAGCCTCAAGGAAATTACATCAAGTGAAAGGTTTATGATTTTACTGCGAGCGGTGGCTTCTGTGTGACCCCAAACTATATTATAGATTGAAGTTATTCACCTCAGACAGAGTGGCAACACTTAAAAAATTAGATGGATTCTCAATGCAGCACTTAGCATTTCTTAATAGTTTGGTATTTTGCACTGTGTACCAATAATATTACCATTGCTGTATTAAAAAAACAAACTCTGAACACTTGTAAATAATGACAAAAAACAGCAAATTTCAGATTTGTAATATATTCTCTTGGTGATCACCAGAAGTTCCTTTTTCTTTTTGCCAGTACAGATGTCAATAGTAAAACTCCTCCACTTTTTCCCTCCTTTTAATTAAAAGAAAAAGAGCCTGGTGATTATGTTTTCATGTTAGACTACAGAGGCACATTCAGTACTTGGACAGAGAACACCACACAGTAATCCTTGTTCCTCTAGTTAGCTTACTTCACTTGCCTGTATGTTTATAGGGAAGTTTTTCCAGAGCCATGTGACTTAGGGAAAGGGCGTGTTGTTTTTAAAAAGCTTGCCATCGGCAGACTAAATATACCCTTTACTGGACCTGACCCCTCATTTGCCTTTGCTGTGGCCACTTTAGGTCGACAGGCTAGCTCAACAGGGGCCCTACAACTAGTAATTATATAGGAGGGTTTCCATTTTGCGTCCCCTGTATAGTGTTGCCTTCACACAAGCTCTTTTCCTCAATTTAGACATTTGGGTTGTCATCGATGGTTTACCTAGAATTTAATTCTACCTTGTTTAACTAAATGAAACCCAGAAATTATGGGTTTTTAGCCTGTTTTTGGTCAGAAATGAGGACAGTGTACACTTTGTCAACATTCAGTCTTAATGTAAATGGATATAGTGAACCCTGCTGATACATCCTGCTGATAATCCTTGATCTTAAAGCGCGCCCCCCCCCCCCCCCCCCCCCCCCCCCAGCACATCCCAGTGAGATCACCATGGACAATGTAGAGTGACTGCTGTATCATCTGTTGCAGTTTTAAGATGATTTTTTTCTCCCATATGACCAATAGTCAGCTGTGCCGCAGAGGTCGTACAGCTGTTCACTGGCTTTCAGAGGACTTTGTTAAATTAATGGGGCTTTTACTAGGTGGCTTTGTAAGTCTGAGCTGTAGGCTGAAGTCAATCCTCAGTGAAATCCAGATGGCTTGAACCATAACTACAGCTTGAACTGCTGTGCTGATTTATCCTGAAAAGTTAAGCAAATCGCATCCAAGTTAATCACATCAAAGTCTGTTTGCAGGATTGGTGGAGCAATACTTCATACATGTCTGACTGTTCACTTTGACAAGCACAAATCTTAGCTTGAGAACCAGCAGTTCAAGTTGAATTATTGGTAAAATGGATACTGGATACTAGGGCTGGGCCATATTATACCGTTCACGGTAATACCGGTATAATGTTAGGCAACGATAGGAAAATGAAATATCGCGATAGAATGGGAGTAAAACGCGCATGCGCAGTGCCTTTGTTTTCATACGCACATGGCCGATTGTTGAGTGAAACAGATGAACCAGAATTGGTTTGTAAAAATGGTGCAACTTCCGTGATGTGGAACTGGTTTGGTGTTTGTCCGTCAGATACACGACAAAGCACATTTTTTTTGCAGAACATGCAAGCGGCCGTTGTTATTGTCATATTTGTCGGACTAAGATGCTCTTAAATCTGGGAGTAATCTGGGTCCTAAACTCCGTATGCTTCAGGTCAAACAACACTGCAGCGTCACTTAGAGTTAAAAACTGTCTAAATTCTTTCATCTTTAATAAAACGATCAGCATTGCTGCTTTACCAGGTGTAACTATAAAGTTTAACTTCCAGGCATCCATGAAAACAAAAGTTATTACATTTAACTGAGTTAGAAGTTAGCAGGAAGCTAGCGGAAGTTAGCTCGCTAGTTTCGCTAGTTACCTAAGCATGATATTGCATGTTCTGACTGAGAGATTTCTGAAAAAAATCAAACGTACAGCTCTGCTATCACTTCCAACATAAATGAAGACAGGAAACTAAACAGCAGTGACGTTTGTAGGGTTACTGAAGTTGGGCTAGCTGGTATATAATGATGTGCTACGTGATCGCTAGCGACACAGCTATGTTAGCATAACATAAACAGTGAAGCTGGAGGACGAACACTAACACTTTTCCACTTATAAAAGTTAACGTGAAGGTTCTTCATGGTTAGAGACAAATGCAATCGCATGGCAGGATGCTGTAAACGGACCAAACTTCAGTCAGGAGAACAACTGAGATAATCCATCCACAATACGAGGTTAGTCATTAATATACTGCAACAACATGGGAATAGAGCAGCTGCCAGAGAATTCAACATTAATGAAACAATGGTACAGAAGTGGAGGAAGCAAGAAGAATGAGTTTAATAAAGTTTGATTTATCTGACTGCTTTGTTTCGCTTAATGTGCCTTATAATCCCGTGCACCTTACGGTCCGAAAAATGCATACTGCACACTGCAGTTTAATGTTGCAAAGCACCTCTTTTTAACTTCAGTGGATATTATACATGGTTATGCTCAGGATATGTCAGCCCATTTCTACTGGAAATGCCTTTTGGTTAAACTTTCAGCAAGGAATTTGCATTTGCACTGTTACATTTTTATAAAGCTTTAATGTACATAAAAACCAGCTTCTTGTTTAAGTGAAAATAAATGGAAGGTTGTCTTTTTGCGCTAGTAATGTTGTGGAGTTGTATTTTGTCTCGCATCAATTATATCGTCGGTTATATCGTTATCGCAAATTTTCAAATATATATCGTGATAAATATTTTTGGCCATATCGCCCTGCTCTACTGGATACACTAAATTAATAAAGTTTAATTAATTCAGAAAAATAAGGCAAGCTTATAGGAGTGAGCTACAACAGCTGGGTTAACTTTGAGTAATAACTATAAACATAAAGGATCACTCATATTAACTTAATCCGGTTGTTCAGTGATGACGTGACGAATCCTACTTCCGGGTAGGGCTGCTCGATTATGGCAAAAATGATAATCACGATTATTTTCACTGAAATTGAGATCACGATTATTTGACGATATTTATTTCGTCCGCCAGAGCTTATATTATTTTTTTACATGCTGTAGTGCCATTTGTGGGAGCATTTCAAGTTGCTATACATCAATACAACTGTTATAGCCCATATTTTAAAAATGTGTATGCATTAAGTCCATAGTAACTACATTAATTGCAAAAAAGTGCAATAAACTACAAAAAAAATTGAAAATCGTTTTTGTTTTTACATATATTTCTACTTGGAGAAATTTAAGAGGTTTATCCCTCAAAACTTTAAATACAAAAAAGTTGCAAGAAATCCTATGATGCAAATCCTATGATGCAAATTTGCAAAGAATGTGCATGTGCATCAAAATAAACTATTTCCAGCAGTGCAATTCGAGTTCTAAGGCCTACAAGTAAAAAACTACATTTTCCGCAAAAATGACGTCACTTGCGATAGTTCACGTTGGTCTTTTTCAATGTGGGAAGTGTTAAGAACAGCTGATCGGATCGGCAAAGCGTGTTTCTGGAATATTATGTTTTTGTTCCTGCAAGCGCTTTTTATGCAATTTTTGCAAAGCTATATGTGGAAGGAAACCGTGACCGAGGACAAGCTGATGGCATAAGATGTAAGTACAACTCCTCCGGTTTCATATGGAAAAATATTTATTGTGCTAGCTTAGCGTTCAGGTTCTACAGGGATTTAAAAATAGTTACACAAAACGAGCATGCTGCTCTGACCGGCTTTAAAGGTTTAACAATAACAATGTATTGAATAATGACTTTAAAAAATAATATAAAATAGTGTGCAAATACTGATAACAGTGCAAATGTTTGCAATATAAGAAATAAATGAAAAATGTAAACTTTGCAGCCATAATGTTTCCACACCACTTAAGTTTGTTTTTTTTTTTACCTCTCTTTTCAACCAACGGCAGTCCACTTCTCTCCAAATAACTTCTGCTTAGCTTTCCGAGCTTCCCTCGGGTCCTCTTAATTGTTGTGACGCGTGTTCGAAATGCAGAGCAGTGCGCTTGATTTGCCACATGGAGCAGCGCGAGAGTAAAGCATGAGGGAGGGGCTAATAATCGGCTCAGTCATTTTTAATGATCGTTGAAAGCCCAGATCGTAATCGTGATTAAAATTCGATTAATTGAGCAGCCCTACTTCCGGGTCTAAAGTAGTCTGCGTTTAATATGGCTTTTGTGTTGTTAACATGTTTAATGTTATGTATTTTCTTCTATTTAATCTCCAAAAACTTCTAAAACAGTCAGTGATCACTGCTGACCTCCCTCGGCTTTTATTACCACTAATCATTTATTTAAGCTCAGTTTTTAAAACCTTACGATGTAACTACAGCCCAGCCCATGCAGCAGTATATGAATGACTAACCTCGTATTGTGGATGGATTATCTCAGTTGTTCTCCTGGCTGAAGTTTGGTCCTTTTACAGCATCCTGCCATGCGATTACATTTGTTCCTGACCACGAGAACACTCACGTTAACTTTTATTGAGTGTAAAAAAAGTTAGCTTGTTTATATTATGCTAGCATAGCTGTGTCGCTAGCGGTCACGTAGCGCATCATTATATACCAGCTAGCCCAACTTCAGTAACCCTACAAACGTCACTGCTGTTTAGTTTTCTGTTTTCATTTATGTTGGAAGTGATAGCAGAGCTGTACGTTTTAATTTGTTTCCGAAACCCCGCAGTCAGGACATGCTATATTGTATTTAGATAGAAGCTAGCGAGCTAACTTCCTGCTAACTTCTAACTCCGTTAAATGTCATAAATTCCGTTTTCATGGATGCCTGGATGTTAAACTCAATTGTTACACCTGGTAGAGCAGAACGCTGATCATTTTATTAAAGATGAAAGACTTTAGACAGTTTTTCAACTCTCAGTAATGCCATAGTGATCGTTTGATATATGGACCTGCAGCGGAGTTTAGGCCCAGACACGGCTAGTGACGTCAGACTTAACGACCGGATACAATGTGACAAATTACAGGAGTTCTGTTTCAGTTAATTGGAATCACACACCTTAGTTCCCTGAATAAAAAATAAAAATGGAATCAGGAAATGTTCATGAAAGCCCACAAACATGAAACCACATTACAAATGGAGCATAATTAAAATGGAGATCCTGACATTACGTGAATTGTTATTTCAACTTTTCAAATTAATAGAAAAGAGTAGGTGTGCAAAGGTCATTATAGGCTAGCAACTAGCTGTGAAATAATGGACATTCTCCATGTTTTCCAGTAGCCCAGAACGCCGTCTTTGTGTATTAATTGTACTTCTGTTGCTGCCGCCCCAGACACATCTGGCCAGTTAATGGATTGGATGTACTCATGTAATTCATAGTGACACCTTTTGGTTCGCTTGGAAATTTTTCTCTGTGTGAAAAGAAACCATATCACAGGGAAAAGGTACAACTTTACAAACTCCTCAACTGATTCAGACCCGAGTAAACAAACAAGTGCAAACCTGTATTAACTGTTACCTTGATTAGTTTTTTACCCTTTGATTTGACCTTGATAATTGCACTCAGTAGACCAAAACAACCGATACCCTTTGGAGGTCATCTTTGTTTCCAAACAAACTCCAGAGCAGTTCAGCCTTGATCTAATCTTGATGTGACACGAGTACATGGTGTTGGCTGCAGATTTAGCTGGCCAATATGGCCAATAAGCAGACTGAATGCTTTCACGTGATTGGTAGTGACTCATTTTGGTTCACGTGGAAACCAGTTCAGGGAAAAAAGATGCAAGTTAACAAGCTCATCAACCGATTTGCACCAGAGTAAATAAACTCTAGTTTATTTAGTTTAAATGTCCATATATAAATTCAGTAAAAAACAGTCCATATATTTAAAGCGCGAGATGTTTTACAAGGAAAGCATCTTTAATAAGATTGTTATAGCCCTGTAATGCTGAATCAGTGCTGTAGTCTTTTAAGATGACTCCCATTAGTGTGGGGAAAACATAAAACAGGGGACAGAATATATCTTTGATCATCTGATCGAAGCGTAATAGTCAGCTGGAGCCAGTAGCGTGTCTGTAAAGCCTTGGCCATCTCAGAATGTCAAAATCGGTTCATCAGCCTGCGAAGCTCACGCAACCCAAAACTCAGATACAGCTGGCAGTATTTTAAGATGGGCACCACGGTCCCTGTCAGGTTTAATAGGAGCAATTTAATGCCTACGGATGGCATTATCATGTGTGCATGTGAGCAAGCTCGTGTTTCTGCCACATCTATTGCTAAACTCCTTTTAATCTGTAAATGACATTGAAGCAGACGTCTGTCCCCATCAGTGTGTCATCCTCTGTGGTCTCTGTATTTTGTTTCAAATACAAGACCTCTGGCTTATTTTTTTTTTTTTTTTTTTTAAATACAAATATGTTTCACAATAGCACGACAACATACAGCTGAAGTTATTAAGAAATACCTCGGCCATAAAGAAAACCAGATGGTTTTGAAAGAGGAGAAGAAGAGAAACAATTTTTTACATTTTTCTTGCTGGAACCAAAAAAAGAGGTTGAAAGACTCACTACTTCTCCTGCAGTATTGATCAGACTTTAATCAAACTTGCACGCAGTGATAATTTAATGGTTCTTCGCTCAAGCTTAAGGTCAAGGTCACATTAGTCATTTCATGTGCAATAATATGTGAAGGATAATGTGTGGTGAGCTAATAGGTCACCGATGCGGTTTAATCTAAAAAATGACGAAAGATTGGAATGCAAATTGTGAGAACTGTGACTTGTTGAAGACATCACCCATTGCTTTAATGAGGTCATCCTCACAACAATGCACAATAACTTCTCTTCTACGATCATCCCATTGTTGCTAGATGACATAAAATGATAGGGCAGGTCTATTAGCAAGCCCTGTGCAAAGCTGCCTCGTTATCATGCACTCTTAGTGCTGCGTTATCATTATTCCCACAGCTGGGTGGATACTGTACAGATGGTCCTGCTGATTACGTCTGCCAAGAAGGGTTTGTGATTGGTTTGTTCTGTTTGTTTCACTGTCTGTTAGTGGCATTACTTGAAAAGTTGTGGACTGGAGTCCACAGCTTTTTGAGTATTGGAGTTGGAGATTGGCCCGTGCTAGAAGTGTTCTGGGTCCGGAAATTATTGGAAGGATTCTTTACTGTTGTGAGATGGGGCGTTATACTGAATCCTGAAAAAAGACATTCTCCCCACAAAATGAGCTACTTAGAGCACATTTCCCATTACACAGTTTTTGTGCGTGGTTAGGCACATTGGTGTAATGGCATCAAACGGAGCAGAAAAAAATGAGTTGCAGGCTCTTGACGTCCTGCGGCAAAGGAAGAAGAGCATCTCTGTGCATTGATGCTGATGATGGGTGAGTGCATGGAAATAGATCCAGCAAAGAGGGGAAAAAGAAGTGAGGAGTTGGAGCTGTTGGCAGGCACTGAATGTCCAATTCCCTCACGTCACCCTCGACTGTGCTCTGAATCTTTGCCCCACTCTCTGCTCACAGGATGCGGAGCCTCTTGTCTGCACTCTCTGCATTGGAAATGAAGCGGCAAGTGGCAAAGCTGCCATGTGTGGCTACGTGACAAGTCGGCCTACCGTTTCATTAGAGAGTTAGATGTCAGCCTGTTCTTCCAAATCGATCACGAAGGATGAGTCGGGGTCTTTGCTGACTCAGCTCCACCTCAGACACGGATCACAACAGAATCTATCGCTCACAATCGCTGAGTGAGTAACTCACAAAACTATGGCAGTAAAAAAAATTTCTTCTGTTAACATACCCATTGATAGCGGACGTCTACATGCATTACTTTTTGTCAATGCAAAAAGTTGCTCTACAGACAAAAAATGTTGACTACTTTAACATTGGAGTGTATAGAGATTGACTCACTACTGCAGCAGTGTTCGAGTGGCTCTTTGAGGAACTGCAGTTTTTAAAAATGTTCACTTTAAACACACAAATTAAAAAACAAAAACTTGCAGCTTGTTTTCCTCAAGTGATTGGGTTAAGCAAAATAAGAAACGGAATAAATCAGCTAAATAAGATTACACATCTTTGGTCCTTTAAAAGAAGTGCAAACATACGTTTTACTTTCATTTAAACTGACTTGAATTTGTTATTTCTTCTTCTTTTACTTTTGCTCAGACATTCAAAGTTCACACTGCAGATATGCTCAGCTTCTGTTTCTGCCTCTCTGTTCTCAGTGGGCCGCCTGCCAATATTAGTGCCCATTTAACAGCACAGTGCTGGGAACCCCAAGGCCCCAAGCAGGTGTCAACCTCCCTGCCCAGCCAAAGGAGCTGAGAGGGGAACACAAAGGCCTCAAAGAGACTTGCCAGCATGGTAACCGTCTTAAATATCCCCGGCCAGTATGGCCACTCCTCTAAATCTCAAAGCAGGAGAGAGTAGCTGCCAGTATGCGCTTTCTGCTACTGTAACACTGACTCTCAGAGGGTTTTGAAGCTTAAACTTTGCCTTTGACTCGGAATAGTGATGGGCGGCATCGGGAATGCACAGATGGAGCATTAAACGTATTTGGAGGCTTTCATTTATGGAATTTGGTATGAGAGGATATCTTTCAAAGGCACAAAAACCAAAAATTCAGCGTGCCTGGGGTCTTCAGCACAGATTAAGCATTGTTATCTCGTCCTTTCACACTGTTATGTCCGTCCTTTTTGGTCGAACATAGACAGTCTCAGCTGCGCTCATCCAGCAGTTTGTGTTATCTTAATGGGATGCATCCAGAGCTCCTGAGCTTGTGTGATCTTTGAAAACACTAGTTTGGCTCTGGGCTTTCCTCGTGGGTAAGCTGCCCTGGCATTTAGACATTGGCAAGGCTGTAGAAGACCGGGATGAGAGGGAGAAGTGATGTCTCTCTCTCTCACTGTTCATTGTTGGCTGCTCTGCAGTGATGATGTGGATGTGATGGGGGTGGTGGAGTGGGAGTAGAGTGGAGGCTACTCTCATCTTCAGTAAACAATAGGTCCTTGTGTATTTGACCCCCTCTTTAGCAGAGTGGAGTCCATGGCTATGCCTGAAGCCGGGATGGAATTCCATCTTTGCCAGATTAGGTTGGTGGAAACCTTCCCCCCCCCCCGAAAAAAAAGGGGGGGGGGGACCTATTATTAAGAGGGCCATGGCCTCTGGGGCCATTTGTTCTCATTTAAAACCAAATCAATAATCAGTTATTATCCTGCCTCTTTTTCTGCAGCTGGGGGTGGGCTCCATTGATTGGCTGTATGTGCTGCTGTATGATGCATCACCCCCTCCCCCGAATAACTAATTACTAACCTATATTTGAGTTGAATGTGACATAATGGTGCTTGTAGGTCATTAAAAGGTAGTTGACAGTGATTTATCTGTTCTTTGAGCTTAAACGATGTTCTATCATTTTAATTAAAAGGTCTAAAATGAGGACAAACGACCCAATAAAACATTTATGCACATTTTGCTCAAAGTGGCGCCTTGTGGGTATTCACCTGAAATTTAATCCTTATCTTACGAGACATCTGATAACCCTTAATCGCATTCCATGCGTGACTACTCCACCCGTTTTTTTTATTTTGGTTTTGGTTTGTTTGTTGCGGTGTTGTATGGGTGCTTCCACTTCATTCATCGTGCCGTTGTGCAAACCAGAAAAACCGGCTTTGTGATCAATACGCTTCCGTAGGAGACGACTGTGCAAAGCACCTGACCCACCTGCTTCCTGTTTACTACAACAATACTGGCTTTAGTTGAACATAACACAGGGAATGCAGGCCTCAGTAAGCAGTCTGCTCCAATTATGTAAAAGAAGGGTTAAATGAGTGAGACAAAGCAGGGTACCAGCGAGTTGCACGCGCCCATCCGCCAACAGGGCTCCGGTGCTTGAGCTTTGCAATTGCATTATGTCCGTTAATCACTTTGAGAGGTAATGTTGTTTCCGTGTTAATATTTATAAAATAAAATCAGGTAAACCAGCTTCCGTTCATGTCAGAAAGAGTTTGGTTGGCAGTCATAATATTGACCTCAAATCTTGCATTTTTTTTTTCCGTTTTGTCCCCTGCAGAGCAGTAAATTTGGCAATCGCTGCGTGTTTTACAAGCAGGATTGAGAACAGATTTAGAGATTTATTTTAATATTTTACTTAAGCTTTAAAGCTTTGCTTTTTTACCCCAGCTTTGCTGCTGACCTAAAACTGCCAACTTTGAAATGTGGGTTTGTTGAACTGTAGGATATTAACCATTTCAGATTTGAAGGAAGAATCCCAACAAAAAGACTGAACACACCAGAGTATTATTCGTTATGCTAACATGACACAGCATTTCAAGGAAGAGAAGCGGCGGCAATGTGAATTTCAAAGCTCAGAGCTGCACACAAAAATATGATTTGTTTGGGTTTATTTCATGTGACAGTGTCAGCCACCTGAGACAGGCCTGGAAACGTTTACATTTACGTAAATGGCACACAGAGCAGCTTAATGGAGGCTTTATCAGGCTCATGCTGAGGTGAAAGCAGCAGGCCTGAGCTGTTAGGAGGAAGACTGATCACAGCGATCTCCAAATTGACAAATGGAAAAGAACATCCGGATCTGATAAGAGCTGGTAGCTGCCAGGAATGCTGTCATCAGTCTGGTCATTGTCATCCTCCTCATCATCATCATCATCATCGCCCGAGGCAAGCGGATACACCTGTCTGAGTCTTCAACAATAACGCGGTGCAGGATGGCACGTCCGTCTGCGCACAACAACAAATGAAAATGTCAAACTGTAATTCACACCAAATCACACACTGCATTCTTCCTTAATCTTCCGGATAGGGTGTGTGTGTCTGTGGTTTTGTGCTTATTTTTAAAACAACAACAACAAACTTTTCTGTTACTGTAAGTCATATTAGATCGTGTGCAGCCTCTTCATTCTGTCTCCTCCTCACTGACTCCTCTGATAGCTCATTCAACTTCACATTTGTTGTTCTTCTTTATTTAACCGCACAAAAAAGTCTTTCAAGTGCTGCAACTATTTGCCAACAAGTGATCGAATCATTTTGTCAAAGTTGATTTTTGATTTCTGATTTGTTTGTGTGCTTGTGTTGTGTGTGAGGATGAACCCTGATAGCTTAGCGGGAGGGAACTAGAGTTGACACCTGTTCCCTTTTAGCATCTGTGCCGCTTGATACGATCTGTCTGTGGCATGTGATGAAATGCTTTGTCAGAACGGGTTTTTGCGCGTGGCTTTACTCGCTGTCTTTGTGTGTCCCTGCAGAGGAAACTTCACAGTTCCAAAGTTATCAGAATCTAATATGGGCTTTGGCGTGCTGGGGGTGTTTCTGGGGCTGCTCCTGGAGGTTTCCACACACGGGCCCCACGGTGTGCCTCGCACTTCCTGGAGACATCAAGGTAAGGCGTGAAATAACATGCCGCTGGCTGGTTATTATGATAGAATCAGAGAATGTAAGAATGTAATGCTTGTTAGTCTGAAACACGAATACGTGATAAAGATCATTCACTTCAGTGCTTGGTGAACTCAAACTCCACTCTCTGTATTACTTTCTAATATATCACAGCTCTGTTATAACTTAGCAATCTACTGTGAAGCAAAGACGTCAACACCTGTCGCCTAATTTTACCTTGAGACAACCTCACCACAGACCCTCAAGTTGGATCCCTTTTTGTGTGTGTGTGTGTCAGGCAGAAGCTGTTTGCAAGCTGCCGTTTACAGAAATAGCTTCAAGTAACTCTGTCTCTGCAAGAGAACAAGCGCGGCTCACCCTTTAACCATGTTTCTCAATTCGCTGGGTCACAGTCACTGTTTCAGTCAGTCAGTGAGGGTATTTGCTTTCATGGTGGCAGTGTTTATGACCTGGCACCTGCAACATGAGCCCACTTGCACCTGGCACAACCATCCAAACACAAACTCTTCCCCCCAGGTTTTCCCATCAATCACAACGCAAAGTGTAATGAGAGTTTTCATTTATATAATGTTAATGCAGAGTACCCAGAGATGCACAAAGGTGTGACTCTAAGATGTGATTATAAGTGCTAAGCAGCTGTAGGGATGCACTGTAATGCGATCACAAAAATTGCTTACGAGGTGGTCTGGGGCCTTTTTGACCACACTGTAAACGCTGATGTGTCCTGATGACTCTGTAACAGAAAATTTGACTTCCCTTTTTGTTTTGGCCTTTTTTCAAGATACAAGGGACTTGTCTTGCCAGTATCTCCAGCTAGAATGCCCATACATACATCCATGGATCCTTCCTTTCATCCTTTTTAAAACCTTTCGTTAGCCTCACTTGTCGTTGCTGACTGAACTGATGCAACTTGGTCGGTTACAGCACAGAAAATAGTGTTCTGCTGGCCTCATTATCTGTCATTGGTTAATGTTCCTGCTTACATGTGTACACTTGAGTCCCTTTAAAGTGTATTAAAGTGTGTTGCCTTATTCTCCTGTGTGTGTGGATGCATATAATTCCCAATTATTCCTGCAAACCTAGTTTCACTCAGCTGGCTAAAGAATGCACAGCTGTGCACAAAAACAGCCAATGACGCAATAAAGAGCAACTGGACTTTCCAATGTTTCCAGTATTTGTTATCTTAGTTTCACCTTAGTTTCACACGGTTTCGAGTATCTCTCAAAACCGGGTCTGAAACGTTTGGTTTATTGAACACCTTCTGATGCATAAACTGCAAATAGACAGCGCACTGTTTTGTTCCAGGTCCTCATCCAGCAAACCTCTCAGCTATTAGGACGGGGAGAAAACAACCTCGCTCAGTACAGCTACACAAGCCTGGGTGTGCGACCTGGCCTAGTTCTAAAATTTTGGGAATCATAAAATAAAGTAAAAAATGTAGTGAGCTTTATTCACTTACTGCTTCATGAATGCTTGGTTTCACATAGGATTTTATTCTCTTGGATCTCATCTGTGCTTAATATGACCAGTTCTGGTTGTGAGCACAGCAGTGCCAGCCACATGCTGTTCTAATTGGGCAGCCAATCAGAAGAAAATTGGCCTAAAGAAGGAGGAGCTTAAAGCGACTTGTTTCAGATAGTTGATGAACTGAAAGGCTCCACTAATACAGTTTAAACTGAACGAAGATTAGTTTGCACTGTGAGTCATGCAAAGCTACTGTAGTAGAGCCCAAGAATCAAAATAAGGAGCTTATTGCAGTGAAACTTTAAGCTGTTTTTAAGTGTTTTTGGCCACAGAAACACCATAAACACAACGCTGACAGTTTTAGAGAATGATAATGTCCAGCAACAATGTACCTAAAGTCGTGTGTCTGGGTCCACGATGAGTAAAAGTCCATTTGATCTCCGTTTAGCTCCACCTTCAAAGAAACGTCTCGCTCTTCAGCTACTTAATGTTCGACCGTGTTCACCTACTAGTCACTAATTTAAACAGAGCAGTGTACAGTGGGTATTAGCACTTTGTCCCTTGTGACTGAATGTGAAAGCTGAAACTGTTGTGGCTTGGTTAATATTTATTTGCCTGCGCGTGGGTCCATATCTCAAAGCAGCTAGTTCTACTGTACAGATGCTCATTTCAACATATCAGCCATATCAGCTGTAAATTAAATTCTGACTACAGTTAAATACAGATGTTATTGAGTAAAAAAATGGTTTATGATGATTTTTTTTTTTCTGCTAGATTTAGATCTGATGGAGTTTTCAGAGCCGGGCATCTTCAACTACTCCACATTACTGCTGAGTGAAGAAAGGGATGCGCTGTATGTGGGAGCAAGGGAGGCCATCTTTGAGCTCAGCAAGAAGAATGTGAGCGTCAGAAACAAGAAGGTAGTTAAATCTTAAACGATTCATGGTAATGCATGTGGAGGGATGTTTTAAATAATCTGGATTATAATATTTTTTTACTTTATTCCTGTTTGTTTAAGGTTCCGTGGCCAGTTACAGAAAAATCTATGAATATGTGCACGCTGAAAGGAAAATCAAAAGAGGTTAGTTTAACAGCTCTTACATGCTGGGATGCATGCATGGATGCTGCTCTGTCCGTCTGATTAGAATTTGGCAACCGAAGATCAGTGTGACCTCCCAAAACACTGGTTTGGTGACGGTTCAAAAATGTATACTCTGATGACAAAGAAAAATACAAATTTCTGAAAGACAAAATTAAATAACTGAAGTTATGTAATTTAATTTTGAAAATGTCTAACATTAACTCTAGACGGGCGAACTGTAACCACAAGGTCATAATTCTCCTTTTGTTTTGTTCCCTCTTCTTTCAGAGGGAGTGTCTAAACTACATTCGAGTGCTCCAAGCAGTAGATGACACGCGGCTGTATGTCTGCGGCACACACGCCTTTCAGCCTCAGTGTGATTACTTGGTAGGTTAATTTTCAACCGCTCTTTACCCAGACGCCGTACTTCACTGTTTAAACTCACTTATTAACACCGCCGCCTCATCTCATAAGTAATCTTCTCTTTCAGTACTTTGGCAACTTCTCACTTCACGGTAAACCCGAGGACGGCAGAGGGAAGTGCTCCTTTGACCCCTCGCAAAGCTTTACTACTGTCATGGCTGGTGAGTTGAGGCCAGCTCTTCTCTCATCTCATTTCATAAAGTGCTTATTTTGGTTATGGCTGCAGTGAAATTCATAACAATCCCCTTTGTTTTGTTTTGGTTTTTTTAGAGAAGGAAAATAATTTTCTGATGTTTTATTCTCTGTTTTCCTATCAGATGGAGTGCTGTACTCGGGGACAGCTTATAATTTCTTAGGCAGTGAACCGATTATATCCAGATACTCCCCAACCCAGTCTCTGCTGAGGACAGAGTACTCCACATCATGGCTTAATGGTGAGTTGAATGAACTAAACGATTGTCAGGCTGTTGGGAGAATAGCTTTTAAAAATGTGTTTTGAAGGTTGAGAAAACATCTTGTAGAAATGTCCCCCGAGTGCCACTGACTCATGTTAATGGATCTGGATTGATCTAATCCCTTCTTTGCTGCAGTTTATTGACCTGTTGTTGCAGCATCACTTTCACATATGTATTTTGTTGGTTGGCAAAATACATCGACTACAACACCAAGAAAAAAAAAACCTCCTTCCTCTTGTTAATTAGAGGCCGTGTAGAAAACACAGCAGTGCTTTTAACTACACGGCTACCAATTTGTGACTGTGTGACAGATCAAAGCTGAGTAGGCCTCAAACCAGTGAAGTATCAACCTGTCATGCTCCCATGTTAACACACACACACACACACACACACACACACACACACACACACACACACACGCTCAAAGATGATGATGAAGAGTGACACAGCTGGCCTTGGCTCTTTTATGATATTGTTGCTGATATGAACACAGCATTACACGTCACCAGAGGGAGATCCCCAAATTATCTCCATCCTGTGTGCCAGATTTAAATGTGTCACATACTTATTTAATCAAAGTTTAGGACTCTTAATCCCACCTTTAGGAATACAGTGAGACTTTTTACAGTACCATATCACCCTACTTGTGAAAAATCCCAGTTTGATTCTGGGAGGAGACACAGTCTCAGGGGGTCACAAGTAAGTGGGAGGGTTGCATCAGGGAGGTTATGCGGCATAAACCCTGCGCAGAATCGGACATCCATCCACTGTGCCAACCCCCTGGGAAATAAGGGAGCAGTCTAAAGTTTTTACCCCTTGGCCGTAAAAGGCTGATGGGGTATTGTCGTCACTCCGCCAGGCAGGACACCCAGGTTTGTGAATGTGATAACTCAGTTCAATTCAGTTTTATTTATACTGCACCAAATCACAAAATCAGTTGCCTCAAGGTGCTTTATATTGTCAGGTAGGCACTACAATAATCCATACAGAGAAAAACCCTCAACAATCATATGATCCCCTATGAGCAAGCACTTTGGTGACAGTGGGAAGGAAAAACTCCCTTTTAAAAGGAGGCCTTAAAGTAATTAATGCCTGAACTAGGTTTTCAGCGTCACTCTGAGACAGGATATTTCTAATTTTAGAGATATTGCACGAATGGAAGCAGTCCCAGATATTTGTTTATGGATGTGCATTGAAGGACATATGCTGCTGGTTAAAAATTGCCTCTGGAGGCAGAGGAAATGCCATCCAGAACTCGAGAACAAAGTGATATAGGATTTTGAAATTGATAGCATTGATGCATCTAGTATCTAAATCTTGGATGAATTAAAATCTCAGTGACCTGGACCTCAACGTCAGAGGTCAGGTTTGCTGAAAATGACCTAGTATTTTCAAAATTTACAAAATTTACTAGGAGGTTGAGGGGTAGCACTGGTGGCCTCCCAGGATTTTTTTTTTCTTACCAATACCTTTCTCTGCTTTCCTCCCAGAACCCAGTTTCGTTTTCGCCGACGTGATCAGAGAAGGGGAAAATGGAGCAGATGGCGAGGACGACAAAATCTACTTTTTCTTCACCGAGGTGTCGGTGGAATACGAATTCTTTGGCAAGCTGTTCATCCCCAGGGTGGCGCGTGTCTGTAAGGTCAGTACACGTTGTGCGCCATCTGCACATACCAGCGCTATCAATCCATCCATCTTTAGCCACTATTTCCTGTGTCCTGCATGTTTGCGTATGTATGTTTGTGCAAGTCTTTTTTTCTCCTTTTTTTCTTCCTCCTTCCAGTTCCCTTTGCCTCTTTTTTTTTTTTTTAAAATTTAACCTTAGCTCATAATTGGAGCATGCACATGCAGAGACCCATGGCACGTGGACAATATAAAACACTGTTCCAGTGCAAGCGCTTAACTTGCAACATACATCATAACAGCGTATTGTAATGTTTCAAAGTTAGTAGTATAACAAACAGGATAGTTCTTTTTGTACTATTCATTTCAAGTTTTACTGCTTTGAAAATGTAAATGCAACTGTAACTACATCTTTTCTTTTTAGTCTTGTTTCCTGTTACCAAATAAAAAAGCAATAATGGATGTACAGTTTTTAGACATATATGTATTTGCACGTAATCCTCCACCCCCAGTCAGGGATCCCTGTATGTTGCCTGAGAGGCAAAATGTAGGGCAAGAAAGTGCATAATCCACTTGGCGCAATGCTCAGAGCTCCTTGTTAAGCTGGATAAGGTCAGCGTTTCTAGCATGTTAGGAAAAGTGGAAATTCTTTCTCTGCTCCAGCTGCCCTCTCATCCCTCACTGCTAAATATCTCCAATATTGTCACGACAGGGCGACCTTGGAGGGCAGCGCACTCTGCAGAAAAAGTGGACGTCCTTTCTGAAAGCCAAGCTGGTGTGCTCCATGCCTGAGCTCAACTTCGTTTTCAACGTGGTTCATGACGTTTTCATCCTGAAGGGGACAGACCGCAAAAACACGGTCATCTACGGAGTCTTCACCTCTCAGTGGTCAGTGATTTCAAGGTTTGGAATTGGTTTGGGTCGGGAGCGTTAAACAAGCAAGCAAAGAGCAGCATTCACATCCAGCCTAATGCAGAACTCGAAACTCACTCCCTTGCCTCATTTTCACTCTTCTCCTTGTCTCTTCCTGACATATGCACCTAGGGGTAACGTGGGTTTGTCAGCCGTGTGTGCCTACGAGATCAAGGATGTGGAAGACGTCTTCTCCAAGGGCAAGTACATGCAGAAGGCCACGGTGGAGCAGTCCCACACAAAGTGGGTACGGTACAACGGCATTACTCCTACTCCACGTCCTGGAGCTGTAAGTAGATGCCATGAGTAATCAAGATGTGATCTACTCAATATAGTAATCATGTTAATTAAAAGAGGATGCGTTGGTCATATGAAGTTGATTACTAACATCATCGCTATTTGTCTTCCACACCAGTGTATTAACAACCAGATGCGACTGCAGAACATGAACAACTCGCTCCACTTGCCCGACAAAACCCTTCAGTTTGTTAAGGACCACCCCCTGCTGGAGGATCCCATCCTGCCCATCCACAACAGGCCCCGCCTCATCACCAAAGACATCAATTACACCCAGATTGTCGTGGAGAGGGTCCAAGCACTTGACAAAATTACTTATGACGTCATCTTCACTGGAACAGGTGATCAGTTAAGATGAAATGAAAATGAAGCCGTTACAAGCACTTCCTTGTGAAGTTTATCAGGCAAATATGCAAATCTGAGTCAGTCAACTTTGAATGTCTGTGCAGTGAGAAAGCCACGACTCGCCACAAACTTGCAGATAAATGTATTAAAGAGTCCAGTTTTCCTGCGATTACCTTTGCAGAATAACTGACATTTTTATTATTCTCATTTCTAGATAAGGGTGTCCTGCACAAGTCGGTGCTGGTTGAAGATGAGGTTCATATTGTGGAGGAGATCCAGCTCCTGAAGAACGCTGAACCCATCAAAAACCTGCTGCTGTCCTCAGAGGTCAATTTATTTTATTGTCAATGAGTTTTAGGAGATGAGTAAAGAACGAAACCAAGAAAATGTGAAATATGGATCACGTTGGCTCATTTTTATAAGTCACTTGGATAAATATGCGATTAACTTTGTGGTTCATGTGCGTTTCCACAGACACAGTGCCTGTATGCTGGGTCAGACCTGGGTGTAGTCCAGTCTCCTACAGCTTTCTGTGGCAGGTATTCATCGTGTGTGGACTGCATCCTGGCACGAGACCCCTACTGCGCCTGGCACCCGAAGACTGCCACATGTGTCAACATCTTTGACACTGCCAGCCAAACACTCAGGTAATCTGTCACTCTTAATGCCACTAAAACAAAGCTAAAAACACACGTGCACTGATTCGTCCTCCAGCTTGACCTGCTTTACAGTCTTTGTGCAGTTATTGCACTGTGCATGTGTATTTTTTGACTCATAAAAACAATGCATGTCTTGCAGGGGGCTGATCCAGAGCATGAAAGGTGATGCAAACATGTGTCCTTCAGGTAGGCCTCAACATGCTCACACACCCATATACAGGCTTCAGTTTTATAAAGTGGACAATGCTGTGTGATTTAAACTGTGACTCAGATGAAGTTATGCATAGATGAAGAGATTGTGACCGTAAGTCAGCCATAACTTTTGCATGCCATGTCAAACATTCATTTTGTTGTTGGTCGTTACTTATCGGTTTTCATCATTTGCAAATTCCCTTTGGCTGCTGTTTTTTTTACAGCTTATCCATTACTCTTAGTTAACTGTTAACTTTTCTGCTGAAACCTGTTCAGGTCCACCCAGTTTATTTACACTTCTTGCCTACTGCAGTGTGTGGGTACTTGTACCTCATGTTGGGAATTGTCCCCATTAGACCAGACAGTATCTAAAACTCACAATTGTCTCTTTTGTTTGCTTATTTTTAGTGCCAGTTCTGTTTCGGAAGGACTACAGGCATGTGGCGGTGAAACTGGGGAGCTCTGCCGAGCTGCCGTGCCTGGTACATTCCAACCTGGCCCAGGTGATGTGGAAATCTAACGACTCGGTTCTCACCGAGGCCTCTCGCTTCCACCTCATAGCCGAAAACGGGCTCCTCATTTACAGCGTGGCTCCAGAGGACCAAGGGTACTATGAGTGCTGGTCCGTGGAGTGGTCTCCCGCTGCTGGCAGGAACTTCAGCCGCCTGCTGGCCGGATACACCCTGACTCTGGATCTTCTGCCCAGACCGCCGCACCAGGCGGGGCATGTCGTCACCACCACCCTTGGTGGCCACGATGCAGCTACCACGGGTGCAGCTGAAGGTAAAGTAGAGACGGAGAAAGCCGCACTAACTTCAGCCCTTGCCCCTCCCAGCTTCACAGCAGCAACAGTCCTACCACCCTCCCCTCCCCAAAGCGACGCGTCACTAACCCCGCCCCCCAGCAGCACAGTCAAGCTCCAGCCAAAGGTAAATCTTCTTCCCACTAATTCCAAAGGCCCCCATCCTGACAGTCGGGACCCCTCGGCAGAGTATTTGCAGCACAACAACACCGCTGCCCTCCTCTTCCTCTTCCTCCTGTTTTTCCTCCTCTTCATGGCTGCGCTGGTGTACAACTGCTACATGCAGTACCTTCCAGCTCCCTGCTTGAGGCTGCGGGCCACTCTACTTGGCAGCCACAAGAGCGCCCATCAGACCGAGTACAGGGCCTGTGAGGCAGGTTTAATAGAAACCTCTGCGATCGAGAAAATTAACATGGCCGAGCAGCCGACCCAGAACGGCAGCCAAACCACTCAAAACCTCCGGGCACTCCGTGACACGGGGTACGAAACTGAGCCGGAGTGCGGGAACGGTCGCGTCCCCTCTCTCAGTTTCGGAGAGGAAAGCCCCTCCAAGGAGAAACCTTTTGATGTGGACTGTGGATCTCAGGACATTCAGTATGCAGATGCAGATGCAGAAGCTTAACGCTAGCCACAAGAGACTTGATCCCTCCTCTCGGCACAGAGAGCGCAGGGGGCCGCGCTTTTTCTGCATTTGCAGCTTCTGTCCAGGGCACAACATTTTTGTAAGGCATGAGAATCCCGAGGCCCAGATCGGGCATTCCCGCTCGGTTGTAGAGTTTTAACTCCCGCTGTTTGATTTTAGGGCTAATGGTGATGGTGAAGCAAAAAAAAGAAGCAAAAAAACAACTGTATTCAAGGAAGCTGCAGCTCCTTCAGCTTAGCCCAGCAAGAAAAGCTATTACTTTTTTTGAATTTTTGTCAATTTTCTTTTTAAACATTCCAAATTGGAAACATTGTTTACCAAATTGGTAAGTTACTGTGATGCTTTCCAAAGTGCAGTCACATTTCTATACAGCCTGAGGGGGAGGGGGGGGGGGGCATTTGAAGCATTTGCATCTCTTTACTTTTTTTTTTTTTTTTTTTTTTTTTTTTTTTTTAAAGCAGTGAATACTTCATTACACAGTGAATGCTTCAGTATTACATTGATTTCTCAGGGAAGAGTTGCTCAGTATATTGTAGCCTAGGTTAGCACAGCGTCACCACCCGGAGCATGTGGGCGTTAATCTCTCCCAGTGAACTGGCAGTAAGAGAAGGAATCAAACTGTTTGTACCACTGTGTTTCCTGCGTGCAGACTCTCGTGTTTTATTAGTATTATTATTATTTTCCTTCCTGTGAAATCGACATTCCCCACACAGATACAACTCTGGTCGTCCTGTGTATTAACCCTTGTCGGAGATCTTTCCATATGTGGTCTGTTAATAATGTAAAAATGTACAGTGTGACATGATTAACAAAAAAGGGGGGCAACATCAGAAGTTATTTTTTTAATTGTAATTTTACAAAGCCTTCAGTTTTAGACAATTTTCAGAGAATTATTATTTATAATGAGTCACATCTGTGGTAACATTTTGTCTAACTAGTTGTGATCTTCATCCTTGTTGTTTTTACTTTTTTTTTTTTTTTTTTTTTAATTTATTGCAGCTGATTTGAACTTTTTAGGCCATTCATTCGTCATCCCTTTGTCTGTTTGCATGCCAGCCCCTGTTTGAATTTCTTGTTTTTTCCTCAGTACTTTTTCTTCCGTCACTCCCTCTCACAGCCTCCTCTCCTGTCGCCACTTCATCTTCCCTGTCCTCTTCTGGAGGTAGCACTCCCTCTGCACTCCCTTCCTCCTTTCCCCATTCCTCTTCTCCCTCCTCCACGAAGCCCCATAACGCGGAGGCTCGGGAGGCCGAAGTGAGACTATTGCCTCCCCTGCTGAAGGACCAGGCCTGGGGGGTTCACGCGCAGGAGGCCTTCCTTCTCTTCTGCCTCGCCCTGGGTGAGTGGTGCATGTGACGTAGGCTGAGCTCACACCCCAGAATCTAAATCCTTCAGAAATTTCTTCCTTTCGCTTTTTAACCCATCACTCTCGCACATTCACTCTCCTCTCCTGCATCTCGCATGTTGGCAAACATCAGCTAACTGGGAGTGAGTGCGAGCATGTCAGAGTTCCTGTTTGTGTGTAACAAGTGATCCTCCCTGCTTTTTTTTTCTGTTTGTGGGAACGATTGACCTCCATTTTTAAGAGTATTTCATTAAAAAAACAAAGCAAACGTGAATGTTTAAAAAGATTAAGCTGGGATTCATTAAGCTGGAAAACTCAGTGATCGGGTCCAGTGACCACACTCTGACGGACGGACAGATCCTCCTTATCCAGGATATTAAGAATCTTTCCTCAAAACAAAGTTTAGTGGGTTCACTTTTCTTTATCCAGATCATTTTTGTGCCTGTAAACAAATGTAAATATATTTGTATATATGGGGAAAAAATACAATTTGACAATGTACATAAAACTAGGTGACGTAATGGGGCTGTGGTTCTTGGTAGGGAGGCAAAATAAAAATGTAAAACGTTTGCAACCCTTGTTTGTTTTTCTTTCTTTCTTTCTTTTTTTTTAAACTATCATCATCCGTTGTATTTTCAAAAGATAAGGGCTCAATAGAGAAGACAGATACATACTAATTAGAAAATGTTTGCCTATCAGACCTGAGATCAGGCAGCATGCATGCTCACTGATTGATGACCACAGGTGGACCAACCAAAGGCAAGTATTTCATGCATGTCTCAGTGGTGCCTTAAACATCAGAGGTCAACATCAATTCTGTCCCACAGGTCCCAGTGATGTCCACATTCACTGGCTAGTAAACGGGCACAGTCTGGACACCCCCATAAAGGAGTACCGTCGGCCGCTTGGTCAGAGGGAGGTTTTAGTGAGCAGCTGGCTCCAAGAGGGGCCGCTGATCAAGGACGCACGGTATAACTGTGTTGCTGAGGCCAGCACAGGAAATGACGTGTCTGAAGTTGACCTCCGGCTCTCTATTGGAGGTATCAGGTGGAAAATATTGACTATAGTCCTGCATGCAGAATGGAATTGGGAGTGTTCTGGACTGGCTGTTTCCATTGGCAGAGATGGATAATTGCACTGGTTTATTTCCATAAAGCGTGTTGTTGTTCGACAGATGAAGAGAACATTCCAACCCGAGATTTGAGCCAGTGGAGAGGTGCGCTCGCAGAGCACGAGCAACTGCTAAAGAAATGGGAAAAGGCCTGGGTAGGTCTGAGTGTGCTGTCTTCTCCGGTCAGTCGTCTGGATTGTGTTTGTGTCACGTGCGTCGGTTTTAACCTGCTCTGCATGTTCAGCTTTAGGCTGCCAGGCTGTTTTCGTCAAGAGTACTGGAGAAGTGCAAAGTCCAGGTTTTTATAGCAGCAATAACACGAAACGAGGGATGCGAAGAAAGAGCTAGTTCAAACGAAATGAGGGTCTGATTTAAGGGCTTTGAAGCTTTGAAGTGCACTTGTTTAAATACACCAATCATTAACCTGACTACAGCTTTAAATGCCTTTAACGTCATGTATCTAACGGTGTTGTACGAATCGCATGTTCTTTTAACCATATTTTGTAAATTGCATGAGTAACTAAAAGCTTATGTTCCTTTTAGAGAAGCTGCTAATGAGATTCCTCCTTCAATACAGGCACGTGTGAGTCTTGTGACATTTAACTAAATTTCCTAAATTTCTTGATGTTGCTGAATTTACTGGACATTTTTGACTAATATCTAACTAATATCAGTCTGTCTTCCTAGAGAGAAAACAATACCTGTAGGTCACGAATGGGTTAACTTAAGTATCGCCAGATACTTAAGCTGATTAAAAGCAGTGCATTGGTTATTACAGAATTTTAAAGTCAATGACTCAGTACTTTTCTCGTGGCTTTAAAATGGGGGAAATAATTATTTGATCTCTTGCTTAATTTGTAAGTTTGCTCATTTACAAATAAATGAAAGTGTCATATTTTTATGGCAGTTTAATTTTAATGGAGGCAAGTAATAAGTCATGATTTGCTTGGGGATCAAATACTTCTTTTACATTATATATGTGTCTTTTCTGGGTTTTTGGTTAATAGTCTGCCTCCATTAAAATTATACTACTATAAAACTTAGACTGTTACCTTCGTTGGACGTGAGCAGGGGATCAAACAATTATTTCCCCATCTGCATGTGCAGTTGTTGAAATGCATCAGTACTACTCCCAGCATTTCTCTTGTGTAATTAAATCGCACTGCTTGCGTAGTACAGCTGTGTTTTTTCCCGCTTTAGGAAAGCTGTGATGACCACAGAGCTCTGTGAAGAGTTGACTTGGCTGAATCTGGTTGCGAACATGGTCCTCCATCCAGGTGGACCACACCTTTGACACTGAAACTGTCAAAAAAACAACAATGCCACTTCTTAGATAGGAGTTTGGGGGACCATGAAGCAACACATTTACAATCTGCCTCCTGCAGGGGTGAGGGCAGTTGGGGGGGTTGGGGTCACCTATATGCAGTGATAATGTGGGAGTCTCCGACCAAACTCTGCAAGGAGATGAAGCTCATCAATCTGAGAACACGTGGGCTGCCTTTGTACCAAAAATACATTTCTGTCAAACGTCCTGAGAGCAGTGCTTGTAAGGAATGTTTCGCATTTTTTAAAGCGATGGAACATGTCAAATGTTTATTGTGAGATTCATTTTAAGATGTTTGCACCTTCGCTGGCTTCAGAAGCTTCTGTCAAGTCCATCATAGCTACTTGGAATTTGTATAATCTTGAGTGAAAATGTCTTTAATCATCGAGCCCAAAACCCAATTCGTAGGATTTGATGGCAGGAATCGGGCCTGTAGCTCTCTTTTAACAACATGCCATCAAAATGCAAAATTTATCTTAAAAGAAATGCAGTTCAGCCCAAGTATGGAAACTTTTGTCACACTCACTGCTTTTCATCTGTTATTTTCTTCACATTAAAACTGTGACTACATATTTGACGCTGTAGCAGAAATAAACTGTTTAAATGCTGTCGCTTACGTCATGATGCCTTCAAGTTTAACACATTCTAGTGTTTAAATTACATGTGAACAGATGGTAAATATAATCAAGAATTTTCTTTGAAAATCATGTATAGTTAATGCCTTTACTGAAATCTAATTTAAAAAATAAAAAAAAGTTTTACCGGTAAGCTATTTTGACACTTGTGCCTCAGATTTGTAGACTTACAGCAGTTTCTTAAATTGTTTTTAACTTGGTTCTCCGTTAAGTTTCTTTTAATGTATGAGGCACATTTCTGTATTTCAGCACAACACTGGTTTCATGGTGGTGTTTAGTGGAGCCACACCACCCTCTTGTGACCACTTACAGGAACATAACCCAAAAACAGGAGGTGGTTAGCAGGTTGTTTATTACTGTAAAGGTCAGAGCATGACAATTAAACAAATGTAACTGAACACACAGAGAGACTGACACCAGATTTGACCATCTCTAATTAATTTATAAATTCGGTTTGAAGTCAAAGAAGATTTCTTCCTCCTTTCTCCGCAAAAAAAACAAAAAAAGGCAAACAAATCAGAGGGATTACATCAAAAAGCTGAGAAATTCACATGCTGCAGTGAGCAGCCAGACAGTATACACTTAATAATCTTAAATAAAAGATCACAGGAGGACTCTTCCAGTAGTGCGAGGGTGGGGTCTTGTGTCATTGCTTCGGAGGTAGAGGTCTTCTGAACAGAAGGATGTGTGGCTCTAGGAGAACAATAGCAGACAAATATACAAACAGGTTAGTGACCTGAGGCCTGATCATTGTGTGTTTTAAAGGCCTATTACCAGAATGATGTGCTACACTGTAGTTACAGCCAAAGTCCTACGACTCTGCAGCCATTCTGGTGATGCATCTTGGCATCTGGGCCTGCATTTAAATGAACTGGGAGAAAACCATTACTTTTGCTTTACTAGTCATCCAGACATAACAGTGCAATAGCATCAAAAATCAACTCCAACTTACAAGAGCTTTTAAGAACATAATGGATTTGCAGCCAAGTCCAGGTTGCCAACATTTCAGCAGCTCAAAAGCAAGCCAATAACATATTACATGCAGATTACCTGGTTCATGTATCATATAGTGGATCCATCCCTGGGACTGTTGCACTCCCAGCTGTCTCCACTCGTCTTCAGACATCAGGTGGGATTTTGGGATATATTTAGTCATCTCCCGAGGCAGAACAACATGTCTAGTGATGAGAACAAACGATTGTTAATAGTGGAGTGTAAATATCTTGTAAGGTTTGATGCAACTATCCTGTTGGACGACACCAGTTATCTGAGATATGATTTAAACTACAACCATGCAAAGTGTCAACTGGATCTTGCAGTTGTGATGTTATGTTGATAAAAACTGTCCAGAGACAGATATGTAGACAACATACTCAAAGTCTCTTAGGGAGTTCCTGCTATACAGGAGTCTCCAGGAACAAATGTTTCATCACGACTTAAAAAGTAAAATGCAGCCGAAAGTCATATGTGAATTGTCTACAGAAAAAAAACACATACAGATCGATACACAGGTGCCAAATTAAAGGAAACCGCTATATTTAAGCCATTGAGTGGCTTGCTATGCTGTGCAGAGGATCTTGCAGGCGTGCCTTGAGTCCATGTATTCCTTTGCAGGGACAGGTCAAGCAGTGCAAATCAATACAAAGTTGGCCTGAGGGGTCTTAAACGTATCTACTGTGATGGGGGTGGCAAAGATATTAACTTGCTTTCAAAAATCTTAATATAAAAAATGGTCACATTTGCCAACATACCAAGATGACAAAGCTCTGCTCATTTAAACCTCAGATGTTTCAGTGACTATAATCCGACTGACTTCTTGTATTTGTATTGTTATACCCATTATGAACTTCCAAAATCTTCCCCCTTGACAAATATATTTCATAAAAAAATAATTTAAAAGCCTAAAACTAGCAATGAAATTGATTAAAAGCTAAAAACTTTAACCCCCCCCCCCAAAAAAAGAAGAAACGAGAAAATTCATACTGGAAATTAACTGAAGCAATACTGAAAATGTGAACTAACTCAGGGTGGTCGCTTCCTTTCAAGGAGCACTGGAGCTGTTCTGGCGACACCTGGCGGTCAGACTTTCACTTTACAGCCACTAAAAGTTTGTCACCGTAATGGTGGTGTTCCCATTGAACGGCAACATTCAATGGGATTATTATTCTACTATTACACCTCCACCAAAAAAAAAAAAAAAATATATATATATATATATATATATATATATATATATATATATATATATATATATATATATATATATATTTTCCCCAGGGTTTGAGGTGTGGGGATTTTTGCTGCTCAGCCATTTTAGGCTGATTTAAGAAATTCACACTGAAATATTAAAATTGACAGAAAAAAACTATCCTTTGGCAAATTTGGTTATATTCCACTGAACACAGTGGAAATGGCATGCATTTAAAACATGAAAGTGGCACAAAAAGGGCCCAGGATAGCCGGAGGGATATATATATATTTATTTATTTTTTTAAATCGCACTATCATGCAAAACTAGCATGACAAAGCTTAAACTTTGAAACCACCTCGTGTCGGTTGTCTACGTTTAATTTTTGGTAGAAAATATCCACTGAAGACGTCTTCTCTTTGTTGCTAATCTTTAGTTGACGTTACTAAAGTTAAACATGCGAACCAATAATGCTCACCTGTACTCGTAATGGTCGTCACTGTACCTGTTGGAATAGTAGATCTGGTTCCGAGACATATTTACAGAAAAAAAAAAATCAGGTTAATTATTAGAAAAGTTTTACGAGAAACTGGGGTTGTAGAATAACAACAAGTGCCCACCTGTAGCTCATTCCGTGCAGATTGCTCAAAGGTATTGATTGGACGACTTCTGTCATGTGACCAGAATTTCCCTCTTTATCGTAGTTCTCGAGCCGTCATCAAAGTACAGGGGCCCGTTCTTCGTACGTCGCTTACTACATCCAAGATCAAATCATCGCGCTAACCGTGAGCTCGCTAATCCGGTTCCCCGAACACACCTGCTGTTGACGATTAGTACAGCTGGACGCAGTAATGTGACATCACTGGGTGTCGTAAAAGGGGCCACGCATCGATAGTAGAAACATTGATCGGCAACCCTCTGATTGGTCGGCGAAAATGTCGACGGAGCGCGCTCGGCTCGGTATTTTTCGGCAGCAGAGCAAGAACTCTTGAGTGAGGGATTTCAGGAGTTTCAGAGTTTAATCAGAACGCAAGGGAACACTGCAAAGGCTGCAAAAGCAAGGAGAGAGGGCTGGCAGGAAGTTGCTGACAAATTAAACTCGTAAGTAATTTAATAATAACAATAATAATGGAGTGGATTGATATAGCGCTTTTCAAGGCACCCAAAGCGCTTTACAATGCCACTATTCAGTCACTCTCACATTCACACACTGGTGGAGGCAGCTACAGTTGTAGCCACAGCTGCCCTGGGGCAGACTGACAGAAGCCAGGCTGCCATATCGCGCCATCGGCCCCTCTGGCCAACACCAGTAGGCGGTAGGGTAGATTTATTATATTACACTATATTATCCAATATTATATTACATTATATTATAATATGTTATATTTTATCCTCTTTCACATTAGAGCCACGACAGGACCCACTAGAACATGGGAACAGGTAAAAGTGAAATATAAGAATATCCTACAGAATGGTAATATTTATCACTTATATTGCTTTTAGTCTCTTGGAAAGAGACCCTGGAATAATCTGTTTGTTTATAACAGCAACCAAGAAAAGGGCAGAGGAAAAAAAGACAGGTGGTGGTCCTGCACCCCCTCGTCAACAAGTTGGTTAAGTGAATAATACCCTCACGGGAAAATCGATATCTCTCTATGAGCACACTGTCGCGCTGAGCTAAAGGATCCTGTCTATCCCGCAATATACGCTGAATTCTGAGGACTCTCCTTATCAATCTTGCACCTTCCGCAATGGGTGGCTCGCGTATACGGACAGGACATGGCTGCGACAGGCTTCCCAAATCCACCTTCGCTTTTATAGCCGTGGTCTCTCATCTTGATTACACGAAGTAATTTACAATTACTACTCTGAAATATGAATTAAATCTGTAATAATCACATACATGTAATAGAATGTTAATAGTACATTTCCCTTTTTTAGGAAATGACCTGTGTGAAATCAATAAATGGATCAGGTGCTGCATTGTCTTTAGTTACATTGATAATATTTATTTATGGTGAAACAGTGGTGGAATATCGCTGTTGCTTTCGTATAAATGAAGCGGACATACCTGCGTGGCCGCGATCTAATCCTGTTTACATAAAGTAAACCTGCTCCCGAGCAGGTTTACGCTTACGGCTCTGTTGCTATGACAGCAAGTCCCGGATGAGCTTCGGGGAACCGACTGATCCAGGATCACGCGAAATCGTCAACAATCTAATCCGGCTAACCTACTTAGCGAGGTACGAAGAACGGGCCCCAGGTGAGTGTCTTAAGTTGTTTTCAGCCCTCTTTTGCAGTAGTTGTTCATCTTCACACAAAATAGAAACACAATATATCTCACCTGTTTAAATATGCATCACAACACTAAAATACACTACTGTGTTATTCCTGATGAGGATGGTTAAAATAAAATACTGTGTACTATAGTGATGGCCAAATGAAGCTTTCCGAAGCACTGAAGCTTGTATTGAAAAACGGTTCATTACTCGAAGCTTTTCAACACAGTCCTCTCCGGTGACATCTGGTGGTGAAAATTTTGAAGAGCAGCTTGAATCTGCAAAATAAAACGGACTGCTCAATTATCACTGCTCACTCAAGAGTGGAGTTCTCTCTGATATTGGGCCACCGTTCCGTTGCTTTGAACATGTAATTGGTTTTGTTTTCTCGATTGGGGGGCTGAAAAAAATGTAATGCGTATCTGCGTAATACATTTTGATCAATAAACTTTCCCTATTTAAACATGCACTATGGTGTGGCCTTTCTTTGCTCATAACTCCTTGATGTTGGTAAATACAATAAGTGAGCAATATATATAATATACATATGAGAATGCACAGCACATTATGGAGTATGCCCCTGCTGTGAAGTCCTGCCTCCATCTACTTGTCGTTTAATCACTGGACAGCTGGACAGGTTCATACAAAATATTAGATGAGGCCAATTGTCCTATACATATTTTTGACCTAGGGGTGGGATTGATTGTGAACTGGAAAGGGAAAATGCTTAGGGAGCTGAGTACGGCTGCATCGTCACTGATTTGTAGAATCATTTTTGATTCGATACAGGATCCGATTCAATTTGATTGGAATCTGGAAAGTTTTGCCTCAGTCAGAAATATTACAATTCTGATCATTTAACAGTATATATCCATAATTTCGTATCTATTAAAAGAAAGCTGACACATGTGAGACTTAATTAGAGATGTAAACAGAGAGTTATGAAACCTGCAGCTGCAGAAGCCAGCGGAAAAAAAAAGAGGCAAACACAGCGCGGACCCGACGACGCACCAAAATCTGACTCTGACGCGTCGGGTCCGCGCTCTGTGTTCACGTTTGTATGCAGAATCCGTAAACCTGCTCCCAGTTACTGTTTTAGCTGCATGGTGTTTGACGACATGTTGTGAGGTTTAACCTGAGATGCTGGCGTTTCAGGCATAATAACGTTAATTTACAAATCGACACGGGATTTTAATGAATCAATATCACTTTATTCAATTTAGCATGGATTGTAATCAGAAAGGCGATAATCAAAACCCACCCCTAATCAAGAACTTGCAAAGTAAAAACATGATCTATGTAAGGTAGCCCTTTTGTTATTTACATTTAAAAAGAGGATTAGTGTTACTGTGCGCTGGCTGAGTCTGTTTCTTTTCTTAGAAATAGTTTCTCCTGCCCTGGAGAAAATCCACTTGCATGGAACAGAAGAGGCTGTGGAGTGCAGGAACTACACTGCAAGCTGGTAGATATGCAGGTATTCCTGGGTCCTGCAGACTATCACCTAAAAACAATAAACAAAATGATTTTCTAAACTGTGTAGCAATGTAATGTACGTATAGTGTCAAATACATTGTTGTAGTCTTCATTAGCTTTAATTCACATGGAAGTGTTCCTGAAGTCATATGCTGTAATGATATTTACATTATGAAAACATGATTTTGGACATTTCAAGTTTTTCACTTCGGCAGATAAAATGAATTGAGCAAAATCAACTCAAAATATTCCCACACGCCAGAATGTCCTCTCTTCCTCGCTGGCTCCATATCTGTCAGTGGAATGATCACCTCTTCGCTCTCTGTCACCATCAACACACTCCACGAATCCCGTGGATGATTCACTTCCTTATATCCGTTTGAATCAGGTACCGAAGCAGTTACGTGCGTAATGAAGCTTCGGACGTCACTGGTCACGTGACTTTTGCCAAACGAAGCAAGCCTCGACACAGTGCTTCTGAACCAGTGTGTTGTTTTTTTCGACACACGCTCCGGAGCGTCAGCTTCAAGCGGGCCATCACTACTGTGTACTACTAGTTTCCTTAAAGCCTTATGAATTATCATCAGATAAAATTTTTATTTTCATTTCATCATAAGCAAGTGTGGCCAAATTTATACAAGATGACGTTTTGGCAGTTTGCTAGTGTGGAGTTTTCAGGTGTGAAGATTTACATCTCAGACTCTACAGGCCTCAGTTAGCATGTTAAATTCATCCAGTCACTTCTGCTTATCCTTATCAGGGTCACAGGTGGCTGGAGCATATCCCAGCTATCATAGGGCGGGTGGGGTACACCCTGGATGGATCGCCAGTCTGTTGCAGGGCTAACATAATCTACAGCAGAATGGCTCAAAAACAAAGGAATCAACATATTGCAATAGCCCAAGGCCCAGACCTCAGCCTGGTTGAAATGTTGTGGCAGGAGCTTTAGAGAGCTGTGCATAGGCAAATAACCAAAAACCTTGATGATGAGAAGCAATGCTGTAAAGAAGTGTTGCGTGTTCTTTTTATCTAAGGTAAAGGAGGGTTTCAGTCCCTGCATATGGATCTCTTTCCCGTTAGAAAACCACAGTCTGCAACAGTTTGCTGTGGCCAGCTTCTGGAAGAGAGATGACCCCAACTAATAGTACACATATTTATAAAGGAGAATATGTTTCTATCTGATCGGTCAAAAACCATTGAGAAGGGCCGCAATTTGGACTTTAGCTCCTGTTATTGGCACCCTTCTTCTTCTCCATCAGGTACAGCTTCACCTAGGGATCACTAACTCCTCTCTCTCTCTCTCTCTCTCTCTCTCTCTCTCTCTCTCTCTCTCTCTCTCTCTCTCTCTCTCACACACACACACACACACACACACACACACACACACACACACACACACACACACACACTGGCCTGCCTCTTCCTAACCTGTAATCTAGTTTCATAGCCTGTGGCAGCATCTATCTGTGAGAGCTATTGTTTCTTGACCTTGCTCTGGTTCACTCCCGCATTCCTGCACACCGCCTTCCACAAAGTCTGCACAAACAACTCTCAAACCATCATCATCAATTAATGGTTTCTGAAATGGAAAAACTAAAAAAATGGTTTGATGTAAACAAATTATCTTTGAACTTAACAAAAACGAAATTTATGATTTTTGGAAATCGGGTAAGAGAGGATGAAGTAATTCTATCCATTGGTGGAGTTCCGATTGAGAGAGTTACTGAACTCATCTCATATTGAATATGTTAGAATAAGGATGGTTAAAAATATTTATATTCTGGGTAATGTCAGAGATATATTAGATTATAAGGCAATGCATATTTTATATTTCTCACTAATTTCCCCCTATCTCAGTTATTGTGCTGAGGTGTGGGGGAATACATACGTGACTTATATACACTCAACAAAAATATAAACGCAACACCTTTGTTACTGCTCCCATTCCCCATGGGATGGACGTAGAGACCTAAAATTCATTCCAGATACACAATATAACCATCCCTCCCAAACAGTGGTCACAAATCAGTCCAAATGTGTGGTAGTGGGCACATCTGCTATATTGAGATAATCCATCCCACCTCACAGGTGTGCCACATCAGGATGCTGATCTGACATCATGAGTAGTGCACAGGTGTACCTCAGACTGCCCACAACAAAAGGCCACCCTGGAATGTGCAGTTTTTTGCGCTATTGGGGGTCTGGGGACCCAGAACCGGTCAGTATCTGGTGTGACCACCATTTGCCTCATGCAGTGCAACACATCGTCGCATGGAGTCTATCAGATTGTCAATTGTGGCCTGTGGAATGTTGGTCCACTCCACTTCAATGGCTGTGCGAGGTTGTTGGATATTCGTGGGAACTGGTACACGCTGTCGTATACGCCGGTCAAGCACATCCCGAACATGCTCAATGGGTGACATGTCCGGTGAGTATGCTGGCCATGCAAGAACTGGGACATTCTCAGCTGCCATCTGCCCTGAACAATGTGAACCATGATTCATCCGTGAAGCGCACACCTCTCCAACGTGCCAGACGCCATCGAATGTGAGCATTTGCCCACACAAGTCTGTTACGGCGACGAGCTGGAGTCAGGTCAAGACCCCGATGAGGACGGCGGGCATGCAGTTGAGCGTCCCTGAGACGGTTTCTGACAGTTTGTGCAGAAATTGTTTGGTTGTGCAAACCAATTGTTCCAGCAGCTGTCTGAGTGGCTGGTCTCAGACGATCTTGGAGGTGAACCTGCTGGATGTCGAGGTCCTGGGCTGGTGTGGTTACACGAGGTCTGCGGTTGTGAGGCCGGTTGGATGTGCTGCCATGTTCTCTGAAACGCCTGTGGAGACGGCTTATGGTTGAGAAATGAACATTCAATGCACGGGCGACAGATCTGGTTGACATTCCTGCTGTCAGCATGCCAATTGCACGCTCCCTCATTGCTTGTGGCATCTGTGGCATTTTGCTGTGAGACAAAACTGCACATTCCAGGGTGGCCTTTTGTTGTGGGCAGTCTGAGGTACACCTGTGCACTACTCATGATGTCAGATCAGCATCCTGATGTGGCACACCTGTGAGGTGGGATGGATTATCTCAATATAGCAGATGTGCCCACTACCACACATTTGGACTGATTTGTGACCACTGTTTGGGAGGGATGGTTATATTGTGTATCTGGAATGAATTTTAGGTCTCTACGTCCATCCCATGGGGAATGGGAGCAGTAACAAAGGTGTTGCGTTTATATTTTTGTTCAATGTACATCCTCTATACTTGCTACAGAAGAAAGTGGTATGAATGGTTCATAATGTTAAATATAGAGAACATACAAATAATTTGTTTATAAAATCGAAATTGTTGAAATTTGAAGACTTAGTGAAATTACAGACATTATTATTCACGTGCAAGGCAAAAAATAACACATGTTTGTATTGTGTTCAGGAAGTGGGGACAGTAGAAGAAAGTTTGACTTTAAGTTTGCTAAGACCACACAAAGGCAAATGTGCCCGACAGTTAAAGGTATAAGAATATGGGATTCTCTTGAAGATAATCTCAAGAGTTGTACAAACATGCACCGTTTTAAAATGTGTTACATACTTAAAAGGATAAATCAGTATGAAGAACATGAAAGTAATTAGGGCTAAATGTGGAAGAAAAAAAATTCATTGCCATTTAATGCTGTATATGGCTGATTATATTGATTTGTTGTTTAGTTTTGCATTGTTACATAAAGATACATGTTAGAGGGTTTTTTGGGGGGTATTGGCGCCCTCTTGTAAGAATATTTGGATTGCAGATAGGGGGCAGGTGCTAACAAGAATTTATTCTTCTTCCTGCTCCTTTTCACCCATGGGTGCAGTGTCATATTAATGGGAAGGAGGTTCTGTATGTAGGAAAAGAAACACTGTTGAACCATGTGTGAAATAAATAAAAGAAATGAAATGTGAATCTGTAACTTTTATATTTATATTATTTTGAGTGCTCAGTATGCAATTAACTATTAAAGCGATCTAAAATTAATTACAGTCCCCATACCATTTGCTAGCACAGGTTTTGTAAATCAACATTTCTAGTCCTCACAGAAGCATGGGGCAGAAATTTCTCTACAACACTGTGAGAAGTCATACAGGAAACTGTTACTAAGTTATTGGTGCTTAAGCTGTTTCTACAGGCTACTGAATCATGGGTCAGTTGTACTTCCCGTGAATCCTGTGAAAACAGTCTTTTTCATATGACTGTAGTCTTCTGTTTTCGAGACTCAAAATTAATTGGAAAGTTGATCAACAAGCAGTTTCATGGCCAGGTACACCTTGTTCCCTTGTTATTTCTTGATAAATTAAACAGATTCTGTTGTTGATTCCAAGTGATGAAGTTGCATTTAGTAGCACTGAAATTCTCAGTATGAGGATTAAAGAGTTGGTGATGCAAGTGATGGAGGCCACTGTTGATTTAAAAAACCAAAATAAACCTATCAGAGAGAGAGAGAGCAAAACCTTTTGGAGTGGCCGAATCAACAGCCTGGTATTCTTACATTCCTTGGTAAGGAAAACCCTTCACAACATCTAGCAAAGTCAAGAATTTTCTTGAGGAGATAGGTGTATAATTATCATAATCAACAATCTTCACCAATGAAAAAGGTGCAAACCACTAGTTACACTCAGGACCTAAAGAGTATACTAATGAAGCAAATTCAACACAGCCACACTTGCTTTGTATAAGCTGGCTTGACAAAACCTAAACTCCAGTTGGAGAAAGGGGTATTACTGCAGTGGTTATCAACTTTCCCTGTTAAGCTGGGCCTTCTGCTTCAGAATCTTTGCACACTGAAATAAAAACACTCTTCTTCTGGACAAAATGATCCCTGTGACTGTACACACTCTATTCAGAGTCATTATCAGATGATAATGATAAAAATCTATAAAGACCACAAAAGTATACAAAATATAACAAAAATTGCAACACTTTTGAAAAAAAGGACAAGCTGCATGTTAACCTATTGATGATAGCTTACATGACTGCTGCACATTAGAGCTCTGAAACTTTAACCTGGATACATTTAAACATTAAAGGTTACTGCCTCATAGCTTAATAACAGAGTCATGGAAATGACTCTGCCAGCTCAGAGTGAAATTTATTTTATTGATTGAATGGTCTGATTGATTTTTTTAGTCTGTGTTCTAGTAGTTCCAATTCAAGCAGTGTAAGGCAGACTTGGCAGCAGATTAGAACCAAGTATAAAACCATCTATACATTTTCTGTGCCCCTAACTGAATACATGCAAATTCCAGTTACAATGCAATGCACAGTTTGCACAGCTTGAACTTGAAAAGCTCATGTACAACTTGATAACTGCCTATATAAAATGTGTTTTTCCAACATCGACTCTATACAGTGCTTCAAAACATGTGGTAAGTAAGTTACCACAGTGATTTAGCTAGCCACTTCTGTGACATAGCTTGCTAAAGCATTAATCTTGATTTATAGTACATCCTTTAGGAAACCCAGAATACTCTTGTGATCTCTTGTGATCTTCTTGTGCTTCCGATGCTTTTTAATGAACCATTTACAGAAAGCTCAAACGATATCCCAGACATGATTATGAAAAACGGCTCTAAAGGCTTTTATTGTCCACATCGGAAACTCTTACATCACTCTGCTCTCTTTAGCCAAGCTATCAATATTTTTTTCCCTTCTGCTATTCATCATTTTGTGTTTCATTGAGTTTTTTAGACACATGATTGTATAACCATAGGCAACAGTGGTATTGAAATATGGTCAGAAATAGACCCGGAATTGGACGATGGATGTAGGGCAGGAAAATGACATGGTAGAAATGTGTCTCCTTTCTTATCCATCTTAACCTTCCTGTGAAAAATAAACGAGACAGATATTAAGTGACATGTGCATTAATGTTCTTACTTACAAAAGTATTTTTATATCCATTTAATGGCGAATATCTGGATTTGGATTTGAACACTTGTATTACAATAGGAAACAGGAGTCAGTACACCCATGTGAACTATTACTTACATGACTTCAAACAGGGTTTTTTGCCACTCAGCATATCTTTCATTACTCCAATTCTTTTTTTTTCCAATAATTTAATATGCCACGATGTTATAATTTAGACCCAGTCTTCTTTTGCATGGAGAACACTAATGTTGCTCACAGTTTCTGGAAAGAAGTTCTGCCATCCCACAGAAGCATTTTTTAGCTGTAAAAAACAGAAAAGGATCTGTTGTTCTACCTTCTTCTCTAAAGTTTTTATTATTATCATTATTTTTCTGGATTCAAGTCATACAGTTTGGTGAGGTAGTACTTTTTGTCCTATGGAAAGTCTTGTGATGTGTTTGGATTCTTATTTTGTTAGAAGATTCCTTTCCACCCGTGTTTTTTGTTTGTTTGTTTGTTTGTTTTTTAGTATCCACAGGTACTCATGATTCCATTTATATTTACAACTCCCCAACACCTTTTGGAATCCCGCATGTCCATGTCATCACACTCCCACCTGTGAGCTTCATGGTTGGAACTGTACCTTCGCTGTGGTAGTAAGGCCACGTTCACGCCAAACATCCTGGATCCACCTGAGCTAAACCAGTGCCTCTTAGCCTTATGTTACCAAAAAAAGTGTTTCCAGTATTCATCAGGCTTCTTTTTATGTTCATGTCCAAGTATTCCACCTAGAAATTATAGTTTGTTTCCGTGACCACAGGTTTTCTTACCCGTGTCCATTTATTTGTTAAAGTCTGTCAAATTAGATTTTTCAGGCACGCTTGCCAGCTGCATATGTTAACATGTCACAGTCAGCTCATTATTTAGCTTGAAAGAGAAGCTTTTATAATACCAGGTCAGACCTGGTATTTATTATTTATCAGGTGCTCTGTGACCTGTTCATAGATGGCCCCCTGATATGGCAGGAAGCATCATACTGAGAAGGCCAAGCACCATACTGCACCACCAAACTCCTGCTGAGTGTCGGTCAATAGGCAAAAATCGCCTGTCGTGACCAGCCATCATAGTTCATTCCTGCACACCACACTGGTAAAGGAGAAGTGTTGGGACAGTTTAATTTAATGATGTCAACTGGTAACATGTGATTTAAAAAAAAAAAAAAAAAGTTAGATCAACCCAGAAGATTAAAGTTGTGCACACAACACTCAACAACTGAAACTTAACTTTAAATAAAAAATAGCAAGTTCAGGTAACAGGTTGTAAATTCAAGTTGACAGAAACCCAGAAATAAAACCACCGTCACAGAAAGCTGAGTGAGAATCATCTTAAATATTGCATTAGCTCAACTACAACTCCGATACCTATTTACAGTGCAGGACTCCAGGACACTACGTCTAGTACTTTATAGCCCACAAGTCGATGTCTTTTAAGCTCAGTTCAGCTGTCTTACTCAATGCACGTAGGTTGAAGCAATAGCACTAAGAGTATAGTTTCAAAACTGTGTTTTGTGAGACGGCATGTCAATAGTTTTCTTGCACATAAAATTTGAAAACAAAAATATTCTAAAAAGCAGGGGCTGCAGAGTGGTGCAGTGATTGGCGTTGTTACTGTTACCTCAAAGCAAGAAGTTATAGGGTTTGAATCCAGACCGGAGCCTTTCTGTGTGGAGTTTACATGTTCTGCTGGTGCTGCTGTCAGCTTTCTCTTGGTTTCTCCCACAGTCCAGAAACAAGCAGGTTTTAGATTAATTGGTGATTCTAAATTGTCCGTAGGAGGTTTCTCTCCCTGCACTACGACACACCCCATCTCTTGCCCTATAATAGTTGGGATAGGCTCCAGCTGCCCACACGAACCTGACTTGGATAACAGTAAGAGGATGGGTGGATTAAGCTACGTCCACAATGAAGCGCATCAACTTTGAAGTCGACAGCTGGTCACTTTCAGTCTCCAGTTGCCTGGGTGACCCTCTGATGTGTTTACCATGTAAGAGCTAAAGTCAGGCCCTCACACCAGCCACACGGAGTCCTGCCAGGTCCCAGTGTCCTCATGTAATGGCCCATCTCCTCATGTCTTCTCTTTACTTTTGAGAGTGTGCTAGGAGACTCGGCCAAGACTTTTGTGAAAGCATGTTTTGATGTGCTATGATGCAACCTGAAATGACTGGAGGTATAGTCTCAGTGATAAGGAGAGAGTAATGGTCACTATCTGAAAAAACATTCCCTTTTTGGGAGTTGTCTTGTTGTTGTTGTAATTTGCAACTGATGAGCAGATGAAATGGATGTATAACGATTTATGCTTCTTAATTGGACACTGACTTTGTGTTATCCTGCGATGCCCCCTTTATTTCTTGAGCATTGTATTATTAGTGTATTGTTAACAATTTAATGCATGTAACACAGCATGAGAAACCAGGCTTAGTCCATTTTATGCTTTATGTAAAATTATAAATTAACATGCAGCAAAAAGCAAGTTTTTCTTGGAAAATCTGCTTGATCATGGTGCCGGTTTGTCCTATGTTCCATATATACACACACACATATGACCAGTAATATCTGCAAATTGATCAGTGGATATATTTCCCTGCTTGACCTTTGCTAGTTTTTTTTAAAAAGTATGTTACTTTAACTTAAAAAAAAATACTATTGTCATATTGCAAGTTAATAAAACCCCAAATAAAATATATATGGATGGTAATTATTTATTTTCATGTGACAAATGTCCAGTTTTAGCTCTAAATATATTTGTTGTTGTAGCGCATTTGTAATGCCCTCAGATATGTATGTATATAATTACATACACATATGTGTGTGTGTGTGTGTGTGTGTGTGTATAGGGAGAGAGAGAGTGAGAGACATATTAAAGTCAATTACTAATTAAATGTGTAGGTGGCAACTGTTCACATGAATGTAGAGAGGGGAAAAAGGTGATAATGGTGACAATCAAAATCACGGGGGTGGCTTTACTCCTCCTGTTTCATGTCCTGTACCTTTTTCTTGTTTCCCACTCTGTTAACAGAACACTATCTTATTTAATTATGCAAACATCTCATGTCTGATGATGCACGTAGGCTTTTTAAAGGACAGTTAAGAGAAAACAGAATGTACACCTGTGTCTGGAATGGTCTCTTCCACTATTCTGCTAGCCTCCTCTGAATGAGTCATCCAGCTGGCTCCTCATTGGATAAGACCATGCCATCCCTAGGGATTGCCTTGCAGAGGCAGAAAGGCCTTGCTTCCATTCACAGAAACACTGGTATGCCAGCCTGCTATTTCATTCACATAAAAGACTAAAAACTGCATGCCTTTTTTCTCTTGTCCACTGCTCCGTTTCTGCTTTGTCTTTTTGCCGTCACTTTTGATTTGCGAGGGCTTTCCTTTTTCCCCCCCTGCTTCTGTGTTTGCCTTTGTTTCTGAGGCGAGAAGGCAGACGTGCTGTCTTCTTCTTCTTTTTTTTTTTTTTTTCTTTTGCCAGGCAGGAAAGGGATTGGGAGGGACTGCAGTGCGAAATCTGCAGCACAGTGAGAGTGGAAGCTGCTTATGAATGAGTGTCAGTCTTTCGCCGTTGCTAGATGCTCTTGAGGACATTTTATATGAATGTGTGCTTTCTGCTGCCGGGAGACAAAGATGCTTCATTGCTGTTGGTTTTAAGGAGACTCTGAAGCTTTTTTTCCCCTTTTATCCATCTGGCTATTTCATTGACTTATCTGCCTGAGAAACATGCCGTTCAGAATGTGTTTGTTTGAGTCGTATCATTCATGCAGTTCAGCCTGGACCAGTTGCTGGGTATTTTAGAGTGGCTGTGAATCTGTTTCTGCTTCATTGTTGAACTGTTTGCTATTGCAGATTGTCAACATTTTTAGGCTTAAAAAAGTAAAATTGCTTTAGTCTTTATATATATAATTGATGCTCGAATATAAATAGCTGTGGAAATAACTGGTGGTAGATTTTGGTGAGTGGTCCAGGACTGATGTCTGCTCACAATATGCAATTATACTTGAACATGGGCAATATATTAATGTTTCACCTATTTCCAATCATACTAAAATTTTGCAATATTGCTTCTCTTGATGATTTATGAAGATTTCTTTTGCATCATTTTAAGGTGAATCTTTATTTTTCTTTAAATAGAAATGTCTATTTTATTTTTGTGCCATAAGATTTTGACAGGCGCTTCGATTTAGCTGTGAATTGAAAGGATGTTTTCATTACATTTTTCACTTCATTTACTGTCATCTAAGTGATTAGTTTATGGTGTGTCATCCTTTTATCAAACTTTTATTAGGTCGTCAGTTTTATGGCACTGTTCAAGACGCAAATTCCAGCAAAATATGAATGATTACTTCACGAAGTTACTAAGACAATCAAGTTACCTCTCATCCCTCATTTCCTTTTCACAGAAAAACAAATAAGAAGAAAAGAATTATGGAGAATGAATATGAGACTGGGGAATATAAAAATTGATTGGTTCTAGTGTGCTGTAAGTGGGAGGTTTTTTTTTCCCTCTCCCTCCAACAGGAAGTGATTTGCAGTGTTCAGCAAGCCTTTTGTTGAGAAGGTTTTCTCAGATCAGTGAGTCATGCTTTAGCTCTGAGCCGGCAGGCAGGCAGCAGTCAGTAGAGGGTATTTGCTCTTCCCTTGCAGTGTCCGTGATCATCAACAACACAGATCTTTTTCTGTTCTTAACTTTTTGGATTTTGAGCTAGGAATCAGCAGCAGCGTCACCGCTGGAAACTAAAAGCTGCACCACAACACTGGAAGCCTTTTAGAGACCTTTCCATCCTTTCCCCCCCTCCCTCTGCTTCAGTGTTGTTTCCGTGGATTGTGTCTGTATATTTTTCCTCTGACGGATTGGATTGCAGCTCTGGATTTTACAGAGAGCAGATTGGACTTTGGTGACAACAGCAGCAGCAGCAGCAGCAGCAGCTCAACACAACCACCACTGTAACCTCAATAGAGAAAATTACAGTCAGGTGGCCTGATATTGCTAAAAAGGCGTTTGCTGCCTACCGTTGCTGCTATGTTACAGGAGAGGGTAATCAGCACCGCTCAGCCACGTCTGCCAGCACGCTTGTGAACGAGGCAGGCTGTGCGTGTTGGTTGGTGGAGAGAGGGGAGAGAGCAAAGAGAGAGAAGGGTATGCTTCACCGTACCAAATACAACCGCTTCAGAAATGAGTCAGTAACATCCGTCGATGAGCTTCTTCACGGCCTGACCATGAACCCCAAGGTCTCGGCCACCCCCCAGTCTGCAGCCGAGACGTCTTACACACCCCCGACTGAGGTTCAGCCCTCCTCCGCCACCGCTCCTTCCAGCAACCCCACCGGCCATGGCTCTGACCACCTGGAAGATGGAGGCACCACCCTCTGTACGCTCATCAACAAGGTGTCCGGCCTGAAATTCAGCAACTCCGGCAGCTTGCTCGGCATAAAGGGTCTGCCCTCGGCCGTTAAGGACCTGGCTGTGTCAAAGCTGCAGGGGGGTGGGGGATCAGGCTCAGGCTGCCCGAGTCCCAGCGCAGCTACAGCGGCAGCCTCTGGTGCGGGTGTCTCTCTGTGCAGTTTGGCCTCCCATTCAACCCCCTGTTCACAGCTGGAGCCATCTGTCAGCATGAGCAAGAAGAGCAGGCTGGATGAGCACCAGCCCAGCGGAGAGGACTGGAATCCAGGTGGAGGCGGTGGACTGGTGAGCAAACCCTCCAAAGGATGGCTAGACTCAAACGAGAAGATCTCTGGTCCCGGAGTCACATACATTGTTAAGGTTGGTGGACTCACTCTTTCCCCTCACTCGTTTTGTTCTTTGTTCATCCCAGTCATTTTCCCATTCTCTCTTTTCTTTGAATGAGTCGAGTTTTAGCTACCTGCAAGTGGGGGTGGGTGGGGTGGGAATAATGTAGTTTCTCACAACATGCCCTTGAGTGGGTGTATGTAGGCTGGGTGAAATAGCAGCAACCGGAAAACTGGCACTGAATAATTCAGGAAAAAAGGAGAAGGTCACCATTAAGGGGAAAAGTAGAGGAAAAGCTCATAATGGCAAAACAAAAACGGTAATTATCAATGTGAACATTGTGTAAGCATTTACATTTCTCCGATATTTTGGCCAGTCTCATGTATACAGAGAGGCAACGTTATGCTTTTGTAACCATGGTGATGAGTTATTTCTGTACATTGTGCACCTCTGTGGCTGCTTTAGCTTGCCAACAGTGAATGGGTTGAATGGGAAAAAATATTCGGAGCATCCTCGTCTTAACACACTTATCACTGGCTGCTGTTACTGTTGTCCAACCATCGTACATCATTTAAAGGTGAGCAAGTTGGCGCACAACTACAGGAGCTGCGAATGTCATCATGCCAGCAATGAGTCACTAGCATAAGGAGTGATGATGCAGAGTCCTGGCTCTTTAAGGTGTGAAAGGGGGGGGGAGAACATTTTTACTGGGTGAAGTAAAGGAATAATTTTGCTATTTTTTTCTGCCTTGTCTTGTACTGCAGTGCAAAGAGAAATGCAGCTTTTTGGAGAAAATGAAAATTGAGGCCATCACTGCCAGGGGAAATGTGTTATCTTCCAAATCAAGTTACGATTGCCATCATATGACACCTACTACAGCTAGCCCAAACAAAGCCTACAGTATCTGTGACCAGCGTGACATTCCATTAACTGCATTAAGGCAGAGAGCACTTATTTGTCCAGTCAATGCCGCTGAAAGCAGCCACACTGTGAGAGGGGAAATGGGTCTGTCCTGTGCTCACCCGCCACCCCCGGCTTTCCCTGTGGTTTCAGTCCCGTGTGTATTGAGTTCAACGTGGTGTTCTGCTCACAGCACTTTTAATTAGCGTCATGTGGTCACTCCTCGCACATCACGCACCATTACCCCCAAGCGGCATTGACTGACAGTGATGCTGTTTACACTCTCACTTTTATCTCGTACTAGTGTTGTGTTTTTAAAAAATAGAAAAAAAGAAAAGAAATGCACATTAGATATGATAAGGTTTTCTGGTAGCAGATTTAACAGGGGTCTTTCCTAGTATTTCATTGTGTTTTTAGGAAGGTCAGAGTTCAGGCTATATGCAAAGCACTGTCTGTGTAGGTTCTGAGTCATCCAGGTCACGAATGATTGAAAAGAAGGCAAGTAGACTTTTTCAAGTTAATGAAAATCAAGTTGTCGTTTCTTCCAAGTACTCAAGGCTAGCACAAGCCTACCACTGTACTTACAGGAGCAATATGTGACAAATACTAACAAAATAATATGTATAGAATTGGTTATACTGTATAATATGTTCACATAAACAATAAAAGAAATACAGAATAGTAAAGCTGTAATTAACCGATCACTTTCTACATTTCTTAGATCTGCTTTCTTTGCATTTCAGAACCAAATAACACTGACGTATCGATTGTTTGCAAAGCTGATGTGGCAAACGTGTGCTTGGCCACCTGATCAACATAAATCCAGTCCTTTATATTTATTAAATTATGTTATTATTCCTGACCACATTGCCGCATTGCAAAAGTTGTATCCCATAAATGTTTTACTGCCTAAACCCCCCCCAACGATTCTTACATGATTATTTGATTATTAAATTCAATTGCAACCAATTAATTATTCTTTTTTATTGATCACATGCATTATTTCCTGGACCTGATTATCCTGTCTAGACTGTACAGAAGCAATACAGTCTCAAAGCAGTCTGTGTAAAGTTGAAACTTTTTATCCACCGATTCCTGTTTTTGGACACAAATGTTCCCTTTTTTCATGATTCTGAACATAAATATACAAACATTTTCACCTTTAAAATAGGGGAAAGAAGCCACACTTGAAGGTGGGCGTTCAGTTGTCAGGACGATTCCTCCCAAGAGTCTCAAGAAAAAAGATGCTGCAGACACTAAATATACTTCATGTTAAAAGAGTAGTTTAAAAATTGTGCATGCTGTCATGAAAAGTTGGGGCAATTTGTGTTTGTGAGCACAAACCAATGGATTTTTCACACTTTTCATACAGAAGAAATTTTTAGATAATGCACACAATAAACACCGTAGCAAAAGCAGGTTTAGACAATGCAATATACAGTATGACTTAAATATTTAGAAATGTTTGAAATTAATTACAGTTTGTATTATTATTATTTTTTTTAATCTAGATCACTTGGAAACCTAGTTAATCCGAAATTCAGTTTTAGAGTTTTGGTTATGTGCGTTCTTATACAACATAAGGGAATATAAACCCTGCGTGAGCTCAGAATAGAGCTCTGCTAATTTTAGAAGTGCTTGATGTATTTTTGGCCCTGCTAAAGCACGCACTTCAAACACACCCTTATAAAAATAGAGAACATAGGCAATTTGAGAATGTCACGTTGACAAAATAATATTTTTGTTTGAGCGCAAAATGCTGAGCAGAAAGACACAGAGTTATAAAAGGAAATTTATGATTGTAACAAGTTAGTTTCTTGAACTGGCTCTTTTTAAAGGCCAGAGTGGAAACACTGATGTGTCTGGAAGTCTGTTTTGTTTACAGAGAAATTCAAAATATGATTTTAAAAGTGATGGAACTCATCAGCACCAAATGTTCCTGGCCTGTGCATGAGCTGTTGCAGTCTGGTTCTGGAAATGATTTGATTATTTAAAAGGAAACTTTTAATGGTGAATAAACCTTGACTTGTTTTATTTCTAAGTTAGCATCAACTTTGGCTTCATTAAATTTAACTTTGTAAACTTCTTCTATGGCTGGATGCTTTTATTTTTAACTAGAAAACCATCTGCTTGGTCATGAAACAAACTGTTGTTGTAATTTGGGTGTCGGTCTTCCTGCAGCTCTTTTTTTTACAAAAGCATACATTGAAAAATAATTATTTTAATTTGTTTTGTTCAAAAAGGATCTCAGATTTCACCATTATCTTTAATTATACTACATAAATACTAGCTAGCTACTTTTTTGGGTACACCTGTTTAACTTTTTGTCCTATATAATCACGCATTTAGGCATCTAGACATGGTCCAAGAGACCTGCTGAAGTTCAAACCGAGCATCAGAATCATAAAGAAAGGCGATTTAAGTGACTTTGAATGTGGCATGGTGGTTAGCGTGAGACAGGCTGGTCTGAGTATTTGAGAAACTGCTGATCTACTGGGATATTTCCACATCACCATCTCTAGGGTTTATATATCAAATGAGCAGCAGTTGTTTGGTGAAAATGCCTTGTTAATGTCAGAGGAAAGTGTTGTAACTGCTGTGAGCTGAGAGGGAGGCAACAATAACTCAAATAACCCTTTGTTACAGCCAAAGTATGCAGAAGAGCATATCTGAATAGCAGAAGACCACACTGGTGCCACAGCTGTCAGTTAATAACAAATAACTGAGGCTACAGTTAACACTGACATTAAAATCGGACAACAGAAGATTGGGAAACTTTTGTCTCTGTTTCTGCTGCAATATTTAGATGGAGTACAGCGACAGATTGGTGACGTGTCCAGGGTGTACCCTGCCTCTCACTCTATGATTGCTGGAATAGCCTCCTGCCACCTCTGAGGAATGTTTTCAGCCCCTCACTGAGTCTATTCCTCAAAGAATTAAGACAGTTCTGAGACCAAAAGGTGGTCCTACCAGGAGTTAGCAAGATATAGCTATTGAACTGGCAAGTGAGCGTTTAAAAAGTTAGAGAAACTCAATATTTTATTTCCTTTCCAAACAAATACAATCTCTTCATCTCAAACTTAATATAGTTTTTTTTTCAGAGTAGGTAACAATAACTTGACTTA